>NC_064918.1:32349136-32949136 GCF_929443795.1 Astur gentilis
TGTCTCCTCCCAACTTCTTTCCCACCCCCAGCCTACTCACTGGCAGGGCAGCGTGAGAAACAGAAAAGGCCTCGATGCTATGTAAGCACTGTTCAGCAATAGCTAAAACATCCCCGTGTTATCAACACTGTTTTGGTCACAAATCCCAAACAGAACACAGTCCAGGCTGCTATGAGGAAAGTTAACTCCATCTCAGCCAGACCCAATACAATCTCCACCCCTTATTCCATGCCATTTACGTCATGTTCAGGTCCCACATTATTGGATATATCAATGTATCTTCTGACCACCCCATTATATCTAGTTCTCATTCCTGAAATCCTCTCTTACCAACACTTAAAATATATGCTACATACTTAAACCATCTTTACATCCAACATGCAGGTTTATATGTGTAGGGTTTGGCATCTGGAAGATCTCGCGATGTTACGGAAAGATGGAGGGTTAGTCGCAGCCCTATGACACATCTGTAACCCCGGCTGCCCTGGTTAGTATAAAAGGAATTAACTGCGCAATAAAAGGTGGGAGTTGGCGCTCACACTGTGTGTGTTATGTGTCTCTTTCCCTGGTCCGGGTCGACCAGTGATCTAATCGCAGCACCTTGATATGTAGCGAACACTACATAGTGGTGACCCCGACGTGATCGGTCGCACAGGCGACGATGGAACTTGCGCAGGTGATTAAGGTATTGAAGGTGTTAGCTAATGAGGTGGGTGCCCGCGGAACGATTAGGAGGGGCCCCACGGGCGAATGCATCCAATGGATGTTGCGCCGGGGAGGTATTGGTTCTCCTAGAGAAGTTTTAACCCCCCCAAAATGGGGAGAGATTCGGGAGTCTTTGCTCCAATCTGCGCTCGGGGGCGAGCGCAGAGCTGCAGAACGATTACAAACTTGGGGAAAGGTGGAGAGGGTGGTTACGGAAGGACAGAAAGCCGGGGCGTGCTGGTTGGCGGCGCGAGCTGCTTTGTTTGCGGATGAGGCGCCGCCTCAGGAACAGCGGGAGACGGTGCCCTCGGGGACAGTGAGTCAGACTCAGACGGAGTGGGCGGTCGTGGAGCGGGGCTCGCAGACCGATCTCTCTCTGATTAAGGGCGGGGACGCGGGAGGTGCGGCGGAGACCGAGGTTTTTCCTATTGAAACGGCACCAGCGGGGCCGGGTACGCCCCCCCCTCGGAAGTTTCCCTGGGAAGAATTACGGCGGGTGGTTCGGAAGGACTTAGAGGAATGCCTCTTGGACTGGGTTCCAGGCAGGGATGTTAAGGGACATTTATACTGTAAGTTGAGAGAGCGGGAGGAACGGCCACCCGCGGAGGGAGCAGTTAGGAGGCTGCGGGGGTTGGAGACGGTGGCAGAGGAGGAAACACCCCCCCTGTGAGGGAAATCAGGCGCCCTTGCTGGGAGAGCGGACTGAGCCTCCTGGGATTGAGCCTCCTGTGCCTGCTGAGCCTAAGTCTACTGCGCCTTTGCAGGAACGGGTTAAACCCTCGTCTGGGTCCTTGCGGAAGTGGCGCGAGGTGCCAGCGCAGGGCAATTCCGATAGTTCTGATGAGGAGAAGGGGGGTGGTGCAATACGGAGGCCATCAAAACCTGCGCCACAGACTCAAATAGAGGAGGGACCGAACATTTTGCAGAGAGTACAGGGTTTGTTGCGGAGGCTTGAGGGGGTCATACAGAATGCGGAGCGTACAGTGCCGCTAATGCCCCCCACACAGGGGGGCGGGGATGGCCAGGAAGAGGGCAACCGAGAGGGCACAGACTGGCGACTGGTGGCCAAAGAATGTTGCCTTTCAGGGGTGCAGTTTCAGCCGGTCGTTCTCCCTATTCGGGCGGCGGCGCGGGGAGGGTATGAGTGGACACCTTTTGATGTAAAGACCGTTCGGGAACTCGCGAGTACTGTGCAGGCGCATGGAGTGAATTCCGCGCAGGCGCTCACTTTGTTTGAATGTCTGCTTTCAACGCCTGTTGCGCCCTTTGGTGTGATGCAGCTGATGAGAGGGGTACTGCCCCCATCATTGCTGTTGTTGTTTAAGGAGGAATGGCGAGCTCAGTGCCTTAAGGTCGTGACTGATGCTCAGGATCCTGGTCATCACCTAGCGGGAGTGACCATAGAACGACTCATGGGGGAGGGGCAGTTTGCGACACTTCAGGGCAGGCACAGGGCATGCGTGGACGTGACTTTGCGGCAGTCGCGACTACCGCCTTGGCCGCATTTAAACGTGTCGCGGCTATGGACAGCGCAGATCCCCCTTGGGTGAAGATCCGCTAGGGGATTGTCGAGAGGTTTACAGCCTTTTTAGATCGGCTTTAGCTTGCTGTACAGGCTGCAAACCTTCCGGAGGCAGCTAAGGAAGCGATTGTGGTTGAGTGTGCTAAGGCTCAAGCCAACCCGCAGACCGCAGCGCTTCTCTCTCATTTGCCAGCGGGCTCATCGCTGGGCGAAATGATACATCACGTACTGGAAAGGGAGCAACAACAAGAATCGCGTCCGATGGCGGCGCCTTTGAAGCAAGTTTTGCAAGGGGATACAGGCGCTTGTCACCGATGTGGGGGTAGGGGCCATAGAGCGAGGAATTGCGCAACCAGACCCGGAGGGTTGGCTCAGGAGGTGGGGGCGGGCAACCTCTGTTGTTGGAGATGTGGTAAGCCCGGACACAGAGCTCGAGACTGCCGTGTACCCGGGGCCCAGCAGGGGGCTCCGTGGTATGCAAAACAACGAGAACCGATGTCGGGAAACGAGATGGGGGGAGGGATGGGGTCCGGGCTCTCCCCTTTAAATTTTGTACAGGACCCAGCGACAGCAACTCAGGATCAACTGGTGCTTCCGTGGAACTGACCGCCGAGAAGGAGGGACAGGTTCAGGGCAATGTGACAACCGTTCCGGCAGTTCCTCCTGTTGCCCAAATAGCATTGACCATGGAAGATCGTGAGCGGTTTGCCCTCTCTATCCCGGAAAGGAACCATCAAGCGCCCATGCAACAGTATCAGTGGAAAATGCTCCCCCAAGGCATGAACAATTCGCCAACTCTCTGTCAGACCGCGGTGTCTGCTTTACAGGGTGCATTAGCAGGGTTTACGGGGACAATAGTGGGACATGAGGTCCATCCTTGTGGGGAGATCTTGCATGCCTTACCCATTCTTCCAGCACAGCAGGTGGCGAAACACCCTAATAACGAGTGCACAATTTTTACTGACGCATCCTCCAAGACCAGCGAAGCTGTTTGTGTTTGGAAAGAAGATGGGGCATGTCACCAGGTAGACTATACTGAACCAAGTCGCTTAGTACAGTTTTTGGGGGCCACGGCAGTAACCATGGCATTGTTACGTTGGCCGACAGAGCCCTTAAATGTGGTCATGGATTCACTGTGTGTATATAAGCTTTTGGTTGCAGGGGAATGGGCACTAGCCTCTTCTACGGAGATAGCCGGTATGCTGCTGAACGCCTTGCAGTTACGTAGTGCAGCCGTTTTCCCTATTCATGTTACCAGTCACTCTGGTCTCCCTGGACCATTAGCTGAAGGGAACAGCCGTGCTGACCAGGCAGCACAAGCGCTGTTGGCTGTCGTTGGTGATGATAACATTACGCCAGCAAGGGCACGCGCGATGATGTTACACCGCCTTTTGCATTGTGGTCCACGAGGCCTGGTGACACTAACGGGTATTTCTCGTGCTGAAGCCAAAGAAATTGTTGCAGCTTGCCCTCATTGTGCCCAAGGACCCCTTTGGGAGGCTGGGGTCAACCCTCGTGGTTTGCGGCCAGATCAGATCTGGCAAACAGATATTGCAGAATATGCTCCTTTTAAGCCACAGCAGCATTTACATGTTACAGTAGACATTTATAGTAGATGTATTTTTCCTACACTGCACACCAAATGGAATAGTTTAGCAGTTATACAACAGTGGTGTGTTTGCATAGCTCAACTAGGTATTCCGCAACAGACTAAGACAGACAATGGTGCACTTTTTACTGGGGAAAAGGTGGAACGGTTTTGTGCAACCTGGGGTATTAACCTTATACATGGCTTCTCTTATAATAGCAACGGCCAGGCCATTGTAGAACGAGCACATCGAACCTTAAAGACCTTGCTCGATCGGCTTAGGGAGGGGGAGCAGGAGGAGCCCTCCTGGTTACTGGATAATGTACCTGTTCTCCGTATACAGCGTCTTCTGTTAACTGCATTAACTTCATTAAATCAGACAGTTCGAAGGGACCTGGAGCAGACGATGGCGCAGCGACATTTTACGAGCATGGAAGAGAAAGGTCCCTACCCATTGGTCTGTGTGCGTGACTTTCAGACACGCCAATGGGAAGGGCCATTTGAGCTGCATTGTCTCGGGCGAGGGTATGCCTGTGTACAGATGCCTGAAGGGCTACTGAAATGGGTCCATAGTCATATGGTTCGTCCTGCCCTAACCTCATAGTGTTTGAGTGTTTTTCTTTATAGATCGCTGTCATCCTATCCTGGCTTGTGACGCCTTGGGTATCCGCTACAATCTCTGGCAGTGGATGCAGGGCCAGTCGGGGAGACCGATGCGTGTCCGGACAACATCCCTCTCGGAGCCCATCAACACGTGCCTTTATGGGATCAGGCTGTCAGGGGCGGAGTTGCAGAGTTGCTTACAGCCGGGAATCTGGATGCCCCAGACAATAAGCCTTGGCTTTCCATTTACCATTTGTGTGGATTACGTTTACGTGTGTTTAAGATATAGTGTTTAAACTTAGTTGTAGAAATATGCTTATGTTTATAGTACTTTACACAGTTAGTTCTTTGTGTGAAGCTGTTTATAACAATAGAAACTAGTTAGTCATAGGGAGGGGGAGATGTAGGGTTCGGCGTCCGGAAGATCTCGCGATGTTATGGAAAGACGGAGGGTTAGTCGCAGCCCTATGACACATCTGTAACCCCGCCTACCCTTGTTAATATAGAAGGAATCAACTGCGCAATAAAAGGCGGAAGTTGGCGCTAACACTCTGTGTGTTATCTGTCTCTTTCCCTGGTCCGGGTTGACCAGTGATCTAATCGCAGCACCTTGATATGTAGCGAACGCTACATATATGTCCTCATTAACCACTATCCGCTGTCCCTTAACATATAGACAGACATTATTCACCCATTCCACGGACCTCCTCTTCAAAATATCCATAAGAAGAGGCAATGACTCGGGCCCCCTTTTGTCAGGATGGTTGATCAGGACAGAAGCAGCAGCATGTTTGATTGTTGGGTGCCAACACCAGCTTGGTTTGGATCGTCGCTGAACTCATCCAGTTCCTTGCAAAGCTCATTCTCCATCAGTTCAGGTGATTCCTGCTGCATTACTTCCCACAACATACAACTTAAATCATGGATTAATTTTCTCCAGGGTTAAATCTCCTTGAGGTACACACCAGATCTCCCCATCTTTCCACATTACCCACCAAGTGCACCCGAATCCTTGAGCAAGGACAGTCCCACAAATGGACTTGCTTTTTCCCAAGGGAGGAGCAACCCACACCGTCTTCCCCAGCCAATTCCCCATGTGCACTATGGGGACCTTATCTTCTCCCACAGTATGTAGGCGTTTTGTTTGGGCAATACCAGGGTGGTTAGCAGATCCTCTGGTGTTAACCAGCCAAGTGGCTTCTGCTAAATTTATATCCCAGTGCTTGTATAGGCCCGTGCCCAGTGCTCTCAGCATAGCCTTTAACAGTCCATTGTAGGGTTTAGGGATTATTCCATACGGGGCCCGGACGATAGAACACCAATATGATGATTAAAGTCGCCACTTTATTGAGCTTAGCTGATCATTTTTATACAATTCTCTAAGTTGTGTAGAAGCTTTGATTGGCTGCTGCATGCAAGCATTTGGTGTCCACATGCACAAGCATAAGCGGTGATTGGTTACATCGATACTGTCCATGCGTATAAACATAAGATAGTATACTCACTCTGTACATGCGCATACACACAGGACATAATTGGTATGTTAGCTAGAGCATGCAAAACTTCTCAGTCCAATTGGCCAAGATAAGCCCCTGAATTGAGGTTGTTTGTGCCAAGTTCCCTTTATCGTGGAATGTGCACCTGTGTTTTTCTAATTGGGATCTTTCTTCTTCTATCTTCTTGTTTATTCTGTTCAAGGCCTTCTAAAGGCACCTGGAACGGTCTTGTGACCATGAGCTACTTTCAGGCCCGATAACCAACTTCCATGTAATTTAACCCTACAGTCCATTGTATCATTCAATCTTTCCGGAGGCTTACGGGTGATAGGGGATGTGATACACCCAATCAATACTCTCTTCCAGGGAGACTTTATTTGCATGGCTCACTTGATTGCAGTGCATGTTTCCCATTCATGGGTGCCCTGTGTGATGGCCTTCATGGTCAGGTCCACCACTCTGTCATGAGTCCATCTTTATGCTTTATCTCTCCCTAGATGTCCCGATGTTTTGTGGGCCCATCGAGCTACAAATAGCTCATGCTTATGCTCCCAGTCCAGGTCCACCTGAGCCACTTCAATTTTGGCAGTCTCGTCTACCTGTTCATTGTTTCAATGTTCTTTGGTGGTGTGGCTCTTGGGCATGTGAGCATCTACATGACGTACCTTTAGAGCAATAGTTTCTACCTGGGCAGCAATGTCTTGCCACAATGCAGCAGCCCAGATGGATTTACCTCTGTGCTACCAGTTGGTCTGCTTCCACTGCTGTAGCCACTGCCACAGGGCATTAGCCACCATCCATGAGTCAGTATAGAGCTAGAGTACTGGACACTTTTCTCATTGAGCAATCTCTAGGGCCAGCTGGATGGCTTTCACATCTGCAAACTGACTCAATGTTGTGGTTTAACCACAGCTGGCAAGTACGCACCACACAGCCACTTGCTCGCTCCCCCCACAATGGGATGGGGGAGAGAATCAGAAGGGTAAAAGTGAGAAAAGTTGTGGATTGAGATAAAAACAGTTTAATAGGTAAAGGAAAAGCTGCGCATGCAAGCAAAACAAAACAAGGAATTCATTCACTACTTCCCATCAGCAGGCAGGTGTTCAGCCATCTCCAAGAAAGCAGGGCTCCATCATGCGTAATGGTTACTTGGGAAGACCAATGCCATCACTCTGAATGTCCCCCCCCCTTCCTCCTTCTTCCCCCAGCCTTATATGCTGAGCATGATGTCATATGGTCTGTAATATCCCTTTAGTCAGTTGGAGTCAGCTGTCCTGGCTGTGTCCCCTCCCAACTTCTTGTGCACCCCCAGCCTACTCACTGGTGGGGTGGTGTGAGAAGCAGAAAAGGCTTTGCCTCTGTGTAAGCACTGCTCAGCAGTAATGAAAACATTTCTGTATTATCAACACTGTTTTCAGCACAAATTCAAAACATAGCCCCATACTGGTTATTGTGAAGAAAATTAACTCTGTCCCAGCCAAAACCAGCACACTCGGTTCTCCTTCTCCTTGAACAGCCACCCCCATAGAGCATTAGCCACCATCCAGGAGTTGGCATAGAGATAGAGTACCGGTCGCTTTTCTCATTCAGCAATATCTAGGGCTAGTTGGATGGTTTTCACTTCTGCAAACTGACTTGACTCACCTCCTTCAGTGGCCTCAACGACTTGTCATGTGGGACTCCACATAGCAGCTTTCCAATTTTGATGTTTTCCTACAACACAACAGGATCCATCTGTAAACAGAGCATAGTGCCCTTCTGATAGCTTATTATATGGTGGTGCCTCTTGGGCATGAGTCACCTCCTTGGGTGGTGCCCCAAAATCTCTGCCTTCTGGCCAGTCCACAATCTCTTCCAGGATTTCTGGGCGGTTGGGGTTCCCCATTGCACAATCAACACTACCCACTTACTCCATGTAGTGTCGGTTGCCTGATGTGTGGAGGGGACCCTTCCTTTGAACATCCAGTGTAGCACAGGCATTCGCAGTGCCAAGAGGAGCTGTGCTTCCGTACTGAGAACTTCTGAAGTAGCTCAAACCCCCTCATATGCTCCTAGTATCTCTTTTTCAGTCAGGGTGTATGTGGCCTCAGATCCTCAACAACCCCAGCTCCAAAACCCTAGAGGTTGATGTCAGGTTTCTCCTGGTGTTTTCTGCCAGAGGCTCCAGGTGAGGCCATGCTCCTGGCTGCAGTGTAGAGTACATTTTGCACAGGTGGTCCTGTACGGATGGGCCCAAGGGCTACTGCATGAGCTATCTGCTGTTTGATCTGTTCAAAGGACTGTTGCTGCTCAGGGCCTTACTCAAAATAGTTATTCTTTTGGGTCACTCGATAGAGAGGGCTCACAAGCTGACTATAACCCAGAATGCCTGTTTCCAGAAACCCACAATCCCTAGGAAAGCTTGTGTTTCTTTTTTTGTTAGCTGGTGGGAACACAGTTGTTATCTTATTGAGCACATCCATAGGGATGTGACGGCATCCATCCTGCCATTTTATGCCCAGGTCCTTTGACCTTGCTCTTTTTTAATGGCAAAACCAGCTTTCAGAAGAATCTGGATTACTCTTTTGCCTTTCTCAAACACTTCCACTTTGTTGTCCCACATGATGATGTCATCGATGTATTGCAGATGGTCAAGGGTATCACCCTGTTCCAGTGCAGTTTGGATTAGTCCATGGTAAATGGTAGGGCTGTGCTTCCACCCCTGGGGCAGTGGATTCCAGGTGTATTGGACACGTCTCCATGTGAAAGCAAACTGTGGCCTGCATTCTGCTGCCAAAGGAATGGAGAAAAACGCATTGGCAATATCAATTGTAGCATACAACTTGGCTGCCTTTGACTCCAGTTCATATTGCAACTCTAGCATATCTGGTACAGCAGCACTCAGCGGTGGCGTGACTTCATTCAGGCCACGATAGTCTACTGTTAGCCTCCTGTAGGGTTCAATTATAGGGAACTTAGTGACTGGGCCTGAAAGTAGCTCATGGTCACAAGAGTGTTCCAGACACCTTTAGAAGGCTTTGAACAGAATAAACAAGAAGATAGATGAAGATCCCAATTAGAAAAACACAGGTGCACATTCCACGATAAAGGGAACTTAGCACAAACAACCTCAATTCAGGGGCTTATCTCGACCAATTGGACTAAGACAAGTTTTGCATGCTCTAACTAACATAGCCAATTATATCCTGTGTGTATGTGCGTGTACAGAGCGAGTATAACTAACTATCTTATGTTTATATGCGTGCACAGTATCGATGTAACCAATCACAGTTTACGCTTGTGCGCGTGGACACCAAATGCTTGCACGCAGCAGCCAATCAGAGCTTCTGGGCAACTTAGAGAATCGTATAAGAATGATCAGCTAGGCTCAATAAAGTGGTGACTTTAATCATCATATTGGTGTTCTATTGTCCGGGCCCCGCATGGAATAACCCTAAACCCTACAGCCTCCACCCTCCATCATACTTTTGCACTGGCCATATGGGACTATTAAAAGCTGAGTGAGTCTTGCTGATGACTCCTTGTCTCTCCAATTGATGATTCAGCTCATGGATGGTGTCCTGGGTTCAGCTGGGATAGAGTTAATTTTTACAGGAACCTGGGAGGTGGGGGGCATAGCCGGGGCAGCTGACCTGAACTAGCCAAGGAGCTATTCCATACCATGTGACATCCTGCCCAGTATATAAATGGGGAGCGGGCCAGGGGGTGGTCTCTGTTTTCGGTGGGGGAAGTGGCGGAGCGTCGGGTCCCGGGTGGTGAGCAGTTGCACTGTGCATCACTCTTTGTATACTTTTTTTTTTCATTAGTGCCGTTGTTGTTGTTGTAATCTCTTTGTGTTTGTCCCAGTAAACTGCCTTTATCTCAACCCTCGAGGTTCCAGTTTCTTTCTTTTCTCTCCTCCGTCTCCTCCCCATCCCACCGGAGGGGGGCGGAGGAGTGAGCGAGCGGCTGCGTGGTCCTTTGTTACCGGCCGGTCTGAAACCACGACAGTCCTTTTTGGCGCCCAACGTGGGGCAGAAGGGTTGAGATAACGACAGATCTGGCCAGAGCGTGTTGAAACAAATTTGCCAAACGCATTTCTTAGATATATAGATGTTAGTCACAATGTTGTTTCATTTGTTTACATGGTGGCGTTTTGTAAGCTCTTATATGCTCTATGTATTGCCTGTAGTTGCATATCTCATCTCTGGGAGAGTGATTGGGATTATCATTTTGCTGTACTGGACAATGTCGACTTATGAAATGATTACATCACTGGTCATGAGGTTAAGCTGGTATCTGTATGAGGCAGTGATAATATTTCCATACTTTGGGCGCCTTCTGTCGGATTTTATTGGTAATTACACCCAATCCATGGGGAAATTAGGGGGGGATACCTCCCCCCGTCCGTTCACCTCCCTTTTCTCCTTCCGACTAATTACAACAGCTTTTGAGAATTTTGAATATCCTTGGGATGCGCAAGCCAGTGTGTTGTTAGTGCTATGCCTCCTGATATGTTTCAGGTCTTCTTTAGGGCTACAAAAAGGCTCTTTAAGAGTACCACTCAGAGATCTCCCCAAAGCTGGATACTCATGGGTGGCACGGCATGTGGGAGCATATGGGCAAGTATCTAGAGAACTTCTCACCGCCAGTGACTTGGAAGTTCACTCCCGAACAACTACAGAACCCTCATGAAGTGACAGAATATTTGAAAGAAAAATGCTGTGGCTATTCCAAAGACATACAACTCGCCTCACTGTGCTGGGCCCTGGCCAGTATCTACCAAACACTGCTTGATATTATGCAGCACCTCGGGGGGAAAAGGGGGAAAAGATGGAAAACAGGACAACATGCACCGTGGCTACGCAAACCCTGACAACAGACACCGTGGCTGCCCCTACCCCGACAACAAGCACCGTGGCTGTCCCTACCACGACAACAGGTACCATGACTACCCCAACCCCGGTGACAGACACTGCAGCTAAACAAGAGAACCAGCCTGTGCCAGTATCAGTCGCCCCTGTACAGAAAAAGAAACACACAAAGAAATCAGTTCGCTTAGCGAGAGATGAAGATGAACCAGGGTCATCGCGAGAACAGGAGGTAGAGGCAGAACCTGAAATAATTACCCGATCTCTATCCATGAGTGAGTTGCGTGACATGCGAAAAGATTTTAGCCGCCACCCAGGTGAGCACATTGTTACCTGGCTGCTCCGATGCTGGGATAGTGGGGCTAGTAGTGTGGAATTAGAGGGTAAGGAAGCCAAGCAGTTGGGATCTCTGTCTAGGGAAGGGGGCATCGACAAGGCGATTGGGAGAAAAACACAAGTCCTCAGCCTCTGGAGGCGACTTCTGTTAGGTGTAAAGGAAAGATACCCCTTCAGGGATGAAGTTACATGTCACCAAGGCAAGTGGACCACCATGGAGAGAGGTATCCAGTACCTGAGAGAATTAGCCGTGCTGGAGGTGATTTACAATGATCCAGAAAATGTGCAGTCACCCACAGATCCAGATGAAGTCCAATGCACACAACCCATGTGGCGGAAGTTTCTACGAAGTGCACCACCAACCTATGCCAACTCATTGGCAGTAATGTCCTGGAGAGAAGACTATGGACAAACGGTGGATGAATTGGCTGTCCAACTCCGGCAATACGAAGGAAGTCTCTCTTCCTCCCTACGGGCCTGTGTCTCAGCTGTAGAGGAGTTGTCCCGAGAGTTCCAGCAATTCAAAGTGGATCTGTCCTCCTCCTCACCTGTACAGGCCCGCATCGCAGTTATTGGGAGTAAGCGTTCCTCTGCCCAAGAGAGAGGAGAGAGAAAGTACACTCGACGGGCTAACCTGTGGTTTTACCTGTGTGACCATGGAGAGGACATGAGGAAGTGGGATGGAAAACCTACCTCGGTCATGGATGCACGGGTACAGGAGTTGCGAGAAAAAGCAATCAGAAAAGAGAATTCTTCTTGGAAAACTGCTGCTCCAGTTTCCCGTGAGCAGTCCCCCAGACGCAGTAGATGGGCTGATCTCATTTCTGATCCCCTTGAAGGGACTTCTGATTCACGTGTGCAGAAAGTGAGTAACGGATATTCTAACCAGGATTAGAGGGGCCCTGCCTCCAGCCAGGTGGAGGAGAGGGACAACCGAGTCTACTGGACAGTGTGGATTCGATGGCCTGGCACATCAGACCCACAGGAATATAAGGCTCTAGTGGACACTGGTGCACAATGTACCCTAATGCCATCAAGTTATAAAGGGGCAGAATCCATCTGTATCTCTGGTGTGACAGGGGGATCCCAAGAGCTAACCGTATTGGAAGCTGAAATGAGTCTAACCGGGAATGAGTGGCATAAACACCCCATTGCGACTGGCCCAGAGGCCCCGTGCATCCTTGGTATAGATTATCTCAGGAGGGGGTATTTCAAGGACCCAAAAGGGTACCGTTGGGCCTTTGGTATAGCTGCATTGGAGACGGAGGAGATTGAACAGCTGTCTACCCTGCCGGGTCTCTCCCAAGACCCTTTGGTTGTGGGGTTGCTGAAGGTTGAAGAACAACAGGTGCCAATTGCTACCACGACGGTGCACCGGCGACAATATCGCACCAACCGAGACTCCCTGATCCCAATCCATAAGCTGATTTGCCAATTGGAGAGCCAAGGAGTGATCAGCAAGACTCACTCACCCTTTAATAGTCCCATATGGCCCGTGCAGAAATCCAATGGGGAATGGCGACTAACAGTAGATTATCGTGGGCTGAATGAAGTCACGCCACCGCTGAGCGCTGCTGTGCCAGATATGTTAGAGCTTCAATATGAACTGGAATCAAAGGCAGCTAAGTGGTATGCCACAATTGACATTGCTAATGCATTTTTCTCCATTCCCTTGGCAACGGGGTGCAGGCCTCAGTTTGCTTTCACTTGGAGGGGCGTCCAGTACACCTGGAATCGACTGCCCCAGGGGTGGAAACACAGCCCCACCATTTGTCATGGACTGATCCAGGCTGCACTAGAAAAAGGTGAAGCTCCAGAGCACCTGCAATATATTGATGACATCATCGTATGGGGCAACACGGCAGAAGAAGTTTTTGAGAAAGGGAAGAAAATAATCCAAATCCTTTTGAAGGCTGGTTTTGCCATAAAAGAAAGTAAGGTCAAGGGACCTGCGCAGGAGATCCAGTTCTTAGGAGTAAAATGGCAAGATGGGCGTCGTCAGATCCCTGTGGACGTCATCAACAAAATAGCAGCTATGTCCTCACTGACTAATAAAAAGGAAACACAGGCTTTCTTAGGTGTTGTGGGTTTTTGGAGAATGCATATTCCAAATTACAGTCAAATTGTAAGCCCTCTCTACCAAGTTACTAGGAAGAAGAACGATTTTAAATGGGGGCCTGAGCAACGACAAGCCTTTGAACAGATTAAGCAGGAGATTGTTCACGCAGTAGCTCTTGGGCCAGTCCAGACAGGACAAGATATTAAAAATATGCTCTACACTGCAGCTGGGGAGAATGGCCCTACCTGGAGCCTCTGGCAGAAAGCACCTGGGGAGACCCGAGGCCGACCTCTGGGGTTCTGGAGTCGGGGATATCGAGGATCCGAGGCTCGCTATACTCCAACTGAAAAAGAGATCTTGGCAGCATATGAAGGAGTTCGGGCCGCCTCAGAAGTGGTTGGTACTGAAACACAGCTCTTCTTAGCACCTCGACTGCCAGTGCTGGGCTGGATGTTCAAAGGGAAAGTTTCCTCTACGCATCACGCGACTGACGCCACGTGGAGTAAGTGGATCGCACTGATCACACAGCGAGCTTGCATAGGAAACCCCAGTCGCCCAGGAATGTTAGAAGTGATCACGGACTGGCCAGAAGGCAAATATTTTGGAATGTCGCCAGAGAAAGAGGTGACAGGGGCCGAAGAAGCCCCGCTATATAATAAACTGCCAGAAAATGAGAGGCAATATGCCCTGTTCACTGATGGGTCCTGTCGCATTGTGGGAAAACATCGAAGGTGGAAGACTGCTGTATGGAGTCCTACACGACTAGTCGCAGAAACTGCTGAAGGAGAAGGTGAATCGAGTCAGTTTGCAGAGGTGAAAGCCATCCAGCTAGCGTTAGACATTGCTGAAAGAGAAAAGTGGCCAGTGCTCTATCTCTATACTGACTCATGGATGGTGGCAAATGCCCTATGGGGGTGGCTACAGCAATGGAAGAAGGGCAATTGGCAGCACAGAGGTAAACCCATCTGGGCTGCCGCACTGTGGCAAGATATCGCTGTTCGGATAGAGAAGCTAGTGGTAAAAGTACGTCACGTAGATGCTCATGTACCCAGGAGTCGAGCCACTGAAGAACATCAAAACAACCAGCAGGCAGATCAGGCCGCCAAGATTGAAGTGTCTCAGGTGGACCTGGACTGGCAACGTAGGGGTGAGCTATTTATGGCTCAGTGGGCCCACGATACCTCAGGCCATCAGGGAAGAGATGCAACATATAGATGGGCTCGAGATCAAGGGGTGGACTTGACCATGGACACTATCGCACAGGTCATCCATGAATGTGAAACATGTGCTGCAATTAAGCAAGCCAAGCGGCAAAAACCCCTGTCGCATGGAGGGCGATGGCTGAAATATAAACAGTGGGAGGCCTGGCAGATTGACTATATCACACTCCCACGAACACGCCAAGGCAAGTGCCATGTGCTTACAATGGTGGAAGCAACCACTGGGTGGCTGGAAACATACCCTGTGTCCCATGCCACTGCCCAGAACACTATCCTGGGCCTTGAAGAGAAAATTTTATGGCAACACGGCACCCCAGAAAGAATCGAGTCGGGCAATGGCACTCACTTCCGAAACAACCTCGTAGACACCTGGGCCAAAGAACATGGCATTGAGTGGGTGTATCACATCCCTTATCACGCACCAGCCTCCGGAAAAATTGAACGGTACAATGGACTGCTGAAAACTACATTGAGAGCGATGGGGGGTGGAACTTTCAAGCATTGGGATACACATTTAACAAAAGCCACCTGGTTAGTTAATACTAGAGGATCCGCCAATCGGGCTGGCCCCGCCCAACCAAGAGTTCCACATACTGTAGAAGGGGATAAAGTCCCTGTAGTGCGCATGAGGAGTATGTTAGGAAAGACAGTCTGGGTTAGTCCTCCCTCAAGCAGAAGCAAACCCATTCAAGGGGTTGTTTTTGCTCAAGGACCTGGGTACACCTGGTGGGTGATGCAGAAGGATGGGGAGGTTCGATGTGTACCTCAGGGAGATTTGATTCTGGGAGAGAATAGCCAGTGAATTGGGCTGTATGATATTTAACTGCTAAATAACCTGCCAATGCATGTCATTGTATCTATAGTGTCTATATGCCATATCAAGGGTATTATTGTGAGAATTATCCAAATGACTACAGGATGGACTTTTGAAACTGAGCCAAGTACAACAGCGATAGAACTTGAACTGGCACCCAGCAATTTCCTCAAGATCAACATCTTCAACCTGCAGACCAGGGGCATGAGTTGCACCAAATGTACTAGCCACCAGTTCCAGAGGCAGTGTACAACAACCCAGCATCTCACACCATCTCTCTCTTATCCTGAAGAACTGTTACAACAGATAGAGCCCCAAAATCGATGGACACATTAGAGGGATAGCCCACAGGCTAAAGGAACACCGTGTGTGTGTGTGCGAGGTCAGGGGGTGGAGTCCATATACTTATATATAAGACAAGGAAAGTTGTAGTGGTTGATTGGAAAAAAAAAAAAAAAGTAAGATCTGGGCATGATGTAGATGGTATAGAATAAGGGGTGGATAATGTCCTGGGTTCAGCTGGGATAGAGTTAATTTTTACAGGAACCTGGGAGGTGGGGGGCATAGCCGGGGCAGCTGACCTGAACTAGCCAAGGAGCTATTCCATACCATGTGACATCCTGCCCAGTATATAAATGGGGAGCGGGCCAGGGGGTGGTCTCTGTTTTCGGTGGGGGAAGTGGCGGAGCGTCGGGTCCCGGGTGGTGAGCAGTTGCACTGTGCATCACTCTTTGTATACTTTTTTTTTTCATTAGTGCCGTTGTTGTTGTTGTAATCTCTTTGTGTTTGTCCCAGTAAACTGCCTTTATCTCAACCCTCGAGGTTCCAGTTTCTTTTTCTTTTCTCTCCTCCGTCTCCTCCCCATCCCACCGGAGGGGGGCGGAGGAGTGAGCGAGCGGCTGCGTGGTCCTTTGTTACCGGCCGGGCTGAAACCACGACAGATGGGAACCAGGGAGTCTTGGTTGGTGCAATATTGTCACCAGTGCACCGTCATGGTAGCAATTGGCACCTGCTGTTCTTTGACACACAGCAACCTCACAACAGAGGGATGCTTTGTGAGGCTGGGCAAAGTAGATAGCTGTTTAGTCTTCTCTGTATCCATGGCAGCTACACCAAAGACCCATCGGTACCCTTTGGAGTCCTTGAAGTACCCTTTCCTGAGGTAGTCTATGCCAAGGATACACAGAGGCCAGTCCCAATAGGATGCTTTTGCTACTCGTTCCACGTTAGGCTCACCTCAGCCTCCAACACAGACAACTGTTGGGATCTCCCTGTCACTCCAGAAATCCATATGGGTTCCTCTTCCTTGTACCCTGATGACATTAGGGCACACTGTGCACTGGTGCCAAACAGAGCCTTATATTCCCATGGGTCTGATGTGTCAGGTCATCAAATCCACACAGTCCAATAAGCCGGGTTATCCTTTTCCTCCACCTGGCCAGAGGAAGGACCATCCTGTTCCTGGTTGGAGTATTCATTACTCGACTCCTGTAATTGCAAACCAGAAGTCCCTTTATCAGCGTCAGGAGGATCAGTCCTTCTAGTGTGTCTGCAACCAGAGCAGTACACTTCTTGGATGGACCCTTTCTGGACATTGTTTTAGTTCACAATTCACATACCCAAGCTTCTAGGTTCAAGGTAGTTGCACTATCCTACTTCTTCATGTCCTCCTCATGGTCACACAGATAGAACCACAGGGTGGCACGCAGCATGTATCCACAGTTCCCTTTCCCTTGAGCAGAGAAAAGCAGACTCTATGCAACACTTGATAGCTGAGATGCCGGCCTGTATGGGTACGGAGGAAGACATACTCTCTTTGAATTGCTTCTTCAGTCTTCATTCAGTTGTGCTCTCAAACACTTTGTGAAGAGAGGTACACAAGAATGCTCCATTTTACGAACAACAGTGAAGCATGTAGAATGTCCACCCTGAGACATAGCATGAATTTCTGGATAAAACCTGAATCTTGTCCACTGAGAACCTGCCTCTGCTTTTCCACAGGTTTCAGAGGATTCATAACTTACCTCAGGTCTGCGGCCTGATGAGTTACAGGTTACTATTCCAGGCCACAAAGAGACTAAAGCTGTTTGAGTACAAATAACATCTTAATATCAGTGAAACTATTTATTTAAGCCTCACTCTCAGAACAGCTGGACTGGTATTGATGAAATCATTAAAAAAAAAATTCCCTCCACAGGCAATGGAGGATGCAGCATGACTGTAACAGCATTTGAGGAATGAGTACAAATCATGGAGCCATTGCCAGGCACCTTTGTGCCTTCTCATGCTACGCAGGCAGCAGTTAGGGGAATGCTCATGAGAATGGTGACTGATGGTTACTAGAGTAAAAATGAGAAGAAAAGGGAGGAGTTCCTGGAGAAGCCTGTCTAAAAGCCTCGGCTTTGCCCCAGCATTTTCTCAGGGACTGCAGTTCTGGAGCCACCTCTCAGATCCCAGCTGCTTTGGCCCATCACTCATCAGCAGATGTCTCTGGAGCAGCTCTTACCAGTAGCCACTTCACAGAACATGCATCATTTCCAGGGCAAGAGGCATTTGTAGTCCAGTTCACCAGAAGCTTTTGAGACATAGAAATGCTCTTACATGCCACAATATACAGGTTTGTATTGGCTTTGTGTGCCAAGGTTTTTGGGGGGGGGGGGGGGTTACAGGGGTGGCTTCTGTAAGAAGCTGCTGGAAGCTTCCCCTGTGTCCAACAGAGCCAATACCAGCCAGCTCTAAGACAGACCTGCTGCCAGCCAAGGCTGAGCCAATCAGCGATAGCGGTAGCACCTCTAGGATAACATATTTAAGAAGGAAAAAAAGTTGCTGGGATGTGGGACAGGATTTGTCTGGTGTCAGTAAAACCCCCAGCACTGCTAAATTGGTAGAAGGAGGTGTGCTAGAACTTGTTGGCCATAGGCCCTGGGAAAGATAAGATAAGAACTTTGATTAGAAGAGACAAAGACTGCTCACTCTATGTTTGTACAGAGGATTGTGAGCTGGTGAGACTTTAAAACAATCACCCTGTAGAAGAGGAACTATTGCTCTTGCTCAAGATAGATTGCTGTAAATAGAAGAAGTAAATGTTTAAAAAATTCCTTTAACATTAGCCAATCTGTGAATGCTTAATGTATCTGTAAATGCTTAACGTAGAATTTGGACCAATCAGCTTAGAACACGCTAGCCTGAACTAGTATAAATGTATGTGAAGAATCATAATAAAATCGACATTTTGCTTGCATCAAGCTGTGTCCCGTTTCTCAATCGCGGCAAATTGGTGACCCCGACGTGATACCAGGGCTCAGGAACCACCTATCTGCGTGGTATGCTGCGAGTCCCACAGAACGTTGAATGAGGTGCTGAAAGGAAGCAGGAGCCGGCCGGCCTGAAATCCCTCCGGAGTAGAGAGGTGAGCTGTGGGAAACATGGGGAATCAAGCATCTTCCCCGGAAAGAGACGTATATGAGCTTATGAAAGCTCTTCTTCAAAAGCATGGAAAGAATATTTCTGGGCATGATCTTAAAGCAATGCTTAAATGGGTACAAGTGAAAATACCCACTATAACTGCATCTACTATTTTTACGCGGGAACTTTGGGATGATGTGGGGGTGAAACTATGGGATGCGGCGACTACGGGGAATGCCGAAGCACAGCGCATGCTTCCGTGGTGGAGAGGTATTTTTGAGACTTTAAAAGCCCAGGAAAAAAGTCACAAAGACAAAGCAGAGAGAGAGGAAGACTCTCCTGCGATACCTCTGTTACCATCAGAGGGTCAAAAATCCATTGCGCCGCTAGAGGTGTGTGCCGCGGGGTACCCCCCAGAAGAGGATCCCTTTGATCCGGGACCAGTGGACTCTGAAAAGGAGCCAGACCTCTACCCCCCCGACCCACATGACGAGTGGGCTAACATAAGGCGCCAAGCCTTAAAGGAAGGAGAGCTGGAAATTGCTAAAACAATAGTAGCCCCCGTGATCTATCAAGGTCGGGGGGCACGTTGGGAAGCTTTGTCTTTTCCAGTGAGTTGCGCCGTACTGTCACTGAACATGGACTTTCCTCCCCGTATTTTGCAAGCTTATTATCCTCTGTTTTTGATACCTATGTAATGACTCCACATGATTTAAAATCCTTAGCACAATTGTTACTGACACCAACACAACATACTTTGTGGGAGGCACATTGGAGGGGGAAACTCCAAGCGCTCCTCTTAACTTACATAGGTCACGACAATGCAGCTGTAGCTGCGCTGACTATAGAGCACCTCACAGGTACAAGTCAGCACACCAGTCCTGTGGATCAGGCTAGAATTCCAGGGGAAGCCCTTGAGGCAATCAGTGAAGAAGCAAAAAAAGCCTTTTTTAAGGTTCCTGACTCACAGAAGCTGCAAAAGGCTTTTACTACTATTACCCAAGAAACCCGAGAGTCTTATATGCAGTTTATCGATAGACTGAAACAAGCTTTGGAGCGCCAAATAGATAATACGGAGGCACGGGAAATTTTGTTGTTAAAATTAGCTGTCGAGAATGCTAATGTGGATTATAAAAAGTTGTTAAAGTCTCTCCCGAATCCGAATCCTACATTGGTTGAAATGGTAGAGGCTTGTAATAGAATTGGTACTGTGGATCATAAATTTGAGGTCATGGCTGCTGCCTTTGCAGCCATGCGCGGTCCGTCACATTTGGGGAATTACTACGGCTGTGGTAAACCAGGGCATTTAAAAAAGAACTGCCTGTCTATGAATATGGGAACCAGGCACCAAACCCCTGGGGTTTGCCCTAGATGCTGAAAAAGGCATCATTATGCTAATCAATGTCGGTCTAAGTATGATTTCCAGGGACAACCGATACAGGGAAACCGATCACGGAGCGCGGAGCAGCGACGCGTACAGACACAAATACCACAGCCGACGTCTCAACCCCCACGGAGGGAAGCAGCAGTGCCTCAAATCTCCGTCCAGCAACAGCCAGGAGTGCCGGATTGGACCTGGCAACCGCCCACACAGTAACGTTACTTGATTGTTCAGTTCACTTGCTGTCGACAAATATTTCGGGACCCTTGCCCCCCAAAACACAAGCGCTGTTGTTAGGAAGATCATCTACCACATTGTCAGGGCTTTTTGTGTTACCTGGGGTTGTTGATTCTGATAGTACTGATGAAATTAAAATTATGGCATGGACCCCGTTTCCTCCCTGCACCGTACCGAAAGGTAGCCGTATAACGCAATTGATACTAATTCCCACGGGAACGGACTCCCCGGTTCCTAGTCAGCCCCAACTGTAGGGTTTAGGGATTAATCCGTGTGGGGCCCGGACGACGGAACACCAATGTGATGATTAAAGTCGCCAGTTTATTGAGCTTAGCTAATCATTTTTATACAATTCTCTAAGTTGTTGAGAGACTTTGATTGGCTACTACATGCAAGCACTTGGTGTCCACACGCACAAGCATAAGCGGTGATTGGTTACATCGGTACTGTCCACGCGCATAAGCATAAGCGGTGATTGGTTACATCGGTACTGTCCACGCGCACAAACATAAGACATAATTGGTTGTGTTAATTAGAGCATACAAGACTTGTCTTAGTCCAATTGGTCAAGATAAGCCCCTGAATTGAGGTTGTTTGTGCCAAGTTCCCTTTATCGTGGAATGTGCACCTGTGTTTTCCTAATTGGGATCTTTCTTCTTCTATCTTCTTATTTATTCTGTTCAAGGCCTTCTAAAGGCGCCTGGAACAATCTTGTGACCATGAGCTATTTTCAGGTCCAATAACTAACTTCCATATAACTGAACCCTACACCCAACAAAGGCGGGGAGGGTTCGGATCTACGGGGAACCCACAAATTTTATGGATACAGTCTATCTCTCAGAAACGACCTATATATCAATGCACCCTTATTCGTGGGGGACAGCAAGTAGTGCTAAATGGGATTATTGATACCGGGGCTGATGTTACAGTAATATCTTTGGCTAAGTGACCCCCACAGTGGCCTCTGGCCAATGTTTCCCAAACATTGGCAGGAATCGGCAGAACTGGCAGCAGCCGCCAAAGTGTGGAATTAATCCAAATTCAAGGTCCGAAGAGACATATAGCCTCCGTTAAACCTTTTGTGCTGCCTGTTCCCATGATTTTATGGAGGCGTGATGTACTGTCCCAGTGGAGAATGTCCATTCGGACCCATTTTTAGGTGGGGCCATTGAAGTGCGCGACACCCTAAAATTAACCTGGAAAACCAATACCCCTATTTGGGTAGATCAATGGCCCCTACCACTGGAAAAGCTTCGCGCCCTCCAAGAATTAGTCACGGAACAGTTAATGAAAGGACACATTGTGCCTTCTACTAGCCCCTGGAATTCACCTGTTTTTGTTATTAAGAAAAAAACTGGCAAGTAACGCTTACTCCATGACCTTAGAAAAATTAATGACGCTATGGAAGACATGGGAGCCCTACAACCAGGACTCCCGTCCCCAACTATGATTCCTCGAGATTGGCATTTAACTGTTATTGACCTCAAAGACTGTTTTTTTAATATCCCCCTGCATCCAAATGATGCTCCTAAATTTGCTTTTTCAGTTCCAAGCGTCAACATGCAAACCCCATTACAAAGATACCAGTGAGTTGTACTGCCACAAGGAATGAAAAATAACCCCACAATATGTCAATGGTATGTAGCTAAAGTACTTAGTCCTGTTAGGACCGCAATGTCCAGTGTCTTACTGTACCACTATATGGATAACATCCTGGTGGCTGCACAACATCACAAAGTCATAAAGAAAGCTGTAACCCTTGTCACGGCTGCCGTTAGCTCGGCAAGCCTCTGTATCACGCCAGAAAAAATACAGAAAATTATTTACTTGGAAACTGGAGAAGGGCGGAAAGTCGCTTTTAAAATAATATCCCTTATTATGATTCTGTTAGAAGGTGTGCAAAGTCACCCACTTTTACCTGTACTACCCAAGGTCAATGTATGGGTAACACTAGCAAATCTCACCGGACAAGACACGTTGTGTCTTGCCACCGCCTCTCCTAGTAACCCCTTTTCTACGTGCCTTATGGGCTTGCCTCTGGACGAGTGGCCGATATCTACAGATGTCCGAGATAAGCCCCTATTTAAAAATGTGTCCCAGAATGTAACGAACTATTGGGACGTGTGGACCCCTCACCTTCCTCTCGCTACCCTAAAACCACAAGAGATTAAGCTCCTCAGATCAGTAAGAATGGATTTCTGTGTCAGGTTTAACTATACAGGAAGAAATCAATCTAAGACATGGGATGTCTCTCCTGTCCATCCCATTTTTAAAAATGCTACTGCTTGGTGTAACTACACAACAACAAACTTGTCTAAATCTAGCAATGCTCCCCTTTTATTGCTGCCGAGGATGTTTCTTATTTGTGAGGACAGAGCATGACCCACTATCCCTTCCCATATAAAAGGAGGCCCATGTAGTCTCGAACGCCTTTCTATCCTAACTCCTAATACATCCGTGATTTTACAACACCGTCTCTCTCACAAGACAAGGCGTGGCATCCATACATATACCCCCGATTGTGATGACAATGTGGAATTTTGGTCTTTTAGCCAACGCTTTGTTACCTCTCTTATTACCCGGAGCTGCTGCTGCAAGAGCATTAGCGACTTTGGATAAGCTTGGCTGCTGACTTACTAAACAAACGAATGCTACTAGTAATACACTATCTGGTCTTTTATTAGATGTAGATAGTGTGCGCCATGCTACCTTACAAAATAGAGCTGCTATAGATTTTTTGCTTTTGGCACAAGGACATGGCTGTGAGGATTTTGAGGGTATGTGTTGTATGAATCTCTCAGACCATTCGGAATCTATTCATGCTAGCATCCAGCAGCTTAAAGCTGGAGTCTCTAAGCTTCGACAAAGCGACAGTTGGGATTGGTTAGACAAACTTTTTGAAGGATGGGGATTGTCGGGGTGGTTAAGGAGTTTTGTGAAAATAATTGTGTATGCTTTGGCTGTCTTTGTTCTCTTGTTACTTCTTTTGCCGTGTTTGTTCCAATGCTTACAAGGATTGATAGCACGCTCCATAAAAAGAGTTCTTATTGTGCAACAGGAAGGGGGAGATGTGGGACAGGATTTGTCTGGTGTCAGTAAAACCCCCAGCACTGCTAAATTGGTAGAAGGAGGTGTGCTAGAACTTGTTGGCCATAGGCCCTGGGAAAGATAAGATAAGAACTTTGATTAGAAGAGACAAAGACTGCTCACTCTATGTTTGTACAGAGGATTGTGAGCTGGTGAGACTTTAAAACAATCACCCTGTAGAAGAGGAACTATTGCTCTTGCTCAAGATAGATTGCTGTAAATAGAAGAAGTAAATGTTTAAAAAATTCCTTTAACATTAGCCAATCTGTGAATGCTTAATGTATCTGTAAATGCTTAACGTAGAATTTGGACCAATCAGCTTAGAACACGCTAGCCTGAACTAGTATAAATGTATGTGAAGAATCATAATAAAATCGACATTTTGCTTGCATCAAGCTGTGTCCCGTCTCTCAATCGCGGCACTGGGACAGACAGAAACGGCAGCTGGAGAGAGGAATGAGAACATGTAAGAGCAACAACCCTGCAGACACCAAGGTCAGTGAAGAAGGAGGGGGAGGAGGTGCTCCAGGTGCCAGAGCAGAGATTCCCCTGCAGCCTGTGGTGAAGACCATGGTGAGGCAGGTTGTCCCCCTGCAGCCCATGGCTGTGCACGGTGCAGCAGATATCCACCTGCAGCCTGTGGAGGACCCCACGCCAGAGCAGGTGGGTGCCCAAAGGAGGCTGTGACCCCGTGGGAACCCCACACTGGAGCAGATTCCTGGCAGGACCTGTAGATCTGTGGAGAGAGGAGCCCACATTGGAGCAGGTTTTCTGGCAGGACTTGTGACCCCGTGGGGGACCTACGCTGGAGCAGTGTGCTCCTGAAGGACTGCACACCATGGAAGGGACCCATGCTGGAGCAGTTCGTGAAGAACTGCAGCCTGTGGGAAGGACCCACGTTGGAGAAGTCCATGGAGGACTGTCTCCCATGGGAGGGACTCCACGCTGGAGCAGGGGAAGAGTGTGAGGAGTCCTGTCCCTGAGGAGGATGAAGTGGCAGGAATAACATGTGATGAACTGACTGTAAACCCCATTCCCCGTCCCCCTGTGCCACTGGGGGGGGGGGGGGGGGGTGGGTGGCGCTAGATAGAGAGTCCAGGAGTGAAGTTGTGCCTGGGAATAAGAGAGGGGTGGAGGGAAGGTGTTCTGAGATTTGGTTTCATTTCTCATTACCCTACTCTAGTTGATTGGTAATAAATTGAGTTAATTTTCCCCAAGCTGAGTCTGTTTTGCCTGTGATGGTAATTGGTGAGTGATCTTTCCTGTCCTTATCTTGACCCATGAGCCCTTTGTTATATTTTCTCTCACCTGTCCAGCTGAAGAGGGGGGAGTGATAGAGCAGCTTTGGTGGGCATCTGGCGTTCAGCCAGGGTCAACCTACTGTGGCAGTACATTCCCCCCCGCCATCCTGCCAGCAGGAAACAAAACTTCTCCAGGAAGGGAGAAGGGGAAGGAAACCCTGGAGGCTGCAGGTTGAAATTTGAACTGGCCAATCGAGATGCGCCAGTTACACCGAGGTGACCCTCCTAGCCAATAGGCATTAAATGATCACAGGTCAGATTCGACAGGGGTATAAACGGGCTCCCGCCGGAGGACATGTTGGCAATCCTCCTCAGAGCAGTGGGTCTGCAGTTGGGGACTCCCCTCTTGGGTTGGGGCACTGCCCAAGGTAACTCCTCGAGGGAAAGAGCCCTCAGTTTTTAGGTGAGTGATATGTGCATTTTGAGCCATCACTTTAAATCTTGGGGATTCTTAAGTCGGCCGTGTAATATTAATTCTCTTTACATCATTGAGCCTGTGGTTTTAGAAAGTGTTACCGGACTTCTAACTAACTTTTTCTGAAGAATACATCTGAGTTTTAACACCTATTCGATTTGGTTAGTCGTGCATTTGTAACACCTACTACAGTCTTTTTGGTGCCAAAACCCGGGAATGTGAGGAATTCGAGATAAGGATAGTAACTGAGAGAGGTAACAGACAAGAACATGGACTGAATGCAGCTAAAGAGTGAAGAGCTGCATGACGAGTGGGGAATTTTTATTGTAATTCTGGTGAAGGGACGAGGGGTGGATTGTGCGTAATTTTCCCACTTTTGGTGTGGTGATGATATTATTTTGATTTTGGTGTGGAGAATTCTTTTTTTTTGTTGATGTGAGTGAAGTTTGTGAAAACTGTGAAGATTTTGTGTGATGAATGTAGATGTTAATGATAATTCTTAAATATGTGATGTATAGAGGTGAGATTGTATTGGGTCTGGCTGAGATGGAGTTAATTCTCCCCATAGCAGCCCTCATAGCACTGTGCTCTGCATCAGTAGCTAGAAAGGTGTTGATAGCACACCAGTGTTTTGGCTACTGCTGAGCAGTGCTGGCACAGCATCAAGGCTGTCTCTCCAACATTTTTGCCCTCCCCTCAATGGCAGGCTGGGGCAGGGCAAGATCTTGGGAGGGGACATAACCAAGACAGCTGACCCAAACTAACCAAACAGATATTCCATACTAGATGATGTCAGCTCAGCTATAAAAGCTAAGTAAAGGGAGATGGAAGGGAGGCGGTTTTGTCTTCTGGAGCAACCACTATGCATACTGAAGCCCTGCTTCCCAGGAAATGGCTAGACATCGCCTGCTGATGGGAAGTAGAGAATAACATCATTTGTTTTTCTTTGCTTTCGCGTGCATGACCTTTGCTTTTGCTTTATTAAACTGTCCTTATCTTGACCCACAAGCCTTTTGTTATATTTTCTCCCCCCTGTCCAGCTGAGGAGGGGGAGTGATAGAGCGGCTTTGGTGGGCACCTGGCGCCTAGCCAGGGTCAACCCACCACAAGGTTGCAGCACTTCCTTCTGACTGCCCTCACATTCTGAAGTCGCTCAGCTCTCCTACAGCTCCTTAACCCCTCCCCTCCTTCTGTTGCTTATTTTACACCAGCTGACAGATCCACGCATGGCCCTATTCAGTCCTTCTCTGCTGTTTGCCCTCCAACCACTGCTCCTCTTTCATGTTTCCATTTCCCACAGGAGCTGCACCACATCCCAGTATCCATTAGTCCACATCCCTGTAATGTCCAAACACAACTACCACTTTCTTTATCCCTTTTTTCTTTTTTTCAGGCTATGCTTTTTTGTCAATGTTTTCACCCTCTCCTTGTCTGATTACTGTTCACCCATTTTCCCTTTCCCTTCTCTGTTCCTCCTTTTGTGCTGCTTCAGCAACTCTCGCTGGAAGGACCAGGATAGTGCAAGCAATACCGTATAGACACCAGTTACAGTATCTTAGGGACCTCTAAAAGATCAAGCCACTTTCACTGGGGAGCCCAGAGCCCTGAGATTTTAAGCTCTGTAGATATAATTGGTCCCATCAGATTTGTTTGGGCTATAATGTCAATAAAACTACGCACTTTAACCATCATTTGGAAGCCCAATGTAATGCACTTAGGTTTGAAAACTCAGGCCTTGAATGATTGTAGCTAAAACTCTGCATGATATTAATTGAGGCCACATTCCAAGGAAACGTGAGGTTTCTACATGTGCAAGGACATGTGTGGCAGCAATTCTAGCTTGACTTCAAAGATTTAAGCTGTCTTGCATGTTGGGAAAGGGAAACAAAAGCTTTGTGTCAGCACAAAACCAAGCGGCTTCTTAGCATGGCAAGTTGTGCAAAGGCTGACAGGAGCACTTGGAGGCCTACCAAAACTGCACACACCTTTAAGCTGTAGTAGGATAGTTGTTGAAGCCATGAGGTAACTATACAAGACAAGGATTTGCAGGACAGGTAACCTCTTCTATTAAACCAGTTGATATAGTTGGAAAAACCCAGAGAAGTACTAAAGGACTTGTGAGCCTGGCAAATTGTCTGGTTTGGGTTGGAAGGGACCTTTAAAGATCACCTAGTCCAACCCCCCCCCTGCCATGGGCAGGGACATCTTTCACTAGATCAGGTTGCTCAAAGACCCATCCAACCTGACCTTGAACACTTCCAGGGATGGGGCATCCACAACTTCTCTGGGCAACCTGTTCCAGTGTTTCACCACCCTCATCGTAAAGCATTTCTTCCTTATGTCCAATCTAAACCGAACTTCTTTCAGTTCAAAATCCTTGTCCTGTCACTACAGGTCTTGGTAAAAAGTCTCTCTCTTTCTTATAAGCCCCCTTTAAGTACTGAAAGGCGTTAATAAGGTTTCCCCAGAGCCTTCTCTTCTAGGCTGAACACCCCCAAGTCTCAGCCTTTCTTCAGAGGAGAGGTGTTCCAGCCCTCTGACCATTTTTGTGGCCCTCTTCTGGACCCGCTCCAACAGGTCCATGTCTTTCTTGTGCTGGGGACCCCAGAGCTGGATGCAGTACTCCAGGTGGAGTCTCACGAGAGCAGAGCAGAGTAGAGGGGGAGAGTCACCTCCCTCGACCTGCTAGCCACACTTCTTTTGATGCAGTCCAGGATACGGTTGGCTTTCTGGGCTGCAAGTGCACATTGCTGGCTCATGTCCAATTTTTCATCCACCGGTATATCCCCAAGTCCTTCTCCACAGGGCTGCTCTCAATCCCTTCATCCCCCAGTCTGTACTGATATTGGGGATTGCCCCAACCCAGGTGCAGGACCTTGTATTTGGCCTTGTTGAACTTCTTGAGGTTTGCATGGTCCCACTCCTCGAGCCTGTCAAGGTCCTTCTGGATGGCATCCCTTCCCTCTAAGGAATCAGCTGCACCGCTCAGCTTGGTATCATCCACAGACTTGCTGAGGGTGCACTCAATCCCACTGTCTATGTCAATGATGAAGGTATTAAACAGTATTGGTCCCAGTATGGACCCTTACGGGACAGCACTCATTACTGGTTTCCACTTGGACATTGAGCCACTGACTAGAACTTTTTGGACGTGACCATCCAGCCAATTCCTTATCCACCTAACTGTCTATCCATCAAACCCATATCTCTCCAATTTCAAGGCAAGAATGTTGAGGGGGACCGTATCAAAGGCCTTACAGAAGTCCAGGTAGGTAATGTCTGTAGCTCTTCCCTTGTCTACTGATGCAGTCCCTCCATTGTAGAAGACCACCAGATTAGTTGGGCACAATCTGCCCTTGCTGAAGCCATGCTGGCTGTCTCTAATCACCTCCCTGTCTCCCATATGGTTCAACATGTCTTCCAGGAGGATCTCTTCCATGATCTTACTGGGTATGAAGGTGAGGCTGACTTGTTGGGAGTTCTCAGGGTCCTTGTTTTTAGCCTTTTTAAAAATGGGCATGATGTTTCCCTTTTTCCAGTCACTGGGGACCTCACCTGGCTACCATGACTTTTCAAATATGATGAGGAGTGGCTTAGCAGCTACATCTGCCAGTTCCCTCAGGACCCTGGGATGCATCTCATCAGGTCCCATGGATTTGTGTATGTTCAGGTTCCTCAGGTGGTCTCAAACCTGATCTTCTACAATGGGAGGGATTTCATTCCCCCAGTCCCTGCCTTGAGGTTCAGGAGCTTGAGATGTGGGAAGAGAAATTACCATTGAAAACTGAGGCAAAAAACCTGAGTACCTCAACCTTCTCCATGTTGGTTGTCACCAGCTCCCCTGTCTTATTTATCAGAGGGGTATACATTTTCTTTAATCTTTCTTTTCTAGCCAATGTACCTGTAGAAGCCCTTCTTATTGTTCTTTGCATCCCTCACCAAATTCAGCTCTAGCTGTGCCTTAGCTTTCCTGTTCCCATGCCTATGCATCTAGGCAGCATCCTTATATTCTTCCCAGGATACATGTCCCTGGTTCCACTGCCTGTGTGTTTCCTTCTTATGCTTTGACCAGGAGGTCCTTACTCAGTCATGCTGGTCTCCTGCCTTCCTTGCCCAGTTTCTTACACATGGGAATTGAGAGCTCTTGTGCTCTAAGAAAAATATCTTTAAAGAGCTGCCAGCACTGTTCTGCTCCTTTATCCCTGAAGGTAGTGTAATCGACAGGGAACCAAGTTGTTCCCTGACATTGTGTAATTCGTGTTGAATTAAAAAGAAGACAATAAGGTTTACATACCAATCGGGAAGGGGGAAGGGACACATTGTGATTGACTAGATAAGGAGGGAAAAGACAAGGGACCAGATAAGGGGATTAACTCTACCAGGACTGCATTCCTCCACATCAAAAGACATTCCACAGACACTCTCCTTTGAGAAGATTGACTGAATCTACCCATTAACAAACCTGTGAAGAAAGAAGAAGCAAGACAAGGCGGAGATTTACAAGAAAGGGGTGCATGAACTGTATAAAAGGAATGTAACTATAACAGAAAGTTGCGAGCCGTTGATGGAGCGTGGACTCCCCGGCTGCCCAGTGCTGCTTGCTTGCTATTCTCAATAAATATATGAATTTTATATAGAATTGGCTCTGTTGATTTATAACAGTAGTTTTCCAGGAGGTCACATCCACTAGTTCCTTAAACAACTGAAAGTTTGCTCTCCTAAAATTCAGGGTCCTGACTCTACTCTTCACCTAGCCCATATCCCTCAAGATTGTGAATCCCACCCAGGGCATGATCACTGCAGCCCAGGCTGCCACCAGTCTTGACCTCTCTAATTAGTTCATCTGTGTTGGTGAGCAAGAGGTCCAGTAACCCTTCTCCTCTGGTTGGGCTGTCTATCACATGGATTAAGAAATTTATTGATTGAAATCCCCCAGCAGGATCAGAGCCTGCAAGCTTGATGTTTCCTGCAGTTGAAGTAAGAACACTTCATCAACAGGCTCCCCTTGATCGGGTCGGGTGGCCTGTAATAAACACCAGACACAAGTTTTCCTTTGTTGGCTTGGCCCCTAATTTTTACCCATAAGCTCTCAACCTGCTCATTGCTGTTTTTCAAAGACAGCTCTGTGCAGTCAGTCCACTTTTTCTATATAGAGGGCACCCCCCCCCCCTTCCTTGCCTGTCCCTTCTGAACAGCCTATAGCCATTGATTGCAGCACTCCAGTTGTGATTCGCCCCATCACATTTCAGCAATAGCTATTACATCATACCTTTCTAGTTACACAGTGGCTTCCAGCTCCTCCTGTTTGTTACCCATGCTGTGTGCATTGCTATAGAGGCACTTCAGCTGGGCTGTCAGCCTTGTCACCTTTTTAGAGGAACATGCCCAAATTCCTTTGAGATTTTTCACAGGTGTTTCCCTGTTGGTTCCTAATACATCAGCCACTCCTGGCTCTTGTCTGGTGCTCAAAACTCCATCCCCTTCCCCCACTAAATCTAGTTTGAAGCCCTCTGTTATGGATGCATGACTAACCAAATCGAATAGGTGTTGAAACTCAGATTTATTCTTCAGAAAAAGTTAGTTAGAAGTCCGGTAACATTTTCTAAAACCACAGGCTCAACGATGTAAAGAGAATTAATATTACATGGCCGACTTAAGAATCCCCAAGATTTAAAGTGATGGCTCAAAATGCACATATCACTCACCTAAAAGCTGAGGGCTCTTTCCCTCAAGGAGTTACCTCGGGCAGTGCCCCAACCCGAGGGGGAGTCCCTGACTGCAGACCTGCTGCTCTGAGGAGGATTGCCAACATGTCCTCCAGCAGGAGCCTGTTTATACCCTTGTTGAATCTGACCTGTGGTCATTTAATGCCTATTGGCCAGTTCAAATTTCAACCTGCGGCCTCCAGGGTTTCCTTCCTCTTTGCCCTTCCTGGAGAAGTTTCATTTCCTGCTGGTGGGATGGGGGGGGGGGAGTGTACTGCCACACCCTCCTTATAAATCTGGCCAGGTTGTTCGTGAAGACCCTCTTGCCCCGCTTGGTCAGGTGAATCTCATCCTAACATCCCAACATATCAGCAGATCTAATAATAGACATGAGCTCTCCTAACAAACCTCATTTGCCAAGCTTTAATGCATCTCTACAACCAAGAAATGGTTTACTTTGGTAATCATAAGCGTTATATGTCATATCATTATGAAAGAATTTGTTAGTGCCCCGAGCACATGAACAGAATCTGCAATCTCTCCTAGAGGTTTGGCTACCTGTGCTCAAGTCCAGCTCTGATATGGTCTAGCCATGTAACATGGGATCAGGCTGCTGGGAAGGAGCTCGGTGGGAAAGTGCTGGGAGAAGCCTCAGTGGCAGCCTCCCCTCTTCACTCAGAAGCTGCATTTAAGCTTAGGCCCTCATCCTTGGGCCTTGTCTGAGCTATGCTGTAGGTATGTGGTCCCCAGCAATGTATCATGTTGTTCCTGACCTGTAGATCTCAGACGTGCTTCATCACTATGGATTTGTCTGGGAAAAACTGGATTGTGACTGACCCTGGTTACTATCACCGGACTTGTTCTGCTCTTCTTGTTTAAGTGCTGTAGGACTGCCCCCTGTTGGTGAGACTGCTGTCAGGGCCCTTGAGTGCACTTAAAGGCCTTAATGGCCCTGACCAGCCTTACCTGGGATGTCTACCCCACACCCTCTGCCCATGGACCCAGTAGCCCCATTTCAGCTTGTGGTGGTGCATTTCTTTCCCCCTCTCCAGGCTGACTTACGAACTTGGGAAGGCTTGCTAGGCCTTAGCATAAGTGTAATGAGTCGGGCAGTTAAGCAACCCTTGACTGCCAGGAACTCTTACACAGCTAAAACGGGGAGATATGCTGTGCGTCTCAAGGACTCCTGCTGCCCGGCGAAGGCGGGGGACAGGGATAGAGATAGCCAGTTCTCTCTCATAACAACCTTTGAGACATTACAATCCTCCCCTGACAATCTTAGAGCATCCCCTATCTATGTTTTGAGTTATTCTCCAACAGTCTTGGAATTTTCCAGCGCAGCTGGGATTCTAGCAATTTGTTAATGATGAAAGTCAATCATCTCCCGAACCTATAAACAGCAGTACTAAGTGAGGCCCTTTGAGCTCTCCTGGACCGCAGCAGGCTGTGACCAGCATCTCCCTCTGAGTGGGATGCCTCTCAGAGCTCGGAGGTCTGTTGCCAAAAGCCGATATGACCTGGGCTGATTCTTTTCGCTCCTTGAGGCTCGACCCTTTGCCTGTTGAGACAAATGCCGAAGCATTTGACGTGAATATTTTCACTGATCTCAAGGGGAACTTTTAACAGGTATACCTATTTTTCTCTCTTACTCTCTTTTATTCTCTTTTACTCTTATATGTATTTCTCTTAGTGTATTTATGCACGCACGTGTACTAACTTAAATAGTCTATAGTAAGTTATAGCAAGTATATTATAAGTTATTAAGTTATAGCAAGTATAAGGTATATTATAAGTTAATACTTTCAAATTTATAATGAAATTACTGTTATGATTTTTATTCAACTGTGAATGAATTTTAGGGTGCTATTATACTCATATTCCCTGTAGATATAAACTGTTGCCCAAGTCTGGGACTAGGAGTCGATCCAGCTGCACCTAGATTCCAACAGGAGTTTAGAAAGCAAGGGGGTCTTCTCTGAACCTCATGACTCAATGGGAGGGTTTCCCTTACCCCTTCCCACATTTCCTTTTACCCTATTATGTTTTTGGTCCCTGTATACATAAGTTTAGTCTGATTCTGATTTAATTTTCCTGTGTGCATTTCATCCATGTACTAAGTAATAGAGTGAACCTTGCCATTGAATTCTGTGAAGTTGCACTTTTATACAAATTTCTATTAAATCATTTTTCTATTGCTAATACAGTTGGAGGTGATTCTTTAAACAGTCCAAACCCCTCTCTCATTTTTTTAAATCCCCCTCGTCCTGGTTTCAGCTGGGATAGAGTTAATTGTCTTCCTAGTAGCTGGTATAGTGCTGTGCTATGCTTTTGACTTAGGTATGAGAAGAATGTTGATAACACTGATGTTTTCAGTTGTTGCTAAGTAATGTTTAGGTTAAAGTCAAGGATTTTTCAGCTTCTCGGGCCCAGCCAGCGAGAAAGCTGGAGGGGCACAAGAAGTTGGCACAGGACACAGCCAGGGCAGCTGACCCAAACTGGCCAAAGGGGTATTCCATACCATGTGATGCCACATCTAGTGTATAAACTGGGGGGAGTGGGGGTGGGGAGACTGCCGCTTAGGGACTAACTGGGCATCAGTCGTCAAGTGGTGAGCAATTGCATTGTGCATCACTTGTATATTCCAATCCTTTTATTATTACTATTGTCATTTGATTAGTGTTATCATTATCATTATTAGTTTCTTCTTTTCTATTAAACCGTTCTTATCTCAACCCACAGGTTTTGCTTCTTTTCCCAATTTTCTCCCTCATCCCACTGAGTGGGGGGGAGGGAGTGAGCGGCTGCGTGGTGCTTAGTTGCTGGCTGGGGTTAAACCACGACACCCCCATGACACAGCTCAGTCCTGATCCTTTAGTCCCCACCTGAGCTATATTGTAGGTGTGTCTGCCTCCAGCTCTGTCACCGCCATGCCTGGCCATGGACCCTGTTGATCCGGACCCTGACCCATAAACTGACTTCCTGGCTTGACCTCAGTCCTGCCTCTGATATCACCATGAATTTGTCTGATGATCTGGACTCTTTACAGACCCCAGATGCTATTCCCTGGCTTGCCCTGCTCAGGTATTATGGGACAGGGCCCTGGCTTGTGAGGTCCCTCTCCTGATAGTTGTGTTACTATACCCAGGTGCCTCTCCCTTAGGGAACAGCTTGACCTTGCTGCTCCTCCCTGCCTTGCTGTCATTCTCAACTCCTGGCTTGTCTTCTCTTGTAGAGCAGCCACAAAGACTGTATTATATGGCAAACATTGTCCCTTCCATCTTCCACACAGATCTGAACTTAAAACATACTTTTGGATGATCCAAATAATGTTGTCTTTTTTAATTATTATTATTTTTGCTTTAGCCAGTAAAGAGTGCACTTCCCCAAAAGCAGGAAAAACTTGAGTTTGCACAGCTCAGCATGTGTCCTGAGATATTCTGTGACATTCAATCAGATCTTGGTGCCCTACCCAAGATTCCCAAGGAATGGAAGAAAGCAAGTGTTGCTCCACCTTCAGCAAGGAGAGTCCAAAGAACTACAGGCCATTCAGCCTCAGGGTGACAAAGTAAGTCCTCCTGGAAACCACTTCCAAATATTAATGACAAAAGGGTACATGGATTTACAAAGGGGAAATAATTCTTAACCCACCCGGTAGCCTTCTATGACAAAATGACTGGCTCAGTGAATGAGGGGAGAGATGTGGATGTTGTTTATCTCTACTTTAGCAAAGTTTTCAACACTGTCACCTGTAACATCCTCATAGACAAGCTGATGAAGTACAGACTACGTAAGTGGACTGTGAGGTGGATTGAAAAATGGCTGAACTGCTGAGCTTAAAGAGTTGCGATCAGCAGCACAAAGTCCAGCTGGAAGCCAATCACTAGTGGTATACCCCAGGGGTCTATACTGGGGACAGTACTGTTCAACATCTTCATTAATGACTTGGATGATGGGACAGAGTGCACCCTAAGCAATTTTGCAGATGACACAAAACTGGGAGGAGTGGCTGATACACCAGATGGGTATGCTGCCATTCAAAGGGACCTTATATCCCTCATGAAGTTCTGCATTTTCAGATGATTGTTATTTGTGTCTTGGTTTTTTTGTTTGCATGCGTACACCCACACAAACTCTGGAAATAAGACAAAAATGTGCAAATTGGTGCTCTTGAGTCTTCTTGCTATTGCTCTTAAGTACATTCAAGAAGTAAGAAGAGAAAGAATTTTTAAAGAACTGTTCCTATGCTGTTGGCATATATCGGTAGAGCAATAGAAGCAGTCTCCTGTATGACCACATGTTTTTTCTGTTCTGGAATCTAAAACTGATTCCATAAGACATGGTGAATCAACGTAACAGCACACCCCTGCTGAAGGGTTGGTCCTGTGATTCCTTTGACTGGCTATGTACTCCTACCCCTTTAATTTGTACCCACATGAGACAATGCGGCTCAGTAAAACAGCAGAATTGGAGGAAAGCGTAAGGAGGGCAGGCAACAACAAACAAGACACAAATAGTGCCAGAATTGGTAAAAGAAAGGGGTGGGCCTTTAGCTACCCTAACCTTCCAAGCAAAGCCTCTCCTACAGCTCTGTTCAACTATGTCAAGAACTCCTTTGCCCCATGACACACATTGGTACAGGTTATTCCATAGGAAAAGGCTCATTTACCTGCCTCACCAAAGGAATCCTGGAATTAGTTTATGCAGTGCTTTGAAGACATAATAAGCTGAGATTACAAAATTTTAGTCTGAAATACTGTCTTGTCTTTGTCTGAGAATGCTGCTGTGTACAGACATTCTGTTTTGGCCTAATTCTGTTCCCACTGCAATTACTTCAATGGGATAAACTAAGCCAAATGCAACTAAATGCCTTGGCAAAGCTTTGCCCTGAGCATACAATATGAACTGCACTCTCAGCCAAATTCAGTTCTGCCACTCTACGCATAAGAAAGCCACTACATAAACTTTTCATGCATTTTAAAGGCATTAAACTCTGCATGCATTCCTCCTGAAAATAAAATCAGATTTTATGAATTAAATGCAGATTCTAATTGCAAGATGCTTGCAATGTATTTTTTTTAAAGTATCAAACTGAAATTTTAAAGAACAAAAGTCTGATCTCTTTAGTACAGTTTGTTTATTGTTTTAAAATACTCAATTATCTTACACACAGAATTAGAGATTCTTTTTTTTAAAATTTAACTACTGCTTTAACTGGGCCATGCCAGTTGTTCTGTAAATTCTTCAGGCTAAAATCCAAGAACAAAGTACATATTATGGTAGCTGTTTTGAGAATTATATAAACAGATTAGTTGTAGCCTCCAGTATGATGTAAACAACCAGGAGAGAAATTAGTAAGACAAACCACAAGGTCTACATTTTCAAAACTGGTAAAAATATCTGGCCTCATTTTTTTCTGGATTCTAAATTGGAGATATACTGAAGAAGACTGGTTTTCAAAGTTCTCCGAAACTGAAGTCTGACTGCAAAAGTAATAGTAATTTCTGGGTTCTCCAATTTCTGATTACTGTGAGAACACTTAGGCCAAAATACATATATGATTTGTTAATAAGCCTTTATCTGCACCATACATGATAAGGGCTAGCTCTAAGAAGTCAGGTTGCAGCTCCATAAGATGGGGGGAAAGGGGTGAGCTAGCCATTGCCATCTCTCTTCCTTTTAGCTGCATACCCCCAAAAATTACTTTGCATTCCTGTGAGCCAATTAAACTCACCATCTCAGCAAAAAACTAATCCAGAAAGTGGTTAATCTTCTGTTGAGTTAGAATAAGAATCATCTTACTGAGTATGGTGGGTTGACCCTGGCTGAACGCCAGGTGCCCACCAAAGCCGTTCTATCACTCCCCCTCCTCAGCTGGACAGGGGAGAGAAAATATAACAAAGAGCTTGTGGGTCGAGATAAGGACAGGAAAGATAACTCACCAATTACCGCCACAGGCAAAACAGACTCAGCTTGGGGAAAATTAACTCAATTTATTACAAATCAACCAGAGTAAGGTAATGAGAAATAAAACCAAATCTCAGAACAGCTTCCCTCCACCCCTCCCTTCTTCCCAGGCACAACGTCACCCCTGGATTCTCTACCACCCCCCCCCAGCGGCACAGGGGGATGGGGATGGGGTTTACAGTCAGTTCATCACATGTTATTTTCTGCTGCTTTCATCCTCCTCAGGGGCAGGACTCATCACACTCTTCCCCTGCTCCAGCGTGGGGTCCCTCCCACGGGAGACAGTCCTTCACGAGCTTCTCCAACATGGGTCCTTCCCACGGGCTGCAGTTCTTCACGAACTGCTCCAGCATGGGTCCCTTCCATGGCGTGCAGTCCTTCAGGAGCACACTGCTCCAGCGTGGGTCCCCCACAGTGTAGGGTTTAGGGATTAATCCGTGCGGGGCCCGGACGACGAAACACCAATGTGATGATTAAAGTCGCCAGTTTATTGAGCTTAGCTAATCATTTTTATACAATTCTCTAAGTTGTTGAGAGACTTTGATTGGCTACTACATGCAAGCACTTGGTGTCCACACGCACAAGCATAAGCGGTGATTGGTTACATCGTATTGTCCACGCGCACAAGCATAAGCGGTGATTGGTTACATCGGTACTGTCCACGCGCACAAACATAAGACATAATTGGTTGTGTTAATTAGAGCATACAAGACTTGTCTTAGTCCAATTGGTCAAGATAAGCCCCTGAATTGAGGTTGTTTGTGCCAAGTTCCCTTTATCGTGGAATGTGCACCTGTGTTTTCCTAATTGGGATCTTTCTTCTTCTATCTTCTTATTTATTGTGTTCAAGGCCTTCTAAAGGCGCCTGGAACAGTCTTGTGACCATGAGCTATTTTCAGGCCCAATAACTAAGTTCCATATAACTGAACCCTACATCTCCCCCTCTCTCACTTTTTTTTTTTTTTTTTTTTTTTTTTTTTTTGATAGCATATTGCTGTCTTGTTCCGCAAACTTAGCCCAGCAATCAGTAGGTGTCAGTTTTATGTGGGTGTCCCTACGGAGGCAACTATGGTTTTGCTGCACACCAGCCTGATGCTCTTCGGAAAATCCCGGTATTTATACATTTTCAGAGGAATGGATTTTAGCACACGTGGCCGGCGGGTGCCAAAATCCACCTCAATTGAAAACCTATGACGCATGCACTCGCTGGCCAGGCGCACTGCACAAGTCATAGTTATCTTATCAATTCGTTCATGGGCTTTGTGATGCGGCCGTAATGCACTGAGAATTTTAATCTGTTATGTTAGCTAAGATGACCTACGCATTAGTTTTTGGCTGAGGTGGAATTCGTATTGCCGCACCATCTATGATGCTTCGGATGATGACGGTCACATAAATCAAACGGAAGTCCATTGTGGGCTTGCACCTGTGAAAACATAAGCATAATCTCGCCCCGAGGTTATTAATGAAAATTGGACCTTCCCATCGCCCTATTTCTAGATTCTTAACTAAGTCTATGACCTTATTTCTAATTTCAGTAAATTTTTTTTTTTATTTTTTTTTTTTTTTTAATGAATGACTACATATCAGGTATCTGAAAAGTACTTCCACACTCGGCTTCTGTGAGTGATGTTTCGCTGAGGACTGATTAACATTAAACTATATATATATATATTTACTTATTCTCTACAGCACTTATTCTAAACTGCTTAGCCTCTATACAATTAGTTATAGGTTAGTAGGTTAGTTGATTATGATTAGTTGAATGTCTGTTACAGTGGTTAAAAAAAAATTTTTTTTTTTTTTTTTTTTTTTTTTTTTAGGATTTACTCTCTTTTCTACCCACTCGCACTAAAATACATATTCAAAAACGATATCATACTCCATGTTTTTTACACGCATTCTTAATCTCCACATTGACTGCCGGTCTCCGTCGTGATTTGTCTAGTCGGTCTATCTAGGGCTTCAGGACCTGCTGACGTCTCCGCTGCCTCTTGCTCTTCTGAGTTGTCTGTGGCATCTGGTCGCTCAATCCACGGCTTGACCCATTTCGCCGGTATCCAATGGGGTTGTTCATTACCTGTGGAAACACAAGCATACCCTCTTCCCCACGTAAATAATTTGCAAGGTCCTTGCCACTGCTGTAAAACCGGATCGAATACTGAAACTTGCGGCTGATTTTTATCAACATTTTTGTTCCCACACATATGCCTATTAATTGGGATCTGATCCTCAGTACCACGTGGCTGTAGCCAATTCAAAACGTACAGTGCTTTGCTTATTAACTCTTGGGGAGTACAGTGCCGCATATCTTCCCCCGTTTTTAAAATGTTTAAACGATCCTTTAAGGTCCGATGTGCACGTTCAACAATAGCTTGACCAGTGGAATTGTGGGGTACGCCAAAATTATGAGCTACCCCCCACATCTGTAAAAATGTTTCTAATGACTGTGCGCGATATCCCGGGCCATTGTCTGTTTTAATTTCTGTTGGCACTCCCATGATGGCAAATGCTGCCAAAAGGTGCTTAATTACGGCTTTAGCATTGGTTGATATATGAACAGTAGCCCACATAAGGTTCGAATATGTGTCAATAGATACATGAATAAATTTATATCTCCCAAAACTGGGATATTCCGTAACATCTGTTTGCCAAATTTGCAATGGTGATAATCCCCGGGGGTTCACCCCCTGTGGTTGTAAGTTTTGAATATTCGCACAGTCTGGGCAAGCAGCAAGAATAGCTCTGGTTTGCTGCAATGGAAGATTAAATTGTTTACTCAGCGCTTTTGCCGACTGATGATAAAATTTATGGGATAGCAGTGCTTGTCCAAACAAATCAGGTTTGGGTGTATTAAAATAGATGTTTGCATTGGCTACTACCAGTTGATCCGCGCGCGCATTACCTTCCACAATGAATCCCGGCAGCGTTGTATGGCTACGAACATGATCGATAAAAAATAAGTCTGTCCGCTCTGCTAGTAACATCCATAATTTCAAAAGTGTCATAAACAGCTGCTTATTGTTTACAGTTTTTAGTAGGGACCTATGCATACGTTTGACTATCCCCACGACATATTGAGAATCTGAAATAATGTTGACAGGTGTTTTATCCCATTTTTTAAAAACAGAGCATATGGCTAATAGCTCGAGCACTTGTACTGACCCCTCTGACAGAATGACTTTGGATTTCCAGGATCCATCCTGTAAATATACAAATCCTGCTTTACCTGTCTTGCTGCTAGCATCAGTAAAAACGGTAATGGCTTCCAGCGGCTTATCGCTGCAGATAGAGTGCGGTTCCATTGTTAACATTGTTTTAAATAATGGGTGGGTGGGGGGGAGTAGTGATTATCTACTTCCCCCTTGAAGTCCAGCAGAGCTACTGCAAGACAGTCATTTTTCAACATGGCATTACTCACAATATCAAGTGACACAGGTAAAATGATTTTGTCCATTTGCTTCCCTGAAATTTGTATCGCCCTTACCCCTGCTTTTTGAATGCACATCCCCAGAGCTTCAATTCTAGTGACTACAGTTTTTGACATGCTAGCAGGCAAGAATATCCATTCTAGTATTACCAATGGGTTTTGGTTTTGCTGCTCATCCCACTGACCCAGAATTCCCGCAACTTCCTTGTCTGAGTTATATACATACAAATTTATGGGCAAATCAGGGATATATCTGCCAGACATAGATGATGTGATTTTCTGCTCAATTGCTGTCAAGGCTCGCCACCCAGGCGCACTTAGATGTAGTACAGAAGTTAGGCTATTGCTGCCCCGCAATAAGTCCAACAAGTCTGTATTGGTGATACCACAGTAAGGCCGGATCCACTGCAGGTCTCCGACAAGTTTTTGTACATCATGTACATTTCGTATGTCTTTGTGTAGCGATAGCTTTTGTGGATGTACAGAGGCTTCTGCAACCTCTCACAGACCCCAGGAAAGTTTGACCGGCTGCTGTTAGTCCGTGCCGGCACAGATCGAGGCTGCGTTGCTATGTGTTGAGGGCACGCACGTCTCAAATGCCCTGGTTGACCGCACCGATGACACGCGGGGGGGGTCTTTGTATGGGCCGTAGTCTCCTTTTCCCTGTCGCACCATCAGTCGTAATGCTACCGCGAGTGCTACAGCGTGAGCTTCAGCATGTATTTTAGCTTTCTCTTGTTCTTGTATTATAGTAGCCAAATCCTCGTTTGCATTATTTGAATCAGGGTATATGCTAGGTATAATTTGTTCATGTTGAACGGTGGTATCTGGGGGCTGTTTTCTCATAGGCGGATTTTTACTCACTCCCTGATTCTGTAGAGTTTCCTTTAATTGTACAGTTAGGGAGGCTTGGGAACTGTCAGATGGCTGATTAATATCGGCAGTCCCAGGGAGTGGAGCAGAAGTCAAGAGCACAGGAGCAGGCGGACAAGCTCCAAAAAGTCTCTCTTGCTGCATTATGTTTTTCTCCCCGCTTTTCCCTTTCACTTGCGGTTGGAGAGAGAGAGCAGCAAAAGCAGACGCAGACACTTTACGATCTGCTTTCATTTCTTGCAGAGTTGTCTTAATCAATTTCCCTAAAGTTGCAAGACCTTTAACTTCTTTAGACCTGTCACTAATTTCATCCCATAGGGAGGTTCCGATAGCTTTCCAGGTACTAAGCTCAAAAGCTGTACCCACACTGATTGAAAGGTTTCTGTCCTTTTTAATATTTTTCTCTGTTTTTTTCAACCAGCCTCATAAATATCTTTCCGGCTGTCTTTTCCCTCGCAGATGCTGCGAAACCCTTGCCGCCCTTTTTATCAACGTAAGCTTACGATTTTACCTGCTTTTCCCAAGCAGTGTCCTGCCTCTCTCGAGCAGTGCCGGTGCTGTCTTTCAAGCCACCGTGGTCCGCGGCAATTCCCCCGCCTTTTCAGTAGCGTTGCCTCTTGTTCCTCTTCGGATCACGTCGGAGGTCGCCAAATGTAGGGTTTAGGGATTAATCCGTGCGGGGCCCGGATGACAAAACACCAATGTGATGATTAAAGTCGCCAGTTTATTGAGCTTAGCTAATCATTTTTATACAATTCTCTAAGTTGTTGAGAGACTTTGATTGGCTACTACATGCAAGCACTTGGTGTCCACATGCACAAGCATAAGCGGTGATTGGTTACATCGTATTGTCCACGCGCACAAGCATAAGCGGTGATTGGTTACATCGGTACTGTCCACGCGCACAAACATAAGACATAATTGGTTGTGTTAATTAGAGCATACAAGACTTGTCTTAGTCCAATTGGTCAAGATAAGCCCCTGAATTGAGGTTGTTTGTGCCAAGTTCCCTTTATCGTGGAATGTGCACCTGTGTTTTCCTAATTGGGATCTTTCTTCTTCTATCCTCTTATTTATTCTGTTCAAGGCCTTCTAAAGGCGCCTGGAACAATCTTGTGACCATGAGCTATTTTCAGGTCCAATAACTAACTTCCATATAACTGAACCCTACACCACAGGGTCACAAGTCCTGCCAGAAAACCTGCTCTAGCGTGGGCTCCTCTCTCCACAGATCCGCAGGTCCGTTACTCACTTTTTGCAAACGTGAATCAGAAGTCCCTTCAAGGGGATCAGAAATAAGATCAGCCCTTCTACTCCATCTAGGGGACTGCTCACGGGAAACTGGAGCAGCATTTTTCTCTGAGGAATCCTCTTTTCTGATTGCTTTTTCTCACGACTCGCATACCCCTGCATCTAGGGTTGATGTAGGTTCTCCATCCCACTTCCTCATGTCCTCTCCATGGTCACGCAGGTAAAACCACAGGTTAGCCCGTCGTGTGTACTTTCTCTCTCCTCTCTCTTGGGCAGAGTAACGCTTACTCCCAATAGCTGCGATGCGGGCCTGTACAGGTGAGGAGGAGGACAGATCCACTTTGAATTGCTGGAACTCTCAGGACAATTCCTCTACAGCTGAGACACAGGCCCGTAGAGAGGAAGAGAGACTCCCTTTGTATTGCCGGAGTTGGACAGCCAATTCATCCACCGTTTGTCCATAGCCTTCTCTCCAGGACATTACTGCCAATGAGTTGGCATAGGTTGGTGGTGCACTTCGTAGAAACTTCCACCACATGGGTTGTGTGCATTGGACCTCATCTGGATCTGTGGCTGACTGTTCATTTTCTGTGTAGCGTTCGCTAAATATCAAGGTGCTGCGATTAGATCACTGGTCAACCCGGACCAGGGAAAGAGACAGATAACACACAGAGTGTTAGCGCCAACTTCCGCCTTTTATTGCGCAGTTGATTCCTTCTATATTAACAAGGGTAGGCGGGGTTACAGATGTGTCATAGGGCTGCGACTAACCCTCCGTCTTTCCATAACATCGCGAGATCTTCCGGACGCCGAACCCTACATCTCCCCCTCCCTATGACTAACTAGTTTCTATTGTTATAAACAGCTTCACACAAAGAACTAACTGTGTAAAGTACTATAAACATAAGCATATTTCTACAACTAAGTTTAAACACTATATCTTAAACACACGTAAACGTAATCCACACAAATGGTAAATGGAAAGCCAAGGCTTATTGTCTGGGGCATCCAGATTCCCGGCTGTAAGCAACTCTGCAACTCCGCCCCTGACAGCCTGATCCCATAAAGGCACGTGTTGATGGGCTCCGAGAGGGATGTTGTCCGGACACGCATCGGTCTCCCCGACTGGCCCTGCATCCACTGCCAGAGATTGTAGCGGATACCCAAGGCGTCACAAGCCAGGATAGGATGACAGCGATCTATAAAGAAAAACACTCAAACACTATGAGGTTAGGGCAGGACGAACCATATGACTATGGACCCATTTCAGTAGCCCTTCAGGCATCTGTACACAGGCATACCCTCGCCCGAGACAATGCAGCTCAAATGGCCCTTCCCATTGGCGTGTCTGAAAGTCACGCACACAGACCAATGGGTAGGGACCTTTCTCTTCCATGCTCGTAAAATGTCGCTGCGCCATCGTCTGCTCCAGGTCCCTTCGAACTGTCTGATTTAATGAAGTTAATGCAGTTAACAGAAGACGCTGTATACGGAGAACAGGTACATTATCCAGTAACCAGGAGGGCTCCTCCTGCTCCCCCTCCCTAAGCCGATCGAGCAAGGTCTTTAAGGTTCGATGTGCTCGTTCTACAATGGCCTGGCCGTTGCTATTATAAGAGAAGCCATGTATAAGGTTAATACCCCAGGTTGCACAAAACCGTTCCACCTTTTCCCCAGTAAAAAGTGCACCATTGTCTGTCTTAGTCTGTTGCGGAATACCTAGTTGAGCTATGCAAACACACCACTGTTGTATAACTGCTAAACTATTCCATTTGGTGTGCAGTGTAGGAAAAATACATCTACTATAAATGTCTACTGTAACATGTAAATGCTGCTGTGGCTTAAAAGGAGCATATTCTGCAATATCTGTTTGCCAGATCTGATCTGGCCGCAAACCACGAGGGTTGACCCCAGCCTCCCAAAGGGGTCCTTGGGCACAATGAGGGCAAGCTGCAACAATTTCTTTGGCTTCAGCACGAGAAATACCCGTTAGTGTCACCAGGCCTCGTGGACCACAATGCAAAAGGCGGTGTAACATCATCGCGCGTGCCCTTGCTGGCGTAATGTTATCATCACCAACGACAGCCAACAGCGCTTGTGCTGCCTGGTCAGCACGGCTGTTCCCTTCAGCTAATGGTCCAGGGAGACCAGAGTGACTGGTAACATGAATAGGGAAAACGGCTGCACTACGTAACTGCAAGGCGTTCAGCAGCATACCGGCTATCTCCGTAGAAGAGGCTAGTGCCCATTCCCCTGCAACCAAAAGCTTATATACACACAGTGAATCCATGACCACATTTAAGGGCTCTGTCGGCCAACGTAACAATGCCATGGTTACTGCCGTGGCCCCCAAAAACTGTACTAAGCGACTTGGTTCAGTATAGTCTACCTGGTGACATGCCCCATCTTCTTTCCAAACACAAACAGCTTCGCTGGTCTTGGAGGATGCGTCAGTAAAAATTGTGCACTCGTTATTAGGGTGTTTCGCCACCTGCTGTGCTGGAAGAATGGGTAAGGCATGCAAGATCTCCCCACAAGGATGGACCTCATGTCCCACTATTGTCCCCGTAAACCCTGCTAATGCACCCTGTAAAGCAGACACCGCGGTCTGACAGAGAGTTGGCGAATTGTTCATGCCTTGGGGGAGCATTTTCCACTGATACTGTTGCATGGGCGCTTGATGGTTCCTTTCCGGGATAGAGAGGGCAAACCGCTCACGATCTTCCATGGTCAATGCTATTTGGGCAACAGGAGGAACTGCCGGAACGGTTGTCACATTGCCCTGAACCTGTCCCTCCTTCTCGGCGGTCAGTTCCACGGAAGCACCAGTTGATCCTGAGTTGCTGTCGCTGGGTCCTGTACAAAATTTAAAGGGGAGAGCCCGGACCCCATCCCTCCCCCCATCTCGTTTCCCGACATCGGTTCTCGTTGTTTTGCATACCACGGAGCCCCCTGCTGGGCCCCGGGTACACGGCAGTCTCGAGCTCTGTGTCCGGGCTTACCACATCTCCAACAACAGAGGTTGCCCGCCCCCACCTCCTGAGCCAACCCTCCGGGTCTGGTTGCGCAATTCCTCGCTCTATGGCCCCTACCCCCACATCGGTGACAAGCGCCTGTATCCCCTTGCAAAACTTGCTTCAAAGGCGCCGCCATCGGACGCGATTCTTGTTGTTGCTCCCTTTCCAGTACGTGATGTATCATTTCGCCCAGCGATGAGCCCGCTGGCAAATGAGAGAGAAGCGCTGCGGTCTGCGGGTTGGCTTGAGCCTTAGCACACTCAACCACAATCGCTTCCTTAGCTGCCTCCGGAAGGTTTGCAGCCTGTACAGCAAGCTAAAGCCGATCTAAAAAGGCTGTAAACCTCTCGACAATCCCCTAGCGGATCTTCACCCAAGGGGGATCTGCGCTGTCCATAGCCGCGACACGTTTAAATGCGGCCAAGGCGGTAGTCGCGACTGCCGCAAAGTCACGTCCACGCATGCCCTGTGCCTGCCCTGAAGTGTCGCAAACTGCCCCTCCCCCATGAGTCGTTCTATGGTCACTCCCGCTAGGTGATGACCAGGATCCTGAGCATCAGTCACGACCTTAAGGCACTGAGCTCGCCATTCCTCCTTAAACAACAACAGCAATGATGGGGGCAGTACCCCTCTCATCAGCTGCATCACACCAAAGGGCGCAACAGGCGTTGAAAGCAGACATTCAAACAAAGTGAGCGCCTGCGCGGAATTCACTCCATGCGCCTGCACAGTACTCGCGAGTTCCCGAACGGTCTTTACATCAAAAGGTGTCCACTCATACCCTCCCCGCGCCGCCGCCCGAATAGGGAGAACGACCGGCTGAAACTGCACCCCTGAAAGGCAACATTCTTTGGCCACCAGTCGCCAGTCTGTGCCCTCTCGGTTGCCCTCTTCCTGGCCATCCCCGCCCCCCTGTGTGGGGGGCATTAGCGGCACTGTACGCTCCGCATTCTGTATGACCCCCTCAAGCCTCCGCAACAAACCCTGTACTCTCTGCAAAATGTTCGGTCCCTCCTCTATTTGAGTCTGTGGCGCAGGTTTTGATGGCCTCCGTATTGCACCACCCCCCTTCTCCTCATCAGAACTATCGGAATTGCCCTGCGCTGGCACCTCGCGCCACTTCCGCAAGGACCCAGACGAGGGTTTAACCCGTTCCTGCAAAGGCGCAGTAGACTTAGGCTCAGCAGGCACAGGAGGCTCAATCCCAGGAGGCTCAGTCCGCTCTCCCAGCAAGGGCGCCTGATTTCCCTCACAGGGGGGGTGTTTCCTCCTCTGCCACCGTCTCCAACCCCCGCAGCCTCCTAACTGCTCCCTCCGCGGGTGGCCGTTCCTCCCGCTCTCTCAACTTACAGTATAAATGTCCCTTAACATCCCTGCCTGGAACCCAGTCCAAGAGGCATTCCTCTAAGTCCTTCCGAACCACCCGCCGTAATTCTTCCCAGGGAAACTTCCGAGGGGGGGGCGTACCCGGCCCCGCTGGTGCCGTTTCAATAGGAAAAACCTCGGTCTCCGCCGCACCTCCCGCGTCCCCGCCCTTAATCAGAGAGAGATCGGTCTGCGAGCCCCGCTCCACGACCGCCCACTCCGTCTGAGTCTGACTCACTGTCCCCGAGGGCACCGTCTCCCGCTGTTCCTGAGGCGGCGCCTCATCCGCAAACAAAGCAGCTCGCGCCGCCAACCAGCACGCCCCGGCTTTCTGTCCTTCCGTAACCACCCTCTCCACCTTTCCCCAAGTTTGTAATCGTTCTGCAGCTCTGCGCTCGCCCCCGAGCGCAGATTGGAGCAAAGACTCCCGAATCTCTCCCCATTTTGGGGGGGTTAAAACTTCTCTAGGAGAACCAATACCTCCCCGGCGCAACATCCATTGGATGCATTCGCCCGTGGGGCCCCTCCTAATCGTTCCGCGGGCACCCACCTCATTAGCTAACACCTTCAATACCTTAATCACCTGCGCAAGTTCCATCGTCGCCTGTGCGACCGATCACGTCGGGGTCACCACTATGTAGTGTTCGCTACATATCAAGGTGCTGCGATTAGATCACTGGTCGACCCGGACCAGGGAAAGAGACACATAACACACACAGTGTGAGCGCCAACTCCCACCTTTTATTGCGCAGTTAATTCCTTTTATACTAACCAGGGCAGCCGGGGTTACAGATGTGTCATAGGGCTGCGACTAACCCTCCATCTTTCCGTAACATCGCGAGATCTTCCAGATGCCAAACCCTACACATATAAACCTGCATGTTGGATGTAAAGATGGTTTAAGTATGTAGCATATATTTTAAGTGTTGGTAAGAGAGGATTTCAGGAATGAGAACTAGATATAATGGGGTGGTCAGAAGATACATTGATATATCCAATAATGTGGGACCTGAACATGACGTAAATGGCATGGAATAAGGGGTGGAGATTGTATTGGGTCTGGCTGAGATGGAGTTAACTTTCCTCATAGCAGCCTGGACTGTGTTCTGTTTGGGATTTGTGACCAAAACAGTGTTGATAACACGGGGATGTTTTAGCTATTGCTGAACAGTGCTTACATAGCATCGAGGCCTTTTCTGTTTCTCACGCTGCCCTGCCAGTGAGTAGGCTGGGGGTGGGAAAGAAGTTGGGAGGAGACACAGCCAAGAAAGCTGACCCAAACTGACCAAAGCAATATTCCATGCCATATGACATTGTGGTCAGCAATAAAAGCTGAAGGAAAGGTGGAGGATGCAGGGACATTCATGGTTATGGAGTTGCTGAGCGACCGCTATACATACTGAGACCCTGCTTTCCAGGGGGTGTCTGGACATCTGTCTGCCGATGGGAAGCAGTGAATTAAGTCCTTATTCTGCTTTTTTTGCTTGCGCAAATTTTGCTTTTCTTATTAATCTGTCATTATCTCGACCCACAAGTTTTTTTTCATCTTATTTTCTCCCCCTGTGTTACAGAGGCACGCACAATCAAATCCAACAGATGTTAAAACTCACATTTATTCTTCAGTAAAAAGTTAGTTAGAACTCTGATAACATTTGTAAACCACAGGCTCAATGATGTAAGGGGAATTAGTACTACAGAGCTGACTTAAGAATTCTTAAGGTTTAAAAATGATGACTCAAAATGCGCATATCACTCACCTAAAAGATGAGGGCTCTCAACCTCGAGGAGTTACCTAGGGCGGCATCCTGACCCAAGGGGAGAGTCCCCAACTGCAGACATGCTGCTCCAAGGAGGACTGATTCAAAATGTCCTCCGGTGGGACCCCATTTATACCCTTGTGGAATCTGATCTGTGGTCATTTTAATCCCCATTGGCCGAAAGGTCAACACTTCCGTGTACCTGGTGCATCTCAGATTGGTCAGTGCAATTTTCAACCTGTGGCCTCTAGGGTTTGGGGTTTTTTTCCTCTCCTCCTTGCCTGGAAAAGTTTCATTTCCTGTTGGGGGGGGGGGGGGGGGGGGTACTGCCTCACCCTGTCCTGTTGAGCAGGGGGAGTCTGGCAGCCGAGAAATGTCTACCCACCACAGTTTAAGCAAACATGAGATTGCGTTAGCTATACCTGAAGTATACTGAAATATTTTTCTACTTCCTCTCTCAATTCCTTGCATTACTAACTGTAATTTACTAAAGAGAAGGCATAGAGAGGGACAAGAAGGGTAATCCAAGTGCTAAAATATAGTCTGTGCAGCAGTAACTATGAATGCCCATCCAGTTAACACTAATACAGAGAAGTCAAAGCCACTGTAGAGTTAGAGCAACACACATATTAAGCCCTTACATGAAAATTTAACACCTAAAGGCCCTTACCTAATATCACAACCCTGTGCATCCAAAAATACTTTCCAATAATCCATAAGCCTGAGACAGAACTAAGATAATGACCCAGGGTTAGCTAGCTATAGGTAGAGCACATCTTTATATGCTGGAGACAGTTTCCATTTCACTCGTAACTGCATGCACATAGTGCCATTATAGACCCAGGTGGTCAGGTCTGGACATTACAGACTTGACCCCCTAACCAGGGGTCAGGTACACCCGAAGTCTGGGGAAAGACAGAAGGTCAAGGTATCTCTCAATCAGCTGCGACTAACCCTCCATCTTTCCGTAATATCGCGAGATCTTCCGGACGCCGAACCCTACATTCTGGATCATTATAAATCACCTCCAGCATGGCTAATTCCCCCAGGTACTGGATACTTCTGTCTATGGTGGTCCACTTGCCCTGGTGACATGTAACTTCATCCTTGAAGGGGTATCTTTCCATCACACCTAACAGAAGTCGCCTCCAGAGGCTGAGGACTTGTGTTTTTCTCCCAATCGCCTTGTCAATGCCCCCTTCCCTAGACGGGGATCCTAGGTGCTTGTCTTCCCTACCCTCTAATTCCAAAATACTGGTCCCATTATCCCAGCATCGGAGTAGCCAGGTAACAATGTGCTCACCTGGATGGCAGCCAAAATCTTTTCGCATGTCCCACAACTCAGGGATAGAGATTAGGTTAGTATTTCAGGTTCTGCCTCTTCCTCCTGTTCTCGCGATGACCCTGGTTCATCTTCATCCCTCACTAAGCGAACTGATTTCTTTGTGTGTTTCTTCTTCTGTACAGGGGCAACTGATACTGGCACAGGTTGGTTCTCTGGTTCATCTGCAGTGGCTGTCACTGGGGTTTGAGTAGCCACAGTGCCTGTCGACAGGGTTGGGGTAGTCACAGTGCCTATCCGTCTGTTTTCCCTCCTTTCCCCCTGAGGGTGCTGCCTAATATCAAGCAGTATTTGGTAGATACTGGCCAGGGCCCAGCACAGTGTGGTAAATTGTGACTCTCTGGAATAGCCACAGCATTTTCCTTTCAAATATTCTGTCACTTCATTAGGGTTCTGTAGTTGTTCACGAGTGAAGCTGTGCCCAGGAAGAAGGGAAGGGTGGGGGGAAGGTGTTTTTTAAGATTTGGGTTTTTTTCTCATTACCCTACTCTGGTTTGATTGGCAATAAATCAAATTAATTTTCCCCAAGTCAAGTCTGTTTTGCCCATGACAGTAATTCGTGAGTGATCTCTTCCTGTCCATATCTCGACTCATGAGCTGTGTGGATTGTCTGGCTCATAGTTCACAAAGGAGTTTCACCATGTCTAGTGCACATAGGTGACTCATGGGGGGGTTACAAAAGTAAACCAGCCTTGGATTGCCTTGAGGCCCTGTCTGTCTGCAGAGATGACTCATAGGGAGCTGTGTAGACAGCTTAGTCGTGGGTTGTCTGATAAACCCTAAACTAAACAGGGTGTTGGCTTTGCCATTCAAAGAACCAAAACCTGAACTGAGCCTTGAAATCCCTTAACAAATAGTATGCCCTGAGTCTCAATCCAACCACTATTCAGTTGCCTGAGGAAGCAAGGTAAAAAAAAAAACCCCAAAACTGGAGGGTTTCAGCTTCAGTTTCAAATGACAACCTTGTGTGTTCAAACAATCACAGACCAGTAAAGGAAAGATAAGGGGAAACTCCAAACAGATATACATAATCCATTTAGGCATATATCATAATCCACTCAGACACAGTCATACACACCATTCCACAAGTCAGGGGATAGAACCCCTAAGATTCAGGTTGGAAATCAGGGAGTCGCTTCTCCAACTATACAGTTGGCTTGTGAAGGAGAACCTTCCCCTCTTTGATCAGGACACTGTTCAAGGTAACTTCCCTGGGATTGAGAGCCCTTACCTGGAGGGGTAAGTGAATATAGTTTATGCTTTAAGTTTGTAAACTCGTGTGTGCTTGTGGTTGTCTGTGAATCGCTTGTGGTTGTAATAATGTACTACACTTGCCTTAAAAAATTGCAATAGTGCATTCCTCCATTGTATCTGTAAAACCTGGAATAGTGGCGTGTTAAGTCTGTAAGTGAAGTTCAAATAAATAATTTGCTTGAGCCTTGCAGTTAAGTCTTTTTCCGCCACATGAATTTGGCATAGTTGGCAGGATACAATGGAGGACCTATTGTAGGATTTAGGGATTAATCCGTGCGGGGCCCAGACGACAGAACACCAATGTGATGATTAAAGTCGCCAGTTTATTGAGTTTAGCTGATCATTTTTATACAATTCTCTAAGTTGTTTAGTGTCGTGGTTTCAGCCCAGCCGGTAACAAAGGACCACGCAGCCGCTCGCTCACTCCTCCCCGCACCCTCCCGTGGGATGGGGAGGAGATGGAGGAGAGAAAAGAAAAAGAAACTGGAACCTTGAGGGTTGAGATAAAGGCAGTTTACTGGGACAAACACAAAGAAATTACAACAACAACAACGGTGCTAATGAAAAAGTATACAAAAAGAGTGATGCACAGTGCAACTGCTTAACACCCGGGACCCGACGCTCCGCCACTTCCCCCACCGAAAACAGAGACCACCCCCCCTCCCCCCGCCTGCTCCCCATTTATATACTGAGCATGATGTCACATGGTATGGAATAGCTCCTTGGCTAGTCCAGGTCAGCTGCCCCGGCTATGCCCCCACCTCCCAGGTTCCTGTAAAAATTAACTCTATCCCAGCTGAACCCAGGACATTATCCACCCCTTATTCTATACCATCTACATCATGCCCAGATCTTACTTTTTTTTTTTTTTTCCAATCAACCACTACAACTTTCCTTGTCTTATATATAAGTATATGGACTCCCCCCCCGACCTCACACACACACACGGTGTTCCTTTAGCCTATGGGCTATTCCCCTAATGTGTCCATCGATTTTGGGGCTCTATCTGTTGTAACAGTTCTTCAGGATAAGAGAGATGGTGTGAGATGTTGGGTCATTGTATGCTGCCTCTGGAACTTGTGGCTAGTACATTTGGTGCAACTCATGCCCTTGGTCTGCAGGTTGAAGATGTTGATCTTGAGGAAATTGCTGGGTGCCAGTTCAAGTTCTATCGCTGTTGTACTTGGCTCAGTTTCAAAAGTCCATTCTGTAGTCATTTGGATAATTCTCACAATAATACCCTTGATATGGCATATAGACACTATAGATACAATGACATGCATTGGCAGGTTATTTAGCAGTTAAATATCATACAGCCCAATTCACTGGCTATTGTCTCCCAAAATCAAATCTCCCTGAGGTACACATTGAACTTCCCCATCCTTCTGCATCACCCACCAGGTGTACCCAGGTCCTTGAGCAAAAACAACCCCTTGAATGGGTTTGCCTCTGCCTGAGGGAGGACTAACCCAGACTGTCATTCCTAACATACTCCTCATGCGCACTACAGGGACTTTATCCCCTTCTACAGTATGTGGAACTCTTGGTTGGGCGGGGCCAGCCCGATTGGCGGATCCTCTAGTATTAACTAACCAGGTGGCTTTTGTTAAATGTGTATCCCAATGCTTGAAAGTTCCACCCCCCATCGGTCTCAATGTAGTTTTCAGCAGTCCATTGTATTGTTCAATTTTTCCAGAGGCTGGTGCATGATAAGGGATGTGATATACCCACTCAATGCCATGTTCTTTGGCCCAGGTGTCTACGAGGTTGTTTCGGATGTGAGTCTTGTTGTCCGACTCGATTCTTTCTGGGGTGCCGTGTTGCCATAAAATTTTCTCTTCAAGGCCCAGGATAGTGTTCTGGGCAGTGGCATGGGACACAGGGTATGTTTCCAGCCACCCAGTGGTTGCTTCCACCATTGTAAGCACATGGCACTTGCCTTGGCGTGTTCGTGGGAGTGTGATATAGTCAATCTGCCAGGCCTCCCACTGTTTATATTTCAGCCATGGTCCTCCATGCAACAGGGGTTTTTGCCGCCTGTCTTGCTTAATTGCAGCACATGTTTCACATTCATGGATGACCTGTGCGATAGTGTCCATGGTCAAGTCCACCCCTCGATCTCGAGCCCATCTATATGTTGCATCTCTTCCCTGATGGCCTGAGGTATTGTGGGCCCACTGAGCTCACCCCTACGTTGCCAGTCCAGGTCCACCTGAGACACTTCAATCTTGGCGGCCTGATCTGCCTGCTGGTTGTTTTGATGTTCTTCAGTGGCTCGACTCTTGGGTACATGAGCATCTACGTGACGTACTTTTACCACTAGCTTCTCTATCCGAACAGCGATATCTTGCCACAGTGCGGCAGCCCAGATGGGTTTACCTCTGCGCTGCCAGTTGCCCTTCTTTCATTGCTGTAGCTACCCCCACAGGGCATTTGCCACCATCCATGAGTCAGTATAGAGATAGAGCACTGGCCACTTTTCTCTTTCAGCAATGTCTAACGCTAGCTGGATGGCTTTCACCTCTGCAAACTGACTCGATTCACCTTCTCCTTCAGCAGTTTCTGCGACTAGTCATGTAGGACTCCATACAGCAGACTTCCACCTTCGATGTTTTCCCACAATGCGACAGGACCCATCAGTGAACAGAGCATATTGCCTCTCATTTTCTGGCAGTTTATTATATAGCGGGGCTTCTTCGGCCCGTGTCACCTCTTTCTCTGGCGACATTCCAAAATCTTTGCCTTCTGGCCAGTCCGTGATCACTTCTAACATTCCTGGGCGACTGGGGTTTCCTATGCGAGCCCGCTGTGTGATCAGTGCAATCCACTTACTCCATGTGGCATCAGTTGCATGATGTGTAGAGGAGACCCTCCCTTTGAACATCTAACCCAGCACTGGCAGTTGGGGTGCTAGGAGGAGCTGTGTCTCAGTACCAACCACTTCTGAGGCGGCTCGAACTCCTTCATATGCTGCCAGTATGTCTTTTTCAGTTGGAGTATAGCGAGCCTCGGATCCTTGTTATCCTCGACTCCAGAACCCCAGAGGTCGGCCTCGGGTCTCCCCAGGTGCTTTCTGCCAGAGGCTCCAGGTAGGGCCATTCTCCCCAGCTGCAGTGTAGAGCACATTTTTAATATCTTGTCCTGTCCGGACTGGCCCAAGTGCTACCGCATGAACAATCTCCCGCTTAATTTGTTCAAAGGCTTGTCGTTGCTCAGGCCCCCATTTAAAATCGTTCTTCTTCCTAGTAACTTGGTAGAGAGGGCTTACAATTTGACTGTAATTTGGAATATGCATACTCCAAAAGCCCACAACACCTAAGAAAGCCTGTGTTTCCTTTTTATTAGTCAGTGAGGACATAGCTGCTATTTTGTTGATGACGTCCACAAGGATCTGATGACACCCATCCTGCAATTTTACTCCTAAGAACTGGATCTCCTGCGCAGGTCCCTTGACCTTACTTTCTTTTATGGCAAAACCAGCCGTCAAAAGGATTTGGATTTTCTTCCCTTTCTCAAAAACTTCTTCTACCGTGTTGCCCCATACGATGATGTCATCAATATATTGCAGGTGCTCTGGGGCTTCACCTTTTTCCAGCGCAGCCTGGATCAGTCCATGGCAAATGGTGGGGCTGTGTTTCCACCCCTGGGGCAGTCGATTCCAGGTGTACTGGACACCCCTCCAAGTGAAAGCAAACTGAGGCCTGCACCCCGTTGCCAAAGGAATGGAGAAAAATGCATTAGCAATGTCAATTGTGGCATACCACTTAGCTGCCTTTGATTCCAGTTCATATTGAAGCTCTAACATATCTGGTACAGCAGCGCTCAGCGGTGGCATGACTTCATTCAGCCCACGATAATCTACTGTTTGTCGCCATTCCCCATTAGATTTCTGCACGGGCCATATGGGACTATTAAAGGGTGAGTGAGTCTTGCTGATCACTCCTTGGCTCTCCAGTTGGCAAATCAGCTTATGGATTGGGATCAGGGAGTCTCGGTTGGTGCGATATTGCCATCGGTGCACTGTCGTGGTAGCAATTGGCACCTGTTGTTCTTCAACCTTCAGCAACCCCACAACCGAAGGGTCTTGGGAGAGGCCCGGCAGGGTAGACAGCTGTTCAATCTCCTCCGTCTCCAATGCAGCTATACCAAAGGCCCAACGGTACCCTTTTGGGTCCTTGAAATACCCCCTCCTGAGATAATCTATACCAAGGATGCACGGGGCCTCTGGGCCAGTCGCAATGGGGTGTTTATGCCACTCATTCCCGGTTAGACTCATTTCAGCTTCCAATACGGTTAGCTCTTGGGATCCCCCTGTCACACCAGAGATACAGATGGGTTCTGCCCCTTTATAACTTGATGGCATTAGGGTACATTGTGCACCAGTGTCCACTAGAGCCTTATATTCCTGTGGGTCTGATGTGCCAGGCCATCGAATCCACACTGTCCAGTAGACTCGGTTGTCCCTCTCCTCCACCTGGCTGGAGGCAGGGCCCCTCTAATCCTGGTTAGAATATCCGTTACTCACTTTCTGCACACGTGAATCAGAAGTCCCTTCAAGGGGATCAGAAATGAGATCAGCCCATCTACTGCGTCTGGGGGACTGCTCACGGGAAACTGGAGCAGCAGTTTTCCAAGAAGAATTCTCTTTCCTGGTTGCTTTTTCTCACAACTCCTGTACCCGTGCATCCATGACTGAGGTAGGTTTTCCATCCCACTTCCTCATGTCCTCTCCATGGTCACGCAGGTAAAACCACAGGTTAGCCCGTCGTGTGTACTTTCTCTCTCCTCTCTCTTGGGCAGAGGAACGCTTACTCCTAATAGCTGCGATGCGGGCCTGTACAGGTGAGGACGAGGACAGATCCACTTTGAATTGCTGGAACTCCCGGGACAATTCCTCTACAGCTGAGACACAGGCCAATAGGGAGGAAGAGAGACTTCCTTTGTATTGCCGGAGTTGGACAGCCAATTCATCCACTGTTTGTCCATAGCCTTCTGTATTGGGTCTGGCTGAGATGGAGTTAGTACTCCCTATAGCAGCCCTCATAGCACTGTGCTCTGCAGCTCTGTAGCTAGAAAGGTGTTGATAACACAGCAGTGTTTTGGCTACTGCTGGCACAGCATCAAGGCTGTCTCTCCAACATTTTTGCCCTCCCCTCAATGGCAGGCTGGGGCAGGGCAAGATCTTGGGACGGGACATAACCAGGACAGCTGACCTAAACTAACCAAACAGATATTCCATACCATATGACGTCAGCTCAGATATAAAAGCTAAGTGAAGGGAGACAGAGGGGGGGGCATTTTTGTCTTCCGGAGCAAGCACTACGCGTACTGGAGCCCTGCTTCCCAGGAAGTGGCCAGACATCGCCTGCTGATGGGAAGTAGAGAGTAACATCATTTGTTTTTTCTTTGCTTTTGCGCGCAACCTTTGCTATCATTTTATTAAACTGCCCTTATCTTGACCCACGAGCCTTTCGTTATATTTTTCTCTCCCCTGTCCAGCTGAGGAGGGGGAGTGATAGAGCGGCTTTGGTGGGCACCTGGCATCCAGCCAGGGTCAACCCACCACAGTCCTTTTTGGTGCCCAACGTGGGGCACGACAACAGCAGTTTTGCATTAAGCGTTCTATAGCTAGTTATTAAGTGGCAAGCTCCTGTGCAGGTCACAGAGCTTGTTAGCTGCTTGCTTATCTCTAGCTTGCTGAGTTTGGGAGCATGTTAATGCAAATAATGGCTGTGTGCTTTGTCCTGGCAGTGATGGCTTTGCTGTGTTGTGGGAGCTATCTTGTGGAGGAGATGAGGGAACACATCTCCCTCTCCCTACCAGGCATTGATGTGAATGGTTTTATTATGCAGGCTCCCGAGGTCCTTGTTCACCCTTACGTGAGCTGTTCAATACTAATAATTAATACTGGTGGCATATTATGGGTATTGTGGAACCTGGTCTCCTCCTGGTATAAGAGGAGGCAAGTTTTAGGTGAGGCAATAGTGAAATGTGCCCTCAAGCGACCAGTCCCTGGGTGGCAGGGTATATGGAAGGGTTTGGGCAGATTCGTAGGACGGTTATCACCTCCCATAATCTGGGATTTTACATCCGAACAGGCAAGTAACCCTGGCAAACTGACACGTCACCTGATAGAAGGGTGCCTTGCCTATCCCAATGAAAACCAGCAGCTTCTCGCACTATACTGGGGCCTGGCCTATGCCTACCGAGCCACAGTTCAATACTCTCAGAGGACCATGGTTGAGGCAGGGACCCAGACTGCATCTAAGGACTCGATGCTCGAGATAGGGACCCAAACAACAACTACAGTAATTGCCCCAGTAGTGAAACGGAAACAGTGGACAAGGAGATCAACGGGTCCATACCATCGATTAGTGAGGGAAGAAGAAGAGGAAAGGCTTGATTTAGAAGCTGGTCCTTCGATAAAGAAATTGGAGGAAGGAGTGAGGGAACTTAAACAAGAAGCAGAAACTACCCGGTCCCTGACGTCCTCAGAACTTCGGGACTTGCGGAAAGATTACAGCCGCCAGCCAGGTGAGCGGATTGCTGCCTGGCTGCTCCGATGCTGGGATAACGGGGCTGATAGTCAGCTACTGGAAGGCAAGGAAGCGCAACAGCTGGGATCCCTCGCTAGAAACCGGGGAATTGAAAGAGGAATTGGGAAAGAGGCAGCAATTTGCAGTCTCTGGAGCCGGCTCCTCTCAAGTGTGAAGGCATGATATCCATTCAAGGAAGATCTTGTCAATTCATCAGAAAAGTGGACTACTGCAGATGAAGGCATTCAGTACCTGAGAGAGTTAGCAGTGGTGGAAGTCATCTACAGTGATCTAGATGACGAGGAAGTTTCCAAAGACCCAGAGGATGTCCTGTGCACACGAGCCATGTGGCGAAAGGTGATTCAAGGTGCCCCAGCGTCGTATTCTAACAGCTTGGCAGCAATGTATTGTCCAGATATGGAAACACCATCTGTGGAGAAAGAGTCGTCTTGGCTCCAAAACTTTGAGGAAAATCTCTGTGTCTCCTCATCCCTACAGGACAGTGCCTTGGCTGTTAGGGATGCTCCAAGAAATCAGTCCTCCCCTGCCCCAGTCAGAGGGAAAGGGAGCCCAAGGCGTATGCCACGTGGTACACTCTGGTTCTTCCTGCGTGACCAAGGGGAGGACATGAGGAAGTGGGATGGTGAACCCACCTTTAAGCTGGAAGCCCCTGTACGTGAACTGAGAGGGAAGACAGCTGTTAAGAAGGGGTCACTCAAGAAGAAGGCTGTCAGCGTAGTTGTTGTAGAGGCCCAAGAAGGCACTCAGCGATCCTCCAGGCATAGAAGAACTGAAACCACCTCCCTTGATTCTGGTGAGGTGACTTCTGGTCTGGTACCGCAAGGATCGGACAGTGAATATTCTGATGAGGAACAGCAATAGAGGGTCCCTGCCTTCGGCCAGGAGAAGGAAAGGGATGATCGGATATACTGGACTGTGTGGATTCGATGGCCTGGCACATCAGACCCACAGAAGTATAAGGCTTTGGTAGACACTGGTGCACAGTGTACACTGATGCCATCAGGATACAGGGGCACAGAATCCATCTGGATCTCTGGAGTGACAGGGGGATGCCAAGAATTGACTATACTGGAGGCTGAAGTGAGCTTGACAGGGGACAAGTGGGAAAAGCACCCCATTGTGACCGGTCCAGAGGCCCCTTGTATCCTTGGCATAGACTACCTCAAGAGAGGGTACTTCAAGGACCCAAAGGGGTGCCGGTGGGCTTTTGGTGTAGCCACTGTAAATGCAGAGAAGATCAAACAGCTATCTACCCTGCCTGGCCTCTCGGAAGATCCCTTTACTGTGGGATTGCTGCAAGTTGAAGAACAGCAGGTGCCTATCGCTACCAGGACAGTGCACCGTCGGCAATACCGGACAAACCGAGACTCCCTGGCTCCCATCCATGAGCTGATTCATCACCTAGAGAGCCAAGGAGTCATCAGCAAGACTCATTCACCTTTTAATAGTCCTATATGGCCAGTGCAGAAGTCTGATGGAGGATGGAGGTTAACAGTAGATTATCGCGGCCTGAATGAAGTGACACCGCCATTGAGTGCTGCTGTACCAGACATGTTAGAGCTTCAATATGAACTGGCATCAAAGGCAGCCACATGGTATGCTACAATTGATATTGCCAATGCATTTTTCTCCATTCCTTTGGCAGCAGAGTGCAGGCCACAGTTTGCTTTCACATGGAGAGGTGTCCAATACACCTGGAATCGGCTGCCCCAGGGGTGGAAGCACAGCCCTACCATTTGTCACGGATTAATCCAAATGGCACTGGAACAAGGCAATGCCCCTGAACATTTACAATACATAGATGACATCATCGTATGGGGCAACAAGGCAGAAGAAGTGTTTGAGAAGGGAAAAAGAATAATTCAGATTCTTCTGAAAGCTGGTTTTGCCATAAAGAAAAGTAAGGTCAAGGGACCTGCACAGGAGATTCAGTTCTTGGGAATAAAATGGCAGGATAGACGCCGTCATGTCCCTATGGATGTGGTTAACAAGATAGCAACTATGTCTCCACCAGCTAACAAGAAAGAAACACAAGCTTTCCTAGGCCTTGTGGGGTTCTGGAGAATGCATATTCCAGGTTATAGTCAGCTTGTGAGCCCTCTCTATCGAGTAACGCGGAAAAAGAACTATTTTGAATGGGGCCCTGAACAACAACAAGCCTTTGAGCATATCAGACAGGAAATAGCTCATGCAGTATCTCTTGGGCCCGTCCGAACAGGACCAGATGTACAAAATGTACTCTACACTGCAGCTGGGGAGCATGGTCTCACCTGGAGCCTGTGGCAGAAAACACCAGGAGAAACCCGAGGTGGACCATTAGGGTTTTGGAGTCGGGGGTACCGAGGATCAGAAGCTCACTATACCCCGACTGAAAAGGAGATATTAGCAGCATATGAGGGGGTTCGAGCCGCTTCAGAAGTTGTTGGTACAGAAACATATCTCCTCTTGGCACCACGATTGCCCGTGCTACACTGGATGTTCAAAGGAAACATCCCCTCTACACATCATGCAACCAGCGCTACATGGAGTAAGTGGATAGCATTGATCACGCAACGGGCTCGACTGGGGAAATCTAACCGCCCAGGAATTCTGGAAGAGATCATGGAATGGCCAGAAGGCAGAGATTTTGGAGCATCACCTGAGGAGGTGACTCGTGCCCAAGAGGCACCACCATATAATGAATTATCAGAAGATGAAAGGTGTTATGCTTTGTTTACTGATGGATCCTGTCGTGTGGTAGGGAACCATCGGAAGTGGAAAGCTGCTGTGTGGAGTCCCACACGACAAGTCATTGAGGCCACTGAAGGAGAAGGCGAATCAAGTCAGTTTGCAGAAGTGAAAGCCATCCAACTAGCCCTAGACATTGCTGAACGAGAAAAGTGGCCGGTACTCTACCTCTATACCGACTCCTGGATGGTGGCTAATGCCCTATGGGGGTGGCTACAGCAGTGGAAGAAGACCAATTGGCAACGCAAGGGTAAACCCATCTGGGCAGCAGCATTGTGGCAGGACATTGCTGCCCGTGTAGAACACATGACTCTAAAGGTACGTCATGTAGATGCTCACGTGCCCAAAAGCCGTGCCACTGAAGAACATCGAAATAATGAACAGGTAGACAAGGCTGCCAAAATAGAAATAGCTCAGGTGGACCTGGACTGGGAGCGTAAGGGTGAGCTATTTGTAGCTCGATGGGCCCATGAGACATCGGGACATCTAGGGAGAGATGCAACATATAGGTGGGCTCGTGATCGAGGGGTGGACCTGACCATGGAGGCCATCACACAGGTCACTCATGAATGTGAAACATGTGCTGCAATCAAACGAGCCACCAGAGTAAAGTCTCCCTGGAACAGAGGGCGGTGGTTGGGCTTTCAATATGGCGAACCCTGGCAAATTGACTACATTGGACCACTGCCACGAACACGCCAAGGCAAGTGCTACGTACTCACCATGGTGGAAGCAACTACTGGTTGGCTAGAAACATATCCTGTAAACCATGCCACTGCCCGAAACACCATCTTAGGCCTCGAAAGGCAAATTTTATGGCGACACGGTACCCCAGAAAGAATTGAATCAGACAATGGGACTCATTTCCGAAATAACCTTATAAGCTCCTGGGCAAAGAAACATGGCATTGAGTGGGTGTACCACATACCCTATCACCCGCAGGCATCTGGAAAAATTGAGAGATATAATGGACTGTTGAAGAGTATGTTGAGAGCGCTAGGCAATGGGACAGGGAAGCATTGGGATGCAAATTTAGCAGAAGCCACTTGGCTAGTTAACTCTAGAGGATCTGCTAACCGTCCTGGTCCTGCCCAAACAAAACCCCTACATCCTGTGGGAGGAGATAAGGTCCCCGTGGTGCACATGGGGAAGTGGCTGGGGAAGGCAGTGTGGATTGCACCTCCCATGGGAAAAGGCAAACCCATTCGTGGGATTGTCTTTGCTCAGGGACCTGGGTGTACTTGGTGGGTAATGCGGAAGGATGGGGAGACCCAGTGTGTGCCTCAAGGACATTTAACCTTGGGGGAAAAATAATCTGTGATGTGAGTTGTATGTTGCAGGAAGTAATGTAGCAGGAATGACCTGAACTGCAGAGGAGTGAACTTCGCAAGGAACCAGACAAGTGCATCGGTGACCCAAACCAAGCCGACGTTGGTGCCCAACGACTGAACGTACTGCTTCTCCTGTCCTGACCACTCATCTTGATGGATGGGGCCCAAGTCATAACCTGTGTGTGAACATCTGAAGGAGTGGAAGTAGCCCCTGGAATATCTATCTCTTAAAGGACAAGGGATAGTAATTAATAAGAATGTATAAATCTGTACGTTGGGTATAAAAGTGGTTTAAGTATGTAGTTTCAGTTGTAAGTGTTGGTAAGAAAGGATTTCAGTAATGAGAATTAAATACAATAGTATGGTTAGAAGATATCTGTATTAAATTATGTGGGACCTGAGCAGGATGCAAATGGTATGGAATAAGGGGTGGAGATTGTATTGGGTCTGGCTGAGATGGAGTTAGTACTCCCTATAGCAGCCCTCATAGCACTGTGCTCTGCAGCTCTGTAGCTAGAAAGGAGTTGATAACACAGCAGTGTTTTGGCTACTGCTGAGCAGTGCTGGCACAGCATCAAGGCTGTCTCTCCAACATTTTTGCCCTCCCCTCAATGGCAGGCTGGGGCAGGGCAAGATCTTGGGACGGGACATAACCAGGACAGCTGACCTAAACTAACCAAACAGATATTCCATACCATATGATGTCAGCTCAGATATAAAAGCTAAGTGAAGGGAGACGGAGCGGGGGGGCATTTTTGTCTTCTGGAGCAAGCACTACGCGTACTGGAGCCCTGCTTCCCAGGAAGTGGCCAGACATCGCCTGCTGATGGGAAGTAGAGAGTAACATCATTTGTTTTTTCTTTGCTTTCGCGCGCAACCTTTGCTATCATTTTATTAAACTGCCCTTATCTTGACCCACGAGCCTTTCGTTATATTTTTCTCTCCCCCGTCCAGCTGAGGAGGGGGAGTGATAGAGCGGCTTTGGTGGGCACCTGGCATCCAGCCAGGGTCAACCCACCACACCTTCTCTCCAGGACATTACTGCCAATCAGTTGGCATAGGTTGGTGGTGCACTTCGTAGAAACTTCCGCCACATGGGTTGTGTGCATTGGACTTCATCTGGATTTGTGGGTGACTGCGCATTTTCTGGATCATTATAAATTACCTCCAGCACGGCTAATTCTCTCAGGTACTGCATACCTCTCTCCATGGTGGTCCACTTGCCTTGGTGACATGTAACTTCATCCCTGAAGGGGTATCTTTCCTTTACACCTAACAGAAGTCGCCTCCAGAGGCTGAGGACTTGTGTTTTTCTCCCAATCGCCTTGTCGATGCCCCCTTCCCTGGACAGAGATCCCAATTCCTTAGCTTCCTTACCCTCTAATTCCACACTACTGGCCCCACTATCCCAGCATCGGAGCAGCCAGGTAACAATGTGCTCACCTGGGTGGTGGCTAAAATCTTTTCGCATGTCACGCAACTTACTCATGGATAGAGATTGGGTAATTATTTCAGGTTCTGCCTCTTCCTCCTGTTCTCGCGATGACCCTGGTTCATCTTCATCTCTCGCTAAGCAAACTGATTTCTTTGTGTGTTTCTCTTTCTGTACAGGGGCGACTGATACTGGCACAGGTTGGTTCTCTGGTTTAGCTGCAGTATCTGTCACCGGGGTAGGGGCAGCCACGGTACCTGTTGTCATGGTAGGGGCAGCCACGGTGCCTGTTGTCGTGGTAGGGGCAGCCACGGTGCCTGTTGTCAGGGTTGGGGTAGCCACGGGGCCTGTTGTCGGGGTTGGTGTAGCCACGGGGTCTGTTGTCCTGTTTTCCATCTTTTCCCCTGTTGGGGAATGTAACGAGTCTACGGAATTCCTGACAGTTCGAGAACAGCGCGACCTCGAGCAGCTTGTAGTATATCCTTGAAGAGTCTGGAAAGATCCGAGAAGACCAGTACAAAAACAAGATAGTGATAAGACGAACCGTCCTAACGAACTCACCAGTCAGGAATTGTTAGTTACTAACCAAACCAATCGTATACTAACACATACTCTAAAGAAGGGTATAAAATGTATGTTAGAACAATAAAGTAGCCATTTTGCGTGATCTATTACTTGTCGTGTCCGTTTCTACCACGACAAATGGTGACCCCGATGCTCCTGAGCGAACAGATCATCTAACGGTGATAAATCCAGCACTAGAGAGAAGTATACCAGCGGCGACGAGAGCTGTGAAAGAGTATACCCGCAGCGAGAAAAAGCTGCAGAGACGGAGCCCGGTGAAGCTGAGAGCAGTGGAATCTGCCTGGTCCGGACCTGAGCCTAGACACCTAATAAGGTGAGCCACCGGGGACTAAAACTGTTAGAATGGGGCAGCAATTAACTAAGGAAGAGGAGACAATTTTGTCTACCTGGAAAGCCCTATTAAAAAGAAAAGGGGTTAAAACCTCCGAACAAAACCTGAGGAGGATTTTATTATGGTGTAAGACCCAAGGCTTTCAAGCCACAACACTTACTGCATTTAGTGTGAGAGCATGGCAATCTGTGGCCTTGAAAATGTTTGATGAGATTTCTAAAGGGCAGAAAGACCCGTGCTAGTTGGCTGTCATATGGCGTTTATTAACTGAGACTCTGAAAGACTGGAAAGCAGAATGTGATGTGAAAGATCAGCAAAAGAAAGATGAGAAATCAGAAAATGTTAACACGGAAAAAGCTTCGGCTCAAGCAATAGCTGCGGTCGATGCTGCAATTTCAGCAGTTGCGGGTAGAAAACCCCTCACGAGCAAAATTAGATCATACCCTTATTCACCTCCTCCTCCTACGCCATTAATCACTTTACCGGGCAATGAGGGGCCCTCCTCACCTACTGGTGCGGCGGCAGAAGGGGTGACTCCATGAGCCCCCCCCGAAGAGAAAAATGTGGCGATTAACACTGAGCCGGAAAGCGAGGGCCGTAACAAAAGCGAAGGCCGTAACGAAAGCGAGGGCTGACAGGATGGTGAGACTCAAACCGAATGTGAGGGCCGCACGGAAAATGAGAGCACAAATGAAACTGAGGCAGAAAAATCTCTAATTGACGCTATGCGATCCCTGCAGCTCGCAGATAAAACCATACCAAAAGAACCCCTGCCATGGACTCTCCCTTCGTCCACAGTAACTGTGGCCCCGAGATCCCCTGATCAATTTTGGGAGGGAGTTAGAAGATATGCTGCCGACTCCGGCAACTGGGATCTAGTAGAACGCCTCAGCCTGTGCTCTCTAACACCTGCATTTCTAAAGCCTCGAGATAATGCAGCAGAGGCTCCTGTTACATTTCCTGTTTTCAAAGCTCCTGCGGGCACAAACCTGCATGATGAGCACAGTCCAATCGGCTGGAGAGTAGCGCAGGACTTGCAGAATAAAGTACAAAAATTTGGAATCAATTCTCCTGAGGTGATGCAACTTATTCGTATAATCAGCACAGATCTGCTGTGTCCATATGACATAATGCATCTTGCACAAGTGCTGTTTCAGCCTGTACAGTTGCAAGTATTTCAATCCACCTGGAGGCAGATGGCAAGCGCGGCGGCGCTGCATAATTCATGACTGCCACAGGGTGACCCGAGATTAGGCCTGGGAGAGGATGCCTTGCTTGGTGAAGGGCAGCTACAGGCTACATGGCCTCCGCTGGCTCTCGAACAAGCCCAAAATATAGGCCTTATGGCAATAAAGCAAACCATGGATGTGGCAGCTCCGAAGCAAAAATATGCCACTATCCACCAAGGCCCCACAGAACCCTTTTTACAGTTTGTAGAAAAAATATCTGCCGCCCTAGAAAAACAGGTAGAAGATGAGGTCTTAAGACAAATGCTATGCAAACAGTTGGCAAGAGATAATGCTAATGAGGACTGTCAAAAGATCATACAGGCTCTGCCAGGAGATCCTTCTGTCCCTGACATGGTAGCTGCATGTTCTAAATTTGGGACACTGGAACACACAGTGACGACCATAGCCAATGCTATGAGAAATTCTGGAAAGTGCTTTGGGTGTGGCAGTGAAGGGCACGTCGATGTAACTTCTCCACACAAAACATCACCGTGTAAACACCCAGTACACCACTCACCAGAGGTTATTTGCAAGAAATGTGGAAAATTAGGACATTTTGCCAAACAGTGTCGTTCCAAATTTCATGCTAATGGGCAGCCGCTACAGGGAAACCGCAAAACGAGCGTGAGAGGGCGCGCGATGACAACAAATCCCCTTCCAACAACGAGCCAACTCCCCTCTGCGAACAACTGTCAGCCCCAACAGCTGGCTCAGCAGGGCTGGATGTATCCACCGCCGACACAGTAACTCTAGTCACGAAAGACATCGTTAAGGTCCCTCTTAATGTAAGGGGTCCTATCGGACGAGGACTGAGTGCATTACTATTAGGAAGATCAAGTAGCACGTTAAATGGAATAATTGTACATGTGGGAGTTATTGATGCTGATTTTACAGGTCAAATTTGCGCAATGATTTCAACCCCCTATCCACCAGTAACAATCCCTAAAGGTACTCGTATTGCTCAACTCGTTCCCTTTTTGAGTTCTGTTTCGAAAGCAGAACAGCGACTGCAATGCGATGGAGGCTTCGGCTCTACAGGATCCCCTTAGGTCTGCTGGTCCCAGACTGTCTCACCATCCCGACCACATATGACGTGCACGGTGTTGAATCATGGAAGAGTGCCAAATACAGGAAAGCTTGCAGGGCTCCTGGACACTGGAGCCGATGCGACTATTATAGCCGACTATCTGTGGCCGTCCACCTGGCCCACAGAGGAGGCTGGTGTGGGAGTAGTGGGGCTGGGAGGGTCCACACCTGCAAACATAGCAGCCACTCCAGTTCTGATTACCAATCCTGAGGGCCAACAGGCAGTTATTAAACCATACGTGACGGCAGCTCCCCTCACTTTATGGGGGAGGGATTGCTTGTCGCAGTGGGGGGTGAGAATTACCAAGGATTTTTAACGGGGGCCACTGTGTTGCAGGGTGTTAGACAACCCACGCTTGTTTTAACCCGGTTAACGAATAACCCTGTGTGCGTAGATCAGTGGCCCCTACCAATTGAAAAATTAAACGCCCTGCAAGAATTGGTAGCGGAACAACTGGCTGCCGGACATATTGAACCATCTCATAGTCTGTGGAATACTCCAGTGTTTGTGATAAAAAAGAAATCAGGTAAATGGCGATTTTTGCATGACCTGCGGCAAGTCAATGCTGTCATGGCCACGATGGGGGCTCTGCAACCAGGCATGCCTTCACCTGCCATGATCCCTCAAGATTGGGAAATCATTGTCATGGACCTTAAGGATTGGTTTTTTACAATTCCATTAGCTTCCCAAGACAAAGAAAAATTTGCATTCTCTGTGCCTTCTATCAATCATGCAGAACCAGCAAAAAGATATCAGTGGAGAGTTCTGCTGCAGGGCATGAAAAATTCACCAACCATTTGTCAATGGTTTGTTGCACAAGCTTTGTCACCTGTACGGGAAAAATTCCCTACTAGTTATAGCTATCACTATATGGATGACATTCTGCTGGCATCAGACAACAAGGAGAAGTTGAATGACATGAAAAATGTGACCATGAATTCACTACAACAATATGGGTTAGTTATTGCCCCTGAAAAAGTGCAAGTAATAGCACCCTGGAAATACCTGGGAATGACAATTACAAACAAACAGGTTGTGCCCCAACCTGTGAAACTTAACCTTGTGGTTAAGACACTCAATGATGTACAGAAATTAATGGGATCCTTGAACTGGATCAGGCCCTATCTTGGACTGACTAATTTGCAGTTACAACCTCTATTGGACTTATTAAAACATTCCAATGATCCAACAGAACCCAGAATATTAAATAAGGAAGCGTTAAATGTAATTCACATGGTGGAACAATGTATATACAAGAAATTTGTTTCTCGAATTGATCTGTCTCAATTGGTGCAATTCTTTGTAATAATTGACAAAACTGTGCCATTTGGTGCTTTGGTGCAGTGGAATTCTGAGTGGGATGATCCATTACATATTTTAGAATGGATGTTTTTGTCATTCCGGTCACAAAAAACTGCTCCTGGCTTGTTTGAACTTATTGCTGATGTAATCATAAAAGCCAAAAAGCGATGTGTAGAACTAACAGGACGTGATCCAGCTACGATTGTTTTACCTGTTCAAAATTGGTACTTTGAATGGTGTCTGGCGAACAATTACAAGCTGCAAGCAGCTATGGCGGGTTTTCAAGGACAGATCTCGTGTCATCTACCGTCGCACCCGCTCCTGAAATTTGCTCGAGACATACCATTTGGTCAGAAAAATTTAAGCCAGCCGGAACCTGTGAAAGGCCCTACTGTCTTCACAGACGGTTCTGGAAAAACGGGTAAAGCAGCAGTAGTATGGTATGAGAACAACAATTGGAACAGCAAAGTGGTACATCAAAATGGTTCTCCACAAGTAGTAGAGCTACGTGCAATGGCTGTTGCCTTTTCTATTTTTTCTACTCCTGTAAATATTGTAACTGACTCAGCGTATGTAGCTAATCTAGTTTCTTGACTAGACAAAGTGACTTTGACCATGTCCGACAATCAATTATTATTTGATGTGCTTTTAGAACTTTGGAAAAATATTCAATTACAAACAGAACCTTATTTTATCATGCACATCCGTAGTCATACCACTTTACCAGGTTTTTACACGGAAGGTAATGCCAGAGCGGATGCTCTTGCTTCTGCTATGGCTCTGGCTACTGTTCCTAACATCAAGCAACAAGCTATATTATCACATCAATTTTTTCATCAAGGTTTTCGAGCTTTACGAAGGCAGTTTGGTCTGTCCCACGCTGAAGCTCGTTCTATTGTAGCTGCTTGTCCTGATTGCCAAGGAATTCACACTCCAGTGTATTTTGGTACTAATCCCAGAGGTATACAAGCTTTACAGATTTGGCAATCTGATGTTACTCATATCAATGAATTTGGCAGATAAAAATATGTTCATGTTTCTATTGATACTTATTCTCACGCTTTGGTAGCAATGGCACATAATGGAGAAACAGGAAAAGATGTAATTCGGCATTTCCAGAAGGCTTTCGCTATGCTCGGGGTGCCTCGCCAAATTAAAACGGACAATGGCCTGGCATATGCTTCACGAAAAGTTCAAACATTTTTTAATCTCTGGGGTGTTACTCATGTCACAGGAATTCCCCATTCCCCCACAGGACAAGCAATTGTTGAGCATGCACATGGCACACTGAAGCAGCAGCTTCAAAAACAAAAAGGGGGAATGGTTGGGGAACCACCACAGGCATGTTTAGATAAAGCAGTTTATGTTCTTAACTTTCTCCGTTATGGGGACAATTCTTCCCTACCTCCTCTTTTTCAACATTTCTCTTCTCTCTGTTCAACACAGAATTTACAAAAGGGTATCAAAGTACATGTTAAAGATTTAGTTACTGGTCAGTGGAGTGGACCCTGGGGAAGGGGCTATGCTTGTGTTTCCACAGATGCTGGTCCTCGCTGGGTTCCTGCTCGGTGTGTTCGGCCTGTATTGGAACCTGCCTCAGGGTGAAGGATGGGTGATCTCACAACCTAAACAAAATGTCTGGGTCACTTTAGCAAACATGACACATCAGGACACCTTGTGTCTCACCACCGCAACCCCTGAAAATCCATTCTCTACATGCTTGGTAGGACTACCCGTGGACACCTGGCCGAACCCACTGCGGATCCCGAATCTCTGTGATTCTCCAAAAAGTTGTACAAAAAACTGGGATCATGTGTATGCGCATCTTTTGCCAGTCACCCAGGAACCCCAAGAGTTAGAATTATTAGGATCTGTAATGATGGATGCTTGTGTGTTCTTTAATTACTCTTATAGCAATATTGCTCGCCAGGGTCAAAATGTTAATGCAACTAGTATTCTCTATCGCAATGCAACTGCATGGTGTAATTATACTGCACCTAATGCTTCGCGATCTTCTGTTGTTCCTCTTGCGCTACCTCCTGGCGTGTTATTAATCTGTGGAGACCGTGCCTGGGGAGGCATTCCATCTAAAATGAATGGAGGCCCGTGTAGCCTCGGATGCCTCACATTATTAACACCAAATATGTTAACGATTCTGAACATGACTCGAAAGCATAAACAAGTCCAAAGGTCTGTTCATCAGTTTAGCAGTTCCTGTCAAGATGACATAGAATTTTGGAATCGAGGCCAGATTTTAACAGCCTCCATATTGGCACCAGGAGTTGGCATTGCAAATGCCTTAAGAACTTTAAATAAGTTAGGATGTTGGCTTAGCAAGCAATCTAAGGCTACCTCTTTAGCTTTAAGTAACCTTCTAACTGATGTTGGTAGTGTTAGACATGCTGCGTTACAAAATAGAGCTGCAATTGATTTCTTGCTTTTAGCACAAGGACACAGTTGTGATGAGTTTGAAGGGATGTGTTGTATGAATCTGTCCGACCATTCAGAATCCATCTTCAGTAGTATTCAACAATTAAAGAAGGGAGTCAGGAAGCTGACAGAAAGCGATGAATTAGATTGGCTAACAAAGATGTTCGAGGGTTGGGGATTGTCTGGATGGTTGGTATCTCTGCTCAAGACTGTAGGGGTAGTTATCTTTGTTGTGATAACTGTGCTCCTAATGTGCCCTGTCTTTTCAGCCTTCTGCAAAGGGCCATGCAGAGGGCAGACAGGACAATATTTTTAGCACAAATACAAAAAGGGGGAATTGTCCGGGAATGTAACGAGTCTACGGAATTCCTGACAGTTCGAGAACAGCGCGACCTCGAGCAGCTTGTAGTATATCCTTGAAGAGTCTGGAAAGATCCGAGAAGACCGGTACAAAAACAAGATAGTGATAAGAAGAACCGTCCTAACGAACTCACCAATCATGAATTGTTAGTTACTAACCAAACCAATCATATACTAACACATACTCTAAAGAAGGGTATAAAAAGGTGTGTTAGAACAATAAAGTAACCATTTTGCACGATCCACTACTTGCCGTGTCCGTCTCTACCGCAACATTCTTCGGCATCCAGGAGTTGCTTGTCAGGCTCTTCTTATCTTCCTTTTTCCCAGTGTACAAGGACACAGCGTCCTTGTCTGCTCGAGCACTTTGTAAACTTATGCTTCGTTCCCACTTAATGGCTGGATTGCTCACATGCCCTCGCCCAACCAAGAAATCCTCAACAACTACCTGTTTGCCTTTACCACATACCCCCACTCAGGGATCCCCATAACAGCTCTCCCCATGGATATAGGTAAGAATTTAGATTGGCTCTGGAATCAAAATAAGTCTCTCATTTGGGGTGAATTTGAATGGAAGTGGCCATTTAACAATACATTAAATCGAACTTCCGTTTGGAGCCTAAATTGTTCCTATGCCCCACTTTGTCGGGACAATAAGACTTTAGGATGTAGGGGCAAACAGCCCCAATCCTCCCAACGACCATGTTCCAAACACCCTTGGGCAGATACACAGTATGGGGATGAGCCATATTGGGGAAAACACTTGGTCCTGAGGTATGTGGAACCGGTAAACACCCAGTGGTGCTTGGAGTTTCCTTCAACACCCGGTAATTCATGATGTGGTTCAATGTGATGGAAGGACCACCTGCTAATTGTTTCTGGTCTCAAGCCCATGAGGAAAGAAAAGATGACAGGAAGGAGTGCTATCCCTGGCAGTCTCGACAAAGGTTCTCAACACAAAGCGATGTGAAAAAAACACCCCTGTGGAATTGTACAAATACTAAAAAATTGTACCACTGGTGGGGATCTAGAAAATAGTTGGTTGTGGTTAATTACTTCATTACGGCTGTATTGGGTCTGGCTGAGATGGAGTTAATACTCCCCATAGCAGCCCTCATAGCACTGTGCTCTGCATCAGTAGCTAGAAAGGTGTTGATAGCACACCAGTGTTTTGGCTACTGCTGAGCAGTGCTGGCACAGCATCAAGGCTGTCTCTCCAACATTTTTGCCCCCCCCTCAATGGCAGGCTGGGGCTGGGCAAGATCTTGGGAGGGGACATAACCAGGACAGCTGACCTAAACTAACCAAACAGATATTCCATACCAGATGACGTCAGCTCAGATCTAAAAGCTAAGTAAAGGTAGATGGAAGGGGGGGAGGGTGGTGGTGGTGCATTTCTATCTTCCAGAGCAACCACTACGCGTACTGAAGCCCTGCTTCCCGGGAAGCGGCTAGACATCGCCTGCTGATGGGAAGTAGAGAATAACATAATTTGTTTTCCTTTGCTTTCGTATGCGCGACCTTTGCTTTCACTTTATTAAACTGTCCTTATCTTGACCCACGAGCCTTTTGTTATATTTTTCTCCCCCCCATCCAGCTGAGGAGGGGGAGTGATAGGGCGGCTTTGGTGGGCACCAAGCTCGAGATAGGGACCCAAACAACAACAACAACTACAGTAATTGCCCCAATAGTGAAAAGGAAACAGTGGACAAGGAGATCAACAGGTCCATACCATCGATTAGTGAGGGAAGAAGAAGAAGAGGAAAGGCTTGATCTAGAAGCTGGTCCTTCGATAAAGAAACTGGAGGAAGGAGTGAGGGAACTTAGACAGTAAATGGAAACTACCTGGTCCCTGACCTCCTCAGAACTTTGGGACTTGCGGAAATATTACAGACGCCAGCCAGGTGAGCGGATTGCTGCCTGGCTGCTCAGATGCTGGGATAACGGGGCTGATAGTCAGCAACTAGAAGGCAAGGAAGCCCAACAGCTGGGATCCCTCGCTAGAAATCGGGGAATTGAAAGAGGAATTGGAAAAGAGGCAGCAATTTGCAGTCTCTGGAGCTGGCTCCTCTCAAGTGTGAGGGCAAGATATCCATTCAAGGAAGATCTTGTCAATTCCTCAGAAAAGTGGACTACCGCAGATGAAGGCATCCAGTACCTGAGAGAGTTAGCAGTGGTGGAAGTCATCTACAGTGATCTAGATGATGAGGAAGTCTCCAAAGATCCAGAGGATGTCCTGTGCACATGGGCCATGTGGAGAAAGGTGATGCAAGGTGCCCCAGTGTTGTATTCTAACAGCTTAGCAGCAATGTATTGTCCAGATATGGAAACACCAACTGTGGAGAAATTGTCCTCTTGGCTCCAAAACTTTGAGGAAAATCTCTGTGCCTCCTCATCCCTACAGGACAGTGCCTTGGCTGTTAGGGATGCTCCAAGAAATCAGTCCTTTCCTGCCCCGTTCAGAGGGAAAGGGAGCCCAAGGCATATGCCACGTGGTACACTCTGGTTCTTCCTGCGTGACCAAGGGGAGGACATGAGGAAGGCACATCAGACCCACAGAAGTATAAGGCTTTGGTAGACACTGGTGCACAGTGTATGCTGGTGCCATCAGGATACAGGGGCACAGAAACCATCTGGATCTCTGGAGTGACAGGGGGATGCCAAGAATTGCAGGCTGAATTGAGCCTAACAGGGGACAAGGGGGAAAAGCACCCCATTGTGACCGGCCCAGAGGCCCTTTGTATCCTTGGCATAGACTACCTCAAGAGAGGGTACTTCAAGGACCCAAAGGGGTACCGATGGGCTTTTGGAGTAGCCACTGTAAATGCAGAGAAGTTCAAACAGTTATCTACCCTGCCTGGCCTCTCGGAAGATCCCTTCATTGTGGGATTGCTGCAAGTTGAAGAACAGCAGGTGCCTATCGCTACCAGGACAGTGCACCGTCGGCAATACCGGACAAACCGAGACTCCCTGGCTCCCATCCATGAACTGATTCATCACCTAGAGAGCCAAGGAGTGATTAGCAAGACTCATTCACCTTTTAATAGTCCTATATGGCCAGTGCAAAAGTCTGATGGAGGGTGGAGGTTAACAGTAGATTATCGCGGCCTGAATGAAGTGACACCGCCATTGAGTGCTGCTGTACCAGACATGTTAGAGCTCCAATATGAACTGGCATTAAAGGCAGCCACGTGGTATGCTACAATTGATATCGCCAGTGCGTTTTTTCTCCATTTCTTTGGCAGCAGAGTGCAGGCCACAGTTTGCTGTCACGTGGAGAGGTGTCCAATACACCTGGAATCGACCACCCCAGGGGTGGAAGCACAGCCCTACCATTTGTCATGGACTAATCCAAATGGCACTGGAACAAGGCGATGCCCCTGAACATTTACAATACATAGATGACATCATCGTATGGGGCAACAAGGCAGAAGAAGTGTTTGAGAAGGGAAAAAGAATAATTCAGATTCTTCTGAAAGCTGGTTTTGCCATAAAGAAAAGTAAGGTCAAGGGACCTGCACAGGAGATTCAATTCTTGGGAATAAAATGGCAGGATGGACGCCGTCATGTCCCTATGGATGTGGTCAACAAGATAGCAACTATGTCTCCACCAGCTAACAAGAAAGAAACACAATCTTTCCTAGGCCTTGTGGGGTTCTGGAGAATGCATATTACAGGTTATAGTCAGCTTGTGAGCCCTCTCTATCGAGTAACGTGGAAAAAGAACCATTTTGAATGGGGCCCTGAACAACAACAAGCCTTTGAGCATATCAGACAGGAAATAGCTCATGCAGTAGCTCTTGGGCCTGTCCAGACAGGACCAGATGTACAAAATGTACTCTACACTGCAGCTGGGGAGCATGGTCTCACCTGGAGCCTGTGGCAGAAAACACCAGGAGAAACCCGAGGTGGACCATTAGGGTTTTGGAGTCGGGGGTACCGAGGATCAGAAGCCCACTACACCCTGACTGAAAAAAAGATACTAGCAGCCTATGAGGGGGTTCGAGCCGCTTCAGAAGTTGTTGGTACAGAAGCATATCTCCTCTTGGCACCAAGATTGCCCATGCTACACTGGATGTTTGAGATGGGTTGACCCTGGCTGAACACCAGGTGCCCACCAAAGCTGTTCTATCACTCCACCATCCTCAGCTGGACAGGGGAGAGAAAAATATAACAAAAAGCTTGCGGGTCGAGATAAGGACAAGAGAGATAATTCACTACTACCGTCACAGGCAAAACAGACTCAATTTGGGAAAATTAACTCAATTTATTACAAATCAACCAGAGCAAGGTAATGAGAAATAAAACAAAATATCAGAACACCTTCCCACCACCCCTCCCTTCTTCCCGGGCACAACTTCACTCCCGGATTTTACCACCAAGCCCCCCCAGCGGTACAGGGGGACAGGGATGGGGTTTATGGTCATCACACGTTATTTTCTGCCGCTTCACCTCCTCAGGGCGAGGGCTCATCACACTCTTCCCCTGCTCCAGCGTGGGGTCCCACCCACGGGAGACAGTCCTCCACGAACTCCTCCAACGTGGGCCCTTCCCACAGGCTGCAGTTCTTCACAAACTGCTCCAGCATGGGTCCTTTCCACAGTGTGCAGTCCTTCAGGAGCACACTGCTCCAGTGTGAGTCCCCCACGGGGTCACAAGTCCTGCCAGAAAACCTGCTCCAATGTGGGCTCCTCTCTCCACAGATCCGCAGGTCCTGCCAGGAGCCTGCTCCAGCGCGGGGTTCCCACGGGGTCACAGCCTCCTTTGGGCACCCACCTGCTCTGGCGTGGGGTCCTCCATGGGCTGCAGGTGGATATCTGCTCCACCGTGGACCTCCCTGGACTGCAGGGGGACAGCCTGCCTCACCAGGGTTTTCACCACGGGCTGCAGGGGAATCTTCGCTCTGGCTCCTGAAGCACCTCCTCCCCCTCCTTCTTCACTGACCTTGGTGTCTGCAGGGTTGTTTCTCTTACATGTTCTCACTCTTCTCTCTGGCGGCTGTTTCTCCGCGTCCCAACTTTCTTTCCTTCTTAAAAATGTTATCACAGAGGCGTTACCACTATCACTGAATGGTGCGGCCTTGGCTGGCAGCGGGTCCCTCTTAGGGCCGACTGGTATGGGCTCTCTCTCGAACACAGCGGAAGCTTCCAGCAGCTTCTTACAGAAGCCACCCCTGTAACCCCCGCGCTACCAAAACCTTGCCACACAAAGCCAATAATTTGTGTAAATGTGACAGTGTTTTAACAAGATTCAATGGCAAGGTTTACTTGATATTTATTGCAAAGAGGACAGTGTCAGATGAAACTGTCAGGGAGACCTTCCTGTTGAGTCATGAGGTTCAGAAAGGACCCCCTTGTGTTCTAAACTCCTTCTCAGAGAGGAGTCTAGGTGAGGCTGGATCCACTCCTAGTCCCAGACCTGGTCAACGGTTTATGTCTAAAGGATTATATATATGCACAATCAATCTTTTATATCACTTAGCTAAGATTTCAAATTTTAGCATGCTGTTAATCACTTACCAAGAATCTGTTGCAGCAAGGAATCTCTCAGCCTTGAGGAGTAACCTTGAGATGTGTCCCTACTCAAGGGGAGATCCTGGCATGCAGCCTGCTGCCATGCAAGAGAGCTCAATGGGCCCTGGGCTGTCCACTATTTATGGAGTAAGATAATTGACTCATAGTCATATTTGCATACCGACTACAGATGTTAGCTTCTTCCAAATTTGTCTTGAGTCAGACATTGACCAGCACTGTGGTTAGGTGGGTGCGTTGTTCAAATTAGCCCTTGGCTATTGTGTTGCTATCTGTCTTCCCCAAAACCACTTTGAGCCAGATGCAACCATCACAACCAGACATCCATTATGATTGCCACTGGTGGTTATCGCTTGATCAGGTTTATGGGAAATACAGGTCCAGCTGAAGGGGCGGGGAGTGCACCACCACAGGACCTCACGCTGTTCAACATCTTCATAAATGACCTGAATAATGGGATTGAAAGCACCCACCCTCACCAAGTTTGCTAATGACACTAAACTGGGTGGTGAGGTGGACACTCCAGAAGGGTGAGCCATCTTACAGAGACCTGGGCAGGCTGGAAGAGTGGGCTAGCAAGAACAGTATGAAGTTAAACAAAGATAAGTGCAAAGTCCTGCACCTGGGTCAGAATAACCAAAGAGCCTAGTACAGGCTTTGATCTGTGTGGCTGGGGAGCAGCTTTGCTGAAAGGGACCTGGGGGTCCTGGTGGTCAACAAGCTGAACGTTAGTCAGCAGTGCACCGCTGCAGCAACAAAGGCAAATCGGATCCCAGGCTGCATCCGCAGGGGCATTACTATCAGAGATAGAGATGTGATCATCCTACTCTACTCAGTGCTTGTCAGGCTGCACCTGGAGTACTGTGTCCAGTTCTGGTCCCCACAATTCAAGAAAGACACAGACAGACTGGAGAGGGTCCAAAGGAGGGCCATGAAGATGATCAAGGGGCTGGAGAACCTGCCCTATGAGGAAAGACTGAAGGAGTTAGGTCTTTTCTCCGTGGAGAAGAAAAGGCTCAGGGGGTGCCTCATCACAATAATCTGGTACTTAAAGGGTGGCTACAAAGAAGACGGAAGCTCTCTCTTCACAAAGAGTCACATGGAGAAGACAAGGGGCAATGGGTACCAGTTGTACTGAGAGAGGCTTCATTTCAACATAAGAGAGAATTTTTTTACAGTGAGAAGAATCAATCACTGGAACAACCTCCCCAGGGATGTGGTAGAGTCCTCATCACTGGAGGTTTTCAAGACACGACTGGACAGGGTGCTAGATAATCTAATCTAGGCTCCCTTTCCCACAAAAGGATGCACCAGATGATCCTTCAAGGTCCCTTCCAACCTTGGCTGTTCTATGATTCTATGATCTAACACTGTTGGCTTTTTCTCAGGTTTGTGGAACCTGGTTTCATCTTGGCATAAGAGGAGACAATTTGTTGCTGAAGTGACAAAAAAACATACCTTAAAGCAGTCAGTCACTGGGTAGCAGGGTGTATGGAAGGATTTGGGCAGGTGCCTAGGGCGGTCATCATCTCCAATAGCTTGGGATTTTGTGCCTGAACAGGCAATTAATCATGGTAAATTGACATGCCACCTGATAGAAGGGTGCCTTGCCTACCCCCATGAAACCCAGCAGCTACTAGCAACATACTGGGGCTTTTCCTGTGCGTATTGAGCCTTCATTCAGCATCATCAGAGGAGCATGGCTGAGACAGGGACCGAAACCACATCTGAGGACACCATGGTTGAGACAGGGACCTAAACCCCAGCTACAGAAAATAAAAGGAATGCAAGAAGACTCATGGATTGAGATAATGACAGATCAATAGGGAAAACAAAAGCTGCATGCATGCAAGAAAAGCAAAAAGAGGAATTCATTCACTGCATCCCATCGGCAGGCAGATGTCCAGCTCCTTCTTGGAAAGTAGGACCTCAGCACATGTAACGGTTGCTTGGGAAGACAAACACCATAACCACAAATGTCTCACCCTTCCTCCTCCTTTTCCTGAGCTTTTATTGTGGAGTGCAACATCATATGGTATGGAATATCCCTTTGGTCAGTTTGGGTCAGGTTTCCTGGCTATGTCTGCTCCCAACCTTTTGCCTACCCCCAGCCTATTGGCCTTTGGTTGAGGGGGTTGGAGAGAAAAGCCTTGATGCTGTGTAAGCACTGCTCAGCAATAGCCAAACCATTGGTGTGTTATCAACACTATCTTAGCCACAAATGTGAAGCACAGCACCATATAAGCTGCTATGAAGAAAGTTAACTCCATTCCAACCAGACCCAGAACAAACTGGTAGAGAACTAATACATCATGAGCCTAAAATCTGTTCAAGATGCATGCTTCTTCCATTACAGTGTGGTCAGATGTTAGTCTGTTCTTTTGAGGATTCAAAGCTAGTTAGTGGCTGCAGGAGCTAGGTTATTAGAAAACTACAGCATAATGTTTCTAATTATTCTGTATTCTTAACAGAGCTATTTCTTTAGTCTGGATGCATTTCTGAAGTCTCTTTAGCAGCAGTGCTTTTAGTGTGACTTGTAAGGAATTGAGGGAGGCGGAGGAAGACTTGGCTAATGATGAAAGTGCATTAAAGGAGAGCTCTGTGTTGCAGGTTTAATGGTGTCTGCATGTGACATTGATATGCATTTTCTCTGTGGTTATCTGTATTTTATCCTTTGAGGTAAAAAGGGTACAGCTCTAATTCAGATCATATCAGTGGTGTTGTGTTTTAACATTTCTTATAACTAGAACATGACTTGAAAGAGGACTGAAATATGGCTGCAGAATAGCCTCAGTTAGTGTGTGTGATGGGGACCACACAACCCTTCCAAACTTTTTTAATATTAGCATCTTGTAATCCTTACACTTCTGAAACTTCATACCCACTGTCCTGTGATCATCCTGTCTCCATTCTGATTGTGTGACTTATTGCAGGTTTCCTTAGACCTACAATGTTTTGGGGGTAGATCCACCAAAGATCTTAAATATGAAAACATTTGATTTTTGAGTACCCCATGGTCCTTGGCCTGAGTTAAGCCTCTGAGTTCCCTGAGCATGGAGGTGGTAGAAAATTAGGGACCCAGCAGCAAGGTTCACAAGAAGTCAGCAAACTGAGTGGGCCACTAACTCAGCTAGTAAGTTGAATACGCTGGAGGGGAGAAATCCACACTTTAAAACAACCCACTCCCCAATCTCTAATGTCAGGTTGAATGCAGGCACATCCTTCTCCTTGGAGTCCTCAGCCATGAGCACCCTGGCTGTCTGAGCAAGATTAACACCTCTCCCTCATTTAACAAAAACAATGTTTCTGCCAAACTTTGAAGAAGGTTTTGTACCTGAATCTCAAATCACCTTTTAGGTGTGCTATTAGGATCTAAAAGGGAGGGAGGTATGTCTGTCACTTGCAGAGAAAAAGAACTAACCTAGCTTTGACATGCAAATTGTGGGTTTTGGATTGGATTGGATTAAAATTGGATGGATGCAAGCACTGCACAGGCTCCTCTGCTTTTTTTAGGCTCATTCTTAATTAACTGCTGTGATGCTTCAAATCAGAAGATTTGATGACTCTGTGAGGCTCAGTGTTTGGCTGTAGCAGATTTTCAGGAATGTTTTTATAATTTGGACACCAGGCATCAATGAGCAGAACAGATTTAGTTGCAGGAATGTTTTCTAAAATTATCTTGCTAATAATGTAGTGTCTCAGCAGAACTCTACCAGTCTATGTGCAACCCCATGCTGCATTGTCTTCTGTTTCAACACAGATCAGTAAATTTGGATTTACATCTCTCTCATTTGTGGTTCTTGGGAGACTGTGGGGAAAAGTACCTAAGTTTATAAGAGTGAGCAGCAGTATTTTTTTTTTTGGGGGAGTGATAATAGGCACCTTAGTCCAACTTACAAGTCAGTGCCAGAATTTAGCTTCTTTGCTAACCCTTTCTTCAGTTAGGCACTATATCTTGCAAATTCCAGTGTTGTGCAAGCACACAGTGCTTACCTAATGCCATGTAATGGCAAAAGTACACAAAACCCTGTTTTTCGACCTGTTGTTATGTGTTTCAACAAGGTGCATCTGCAGAAAAAGTTCTTTCAATAGGGTATCCATACCTTACATTAACCATGAGATCTTGGAAGATTTCATTAAAACATTTTTAAAGCACAATAGTTTGGACTTTTTTTCTCTACCTGAGTCATAATTTTTGGTATCTCAATCTTTATATTAACACTAAGAAGAGATTATGGAAATCAAAGAACTTGCATCAAAGCATAGTGAAAATGGCAGTAATTATGGAGCTTGGTTTTGTTCTAAGTAAAGCATAAAGTGGCTTTAAAGAAACTGGTTTAAAACCAAACTAGCATTTAAAATATAAGTAATATGAATAAGATTTTTTAAAAAAAATATAAAGTAAATGGAGCACTAGGTCATGGGTAAAAGAAACATTATAAAGCTTGTATATATCTTCAGATTACTGCATTCCTCTTACCTGGAAATGCTTGTAGAAATGGGGAGATTAGCTTCCTAACACAATTCTGGTTTGAGGAAAAAACATACATGGTCTCACACCCTCAAAGTTGCAAGGTTCTAGCCCCAAAGTTCTGAACCTGTTTTGACATGTCCTTTCCCTTGTACCCATTGGGTTACTCTTTCTTTCAGTCCCTTATGAATTACAAAAGGTAGCCACAAGTGATAGACAAACTGTGAGCAGGGATCACAGAGGTGTTCATTCCAGAAATTGCCAACAGAATTCACATAATTATTTTTTTCTTTGTGAAATACAAAATGTTTTGGATACAAAAAGCATATCCAAGAGCAGTATTACTAAAGTTGATCTTCCACTTGACTACAGAAGCAAGTAAATAAATATATCTTGTAAATATCAAATTAAATTTGAGACAGCTTGATGCAAATATTTTACATTTATTGGAAGGGCGCGGTAAAAAGGGGACTGCAGAAAAGACAAAGGACTATTAAAAAAATGGTCTGCAGTTTACAAGAATATTGAAATTCTGTTTTGTAACAGCCTACAAAAAAAAACCCCTAGCTTAAGTTCAAAAGTGTAACTTTAAAGTATATAAAAATTGGCAAATAAATAAAGTTTAAATGCATATCTATTTAAAATTATAAAGGACAGACCACTAACTTTTATTACATAGTTATCATTTCGGACCTGTTTAAAAGCCAGATGAATTCACAAATATTTTGGTATTTTACATGTGTACTTTTGGGAAGAAGCACCCATTTCCAGTGTTATGCATTATTGACCTGTTTCACAAATATATTATTTTTTAAACAACAAGGAGTATAAAAGGTTCTTTACCTGATATTAAACTTGATGATGCATACTTTGGCACAAACTTGAAAAAAAATTTAAACATGTTTCAAAACTGTATCTGTACCCCACTCAAGGTCACAAGTGTCAAAACTCTTGTGTGTGTGCTAGTGGGTCAGTGAATCAACCTTCCCACCTTCCTCAACATCCCTCCTCCTTCTCCAGATGCCTAAAACTATATGAAGGAAAATTAACAGTTGAAAAAAAACAGCAGTCCTAAAATTAGTTTAATTTTTTATACTTGGAAGGCTTTTGAATATGCATATAACTACACAATTCTTTAATAGAAGGGATGGATAGGTGCTTGGTTTTGGCTTTCAGTCCTCAAGATGTCTTTGCCTGTCTTTTGTGTCCCATGTGATGAGCCTAAATTCCAAGTTTTTCCTATTACATGTTTTTAGCATTTTAGTTAAAATTAGGTGGGAAGCTCAGTGGAAAAAAATAAGTTGTCAGTTACAGGTAATGATACAATTAACAGTGGAAACAGTTATTTTTCTTCTAGTTGGTAGGTCTATTGAAGAGTCTGAATCTGTGGCATGACCAAGCAGAAGGTGGAGGGAAGGAAAATAATATTGTCACTATCTCTCCTTAAGCACTACAACTTCAGGTGTTGTAAGGAATTGGCTACATTCAGAGATACAAGAAACGTCCAGTCTCCAGGGGATTTATTAGTGCTTTGTAGCAAGCATAAGCATGCTATAAAAAGTTGCCATATAGAGTGCAAGACCTTCTCTATGAAATCCTGGCTGCATCTATGCTACATATCAGAATGGCTGAAAGCACCTGAATTGGTTACTTTAATTCAGCAGTCCCTTTCACTGAAAAACTGGAGAGGAACAAAGGTACAGGTTTACCTTTGTGTAGAATTCAAGTGAAATGTAAATGCTTCTATTGAAGAGATATTTTGTGGAAGCAATACTGCTGTTCAAAATATCAGTAAAGTAATTGTTTCAATTTAAAATTTTATATATTTTAAATGCATTAAGCCATATCAACTTAGTCACCTAATGAAAAATTAGGATCCCTGTAGACTTTTATTGACTTAGCAATGCTTGTTGTTTGAAGTTGCAAGTCTCAGAATTTGGGAGGGATGTATAATTACCTGCATAATTAAACATTATATGATATAAAGAGGTCATATTTCTAAAAGCAAAATGGATGACAATAATGAAAATTAATACTATTTGGAAAGTTCTGATAAGTAGAAGGCATGTTTAAAGTGAAGCTCAAATGGAATTGAGGAACTGGTATTAATTTTAAACCTAGTGTTTTGGATCTGGTCTGACAGCAAAATCATTCCTTTGGAAAGGGGCATAACTGGCTTCATATTATTCCATAAGATAGGAAAAGGATGTTCTGTATTGTAAACTAGGCAGTGGGGAATGTTATTGTTCTGATGTCTTTTATGATGTGGACAATTTATTATGTATTTAGGGTTTGTAACTTGATTAAACCATGATTTGAACTATGTGTTTCACCTTTGATTCATGTTAAATTTTCATACAAACACAATGCCACAGGTATAAAGATATAACATCACTATGAAACTTTTGAGTCAAACAAAACCAGGGATATATCAGAACTTTTGTCTCACAAGAGTAACTTTATTGAAGTAAGTGAAAGGGGAGTATCTGTGGTAGATAGAGCCGTCAGAGTTAAGAAACGATTGGGAGGTGCAAAGGGCCAGATTCTTCTGGTTTAGCAGTACAGTGCAGCTAGAGCTGTTAGCCTACTGCAGCCCTGTTTAAAGAGCAGAAAGATTCTTTAATAATTGCAGCACAAGTTCAGAGACAACTAGTTTACATATTAGTAATCCAAGGATTTTGTGTTGCTATTGCATTTAATATTTGTGGAAATTTTTATATGTTGAGAAAGACTGAAATGACTGAGCTGACTGTATAAAGACAGTACTGTGAATCTTTTAATTTTTTTTAGTGGTGTAAACGTTTTGCTCAATAGCCTCAACATGTGCAATCTAGAAGCAACCTCTATCAATCTGATTTTTCTTTTAAAAGCATAATTGCCTTAAACTGAATTAAATTAAATGCAGAAGCATGTGCTGTCTCTCTTAACCCATTCACAAAATTTCAGCTATATGTAGCTGATCTATAAACTTTTGTAGTTCTAAAACTGGATGAGAGTTCCAAATAGTGGCAATTTAGGAATTTTTTTTTTTTCTCCAAGCCTTCTTTGCTAGTAGGAGCATGCATTCTATGTTGTCCTATTGGATAACAGTTCATATTTACCTATAAAACACCAAGCCGGTTATTGCAAGTTTTACTTACAAAGCATTCAATTCTGGGAAGGCAGGGGGAAGAAAGTATCAAGTTCACCTATTCTAAGTTTTTACTCTGTGACCTCAGTCAACTGCATTTGAGAATTTTATTAATTAATATTTTTTTTAAGTACAGCTAACAGTTTTTGTTTTAGAGAAGGCCTTTATAAAGATGATGAGACCTACAAATGAGCTACTCTCTTATAGCTATAATCTGAGAGCTGCAAAATAATAATGCAACTAGCTAGCCATCTAATTAGTCCTTCACCTCCAAAAAAACCCCCAACACTCTGAAAATTCTAATTTAAGGCCTACCTAAATGATGTCTAAAAACATGGTGTTCTCAAATGGCTAGTAATATACAGCTTCCTGAAAATGAAAGAACTCAGAATTAACACATAAATTCTACACCTGGACATATATTCCAGTTAGAATTTTGTGTAGAAGAGACAAAGGGACATTATAGTCCAAGTTTCAAAGAAAACCAAGAGTCATAGTAACAAACTTTGTGCCTTTCCTCCTCTGACTGTTGAGTCTTTATTCTTTCTGGAGGAATGTTATTTTTTATATAAACTTTTTCATTCTTGGTGGCGTTTACAGCTCCACTGTCCCCAGTCTTTTGAAATCTGATTGTAATGATTTTAAAAAGTTAAAAGGTTAATGTTTCTACTCTGCCTTGTTCAGCCTGCTAGAGGCTTAAAACATATTTCCTTATAGCATAGAGAAGAAGTGTTTTTATTTGGACACTATGCATGGAATGTACTTTTGTTTAGCTTTTGCAGGCTCCAGCTGCATACTGATAATTACTGCAAATTGAAGGAAAAAGGATCAAAAGCAAATCTAGTAATTCACATTCTTTTACTCCTCTAAAACCACTCCTATTTGTTGCCTATAACATGTTGCTATCATTAGCAAATCTACTTCTTGTAGACCTTTTCTACACGTGTGCACCTACTGCTTTTACTTATTTTTTGTAGGGCAGATGATTTGCAGTATTTGTTAACAACATACATGTAGTCAAGACTTCCTATTGGTCTTTTTGTTTTTTTAATTAAAGTAGTTCATTGCAAAGGAGACATATTACTGAATTCTGATGGCTTCATAGGAAAAAAGCAGTAGCTTAAGTAAATCACATCCAAAGTCAGAAGTATTTATAATGTGGTAAGAAATGCACATGTAGTTCAATTTTTAGAAAAGAAAATTCTAGATTTCACCTTACATCCAGAATCTGACCTTCATCCTTAAACAAGGTATCATTTAAAAATATCAGTTGCATAAAGAATTTAAAAAATATAAAAGTGTCTCATTCATATACTTATCAAAAACTGTCTTCACTTTTAAGGCCATCATGTGTGACACAGTCACCACATTACAATGCCATAGTGTTGACATCTAGGATGGGGATAGGAGAGCGAGAACACAGCATAATGTAGAAAACCTCTGAAAAATTTCACTAGCATTTACTTGCTGTAAAATAGATAGAAGCCACAGTCACTTAAATTCATAGTATGTGCTTTTCTATTTATGTGTATCCTAAATGACAATATTACTGTGACTGGATATATAGCATTTGGCAGAATATATCTTTAATGAAGGTGTAGACATCATTGGTAGACTTGGATATACAAAAACCCAGTTAATTTTAAAGTAATTAGAAGAATATTGCAAATAATGTTGTATAAATGCAGTGTTTAAGGGGAAAATATTACTTCACTAGAAAATAAAGTCCTGCAGACTGAGTTTGGTGCTAGTCTATCACTATGTCACTTTTGTTTTGATTGAAGACAGCTCTTTCTGAATCTCACTGAATTTTGGCCGGTTTTCAGGTTTGTAGGCCCAGCACCTCTGCATTATTTTATATATTTCTTCAGGACATTTTTGTGGTGCTGACATTCGGTATCCTGGTACACAAAAAAGGAAGAAACATATAGCATTGAAAAATGATACATATCGACAAATTTAAAAAGAAATTAGTTAAGTTCAATATCATTGCATTAAAAAATATTGAGGGTAAATTTTATATGACTTGTGATATCTTTCTCGGTGGGTTCATACAGAATTGAAGTACTTAGGTAGTAAGACTTGTTTTTATAAACAATCCTCTGCTCTGAAAAACATCAGATTTTTCTTTGGCTTTTTAAGGACAAACTTCTGTGGTCATCTACAGTGATTATAATTAACAAGCAAACTAGCTTTTTTTATCATTTGGTAGTTTTACTAGCTAAGAACCTGTTTATGAATTACACAGTAGAATTATGTAGAGGAGAAAGAGTCCTGAAATGCCACTAAAGGTGATGAAATCAAAGACCTGAAACCTTGCTCACAGTTATTTGTTACTTTTAAATAAAAGTCTTTTGATTATTTTGTAAAAGAGAAAAAAACTGTTCAACTAGCTTGCCAATCTCCACCATAACTTAAAATTTTGTCTGAAATGCTTTAATAGAGAAGATAGAAAGATATAATTTTTTTTCTAGCAGTTTGGGATATTTCCACCTGCATTATCTTAACTAATTAATTCTGGTCAAGCTTCTATTTGCACAGCAATCAATCCCTCCTCTCCATTTCACCTTTTAGTTCCGTAGCCACAAAAACCAACATGCTATAACTCTGTCTTCCCCTAAGTCACTAGTCATGATCTTCCTTTTTGCAAGAAGCCTATAAATCACACTACTTCTCCCAGAAAGCTAAACAGCAATTAAATAATCTCATATTTATGCTAAAGTTGATAGATAACCCAGATGTTATTTCTTTGCTATTTTTCATACTGTATGTACCTACATCCCTATGGATCTACACAGCATCTCTTTTGTTCCCTACAATTAACTACCTTTCTCCACTTGTTCTCGTGCTTGTTGGTTCATCATTCCAGGGTACGGGCATACTCCTAAACTGAAGGTCTCCCACAAAAGGATTCCAAAGCTCCATACATCACTCTCAGATGTGTATCTCCCTAAGGAAAGGAAAGAAAACCAGTAGCTTAACTTACAGAATAATTCATGTTTTACATAATTGTGATATCATGTTCTCCTGTATTTCAAATTATAAACATAAATTATCTTAAAGTTAATACCTAGGAATAATATAAGCTAACCTAAAGTTCTGTAATTTGACAGAGACTTGTTACACAAAGCACATGGCTGAGAAGTTATTAGCATGTTGGTTATTTTCCATGTAAGTTAAGAATTTCTTTCCATTTACTGCCCCAAAATATTTTTTTTTTATTTTCTTTTAATATAAAAGGACAGAAAAAAGTCAGGGTTTTTTTTCCTTGTTTATAATCACTTTCAACTCTGAAGATACTTTTAAAAAATTTACCTTTTCCAGTTCCCTAATATAGCATGGCAATGAGTCCTCCAAGAGGAGCTAAAATCAATATAGTTCTTAATTACAAAGAGGACCTGGGTTTCTTACTCTGAGAAACTACTCTCTGGAAATGAATCCACAGTTGCTTCAACTGTTATTTAATTTGGACTTTGAAGAACTGATGCACCCAATGAGGTTAAAAAAAGTAATCTGGCCTACTACTATCATCAGCTATGCTTCAGACAGATTGCAAAATTAAGATAAATTAAATCCAAACCTCTTTGTGGAATAAAAGCTTTATATTATAGGAGAAGGACAGCTCTTGGGGGTGATATTTCTATTGTCCCTGATGAATTCACATCAAGATGCATGCTATATCAGAAAGTGTAAGCTCCTAGCCCTTTGCAGCAGGGCCTATGAAAATGTTACCTTAAAAATCCATTTATCATATTTCTGTCATCATTTTTCATGACTTTATTTCTTTGTTACATTCTATGAGTGTCTTTATTCTTAAAAACATACACATGCTTGCAAATGTGTGTTTGCTCATCTCTGAGCATTAAACCAAACTAGCTCACTCATCTTATTTCCCCTTCCTTCTGCTGCATTTCCAGAAAGGCCCTATCATCACATTGCTTGTGTCAAATTTTCAGCTAAACATTTTAAATCTACTTACACTAGAAAAAAGGAAAATACATGTAAATTATAGTGACAGTTGGTGACATGAAAACTGTTCTGATGTCAGAAAGTTCAGTTTACTCTTAAACTAAATATCATTTCCAGCTAACAACTCTATCTACATTAGCTTGTGTGCTTATTAAACAGTAATTATGGACATTCACTTTGCTCTTTGTTGTAAGATTAGTTTTCTTGTCTATATATCAACTCTCTTCAGAGTTTGTCATCCAGTAATTTAACACTTTTCATTAAAGTCCTTCGGTAGATACAGGTGATTATTTTTTTTTAAAGAAGGTACAACTTCTACACAGTTAATTATCTTTCCCACTATAATATTATCTGGGGAAAAAAAGGGCATGCTCTTTCATAAACAAATACAGTAATTTATTAACATTACAAAGAACTGGAAATGTTGTACTGGAAAAACATATGCATTAAAAGTGCATTTTAATTTTGAGAGAACTGGAAGCGAAAATACCCTACACCTTGGCCTAAATATGTAATTAGGTGCATTTAAAGCAATTTTTCACTTGCTGGAAGTGATGGAAATCATATAGTCCCAAGTAAAAATAATGGTATGGAATGGCACTGAACAGTACCTACTGAACTAAAGGTTAAATCTTCCATATGCTCCAGTAGCATCAAGATTTCATTCATGACTTCATACACAACTCCCTAAGAGTTCCATTTCCCTTAATCCAGTTTCTAGACTTCCCAACCTGAATTTTGACATTTAAAATCTTTTTGTGACTGCTATTAATGTCATATAAAGTGAATCCAGAAGTGTTTAAAAAAAGGCACTTTTATTTCTTTTCATAAGCACTGTATCATTCATGTAATGACCAAATGACCCTATTTCTCATTTTCCTCTAACCATTAAATTTTGCCATTAAGAACTGACATGCTCAATGGTTGTCATCTAGTTTTGAAATATTGCACATTTAGTTCTATTTCACTCTGGTATCCTTAACTACTTTCAGTGTTACCTACACAAATTAATACATTAATTATGACCATATTATTAGAATGGCAAAACACAAACCAATTATTTTACCTTGCACTTTTCAAGGACTCCCTTGAAAATGATCCATAAAAAAAAAAAAAACAACACAGAAAGCTTCAACCATATTTTGAAAGCTGAATATTAGACTGCTGAATACTTTAACAAATGTTTGAAACAGGTTATTTTCCAAACACTGCAGAAAATCACTTAAAACTGGCAGGGTATTGATTCATTTTAGGAAACAGCAAATAAGTAAAGATGTTAATCAGCTATATGTTCTTCTCCTGTAAGGTGTGTAAAATAGCAAAGACTTAGAAGTACAAAATGAAGGTGTCCTAAAAGCCAGTTTTCTGCTTCATGTAGTAGACTGGACTGGTATGGCTGTGGAGAAGGGGTTTCCATTATATATCAAATAAATGACAAGTACTTTTGAAACAATTAAAATAAAAATTCAAAACACCTTTTATAGTGGAATAAACACCCAAAATAGAAATAGTATTCCATAGCAAACATTAGCAACACTAGCACCTCTTAGAAAAATAGATAATAGAGGGTCAGTGACTCTAACTACATTTATTATTAGCTTTCCAAGGGGAAGATTTGCATTATTGTGTTATGGCGTTAACTTCTGCAGAAGTGCTAATGAAAGGGATTCTTCTTCTAACAATCATAAGTTAGAAAATTATGATTTCCAATGCATGATTTTAAACAAAAGCTCTAAAAGGTGGGAGAAGTATTTAGAGATACTTAAAAGGAAGATATAAAATGTTTAAATTTTTTTTCTAAGAACTCAAGTAAAGAATTGGTTGAGAGAAGTGCGTTCAAAATATGACCTCATACATTTAATATGCTGCTGCTTCTTCACAGCTCACTTAGAAGAATATTTTTTTCTAGTTTTACCTACAAGCTAAAAAGCTAAATCCAGCAGTTTCTATTTTTGTTTTGAAACTATTACCCACATAATATGGACCACTTAATAAGAAATAATGGATTTTCCCCCCCCATAATAGCATAGCAATATATAAAAGTGCATATAAACAAAAGCTGCAGTTTAAAAAAAATAAATAAAGCATTTTTTTCTCCAATGCAATGATTTATCTAATCATTTATCTGATAGAGTGCTCTAGAATGTTAAAATCTTCTGCCTTCTTTTAAAAAATGCCATAAATATGCAGAAATTCCCACTCACTGGAACAAGTTAGCAACATAACCACAGCATTATTTTACTGTTGAATAAGTAGCAATTTTGATGTTGCTGCCTTGTTCTTTTTGAAGGGAAAATAGTATTTTTACATAACTGAAATAAGGCTGAAATATTATTTTTAAGATAACTAAAATACTTTAAACATCTGTTGATCTGAACTGGGAAAAAGGAAAAATTATATATATATATATGCTCAAATACTGTCCATGATGTAGTCCCCTTGCACCTTATACTGTATATTTTTTTATACCAAGAAGATAAAGATATATCCTTACCATAGTTGAGAGCTTCTGGAGCAGTCCACTTGATAGGAATCTGCTTTAAGCCTGATGATGAATAAACTCCATCATCCTCTTGACGAGACATTCCAAAATCACTTATTTTCAAAATGTTGTTTTCATCTACCAAGCAGTTCCTTGCAGCCAGGTCTCTAAGAACAAGAAATAGCCCCCCCCCCCCCCCCATTTTTTTCACACATTTGAAACTACTAAAAGTTATTTAAAATGTGAAGAAAAATCTTTAGTGTATTGGGTCTGGCTGGGATGGAGTCAACTTTCTTCATAGCAGCCCATATGGTACTGTGTTTTAGATTTGCCTAAAACAATATTGATAACACACCAGTGTTTTAGCTATTGCTGAACAGTGCTTGCATAGTGTCAAGGCCTTCTCTTTTTCTCACTCTGCCTCTGTCAATGAGTAAGCTGGGGGTGGGTAAGAAGTTGGGAGGGGACATAGCTGGGACAGCTGACCTGAATTGACCAAAGAGATATTCCATGGCATATAATGTCATGCTCTGTAATAAAACTGGGGGGGGGGGGCAGATTTTTCCAAGGTAGCTGTTGCTCGGAGACTGGCTGGGCATTAGTCTGTTTGTGGGAGGTGGTGACTGACTGCCTTTGTATCACTTCTTTTTCTTTTTTCTTTCACTTATTAAACTGTCTTTATCTCGACCCATGAGTTTTTCTCATTTTTGCTCTTTTGATTCTTTCCCCATCTCGTTGCGGGTGAAGTGAGAAAGTGTCTGGTGGGTGTTTAGCTGCTGGCCGGGGTCAACCCACCACAGATAGGTTCCTTTATATTTTCTATCATAGCTGAATTTATCAGGAAGAGTGAGTATGTCACAATGTAGACTACGTTCTAGAGAACAAATAGATACTCATTTCAATGATGAAATAAGCAGACGTAAGGCAAAGAGCTGCTGTTGCTATATTGCCCATTGAGGTCACAGAAATAAACCTGCAGATTAACAAATTTTACTTGATGCAAAATGAGACAGAACTCAAAGAAGCAGCCTGAAACATGTTCTCAAAATTGTGAACGACACTGAGAAGCCAGAGAATTGGCTCTATCTTACCTCTATTATCATTACAGTTTCCATCAAAAATCAAAAGCTACTGAGCACTACAGGAAAAGGTATTGGTTCAGTGTTGGATGAGAAGCTCAGAAAAAACAACATCCTTCTTTTCCCTCCCTCCATCTCAAACATGCTTTTCAACAACAAGAAACTGTAAATATATAGGGCTTTGGATAGAAAACCACTGTGAAAAGTCAATATTACAGATAATTTTGCTGTTAAGTATTTGTAGTAACTCATCACACTTCCTAAACAGTCTTTTAAAAAAACTCCACAAATATGTTGTGTTTGTTTTCTCTTCCTTCTTATCTTTCCCCAAAGCAAACATCCCAAATAAGTACAGACATAGTTGCATGGATTTAGGTGGCTCTCTCTCTCTCTGGGGAATTGTTTTTCTTTTCATACAGCATTACTTCTTGCTGAAGTAATTCCATAAAATCAGTATTTAACTTAGAAAAGCAGCAAATATTCCTTATTTTCCATTGTGAAAGCTGTACAAATTGAGCACAAATTGCTACAGAACACGTTAATTAGTAACAGAATAACCATGACTTTCACTTTATCATACCAAGATTATGGAAGTTCCTAGTGATTATTAAGAACAAAGGAAAAAGCCCCTTCCTCCAACTACCAAAGAGTAAAAATTAATATTTCATTTTCAAATTTCATTTTTAAACACTAATCTGAAGTTTCTATAAACACAAACAGCACAGTGACCATGTCACTAATACAAGTTGAATATGCTGAAACTACAGCAGATAGCTCCCAATGCTTTTGCTAAAAATCCAACAGCAAGTTAAAGAGGAAGTGGAGGCAATTTCTTCATGCCAAGAATTGTCTGTTAGTGAAGACTTAAACCTCATAAAGTTTTCTTTAAGAACACCCTGTCCTGGTTTCAGCTGGGACAGAGTTAATTTTCTTCCCAGTAGCTGGTACAGTGCTGTATTTTGGATTTAGTATGAGAATAATGTTGATAACACAGTGATGTTTTAGTTGTTGCTAAGTAGTGTTTATACCAAATCAAGGATTTTTCAGTTTCTCATGCTCTACCAGCAAGCAGGTATACAAGGAGCTGGGAGGGAGCATGGCCAGGACAGCTCACCCAAACTAACCAAAGGGATATTCCATACCATAGGACATCATGATCAGTATATAATCTGGGGGGAGTTGGCCAGGAGGTACCAACTGCTGCTCGGGGACTGACTGGGCATCAATCAGTGGGTGGTGAGCAATTGCATTGTGCATCACTTGTTTTTCTTGGGGTTTATTTCTCTCTCTTTTTATCTCCCTTTTCATTACTACTACTACTACTACTATTATTATTTTTTATTTCAATTATTAAACTGTTGTTATCTTAACCCATGAGTTTTACTTTTTTTCTGCTTCTCCTCCCCAACCCACTGGGAGGGGGGAGGAGTGAGCAAGTGGCTGCGTGGTGCTTAGTTGCCAGCTGGGGTTAAACCACTACACACCCCTGGAAAGAACCACACAGCAGGTAATACCTAGTATTTCAACTGAATTCCATGAGTGAAAACCACAACCCCAACCATGTTATTAAACCAGCAGGACAGACTGCCTCAGTGAAGCAATTAGCCATATTATACCTTCTCCCTGGGTCAGGTACTTAAAACACACTCGGGTGATAAAAACAAACAATTAGTGAACAGAATCAGTATACCTCCACTGCACATTTAATTCAACCAAAATAGTCTATTATCTGATCAAAAAAGAAGGGGTAGCAGGTCTACAAGTGAAACTTGTTTTTTTGTGGACTACAGACACTTCCTCTCTTCCAGCCACTTCAGATAACTTCCAATGCTGGCTGGCTAACTAAATCAAAACATACCTGTTTCTTAAGTTTCTTGCTACTCATGTGCTGCTACTTTTGCTATATGTGGAGATCATATCAATAGTATGTGTCATATCACTTAGTCTGTGTCTAATAACAGATAGGAAAAATAAATATTAGAGGGTCAGAAGCAGATCCTTTCAAGTGCTCTGTGTTAGCCTTCTCCTTCATACTTTTTTATTTGTTTATTTTTTTATATTGTTGTAGTTATCACATAATGAATAATAATGGAAAATATTAACTGTAATACTGATCAGTCCTCTCAGTTCCTAATGTCATCCTCATTATCACAGATGAATAGTGCTAGGAAACTAGAGAATATCCAACTCCTCTACTTGCTATCCATATTGTTCAGTTTTTCCCAACTATAAAATGAGTAGATTTCCCCACCTCAGAGCAGAACGACATTCAATTATTCCTTGTAAAGCATTTTGAGATTTTTCAGACAAGGTATTTAAAGATTTTGCAAAAACAACTCAAAAGTATCACAGAATGGCTGAGGTTGGAAGGCACCTCTGGAGGTCATCTCGTCTAACCCCCCTGCTGAGAGACAGTGTCAAAGGCCTTACTCAAGTACAGGTAAACAATAGCCACTGCTCTGCCCTCTTCTACCAGGCCAGTCACTTCATCATGGAAGTTTATCAGATTGGTCAAGCATGACTTCCCCTTGGTGAAGCCATGCTGACTACTCTTGATGACTTCTAGTACTTCATGTGCCTGGAAATGTTTTCCAGGATTAGCTGCTCCATCACCTTCCTAGGGATGGAGGTGAGGCTGACAGGCCTGTAGTTTCCTGGGTCCTCTTTTTTGCCCTTCTTGAAAATAGGAGTGACATTTGCCTTTCTCCAGTCTTTGGGCACTTCTCCCAATCACCATGATTGATCAAAGATTATCGAGAGTGGCCTCGCAATGACATCTTCCAGCTCCCTCAGCACTTGTGAAAAATAAAACAAAAAAGCCCTGAACAACTGTCTTCAGTAAGTGAACACAACCACAAAGACCAGACTTATATCTAAAACCACATTCTTCCACAGAACCTTTATTTTCTCCACCTGTAAGACTAAAATGTATCCTATATTCCAGGAATAGTCTGCATTGCACTGCTCACTCTCACTGTAATCATAGTGAGAGCTATCATATAGAATGATTTTTAGCATCTTGGTGAACATATCCCTGTGAACTAAGGTTACAAAGATAATATTGATCAAAAGGCAAACTTTGGAAGTAATATAGGTCAAAGAAAACAGGAGAAAATAAAAACTGCCAATAAAGCTTAGGCATTTAAATTACTTTAGTGCACTATAATATGGTCTAACTAGAAATTGAAGTTGGTAAACAAATAGTATATTCATAAATGTCAGATTTCTAGAAAATAACAACTATATTGAAATATAAAATGCATTCACTAGATATTGAAGGTGTTAAGTGTTTTTAAAAATGCTCTAAGTAAGGATAAATACTGAGAGATATATATGTAGACACACACACACACACTATTGAGTATAATAGTGTTCCTAATTCAAAATTGCAAATATATGTACATTATTATCATCCCCATCCTCTAAGAACTTACTTGATAACCATTATGTAACTGATTTTTTTCTAAGTTCTTTGCTAAATATGTGATAGATTGTGGCATGGGTCATGGTAGTAGATGATGGAAAGTTACAGCATCCCATGCAGAATTGCAGAATGGGATGTATTTGGTTCACTAGGACAAAGAAAATTGCTTCATCTACTGAGGACTGTGCAGCTAAATAAGGTTATTACTGCATGCAGTGAACTTCACCCTCAGTCCCACCCTATACACCTTCATGCTATTTCCTTTTCTACTGCTAGTTTTTTCAAGCAAGTGAAAGTTGTCCTGAACTCTATAAACACAGTAACAAAAAACAATCTTAAGGAACTGTTGTACAGAAAACTATATTCCTATTTTCTCTACAGTAGTTATTGCAAATGCCTTCATATACACATATCTGAAACAAAATTAAGATATAAAGTTTACTTATTGTACAGACATTTCTGATGAACAAGTGTAGTATGAGAATTAGAAGATTATATTCATTTTTATAGTCTGCAAAACGGTCAGCTACTAATGAAAAAATACACAATTACAATAAGGTATACTTTGAGGTAGATACAAAAATACTGGGCATAATAAATTAGATATATAATTCAATTATTTTTGTAGAAGGGGAGGCAGTAGGAATTTAGGAAGAATACCTTCCCAAAATGTTTATGTTTCAGAGGCAAACTTTCTATTTTACTTCTTGACCATTATAGAGATCACTTATATCTCAAAGGACATAAACTGTCCTTTTAGAAGCACAAAAGTAAAGCACGAGCTCTATATAATGTTATCACTGCTTTTTTTTGGTTGTAATCTCCTAATACTTGGTGTCTGATATGAAGACTGTAGTTCTACAAGTTGAAAAACTGTGTTAATTATGAATCTCAATTTTCATTAAAAAAGAAACAGTTTAAGCTAGATGACTGTGATAAAAAAATTACTTTGGAGTTAAGAAGAGAGAAATAAAACAAAACCCAGGCTTCCTATTTTCTGAATGTTTTGCATTTTTAAGTGATGCAGTATTTTTTTATAAATAACGAGATTGGTAACTCTATGTGGAAGATAGTGGAGCTGATTCAGTTTCCTGCTGTGATGAGTGACAGGGTGACTCCTGCTTCTTGGAGCTTTCTCACCTTCCTGTTCTGGGTGCATTTTTATTAGGAAGAAACCCATATTGCTACCACACATTATATGGCACCTGTTACCTACAGAGGTAATAATGTAGGAAAATTAAACAACTGTAAACTTACTGCTTGCAGCCCAGAGAAGGCTCCAGTGAGTATACAGATCTATTGACACACTGTAAAACTTTTACCTTCAAGTTTTACTCAGGTAAGTTACCATGTATTCTCCATTTTCCTAGTAAAACAAGATTTCTGTACCAGCTATTTTAAAAGACACAAAGATGGGCGTGGTTAACAATGAGCAGTTCCTGAAGAGAAGCAAATATCATCATAGCAGAGTGAGAACCTGGAAATGGAGCAATAAAACAATATATGATCTATTCCTCCCACCATTTCCTTATTTCTGTGGTTACCTTCACAATGTCTGCATGTGGGACAGAAATGTTCCTATCAGCAGCATCTACAGGTTTTTCATCTGCATTGTTTTTCAACTTTTAAAGAACTTAATAGTTATTGTTTTTATTTTTCTGAAAAATTATTTTGATGAAAACTGCATCATAGTCATCTTAGTCTTTGCATTGATATCCTTGTTGATTTCTGTAACACATTTTTCCCATGCACATCTGATGGCATATAATGTATTGAGCAAAATGTGAGACTTAGGAATGCCTAATGCCATGCACAGGAATAATACCACTGCTGGATCGCCTCTTGAATTTCAATATTTCCTGTGCTAGATGATCTATAGATAAACTTTATTAAAATGAAATGCAGTCATTCCTATGCTCTTGAACTGCCTGAAACACTGCACAACATAACAGGCACAAATATGTATAATTTTGATAACCATAACATTTTTAATATTCATTAAAAATCTATTTGATATACAACTGAATTATAAGGAAAATTAAGTGTCCAAAACCTGATTATCCAAGATGGACTCTGACCAGAATATAATAATTCCAGAAATCCCTGGGGTTTTTTTAAATGTTACCCTTCTAGCCTTGTTTGAAATTTATAATCACATTACTGGTGAATAGATTTGCCTGCTCCCCTGGACCTCTGTTTCTCTGAAAAACATTAAGCTAGAGTATATGGAATATTTAGGGAAAAGAAGGGTGAACAGCAGCTGTGACAGCTGTAATGTAAAATGCATGGAATAGTCATTGCAATACAGACACAACTTCTACAGGACTGAAGCTCTGTAAGTGTCATTTGGAAATGCAAGCCAGTTGTAAGTCTGCTTAGCCTTAGTAGTTGGATTTAAAGATGAAAGCAAATCCCAGGGTAGAAACTGGTCTCTAACTCACTACAAAGAAGAAAGTGTGAAAGAGGTGAGGCTGGAACATTATGAAACTGCTAATGAAGTTGGAGTTGTGAGCTAAATCTTCCTATATAAATATAAGAAAGGAAAAAAGTATTTTCCATACAGTTAAAACCAGTCAATGCCTGCTTCTTAACTACTTACTGTAAATATGATCCACGATGTGAAATCCTGGCTCTACTAAAGTTAAATAACTTAATGGAATCAGAGATTCAACCATTTTTTTTAAGCTCAATTTGTTCAAGTATTTGACTATACTTTTTCCAGCTTTGTTTAGTTTTTCTAAAGAACACATAATTTCTTGAGAGGAAAGCATTCTGCAAACCTGCTCTGCAAATGAACTGATATAACGTGGGGGAGTCATGCATAGAAAAGTGAGGCCTAAGAATTTACAAAACCAAAGAAATTACCTGGTGACAGGACAAACTAAATTCCCTTTTTAAAGTAAAGAAAAAAAATACCATAGTTAGTATTTTTAAGAAGCAACCATGGCAACTAGTATCATAAAAAGAGAAATGCATACTCCAAATCTAAATGCTCCTTTTATATAACTTGGCTGAAGTTTACTTTAGACACACACACAGACATAACACACACACAAAATTCACAATCTTGAGGGATGTGGGCCAGGTGAAGAGTAGAGTCAGGACCCTGAATTTTAGGAGAGCAAACTTTCAGTTGTTTAAGGAACTAGTGGATGGGATCTCCTGGGAAGCTGCCTTCAGGGATAAAGGAGCAGAACAGAGCTGGCAGCTCTTTAAGGATATTTTTCTTAAAGTGCAAGAGCTCTTGATTCCCATGTGTAAGAAATTGGGCAAGGAAGGCAGGAGACCGGCATGACTGAGTAAGGACCTCCTGGTCAAAGCATAAGAAGGAAATGCACAGGCAGTGGAACCAGGGACATGTATCCTGGGAAGAATATAAGGATGCTGCCTAGATGCATAGGCATGGGAACAGGAAAGCTAAGGCACAGCTGGAGCTGAATTTGGTGAGGGATGCAAAGAATAATAAGGGCTTCTACAGGTACGTTGAAGAAAGGCTATATGAAGAAAGGCTGAGAGATTTGGGGTTGTTCAGCCTGGAGAAGAGAAGGCTCCGGGAAGACCTTACTGCAGCCTTTCAAAATATAAAGGGGGCTTATAAGAAAGAAAGAGAGAGACTTTTCACAAGGGCCTGTAGTGACAGCACAAAGGGCAAGGGTTTTAAACTGAAATATGATATTTAGATTGGACACAAGGAAGACATTTTTTATGATGAGGATAGTGAAACACTGGAACAGGTTGCCCAGAGAATTTGTGGATGCCCCATCCCTGGAAGCGTTCAAGGTCAGGTTGGATGTGCCTTTGAGCAACCTGATCTAGTGAAAGATGTCCCTGCCCATGGTAGGGGGGTAGACTAGATGATCTTTGAAGGTCCTTTCCAACCCAAACCATTCTTTGATTCTATGATATACATATATGCTACAAGTGATAGAATTTCAGGTTCTATTTTCAAAATTTTAAATTAGATTTCCCAATAATCAGACTATTTTTCCTTTCTTACTTTTTGTCACAATGCAGTTTGCTACATTTATTGGATTATTTAAATCAAGTACTTTTTCTTCTTTGTAATTTTATCATTTAGCTTTTTCTGAATGTGAATTTTGCCTATATTTTTGCTTTTTTCTGAATTACCAGTTTATTTACCACTTTTTAATATCAGTGTCCAGAGGTGCATGTAGTGTTCTGTTCAGTGTGACTCACTGCTGCCTTACAGACTATCTATTTCTAGTGCATGGATTCCTATTGTAATTCTTTATGCTAACTCTGAAAAAGGGGATATGAATGATACGCTATGCTAGATATGAAATAAATTTGTCATTAATATGCATATCAGAATATAGAAGAAGTATACAATTCATCAGTGAAATGAAAGTGGTGTATATAGCCCAGAATGTTAGGGGAAATAAGTGAACAATAGTGTCAAGTTTTTGTTTGTTTGGTTTTTAATATTAAATCAGTAGCTGCAACTTGTAAATTAGCTGAAGTGGATCTGAATTGTGTCCAACAGGTATGTTTACATTATCAAATAATTCAGTGCAAGAGAAGCAGATAAACAGACTGAAGTAACTGGTGCTGAGGTTCCTCAGATTTCCATTATATGAAGTCAGAGAGGTTTACTTAGGATTAAACGTAGTCTGGTCTTCTGTGCCAAACATGGTCCCAAACTGTGCGCAGCAAAGCTATCATACAAATTTTGGCTTCCTAAACTGCAGACTTCTCTAGGGAGCACCATTTTGTCCAGCATATCAGTGCCACATCAGAGCCCTTGCCATCATTGCTCACAAAAGACTCCATATTGTTTCTGTTCCTTCTAATGGCATTTTGAGTTACATCATTGTGCCTTATGACTGCCCTACCTTCCAGCTCAATGTTTGGACAACATCTACTGCAAAGCATCAAAACACCAGTAGGAGTGAATCGTGTGAGTTTAAAGAATAGATTAAAACTATCATAGAATAAAACTATCAAAGAAAAATGCTGGCTCACTGTCAAATATAAAAGATTACCAGGCACTATAGCAGTTACTTATAGTAAGACTCCAAAAGGAAGCTGAAGCACTTCAATATAATGACTACTTCCTGGTTAAAAAAAAGCTGGAATTGTATGTTTAAGGATGAAAACATGTCTTTATATTTTATGTTGGAAAATCTTCCATAACTTTTACATTTTTCTGAGGGCTCCCTCTGCTTGACTCTTTCTGAAGCTTACAATGATCTCCTGTAGTAGGAAAGACAGTTATTTACTTACAAACATATAAACAGCTAATTTCAATTACAATTCAATCCATCTGTTTTATAGAAGAAAAACAATATACACTGAGAAGTTAAACACTTGTAAATTAAAACACATTAATAAATAACTAAGATAAGTATATCTGTAACCACAGTAATATTATTTCACACTTTAATTCAACTAAAATAAGACAATAGCAGGCATGGGAGGTCCTGTCATCTCAATTTTGTCATTTATTTTCATGAGACTCAGAATTTCTGTTCAGGCGCATGATAATTCCTGAACATTTCAAGCTAGAAAGATATTAAACCCTTATCTATTACTAGTTTTTCATGTAAGCAGTTACTTCAGCTGCCATAAAGATACTGGAAGTACAAAAGGGAGCAGAGGTACTCCCAGTAAAATAAAATGAGGAGGGAGTAAGGGTTCATGATTCCATCCATGCCCTTAAAAGCAGGATAAGCAAACTAGTCCAGCTAATCATGTGCAGGAGAAGACAGTCTGCACAAGCAATAATGGGAAGGAAGGGCAGCTTTTTGGCAGTGAATGAGGAGTCAGGAAGGTCTATGATACCAAATAGGCAGGACAGTCAATTCAATCATTAGTAAATGGGAATGGAGATGTTTGTAACCAACTAACTATGAAGAAGTGATATTCATAGCAGGTAAGTTTAAAAACTCCTCTTTTGAACGTTTATAAGCTTACTCATCATACTGATCTCCAAAATCCTGCCCAGAAATTACTCCAAAAGCAGGAAGCCTTTCTAATCAAGTAATGTTACTTATTCTGCCATCTTAATTCCTATGTAAAGTTTTTCAAAACTGGGACTTGGCCCTTGTTTCACTGATTTATTTTTATTTCCCAGAACCCATGCGATTTGATGAAGTATCTGATATCCAGCTTTGCCAGGTTTCTGATCTTTTTCGGGCAGACTTGAGTGACTCAGCTTGAATCTGTGAACAACAAAATACCGTAACATTGATTCAATAATTCTTACAGCTCCATGTTCCTTGATCTCTCTCAATCTTCCAAATCAGTTACCATGCCGATAAGACTTTCTTCACTGACTGCAGCTTTGCATAAGGGATTTTGAAATATCCTTTGACAAAGAGTAAGTCCCTCTTTCAGTCAGTACTCACAGTGCTATAAAAATGTTTCATAAAAGTATGTCCTCACACTATAATTCTGCCAAAAACGATAGAAAGATGCTGAAAACTACAGAACAATGACAAAAAGTGAAAGAAAATAACATGCACTTAGCTTACTGTATGTTTTATTTTATTAATTCTGAGTAACTGTGGTTCCTTTAAGATGTATGTTCCAACTGGATTCATTTTCTGATAGATGCATTTGCTCAAATTTGTTCAAAGTCTTTTTTTACCAATATCTATTAGAACTGAATCTAACTAAGAGCTGAAGATAAATACCTCACCTAAGCTTCTCTCAGCTTTATGAGAAAACTATCTTGATGCTCTAAGAAAGATCAACAATAGGTTGGAAACCAGTAATTACTTATTTATTTGATATGTAGAACCATATGCCATCTATGGTCATGCAGAAGTAATATACCCTCTAAAACATAATGCTTTTCAAGTTGGATAAACTTAAAAATAATTTTTTTTTATGGAGGCAAACTAAAACCCATTTTATGTGCTTTCCCCATCTTCCTATTTTTCACTATATACACAGCCACACACCTACACTGAATATAATATTTCATTGATAAAACTATAGCAATGTAAGGCCCTGAAGCACTTTTGAAAAACCTCTCAAGACACAGGGAACAACTACACTAGAGTTAGGTATATAATCATTGGTATTATTGGGGGGGACCAAACAAACAAATAAAAACAGAACAGTGGACAAATATTTAGCAAATTCACAAAACAGCTATAACCTTGTATGCATATATGTGTGTGTACAAGCAAGTGGAAAAGGGAAATATATTTATTTTCCTCATAAAAACAATATAGGAATTTATTATTCATCATCACTGACATACAGCCTAAGAATTTTCAATTAAAATTAGTTTCCTGTCTGAGATACCTGCAATACACTCCTCTTTGGACTGTCAAGGATCAGTATCAGGAAGCCAATAAAATATTGAACCAATACATTATACCTCAGTGCAGCATATATTTCCTCTTCTAGAAACAATAACTAGAATTTTCCATTATAAGCTAAAAACAGGAAAAGTTCTATATTGGAAAGAAAAGTAACAGTGTACATTAAAGAGTGTTTTGGCTTTGCTTAGCAAATATTGATGCATATACTTACTTTTTAGTCAATTATCTATGCTCAGAGCAGAATTCCATATCTCATTTCTGAGATTACCTTCTTGGCTGCCCTTCTTCCCCCCTCCCTAATCCATCTACTTCTGTTTTTTTCTTATCCTATGATCTAATTGGTTGTTCATCATCTGCACTAATGTGTCCTTTACTCACTGTAAAAATGAAATCCTGTAATCAATCTTTCTTTTTGCTACAAACTATTAAAAAAAAAGCTTAAAAAAAAAATCTGTGAAACTACCACCACTACCAATCAGCTGGAACCATGCATTCTTACATCTCCTGGCTATGAAATGTTGGTATTTGATGGTATATACAAGAGGGCCTCTCAACTTTCTGAACAGAATTAATATGAAACTTTGAACTTCAAAAAACAGTAAATAGGTAAAAATAAGTAATACTACTGTAACTTCATGGAAACTTGTTAAATAACATATCTGAAGTATAGCAAAAGCAATTATTACCATCTACGGATCTACTTCTTTTCCAGTTGAATTCAATGACAATTTTTTCTGTTGATTTCAGCATGGCAAGTTATATTTAATGCACTTGTGTACACACAACACTGGTTTTGCAATGTCTCCTGCAATTAGACTTTGCTCTGTGGAATCCGTTCATTTTTCACTACAATTTAATAGTAAAATTCTTACTACAAAGATGGCAAGCAAACCACTATTTTTTTTTAAATACAACCAGATAGCCAGTGTTAAAAGCAAATGAATTCACTTCTAATTCATGGAATGAAAGTTCATCTGGATTTTAAAAGTCTGAGCTTTTCATTTAGTATTCAATTTCAGTGGGACATTAGGACCCTTGGTTGAATAATGATTTCCATTTTTAATGATATGTCTTGGTAGTTTCAGATTTACACCATACCATTTCCTTTCAATTATTATTATTAAAGCTACGATGTTCTCCAAACTTCACTTTTAAAACTTTCAGAAAGCCTTGTTTACATAATAGGAGTGGAGTAGATAACAAAGTGGATAAAGGAGCTATTCCTGAAAGAGCATGTAAATGTTTAAATTGTTCAATATTAGGGTACATTTTTCTCTCTGGAAGACACAAGGGAATTTGAAAGTAATTTGCAAATTATGTCTTTTCCTACTCAAAGAATCCAGTTTGCACAAAATAATAAAATCTGGAAGAACACATCTAATGGCATACTGGAACTTCATGTTCTATCTCTTAAAAATTCAATGGCAAGCACAGGGAAATTAAAATTCCTGCTGAGAACAATGAAAGCTAAGATGTCGTGGTTTAACCCCAGCCAGCAACTAAGTACCACGCAGCCGCTCACTCACTTCCCCCATCCAGTGGGATGGGGGAGGAAATCGGGGAAAAAAAAAGTAAAACTCCTGGGTTGAGATAAGAACGGTTTAATAGAACAGAAAAGAAGAAACTATAATGATAATGATAACACTAATAAAATGACAACAGTAGTAATAAAAGGATTGGAATGTACAAATGATGCACAGGGAAATAGCTCACCACCCGCCGACCGACACCCCGCCAGTCCCCGAGCAGCAATTCCCTGCCCCCCCCCCCCCCCCCCCCACTTCCCAGTTCCTAAACTAGATGGGATGTCACATGGTATGGAATACACCATTGGCCAGTTTGGGTCAGGTGCCTTGGTTGTGTCCTGTGCCAACTTCTTGTGCCCTGGCTGGGCATGAGAAGCTGAAAAATCCTTGACTATAGTTGAAACAATACTGAGCAACAACTGAAAACATCAGTGTTATCAACATTCTTCGCATACTGAACTCAAAACATAGCACTGTACCAGCTACTAGGAAGACAGTTAGCTCTATCCCAGCTGAAACCAGGACATAAGAGTACGTAGAAAAGTTAAAAAATTAATTCTGTGTAATTAAAATAAAGATATGAGATAGAAATGTCTAAATGTTCTAGATGATAGTGGCATATTTGGTGTGTTACATACATGTCAAAAGTATAACATTTTCTTTTCTGTAGTTGCTCTTGGATAAAGTATATAGGTATATCTGTCATGGTTTAACCCCAGCCAGCAACCAAGCACCACGCAGCCGCTCACTCACTCCCCTCCCATCCCATGGGATGGGGGAGAAAATTTGGAAAAGAAGTAAAACTTGTGGGTTGAGATAAGAACAGTATAGTAGAACAGAAAAGAAGAAACTAATAATGATAATGATAACACTAATAAAATGACAACAGAAATAATGAAAGGATTGGAATGTACAAATGAGGTGCAGGGCAATTGCTCACCACCCGCCAACCGACACCCAGCTAGTCCCCGAGCAGCAATTCCCCGCCCCCACTTCCCAGTTCCTATACTAGATGGGATGTCACATGGTATGGAATACCCCGTTGACCAGTTTGGGTCAGCTGCCCTGGCTGTGTCCCCTCCCAACTTCTTGTGGCCCTCCAGCTTTCTTGCTGGCTGGGCATGAGAAGCTGAAAAATCCTTAATTGTAGACTAAACACTAGTTAGCAACAACTGAAAACATCAGTGTTATCAACATTCTTTGCATACTGAACTCAAAACATAGCACTGTACCAGCTACTAGGAAGACAATTAACTCTATCCCAGCTGAAACCAGGTCAATATATCTTTATCAACGATCTGGACGAGGGGATTGAGTGAACCCTCAGTAAGTTTGTAGATGACACCAAGTTGGGAGGGAGGGTTGATCTGCTCGAAGGTAGGAATGGTCTACAGAGGGATCTGGACAGGCTGGATTGATGGGCTGAGGCCAATTGTATGAGGTTCAACAAGGGCAAGTGCCGGGTCCTGCACTTCAGTCACAACAACCCCATGCAGTGCTACAGGCTTGGGGAAGAGTGGCTTGAAAGCTGCCTGGCAGAAAAAGACCTGGGGGTGCTGGTTGACAGCCAGATGAATATGAGCCAGCAGTGTGCCCAGGTGGCCAAGAAGGCCAATGGCATCCTAGCCTGTATCAGAAATAGTGCGGCCAGCAGGAGCAGGGAAGTGATTGTTCCCCTGTACTCGGCACTGGTGAGGCCGCACCTCGAGTACTGTGTTTAGTTTTGGGCCCCTCACTACAGGAAAGACATTGAGGTGCTGGAGCGTGTCCAGGGAAGGGCAACAAAGCTGGTGAGGGGCCTGGAGTACAAGTCTTATGAGGAGCGGCTGAGGGAACTGGGGTGGTTTAGTCTGGAGAAAAGGAGGCTGAGGGGAGACCTTGTTGCTCTCTACAGCTACCTGAAAGGAGATTGTAGTGAGGTGGGTACTGGTCTCTTCTATCAAGTAACTAGTGATAGGACAAGAGGAAATGGCCTCAAGTTGCGCCAGGGGAGGTTTAGACTGGCTATTAGAAAAAATTTCTTTACTGAAAGGGTTGTCAGGCATTGGAACAGGCTGCCTGATGGCACTGATGGAGCCACCATCCCTGGAGGTGTTAAAAAAACATGTAGACGTGGCACTTCAGGACATGGTTTAGTGGGCATGGTGGTGTTGGATTAATGGTTGGACTTGATGATCTTAGAGGTCTTTTCCAAACTTAATGATTCTATGTCTTCCCAGGGGCCAGGAAGAACTTCCCAGCTGAATCCCAGCTGGACTCAATGATCTTTATGGGTCCCTTCCAACTCGATATATTCTATGATTCTATGATTCTAATTCAATTATATTATTTTTCATTTTCATTAATGAAAGTTATCTTTAAGAAAAAAAAGAAACATTAATCATAATGAGTTACATCAGGTAAACTTTGATCTAGTAGTTTACCCATTGAGATGGGTTGACCCTGGCTGAACACCAGGTGCCCACCAAAGCCGTTCTATCACTCTACCATCCTCAGCTGGACAGGGGAGAGAAAAATATAACAAAAAGCTTGCGGGTCGAGATAAGGACAGGAGAGATCATTCACTTATTACCATCACGGGCAAAACAGACTCAATTTGGGAAAATTAACTCAATTTATTACAAATCAGCCAGAGCAAGGTAATGAGAAATAAAATCTCAGAACACCTTCCCTCCACCCCTCCCTTCTTCCCGGGCACAACTTCACTCCTGGATTTCACCACCAAGCCCCCCCAGTGGCACAGGGGGACAGGGATGGGGTTTATGGTCATCACACGTTATTTTCTGCCGCTTCACCTCCTCAGGGCGAGGGCTCATCACACTCTTCCCCTGCTCCAGCGTGGGGTCCCACCCACGGGAGACAGTCCTCCACGAACTCCTCCAACGTGGGCCCTTCCCACGGGCTGCAGTTCTTCACAAACTGCTCCAGCATGGGTCCATTCCACAGTGTGCAGTCCTTCAGGAGCACACTGCTCCAGCGTGAGTCCCCCACGGGGTCACAAGTCCTGCCAGAAAACCTGCTCCGTGGGCTCCTCTCTCCACAGATCCGCAGGACCTGCCAGGAACCTACTCCAGCGCGGGGTTCCCACGGGGTCACAGCCTCCTTCGGGAACCCACCTGCTCTGGCATGGGGTCCTCCACGGGCTGCAGGTGGAGATCTGCTCCACCATGGACCTCCCTGGACTGCAGGGGGACAGCCTGCCTCACCAGGGTCTTCACCACGGGCTGCAGGGGAATCTTCGCTCTGGCTCCTGAATCATCTCCTCCCCCTCCTTCTTCACTGACCTTGGTGTCTTCAGGCTTGTTTCTCTTACATGTTCTCACTCCTCATTCCGGCGGCTGTTTCTCCGCGTCCCAACTTTTTTTTCCCCTTCTTAAAAATGTTATCACAGAGGCGTTACCACTATCACTGATTGGCTCGGCCTTGGCCGGCGGCGGGTCCATCTTATAGCCAGCTGGTATGGGCTCGCTCTCTCTCGAACACAGGGGAAGCTTCCAGCAGCTTCTTACAGAAGCCACCCCTGTAACCCCCCCCACTACCAAAACCTTGCCACACAAAACCAATACACCCATGAACAAACAGAATGGAAAACCCAAGCTGTGAAAGGACCCCTAAAAGATCAGAACCCGAGTTAGTGCCATGATCTTTCAAGATAATAAGAGGTTTTCTTGGTAGTGTAAAAAAAAAATAGCTATTTTCAGCTACAGATGCTACCTCTAGAAGGTCATTCATTTCAATTCAGACCAGTTCAAAAAAGAGGCAAAAGGGCATTCCCAGTTAAGCGGTAATATAATAACTTCCATCCAGTATAATTTTGGTGAGTGTCATTTCCACTTCCCACATTGCAAACAATGTATTATGTTTCCTTTCATTAACAGACACAGCAGAGTTCAAGAAACACTAATGCCCAAGGAAGTCATTGGCAGATAACAGTTGGGACTGACTGACAAGCAGTATGAATGTGAACCTTGCTGTGCTGTTATCCTGCAACACAGGATTTCATTCACCAGGGCTGCTATTTTAGTTTCTTTCACAAGCACCAATTCCACAGAGTTAAATTAAGGTTTCAGGTCATATATAAGTTATATATAAATAAATGAAGTACTCATAGTTCCTTAAAAACACAATACAGAGAGTCAAACTGTTGATTATAATCAAGAAGTTACCTTCTAATGGTAAATCTAACCTCTAATTGCTAAATGAAGAATGAGATGTACTAACACAAAAAGCAAAAGTGGAATCTGTTATATAAGTCTAGCTACTGTGAAAAATAATATACTTTTTAGCTTCCCTTGCATTAATGGTTATTGGTGAATTCTATACCACGGATATTCCTATTCCAATAGTTTGTAACTAAGTCTACAGAATTATTCTGCAATAACATGCCTAAAAAATTTATCTCTTCATGACATTTCAAATCAATATCATAGGAAAAGTGATGTACTGAAATCTGAGGTCAGAAATAATTGGAAGGTTTTACCCATTTTATGGGGAACATATACAGGATGGCATTCAAACACAATCAACAATAGGGAAACATTATTGTAAAATGAAAATATGAACCTGGTTAAAATCTTTAATTTAATAGACACTTTAAAACATTAATATAAGAGACTATCTTTGGCTGATCAAACTGTATTGCCCCAATGCCTTTCAGCTAATACACAGACTGTGTATTCATTAGATATAGGATGAAAAAAAAAAAAGACATTTCAATTAAATAAGATGAAACATTATAATTGTGTTTATAATCACAAAAAGAAAAACTTTATTTCTTATTATTTATTTTATATGTAGAAACTTCAGTTTTGCATTCTAAACTGAGACACAGCAGAATCTAATGTCCTATACTAAACTGGCCTCTGGGAACTAGTCATTAATACTGTTAGCCTCAGAATGACCATAGTTAAACCACAACTTTGCTTTGCAGTTTTATTAATAGATGTCTTGATAATTGTGGTGGGTTGACCCAGGCTGGATGCCAGGTGCCCACCAAAGCCACTCTATCACTGTGCCCCTGAGCTGGACAGGGGAGAGAAAATATAACAAAAGGCTCGCGGGTTGAGATAAGGACAGGGAGAGATCACTCACCAATTACCATCACAGGCAAAACAGACTCAACTTGGGGAAAATTAATTTAATTTCTTACATCCTTTTTGGTGCCCAACATGGGGCTCAAGAACGGCACTTTTGCATTAAGCATGCTATAGCTATAGTTGTTATTAAGTGGCAAGCTCCTGTGCAGGTCACAGAGTTTGTTGCCTGCATTGCTTACCTCTTTATTTTGCTGAGCTTGGGAACATGTTAATACAAATAATGGCTACATGCTTTGCCCTGGCATTGATGGCCTTACTGTGCTGGGGGAGCTATCTTGTGGAGAGGATGAGGGAATACATCTCCCTCTCCCTACTTGGGATTGATGTAGATGGTTTTATTATGCAGGCTCCCGAGGTCCTTGTTCACCCTTATGTGAGCTGTTTAATGCTACTAAATAATACTGTTGGCATATTATGGGTTTTGTGGAATCTGGTCTTGTCCTGGTGTAAGAAAAGACAGTTTTTGTGTGAGGCAATACTGAAATGTGCCCTCAAGCGACCGGTCCCTGGGTGGCAGGGTATATGGAAGGATTTGGGCAGATTTCTAGGATGGTTATCACCTCCCTGTCCTGGTTTCAGCTGGGATAGAGTTAATTGTCTTCCTAGTAGCTGGTACAGTGCTATGTTTTGAGTTCAGTATGCGAAGAATGTTGATAACACTGATGTTTTCAGTTGTTGCTAAGTAGTGTTTAGTCTCAAGTCAAGGATTTTTCAGCTTCTCATGCCCAGCCAGCGAGAAAGCTGGAGGGGCACAAGAAGTTGGCACAGGACCCAGCCAAGGCAGCTGACTCAAACTGGCCAACGGGGTATTCCATACCATGTGAGGCCCCATCTAGTGTATGAAATGGGGGGAGTGGGGGCAGGGGATCACCGCTCGGGGACTAGCTGGGTGTCAGTCAGTGGGTGGTGAGCGATTGCACTGCACCTCATTTGTACATTCCAATCCTTTTATTATTGCTGTTGTCATTTTATTAGTGTTATCATTATCATTATTAGTTTCTTCTTTTCTGTTCTATTAAACTGTTCTTATCTCAACCCACGAGTTTTACTTCTTTTCCCGATTTTCTCTCCCATCCCACTGGGTGTGGGGGGGAGTGAGTGAGCAGCTGTGTGTTGCTTAGTTGCTGGCTGGGGTTAAACCACGACACTTCCATAACCTGGGACTTTACACCCGAACAGGCAAGCAACCCTGGCAAACTGACACGCTACCTGATAGAAGGGTGCCTTGCCTATCCCAATGAAAACCAGCAGCTTCTCACACTGTACTGGGGCCTGGCCTATGCCTACCAAGCCATAGTTCAACACTCTCAGAGGACCATGGTTGATGCAGGGACCCAAACTGCATCTGAGGACACCAAGCTCAAGATAGGGACCCAAACAACAACAACTACAGTAATTGCCCAATAGTGAAAAGGAAACAGTGGACAAGGAGATCAACAGGTCCATACCATCGATTAGTGAGGGAAGAAGAAGAAGAGGAAAGGCTTGATCTAGAAGCTGGTCCTTCGATAAAGAAACTGGAGGAAGGAGTGAGGGAACTTAGACAGTAAATGGAAACTACCTGGTCCCTGACCTCCTCAGAACTTTGGGACTTGCGGAAATATTACAGACGCCAGCCAGGTGAGCGGATTGCTGCCTGTCTGCTCAGATGCTGGGATAACGGGGCTGATAGTCAGCAACTAGAAGGCAAGGAAGCCCAACAGCTGGGATCCCTCGCTAGAAATCGGGGAATTGAAAGAGGAATTGGAAAAGAGGCAGCAATTTGCAGTCTCTGGAGCTGGCTCCTCTCAAGTGTGAGGGCAAGATATCCATTCAAGGAAGATCTTGTCAATTCCTCAGAAAAGTGGACTACCGCAGATGAAGGCATCCAGTACCTGAGAGAGTTAGCAGTGGTGGAAGTCATCTACAGTGATCTAGATGATGATGAGGTCTCCAAAGATCCAGAGGATGTCCTGTGCACATGGGCCATGTGGAGAAAGGTGATTCAAGGTGCCCCATCGTCATATTCTAACAGCTTGGCAGCGACGCATTGCCCAGATATGGAAACACCAACAGTGGAGAAAGTGTCGTCTTGGCTCCAAAACTTTGAGGAAAATCTCTGTGTCTCCTCATTCCTACAGGACAGTGCCTTGGCTGTTAGGGATGCTCCAAGAAATCAGTCCTCTCCTGCCCCTGTCAGAGGGAAAGGGAGCCCAAGGTGTATGCTGTGTGGTGCACTCTGGTTCTTCCTGCGTGACCAAGGGGAGGATATGAGGAAGTGGGATGGTGAACCGACCTTTAAGCTGGAAGCCCCTCTACATGAACTGAGAGGGAAGACAGCTGTTAAGAAGGGGTCACCCAAGAAGAAGGCTGTCAGCGTAGTTGCTGTAGAGGCCCAAGAAAGCAATCAGCGATCTTCCAGGCATAGAAGAACTGAAACCACCTCCCTTGACTCTGGTGAGGGGACTTCTGGTCTGGCACCACAAGGGTCAGAGAGTGAATACTCTGATGAGGATCAGCAATAGAGGGTCCCTGCCTTCAGCCAGGAGAAGGAAAGGGATGACTGGATATACTGGACTGTGTGGATTCGATGGCCTGACACATCAGACCCACAGAAGTATGAGGCTTTGGTAGACACTGGTGCACAGTGTACGCTGTTGCCATCAGGGTACAGGGGCACAGAACCCATCTGTATCTCTGGAGTGACAGGGGGATGCCACGAATTGTCTGTATTGGAGGCTGAGGTGAGCTTAACAGGGGACAAGTGGGAAAAGCACCCCATTGTGACTGGCCCAGAGGCCCCTTGTATCCTTGGCATAGACTACCTCAGGAGAGGGTACTTCAAGGACCCAAAGGGGTACCGATGGGCTTTTGGTGTAGCCACTGTGAACACAGAGAAGATCAAACAGCTATCTACCCTGCCTGGCCTCTCGGACAATGCCTTTGTTGTGGGATTGCTGCAAGTTGAACAAACAGGAGGTGCCAATTGCTAACAGGACAGTGGTCAACAAGATAGCAACTATATCTCTACTAGCTAACAAGAAGGAAACACAAGCTTTCCTAGGCCTTGTGGGGTTCTGGAGAATGCATATTACAGGTTATACTCAGCTTGTGAGCCCTGTCTATCGAGTAACTCATAAAAAGAACTATTTTGAGTGGGGCCTTGAGCAACAACAAGCCTTTGAGCATATCAGACAGGTAATAGCTCATGCAGTAGCTCTTGGGCCTGTCTGGACAGGACCAGATGTGCAAACTATACTCTACACTGCAGCTGGGGAGCATGGTCTCACCTGGAGCCTCTGCAGAAAACACCAGGATAAACCCTGTTGGGGGATGTAACGGGTCTGCGGAATGCCTGACAGTTCGAGAACAGCGTGACCTTGAGCAGCTTGTAGTGTATCCTTGAAAAGTCTGCTAAGTCCCGAGAAGAGTGGTACAAAACCAAGATAATGATAAGAAGAACCGTCCTGATGAATTCACCAATCATGAATTGTTAGTTACTAACTAAACCAATCATATACTAACACATACTCTGAAGAAGGGGATAAAAAGGTGTGTTAGAACAATAAAGTAGCCATTTTGCATGATCTATTACTTGTCGTGTCCGTCTCTACCGCGACAAATGGTGACCACAATGTGTTTGGGAGAACAGATCATTTAAAGGCGATAAATCCAGCACTAGCAAGAAGTATACTGGTGGCGACGAGAGCTGCGAAAGAGTATACTAGCAGCGAGAAGAGCTGCGGAGACGGACCCTGGTGAAGCTAAGAGCAGTGGGAATCTGCCTGGTCCAGACCTGAGCCTAGACACCTAAAAAGGTGAGCCACCTGGAACTATACTGTTAGAATGGGGCAGCAATTAACTAAAGAAGAGGAGACAATTTTGTCTACCTGGAAAGCCCTATTAAAAAGAAAAGGGGTTAAAACCACAGAACAAAACCTGAAAAGGATTTTGATATGCTGTAAGATGCAAGGCTTGGCAGCCACAACACTTATTGCATTCAGTGTGGGTGCATGGCAAGCAGTGGGATGGAAAATGTTTGGTGAGATCTCTAAAGGACAGAAAGAGCTGTGTGAGTTGGCTATCATATGGTGTCTATTAAGCGAGACCCTGAAAGAATGGAAAGCAGAATGTGATGCGAATGATCAGCGAAAGAAAGATGAGAAACCAGAAAATGTTAGCAAGGAAAAAGATTCTGATCAAGTAACAACTGAAACCGATGCTGCAGTATCAGCAGTAGCAGGCAGAAAACCCCTCACGGGCAAAATCAGATCATACCCTTATCCACCTCCTCCTCCTACACCATTAAATACTTTACCGGGTGATGAGGGGCCCTCCTCACCTGCTGGTGCGGCAGCGGAAGGGGTGACTCCATCAGCCCTGCCCGAGGAGAAAAATACGGCGAATCTGGTGAATAACAACGAGCTGGACAGTGAGGGCCGAAATGAAAGTGAGGGCCAAAAGGAAAGTGAGAGCCAAAATGAAAGTGAGGGAGAAGCAGCTCTAATTGACGCTATGCGATCTCTGCATCTCGCAGATAAAACCATAATGAAAGAACTCCTGCCATGGACTCTCCCCCTATCCACAACAACTGTAGTCCCAAGATCCCCTGATCAATTTTGGGAGGGAGTTAAGAGATATGCTGCCAACACTGGCAACTGGGATCTAGTAGAACGCCTCAGCCTGTGCTCTCTAACACCAGCATTTCTAAAGCCTCTAGATAACGCATCAGAGGCTCCTGCTATATTTCCTGTTTTCAAAGCTGCTGCAGGCACAAACCAGCACGATGAGCACAATCCAATCAGCTGGAAAGTAGTGCAGGATTTGCAGAATAAAATAAAATAATTTGGAATCAATTCTCCTGAGGTGATGCAGCTTATTCGTATAATCAGCACAGATCTGCTGTGTCCATATGACATTATGCATTTTGCACAAGTGCTGTTTCAGCCCGTACAATTGCAAGTGTTTCAATCTACTTGGAGGCATATGGTACGCACAGCAGCACAGAATAATTTACGACTGCCACAGGGTGACCCAAGATTAGGCCTTGGAGAGGATGCTTTGCTTAGTGAAGGGCTGTATAGTAACCCTCAGTTGCAGGCTACATGGCCTCCGATTGCTCTCGAACAGGCACAAAATATAGGCCTTATGGCATTAAAGAGAACCATGGACATGACAGCTCCGAGGCAAAAATACATTATTATCCACCAAGGCCCCAGAGAACCCTTTTTACAGTTTGTAGAAAAAATATCTGCCACACTGGAAAAACAGGTAGAAGATGAGGTGTTAAGACAAATGCTATGCAAACAGTTGGCAAAAGATAATGCTAATGAGGACTGTCAAGAGATAATACAGGCTTTACCAAGAGATCCTTCTGTTCCTGACATGGTGGCTGCATGTTCTAAAGTTGGGACAGTGGAACACACAGTGGCCGTCCACTCGGCAGCGCATGTGACCGCCCTAGCCAATGCTATGAGAAATTCAGGAAAATGCTTTGGGTGTGGCAGTGAAGGGCACATAAAGGTAACTTGTCCACACAAAACATCACCAGGTAAACGGCCGGTGAGCAACTCACTGGAGATTAATTGCAAGAAATGCGGGAAATCACGACATTTTGCAAAACAGTGTCGTTCCAAATTTCATATTAATGGGCAGCCGCTACAGGGAAACCACAAAAAGAGCGCGAGAGGGCGCGCGAGGACAACAAAGCCCCTCCCGACAGCCGGCCAACTCCCCTCTGCGAACAATTGTCAGCCCCAACAGCTGGCTCAGCAGGGTTGGATGTATCCACCGCCGACAGTCACTATAGTCGCAAAAGACATCGTTAAGGTCCCTCTTAATGCAAGGGGTCCTATAGGACGAGGACTGAGTGCATTGCTACTGGGAAGATCAAGTAGCACGTTAAATGGACTAATTGTGCATGTAGGAGTTATTGATGCTGATTTTAAAGGTCAAATTTGCGTCATGGTTTCAACCCCCTACCCACCAGTAACAATCCTAAAAGGTACTTGCATTGCTCAACTTATTCCTTTTTCGAGTTCTATTTCGAAAGCAGAACAGCGACTGTGATGCGATGGAGGCTTTGGCTCTACGGGACCCCCTCAGGTCTGCTGGTCTCAGACTGTTTCATCATCCCGACCACATATGACGTGCACGCTGTCGAATCACGGAAGATCGCTGACTACAGTAAGGCTTGCAGGGCTCCTGGACACCGGAGCCGATGTGACTATTATTGCTGATTATCTGTGGCCATCCACCTGGCCAACAGAGGAGGCTGGTATGGGAGTAGTGGGGCTGGGAGGATCCGCGCGAGCAAAGACAGCAGCCACTCCAGTTCTGATTACCAATCCTGAGGGCCAACAAGCAGTCATTAAACCATATGTGACGGCAGCTCCCCTCACTTTATGGGGGAGGGATTGCTTGTCGTAGTGGGGGGTGAGAATTACCAAGGATTTTTAAGGGGGGCCACTGTGCTGCAGGGTGTTAGACAACCCACGCTTGTTTTAACTTGGTTAACAAAAACCCCTGTGTGGGTGGATCAGTGGCCCTTACCAATTGAAAAATTAAAGGCCTTGCAAGAATTGGTGGCTGAACAACTAGCTGCCGGACACATTGAACCATCTCAGAGCCCATGGAATACTCCAGTGTTTGTGATAAAAAAGAAATCAGGTAAATGGCGATTTTTGCATGACCTGCGGCAAGTCAATGCTGTCATGGCCACGATGGGGGCTCTGCAACCAGGCATGCCTTCACCTGCCATGATCCCTCAAGATTGGGAAATCATTGTCATGGACCTTAAGGATTGGTTTTTTACAATTCCATTAGCTTCCCAAGACAAAGAAAAATTTGCATTTTCTGTGCCTTCTATCAATCATGCAGAACCGGCAAAAAGATATCAATGGAGAGTTCTGCTGCAGGGCATGAAAAATTCACCAACCATTTGTCAATGGTTTGTAGCACAAGCTCTGTCACCTGTAAGGGAAAAATTCCCTACTAGTTATTGTTATGACTATATGGATGACATTCTGTTAGCATCAGACAACAAGGAGCAGTTGAATGACATGAAAAATTTGGCCACAAATTCGTTACAACAATATGGGTTAGTTATTGCCCCTGAAAAAGTGCAAAAAATAGAACCCTGGAAATATTTGGAAATGACAATTACAAACAAGCAGGTTGCGCCCCAACCTGTGAAACTTAACCTTGTGGTTAAGACACTCAATGATGTACAGAAATTAATAGGATCCTTGAACTGGATCAGGCCCTATCTTGGACTGACCAATTCACAGTTACAACCTTTATTGGAATTATTAAAATATTCCAATGATCCAACAGAACCCAGGATCTTAAATAAGGAAGCATTAAATGTAATTCACATGGTGGAACAATGTATATACAAGAAATTTGTTTCTCTAATTGATCTGTCTGAATTGGTACAATTCTTTGTACTAATTCACAAAACTGTACCATTTGGTGCTTTGGTGCAGTGGAATTCTGAGTGGGATGACCCATTACATATTGTAGAATGGATATTTTTGTCATTCCGGCCACGAAAAACTGCTCCTGGCTTGTTTGAACTTATTGCTGATGTAATCATAAAAGCTAGAAAACGATGTGTGGAACTAACAGGACATGATCCAGCTACGATTGTTTTACCTGTTCAAAATTGGTACTTTGAATGGTGTCTGGCAAACAATTACGAGCTGCAAGTGGCTATGGCGCGTTTTCAAGGGAAAATATCATATCATCTACTGTCACACTCGCTACTGAAATTTGCTTGAGAAATACCATTTGGGCAGAAAAATTTAAGCCAGCTGGAACCTGTGAAAGGCCCCACTGTCTTCACAGATGGTTCTGGAAAAACAGGTAAAGCCGCAGTAGTATGCTATGAGAACAACAACTGGAACAGCAAAGTAGTATATCAAAATGGTTCTCCACAAGTAGTAGAGCTGCGTGCAATGGCTGTTGTTTTTTCTATTTTTTTCTACTCCTGTAAATATTGTAACAGACTCAGCATATGTAGCTCATCTAGTTTCTCAACTAGACAAAGTAGCTTTGACCATGTCAGACAATCAATTATTATTTCATGTGCTTTTAGAACTCTGGAAAAGTATTCAACTACGAACAGAACCTTATTTTATCATGCACATCCGGAGTCATACCACTTTACCAGGATTTTATACGGAAGGTAATGCCAGAGCGGATGCTCTTGTTTCTGCTATGACTCTGACTACTGTTCCTAACATCAAGCAACAAGCTGTATTATCACATCAATTTTTTCATCAAGGTTTTTGAGCTTTACGAAGGCAGTTTGGTTTGTCCCACACTGAAGCTCGCTCTATTGTAGCTGCTTGTCCTGATTGCCAAGGAATTCACACTCCAGTGTATTTTGGTACTAATCCCAGAGGTATACAAGCTTTACAGATTTGGCAATCTGATGTTACTCATGTCGATGAATTTGGCCAACAGAAATATGTTCATGTTTCTATTGATACTTATTCTCATGCTTTGGTAGCAACAGCACATAATGGAGAAACAGGGAAAGATGTGATTCAACATTTGCAGAAAGCTTTCTCTATGCTTGGGGTGCCACGCCAAATTAAAATGGACAATGGCCCAGCATATGCTTCACGGAAAGTTCAAACATTTTTTAATCTGTGGGGTGTTACTCATGTTACAAGAATTCCCCATTCCCCCACAGGACAAGCAATTGTTGAGCATGCACATGGCACACTGAAGCAGCAGCTTCAAAAACAAAAAAGGGGGAATGATTTGGGAACCACCACAGGCATGTTTAGATAAAGCAGTTTATGTTCTTAACTTTCTCCATTACGGGGATAATTCTTCCCTACCTCCTCTTTTTCAACACTTCTCTCTTTTCAACACAGAATTTACAAAAGGGTATCAAAGTACATGTTAAAGATTTAGTTACTGGTCAGTGGAGTGGACCATGTGAGCTATTAACCTGGGGAAGGGGTTATGCTTGTGTTTCCACAGATGCTGGTCCTCGCTGGGTTCCTGCTCGGTGTGTTCAGCCTGTATTGGAACCTGCCTCAGTGTGAAGGATGGGTGGTCTCACAACCTAAAGAAAATGTTTGGGTCACTTTAGCAAACATGACACACCAGGACACCTTGTGTCTCACCACTGCAACCCCTGAAAATCCATTGTCTACATGCTTGGTAGCACTACCCGTGGACACCTGGCCGAACCCACTGTAGATCCTGAATCTCTGTAATTCTCCAAAAAGTTGTACAAAAAACTGGGATCGTGTGTATGCACGCCTTTCACCAGTCACCCAGGAACCCCAAGAGTTAGAATTATTAGGATCTGTAATGATGGATGCTTGTGTGTTTTTTAATTACTCTTATGGCAATACTGCTCACCAAGGCCAAAATGTTAATGCAACTAGTATTCTCTATCGCAATGCAACTGCATGGTGTAATTATACGGCACCTAATGCTTCACGATTCTCTGTTGTTCCTTTTGCGCTACCTCCTGGTGTGTTTTTAATTTGTGGAGATCGTGCCTGGGGAGGCATTCCATCTAAAATGAATGGAGGCCCGTGTAGCCTTGGACGCCTCACGTTATTAACACCAAATATGTTAATGATTCTGAACATGACTCAAAAACATAGACGAGTCCAAAGGTCTGTTCATCAGTTTAGCAGTTCCTGTCAAGATGACATTGAATTTTGGAATCGAGGCCAGATTTTATCAGCCTCCATATTGGCACCAGGAGTTGGCATTGCAAATGCCTTAAGAACTTTAAATAAGTTGGGATGTTGGCTTAGCAAGCAATCAAAGGCTACCTCTTTAGCTTTAAGTGGCCTTCTAACTGATGTTGGTAGTGTTAGACATGCTACGCTACAAAATAGAGCTGCAATTGATTTCTTGCTTTTAGCACAAGGACACAGTTGTGATGAGTTTGAAGGGACGTGTTGTATGAATCTATCCGATCACTCAGTAATATTCAAGAATTAAAAAAAGGAGTCAGGAAGCTGACAGAAAGCGATGAGTTAGATTGGCTAACAAAGATGTTCAAGGGTTGGGGATTGTCTGGATGGTTGATATCTCTGCTCAAGACTGTAGGGGTAGTTATCCAGGTTGTGATAACTGCGCTCCTAATGTTGCCCTGTCTTTTAAGCCTTCTGTAAAGGGCCCTGCAGAGGGCAGCCAGGATGATATTTTTAGCACAAATACAAAAAGGGGGAACCCTGTTGGGGGATGCAACGGGTCTGCGGAATGCCTGACAGTTCGAGAACAGCGTGACCTTGAGCAGTTTGTAGTGTATCCTTGAAAAATCTGCTATGTCCCGAGAAGACCGGTACAAAACCAAGATAACGATAAGAAGAACCGTCCTGACCAACTCACCAATCATGAATTGTTAGTTACTAACCAAACCAATCATATACTAACACATACTCTGAAGAAGGGGATAAAAAGGTGTGTTAGAACAATAAAGTAGCCATTTTGCATGATCTATTACTTGTCGTGTCTGTCTCTACCGCGACAAAACCCGAGGTCGATCATTAGGGTTTTGTAGCTGGGGGTATTGAGGATCAGAAGCCCACTACACCCCGACTGAAAAAGAGATACTAGCAGCATATGAGGGGGTTCGAGCCGCTTCAGAAGTTGTTGGTACAGAAGCATATCTCCTCTTGGCACCACAATTGCCCATGCTACACTGGATGTTCAAAAGAAACATCCCCTCTACACATCATGCAACCAGCACTACGTGGAGTAAGTGGATAGCATTGATGACGCAACGAGCTCGACTGGGGAAATCTAACCACCCAGGAATTCTGGAAGAGATCATGTACTGGCCAGAAGGCAAAGATTTTGGAGCATCACCTGAGGAGGCGGCTCGTGCCCAAGAGGCACCACCATATAATGAGTTATCAGAAGATGAAAGGCATTATACTTTGTTTACTGATGGATCCTGTCGTGTGGTAGGGAACCATCGGAAGTGGAAAGCTGCTGTGTGGAGTCCCACACAACAAGTTGTTGAGGCCACTGAAGGAGAAGGCGAGTCAAGTCAGTTTGCAGAAGTGAAAGCCATCCAACTAGCCCTAGACATTGCTGAACGAGAAAAGTGGCCAGTGCTCTATCTCTATACTGACTCCTGGATGGTGGCTAATGCCCTATGAGGGTGGCTAGAGCAGTGGAATAAGGCCAATTGGCAACGCAAGGGTAAACCCATCTGGGCAGCAGCATTGTGGCAGGACATTGCTGCCCGTGTAGAACAAATGGCTCTAAAGGTACATCATGTAGATGCTCACATGCCCAAAAGCTGCACCACCGAAGAAAATTGAAACAATGAACAGGTAGACAAGGCTGCCAAAATAGAAGTAGCTCAGGTGGACCTGGACTGGGAGCGTGAGGGTGAGCTATTTGTAGCTCAATGGGCCCATGAGACATCGGGATATCTAGGGAGAGATGCAACATATAGATGGGGTCGTGACAGAGTGGTGGACCTGACCATGGAGGCCATCACACAGGTCACTCATGAATGTGAAACATGTGCTGCAATCAAACGAGCCACCAGAGTAAAGTCTCCCTGGAACAGAGGGCGATGGCTGGGCTTTCGATATGGTGAGGCCTGGCAAATTGACTACATTGGACCACTGCCACGAACACGCCAAGGCAAGCGCTACATACTCATGATGGTGGAAGCAACTACTGGTTGGCTAGAAACATATCCTGTAAACCATGCCACTTCCCGAAACACCATCTTAGGCCTCGAAAGGCAAATTTTATGGCAACATGTTACCCCAGAAAGAATTGAATCAGACAATGGGACTCATTTCTGAAATAACCTCATAAGCTCCTGGGCAAAGAAACATCGCATTGAATGGGTGTATCACATCCCCTATCACCCACAAGCATCTGGAAAGACTGAGATATATAATGGACTGTTAAAGACTGTTGAGAGTGTTGGGCAATGGGGCATGGAAGCATTGGGATACAAGTTTAGCAGAAGCCACTTGGCTAGTTAACACCACAGGACCTGCTAACCATCCTGGTCCTGCCCAAACAAAAGCCTCACATACTGTGGGCGGAGATAAGGTCCCTGTAGTGCACATGGGGAAGTAGCTGGGGAAGGCAAATAAAATCTGTCCTATTTGTCACAAATTCAGGTTGAAGAAAGTTTTGTTCACAAACAGCAGGTGAAGAAAGAAATGTGGCATTCTAAAAAAGACAACAGAACTTCAAGTTCTACCATTAATGTGACAAACAGTATTTTAATATAATAATATATAATCTATTGTTTATTTACATAACACCAAAAAGCCGCAACTAAAATATATATTTCCTACACACTGCAATCACTGACATCTCTGGGAACAGGACTGCAGCACTGAGCATAATTCAGACATAAATATATGCAGCTATTCCTTTACATCATACTCTGGTCATTGAAACCCATGCATCTGCTAATCAAATCAGAAGCCTTCCAAAGTATTTCTGCAGCTGTGGCAAAGCTAAATCTGAGATGTCAGACATAACTAATTTGCTTTTAAGGAAATGCAATGAATTTCAAAGCACACAAGAGGAAGCAGTACCAACCCAAGCAATGAATACACATAGTCTTCATTGGAAAACTGTATTCTTCTCTCTCCCTTTTTAACTCTTTTCTTATTCAGCCATGCCAAAATTTGGAGGTTATTAATAACTTAGGGAAACTTGCAATACATTTGAAGGAAGTTCACTTTGTATTCAGAAGCAGCTCTTCATCATAGGTCACATCCGCTTACATTATAGTATATTTAGATTTGAATAATGTCTCTAATTTATTTTACTGAGTTTAGAGTATACACCATTTGCAATATTGAATTTAATGGGTTTGAACACTTACATTTCTTATTTTTTTCTCCTTAATTCTTTCAGATCAGAATTACACAAGCACATTAAAGAAAAAAAAAAAGTGTTGCTAAAATAACATTTCAGACAATCAGAACTACTGATTCAGAACTGATTCAACTTTAACTGTAAATGCATTACTCTAGGATCAAACCACGTTTACCAGTGTGATAGCGGAGATGATTGTAAGCTGCAGAAAACAACCCTTGAAAATATTTATCTCCAGCTGTCCATTCTTAGTCTGATCTCCGTAATTACCTCACTTTGGTTTTTAAATTAAGATAAAAAAGTAAAAGAATTAGTCAACTTTATACCTCTAATATATGTGAGCTCTGTAAAAAATACCAAATCTAATTGTCAACAACTCATTTATGTAAATTTCATTTTTGAAAAACATTAGAAGATATTGTGTTTCACTGGTAAGAAAAGATTTAGAAAATAAAAAGATATTACAATTAAGACAAGAAGCACTACAACAATACTCTTCTCCTACCTGCTTCTTATTGCAACATAAGGCAGAGCAAACCCAGACTCCAAATTTTTAGTGTGCCTCCAATGGAATGCTGTTTCTGTGCCACGCTCTGTAATTCTCAGTACTACTTCTGACTTGTATAGCAGAGTGCTAATTTAAGGCTCATGTAATGGTGGTTTTTTGTGATGTAATCATCTACACAGAAACTGAGAATGCAAGCTAAACTAGTTTTTTCATTGTATTATGTTGGGAATTGGCTTGATGAAAAAGGACATGGGTCTATAGAAAAGTTGTGCGAGCAGAGTTCTGTGTGAAAGAATGTCAGTTTGAGCAGCAAGATTAGGCCTTGGCCGAAAATAGCTGGCTTTGCTGATAGCAGGAGAAAAACAGCAGCTGGTCTTGCCGTTATCGGGAGAAAAATAAAAACAGTGTGACCTTGGCATAACTTCACAAGTAACTTTTGAAGAAGTTCTCATGAGAAAGTTACTGAACACGCATAGCTGCCAGCCACAAGTGGGTGTGTTTTAGTAATGAATAAACATTAGCAATGTACCAATCATATTAGGACTAGTAGGCATAATTATCGCAAACTGTATAAATATGAGCTATCCGTGCAAATAAAGTTGAATCACTTCTATCACTCATATTGGGTCCACTTATGTGCATTCCTCCGCCGCTCCAACAAATGGCACCCGAAGAGGGACCGAAGAAAGGGGAATTGGAGCGACGGACACTGAGAAGCACCGGTAGCAGCGACCGGGGGGCAAAAGATTAACCGAACGCTGATCGTCTTGGTTGGTGTGTTAACTCTCGTGCCTGGACCGTCCAAAAGGGGTTCGCCGTCAGTGAGGGCTACTGGAAAAAGGCTGCAAAGACTTTTTAACCGAGGTGCCTTAATCAAGGTAGCACCAAGGAGTATCAAGAAGCCGGCCGGCAATGGATCAAGAGGTAGCCCTAAAATTATTACAGTGCTTTTTAGAAAAGCGGGGAGTAATTTGCGTTAAGCAAGTTTCGGGATTAGTTGCTTTAGGTCGTGTTAAGGGATGCTTTAAGAATCCAGATTTATTATTTGAGGAGAGTGAATGGCGTAGATTAGGAGACTTATTATGGGGTATAGTAATTGACGATGATAAATCAGCTAAAAAACTAATGAAGCAAGGACAGAAACCTTTCAATTAGTGTGGGTACAGCTTTTGAGCTTAGTACCTGGTATGCTATCGGAACCTCCCTATGGGATGAAATTAGTGATGGGTCTAAAGAAGTTAAAGGTCTTGCAACTTTATGGAAATTGATTAAGACAACTCTGTAAGAAATGAAAGCAGATCGTAAAGCGTCTGTGTCTGCTTTTGTTGCTCTCTCTCTCCAACCGCAAGCGAAAGGGAAAAGCGGGGAGAAAAACATAATGCAGCGAGAGAGACTTTTTGGAGCTTGTTCGCCTGCTCTTGTGCCCTTGACTTCTTCTCCACTCCCTGGGACTGCCGATATTAATCAGCCATCTGACAGTTCCCAAGCCTCCCTAACCGTACGATTAAAGGAAACCCTACAGAATCAGGGAGCGAGTAAAAATCTGCCTACGAAAACACAGCCCCCAGATACCACCGTTCAACATGAACAAATTATACCTAGCATATACCCTGATTCAAATAATGCAAACAAGGACTTGGCTACTCTAATAATAGAACAAAAAGAGACAATGTTAGAATTGTTAAAGGAAATGCGAAAAAGAGACAGGGAAACCAACCGCACCCGCGATAGACGCGGAGCCGCTTGTAATAGCCGCTTGTAATAGCCTCTGCAGAAGAAAGGCAGAGACATTGGAGGGGTGTAATAAAAGATGCCATTATAGAAGGGACTATGCTCCAAGCATTCCCAGTTATTGCATCAAATGGACAGAAAAAATGGGAGGTGTTTGACTGGAAGGTCATTGAGAAATTAAGGAATGCTGTGAGTCAGTACGGAATCAAATCTGCGTTAACTCACCAAATACTGCAATTCATTTTTTCTGCTGATACGCTGATATCTCAAGATATTAAACAGCTAGCACAGTTGGTTTTGACACCTGCCCAAATGTTAGTGTTTTTCCGGCAGTGGGAGAAGCTCTGTGATAGGGAACAAGCAACATCACGACAACAGATCCCCTATGGGGAGTAACCATGCAGATGCCGATGGGTACTGGACCCTTCGCATCAGGGAACGCTCAGTTACAATGTGTCACTGAGGTTCATCATCTATCACAGATCTTGGCGTATCAAGCTTTTCTTACCATACCAGACAATATGTACAGCCATGCTTTTACCCAGGTGAAACAGGAGAATACAATTTATGACCACCCTGACATGAACGACAGCATGAAAGAAAAGATGTTCAAAATACTCGCTTTTGAAAATGCTACTGAAAAGACACGCAATGCATTGTGTAATTTGCCGAAAAATGCAGACGTCGTTGATATGATAGAATACATGGATCGATCAGTGGACTCACAGAAAGTAGCCTATGCTGCCACAGCTCTCCAAGGAGCTACAAAGAAACACAAGGCCAGTAAGACACCCTTGGTCAAGTGTTCTAACTGTGGCAAACGTGGACACATTAGGAGCAAATGTACAGGTACTGTTAACAGTAAGTGCTGCAACAAGTGTAAGAAAGATGACCATACCACCAAGAATACAGGAAGAAGGGAAACTTTACACCGACCGTGAAGGCCCCTCGCACGACGACACGAATGCAAGGGGCTTGAGCTGCCAGCCCTCAGGCAGCCTCGCAACCACCAGATCCGCCACCGCAGGAAGCTCCGGAGTGGATGTGGAAACCGCAGTCAACATAAAGGGACCACTGGGGTTTGGACTTAGTGCATTTTTAATGGGACAATCTTCAACAGCTCTAGAAGGAATTCTGGTGCTCCCAGGGCTTATTGATGCAGATTATTGTGGGACTGTGAAAATTATGATTCATGTTTTAATCCCTCCTGTTTCTATTCCTAAAGGTACCAGAATAGCACAATTAGTTCCATTCAGGTCGTGTGTTCCAAACCCAGGTGAAGTACAAAGTGGAGATGGTGGATTTGGCTCCACAGGGAAACCGCAGGTATACTTTGCCATGGACACAACAAGAGGTAAACCAGAAAAGGTAGTGCAATTGGAAGGGCCCGATGGAGTTGTTGTCAAGAAACCGATGACAATCAATACAGGAGCTGATGTTACGATTATTTCACGATGCATTTGGCCTCCATTGTGGCCATCGATCAATCCAAATTTTGGTATTGCTGGGATAAGGGGCACACAAGCCAACTTAGTAAGTCAGCTACTGATTACATTTGTGTTCCCCGATGGTGAAGACATTACGACGTGTCCGTATGTCGTGACTACCCCAACTGAATTGTTTGGCCTCCTAGGCTGTGATTTATTGAGCCAAATGAAGGCAATGTTAGTGACCCATCCTTTTTAGGAGCGGTCACAGAGGGGTAGCCAATCCTGAAAATTAGCTGGAAAACAGATGAGCCTGTTTGGATTGATCAGTAGCCGCTAAATGCTGCAAGGCTGCTAAAAATACAAGGGTTAGTTGAGGACCAATTGAGAATGGGACATGTTGTCCCTTCTACTAGTCCATGGAATACATCAATATTTACCATTCCCAAGAAAAGTGGGAAATGCAGACTGTTACATGATCTCAGAGCTGTGAATGCAGTATGAGAGCCCTGCAGCCAGGTTTGCCATCTCCAATTATGCTTCCAGAAGAATGGGATTTGTTAATTATAGATCTAAAAGATTGCACCCAGATGGCACTGAACGGTTCGCCTTTTCGGTACCATCGATTAACAAGGCAGAACCCTATAAGAGATACCATTGGGTCGTGTTACCGCAATGAATGTGCAATTCCCCCACGATGTGTCAGGTGTATGTGGCCTGGGCATCAGAGCCTGTAAGAAAGCAGTTTCCTCAGTAACTTGTCACAGGATGAAATTTTAACTCAATTGCAGGACATCTTAAGCCATCGCGGAGTAATAATCACTCCTGAAAAGGTGCAAAAGGCAGCACCTTGGAAGTATTTGGGGTGACACATAGATGCTAGCAATGTTAAACCTCAGAAGGTTCAAATAACATCAGAAATTTCAACGTTACATGATGTCCAGAAGCTTGTGGGAGATATCCAGTGGGTGCGGAATCTTTGCGGTATCACTAATGGCGATATGACCCCTCTGGTAGAACTCTTGGGTATGAGAACACTGTGCAGATGAGAAACGGGAAATGACAGAGCTGATCAATTGGTTGCAGTGCCATGGGAGCCTCCTCCAGGGAATCGTTTTCAACAAAGCACGGCAATCACATGCGTTCTTGCACCAACCCGCTAGGATGTTAACAAAGCAATTTGACTTACCACTTACTGATGCCCAAGGTATCTTTAAAGCATGCCCTGATTGTCAAAAGGAAGGGCTGGGCTTGGGCCGTGGGGTTAACCGACGAGGTCTTTTGCCATTGCAGTTGTGGCAAATGGATTTCACCCATGTCACGTGGTTTGGTGCAAAGCGTTCTGTGCATGTGTGTATTGATACCTATCCTGCTGCCATGTGGGCCACGGCACAAACTGGAGAAAAGGCCTTACATATTGAATGACATCTTCACGCTTCTTTTGCAGTACTGGGTGTGCCTAAAGAAATTAAGATGGACAACAGCCCAGCCTATGGTTCTACACGATTTGCTCGATTTTGTAATTTGTGGGGAATTCACCATGGTACCGGTATTCCACATCTTCCCACAGGACAGGCTATTGTCGAATGGGCCAACCAAACCCTAAAAGAACATGCTGCAAAAACAAAAAGGGGGAACCCAGGGCTTACTCCCAGAGGATCGATTGGCCAAAGCCTTATTTGTGCTAAATTATCTTAGACTGACAGGTGATCACAAAGACCCACCAATGGTAGTGCATCATATTCTTTTACAGGCAGAAAGGACGCAACAAAGTACAGGAATCATGGTAATGTATAAGGACCCAGAATCCGGGAAATGGTGCGGATCAGCAGAAGTAAAACTTACTGGGAGATCCCGGCTAAGTGGGTCAAGCCATGGCTTCGCACTGATGCTGGACCCGGAATTGTCCCAATGGCAACTGGCACGGCACCAGTGGGTGCTGGAGCCACTGATCTGACAGATTCCGACTAATAGAGTATCGCTTGTAGAGGACTTAGAACAGTGTGCCTTATTGTATATAGAATTTGCTTTAGGTAAAAAGTGTGTTAAGCATAATTTGATCAAACATAGTGTGATTACGGGAAGACAGTGTGGGGTAAATGTAAAGTTAGTTAAAGCCAAAATCAGGGGTAAGGTCTATTTCCATTAATAACCTGGGAACGAGGTTGATTGTGTTTCCACAGATACAGGCCCACGACGGACTCCTGTTCGATTTGCACGACCATCATCATCTGGAGCATCATAGATGATGTGGCAATATGAATACCACCTCAGCCAAAAACTAATGTATAGGTCACCTTGGCTAACATAACAGGTCAGGATTCTCTGTGCATCACAACTGTATCGTAAAGCGCATGAACCAATAGACAAGATGGCTATGACTCGTGCAGCACGCCTGGCCAGCGAGCGTATGCGTCATAGATTACAACCGAGGCGGACTTTTGGCACCCGCTGGCCACGTGTGCTAAAACCCGTTCCTCTGCAAATGTATAAATACCGGGATTTTCCGAAGAGCATCGGGCTGGTGTACGGTGAGGCCATCGTTGCCTCTGTGGGGACGCCCACGGAAAGCTGGCACCTACCGATTGCTGGGCTGAGTTCGTGGAGCAAGATGGCACAAGAATGTATGGATGGTTCATTTTCCTCATAGTCCTCATGGTCTGGGTCATTAGGGGTAACAGGTTGGCTCAAAGAATTATGGGCATTATTGTAGTTACTGTGATTGTAGCTATTGTAATAGTTTTACCTCGTTCAGCTTATTAAGGAAAATGGCATCCCAAGTTATTGAGCAAGCCTGGATTGCTCAAAAACAAAAAGAGGGAGAAAGATTTAAACAGAGACCTACAGTGGATTCGACCTTGTTGTGGTATTACAAATACAGACTTACAGCCGCTGCTGGATTTATTGCGGGGCAGCGATAGCTTAACTTCTGCAAGACAACTAAGTGCACCAGGATGGCCAGCCTTGGCAGCAATTGGAAAAAATAAAAAAAAAAAAAATAAAAAAATCACATCATCCATGTCTGGCAGATACGTTCCTGATTTACCCATAACTTTGAAACCTTATGCTGAGATTGATATGGAACACACTGACTGTAATAAGCAGCATGACAGTGACACCGGTGATTGATCCACATTGGTTAATGCCATGGGACAGTAAGAATGTTTGGGTGTCACTAGCTAAAGCTATTAATCAAATCTCTTTTTGTGTGTCATTGGCATTACCTGAACAGTCTTTTATTCTTATGTATTTTATTAGGTATAATGTTGTTGTTTTTACTGTGTTTAATTAATTGTGTTCATAGATCTTTGCAAAGGGCAATACAGCAGGTGTTAAAATTTTACCTCAATCTATACACAAACAGATAAATTGGCTGAAGAAACATACACAAAGATCCAGCAAGAAACTAATTGGTTTGATGGGGTGTTACAGTCAATATTCGGCGGGATAACACCATGGCTAATGGCATTGATTAAGGAAGCCTTACGATGCTTAGGTATATTGATATTAATCTGGGTATTAGTCAGGATTGCGTATGGGTACATGATGAGAGGAGTCTCAAGGCTGACACACCAAGCTCTACTGGCACAAAAAGAAAAAGGGGGAATTGTTGGGAACTGGCTTGATGAAAAAGGACATGGGTCTATAGAAAAGTTGTGCGAGCAGAGTTCTGTGTGAAAGAATGTCAGTTTGAGCAGCAAGACTAGGCCTTGGCTGAAAATAGCTGGCTTTGCTGATATCAGGAGAAAAACAACAGCTGGTCTTGCTGTTATCGGGAGAAAAATAAAAACGGTGTGACCTTGGCATAACTTCATAAGTAACTTTTGAAGAAGTTCCCATGAGAAAGTTACGGAACACGCATAGCTGCAAATCACAAGTGGGTGTGTTTTAGTAATGAATAAACATTAGCAATGTACCAATCATATTAGGACTAGTAGGCATAATTATCGCAAACTGTATAAATATGAGCTATCCGTGCAAATAAAGTTGAATCACTTCTATCACTCATATTGGGTCGACTTATGTGCATTCCTCCGCCGCTCCAACAGTATTATATGTCCCATACCAGCTATCAGATGGTAATGTTTTTCAGATTTCAAACTTTGACCAAACTCCAGGACTGTAGACAATATTGCAATATAATACTTCAGTAGACTGACACATTTCAAACTAGGGAATATTATTTGTAGAGACAAGTTGCAAAGTTGAATAGTTAAAAGGTAGGAAATCATGAATTAGCACTATTAGTGCAAAAATACAGCTGCACTGTCATGCTCTGTACAGAATTGTTTTTTAAACTTAGCAGTAACCATATCAACGGTGAGCCTCATTGCACTCTAATGTGCAATTCATGCAGTAATAGAAGGAACAAAGTATTCTCCTTCATCTAAATTTCTCTCAACCAGACTCCCAAGATTAGGGAGGACTGAAGAAGAGTGGAATTAGAGTTGTGACTGCTCATACATCCCAACAGAGCAGTCAGAAGTAAAGAAATAATTTCTCTCCTTTGAGTCCTCATCTGTAAGTACAGTCAGACTGCATGTGTTTCCCAGTTGTACTCTATAACACAGTACCTAAAGAAAAGTTCACAGATTCCCTATCTGATAAAGACTAAAGGATGATCTTTCCAAAGACAAAATGTCTCCTACAAGCTTAGGAAAAATATGATTCTCAATGGAAGCGTGACTGGAGCTTCAAGTGGCAATTCGACAGGTATCAAGTAGCCAGGTCATGAGTATTCATAGTATGATGAGTATTCAACTGTTAGGAAAAAGCTTAAATTAGACACTCTGAAGGTCCCAAAAAGAAAACCATGTGGGACAAAGTAGATTGAGGAGTTCCTTGATCCTTGGTCCTGCTTTATCACTGAAGGGATCTGGCGGGGGGGGGTGGGGGGGGAAGTGTGCTTCTGTGCTTCTGACCATGGCATCAAGAATGCCTTTGATATTGATCAAAGAGCTAACCTCTGTTACAGTAGAATTTCAGGCACTTCTATTAATCTTTGAGGAAAAAAGATTTGTGTCTGGGAAAACACAATTCTGAAAGATTTAGATTAAAACTTCCTCTTGAACTTGCACTTCCTGCCTTTTGATGAAAAAAATATGGATAATGCCATCTGTGATTATCTGAATATGCTGTCTCAAGATGAACAGAAGGAAGACATGAGAAGCTCGCCCAGCAGCTCTGAGCTGTCAGAAGTCTGAGCTCCGTGACACTGATAACTTGCACATGTTACTAGGTGACTCAGCTCTCTGAGCCACAAGAGCAGTATCGGAGATTGCCATTCTGGACAGGGTTATGAAAATGAAAGGACATTCCTGTTGGGAATTGGCTTAATGAAAAAGGACATGGGTCTATAGAAAAGTTGTGCGAGCAGAGTTCTGTGTGAAAGAATGTCAGTTTGAGCAGCAAGATTAGGCCTTGGCCGAAAATAGCTGGCTTTGCTGATAGCAGGAGAAAAACAGCAGCTGGTCTTGCCGTTATCGGGAGAAAAATAAAAACAGTGTGACCTTGGCATAACTTCACAAGTAACTTTTGAAGAAGTTCTCATGAGAAAGTTACTGAACACGCATAGCTGCCAGCCACAAGTGGGTGTGTTTTAGTAATGAATAAACATTAGCAATGTACCAATCATATTAGGACTAGTAGGCATAATTATCGCAAACTGTATAAAATTGAGCTATCCGTGCAAATAAAGTTGAATCACTTCTATCACTCATATTGGGTCCACTTATGTGCATTCCTCCGCCGCTTCAACAAATGGTGCCTGAACGGGGACCGAAGAAAGGGGAATTGGAGCGACAGACACTGAGAAGCACCGGTAGCAGCGACCGGGGGGCAAAAGATTAACTGAACGCTGATCGTCTTGGTTGGTGTGTTAACTCTCGTGCCTGGACCGTCCAAAAGGGGTTCGCCGTCAGTGAGGGCTACTGGAAAAAGGCTGCAAAGACTTTTTAACCGAGGTGCCTTAATCAAGGTAGCACCCAGGAGTATCAAGAAGCCGGCCGGCAATGGATCAAGAGGTAGCCCTAGAATTATTACAGCGCTTTTTAGAAAAGTGGGGAGTAAATTGCTTTAAGCAAGTTTCGGGGTTAGTCGCGCTGGGTCGCATTAAGGGATGCTTTAAGAATCCGGATTTATTATTTGAGGAGAGTGAATGGCGTAGATTAGGAGACGTATTATGGGATATGGTAATTGACGATGATAAATCAGCTAAAAAACTAATGAAGCAAGGACAGAAACCTTTCAATTAGTGTGGGTACAGCTTTTGAGCTTAGTACCTGGAATGCTATCGGAACCTCCCTATGGGATGAAATTAGTGACGAGTCTAAAGAAGTTAAAGATCTTGCAACTTTATGGAAATTGATTAAGACAACTCTGCAAGAAATGAAAGCAGATCGTAAAGCGTCTGCGTCTGCTTTTGCTGTTTTCTCTCTCCAACCGCAAGCGAAAGGGAAAAGCGGGGAGAAAAACATAATGCAGCGAGAGAGACTTTTTGGAGCTTGTTCGCCTGCTCTTGTGCCCTTGACTTCTGCTCCACTCCCTGGGACTGCCGATATTAATCAGCCATCTGACAGTTCCCAAGCCTCCCTAACCGTACGATTAAAGGAAACCCTACAGAATCAGGGAGCGAGTAAAAATCTGCCTACGAAAACACAGCCCCCAGATACCACCGTTCAACATGAACAAATTATACCTAGCATATGCCCTGATTCAAATAATGCAAACAAGGACTTGGCTACTCTAATAATAGAACAAAAAAGAGACAATGTTAGAATTGTTAAAGGAAATGCGAAAAAGAGACGGGGAAACCAACCGCACCCGTGATAGATGCAGAGCCGCTTGTAATAGCCGCTGCAGAAGAAAGGCAGAGACATTGGATTAAGCAAGCCTGGATTGCTCAAAAACAAAAAGAGGGAGAAAGATTTAAACGGAGACCTACAGTGGATTCGACCTTGTTGTGGTATTACAAATACAGACTTACAGCCGCTGCTGGATTTATTGAGGGGCAGCGATAGCTTAACTTCTACAAGACAACTAAGTGCACCGGGACGGCAAGCCTTGACAGCAATTGGACAAAAAATCACATCCTCCATGTCTGGCAGATACGTTCCTGATTTACCCATAAATTTGAAACCTTATGCTGAGATTGATATGGAACACACTGACTGTAGTAAGCAGCATGACAGTGACACCGGTGATGGATCCACATCGGTTAACGCCATGGGACAGTAAGAATGTTTGGGTGTCACTAGCTAAAGCTATTAATCAAACCTCTTTTTGTGTGCTAATGTATTTTATTAGGTATAATGTTGTTTTTACTGTGTTTAATTAATTGTGTTCATAGATCTTTGCAAAGGGCAATACAGCAGGTGTTAAAATTTTACCTCAATCTATACACAAACAGATAAATTGGCTGAAGAAACATACACAAAGATCCAGCAAGAAACTAATTGGTTTGATGGGGTGTTACAGTCAATATTCGGCGGGATAACACCATGGCTAATGGCATGGATTAAAGAAGCCTTACGATGGTTGGGTATATTGATATTAATCTGTGTAATAGCTAGAATTGCTTATGGGTGCATGATAAAAGGAGTCTCAAAGCTGACACACCAAGCTCTACTCGCACAAAAAGAAAAAGGGGGAATTGTTGGGAAGTGGCTTGCTGAAAAAGGACATGGGTCTATAGAAAAGTTGTGCGAGCAGAGTTCTGTGTGAAAGAATGTCAGTTTGAGCAGCAAGATTAGGCCTTGGCCGAAAATAGCTGGCTTTGCTGATAGCAGGAGAAAAACAACAGCTGGTCTCGCTGTTATCGGGAGAAAAATAAAAACAGTGTGACCTTGGCATAACTTCATAAGTAACTTTTGAAGAAGTTCCCATGAGAAAGTTACTGAACACGCATAGCTGCCAGCCACAAGTGGGTGTGTTTTAGTAATGAATAAACATTAGCAATGTACCAATCATATTAGGACTAGTAGGCATAATTATCGCAAACTGTATAAATATGAGCTATCCGTGCAAATAAAGTTGAATCACTTCTATCACTCATATTGGGTCGACTTATGTGCATTCCTCTGCCACTCCAACACATTCCTATGCAAATACAATACAGAATCAGCCACCAGTGCAGAGATATGGAGCAGAAAACTACATAAGCATTGTGTAGCAGACTTTCAGTCATTAGACCAAGAAAAAAGTCTGAAGCCCTCTCATCCAAAAGTTTGCCACAGGAAGTCATGTAGATACATGTGGCCAGATGCTCAAAAAGGGACAGATTCTTTGGGTTTTTTTGAACTTAAGACCAAAATTATTTTGTATCCATAATGAGTTTTGTTAGTGTAATGGGTTTACCTGGCAAGGTTTTAGTAGCGGGGTGTGTGTGTGCGTGCACGCGCACTGCAGGGGTGGCTTCTGTGGGAAGAGACCAGGGCCTGGCCCCATGTCAGGCACAGCCAGTTTCAGCTGGCTCCAAAATGGACCTGCTGCTGGCCAAAGCTGAGCCAATCAGCGACACTAGTGGCATCTCTGTGATAACATTTTTTTTAAAGGGTAAAAAAACCCCTGCACAGCAGCTCTGAGCGAAAGGAGTGGAAAAAAATGAAACAACTCTGCAGACACCAAAGTCAGAGAAGGAGGGGGAGGAGGAGCTCTAGTCACCAGAGCAGAGATTCCCCTGCAGCCCATGGTGAAGACCATGGTGATGCAGGTTGTCCCTCTCAGCCTGTGGGACCATGTTAGAGTAGATATCCACCCTACAGCCCATGGAGAAGCCCACACAGGAGCAGGTATTCTGGCAGGAAATGCGGCCCATGGGGGACCCATGCAGGAGCAGTCTTATCCTGAGGGACTGTACCCTGTGGAAAGGACCCATGCTGGAGCAGTTTGTGAAGAACTGCAGCCCGTGAGAAGGACCCACTTTGGAGAAGTTCATGAAGGACTGTCTCCCATGGGAGGGACCCCATGCTGGAGCAGGGGAAAAGAGGAAGAAGCAGCAGAGATGAAGTGTTATGAACTGATAACAACCCCCATCCCCCTGCACTGCTCAGGGTGGGAGGAGGTAGAAGAGTCAGGAGTGAAGTTGAGCCTAGGAAGAAGGGAGGGGAAGGTGTTTTAGTTCTGCTTTTGTTTCTTGCTATCCTACTCTATTTTTAACTGGCAATAAATTAAATTAATCTTCCCCAGCTCAAGTCTATTTTGCCTGTGCCAATAACTGGTAAATAATCTCCCTGTCCTTATCTTGACCCACAAGCTTTTCCATTTTATTTTCATCCCCCTGTCCTCCTCAGGAGGGGGAGTGAGAGAGTGCCTTAGTGGGCACCTGGCAACCAGCCAAGATTAACCCACCACAGTTAGTCATTAAGACTATCCTGAGAAAGGAATACAGGCATCCAACCTATTAACTTCAGATGCAACAGCAGGCATCGAATGAAGTTTCTGAATATTCACTTTCAGATTTAGAGAACCCAGATAAATTACAATATCTTTATAAAGGCCCTCAATGACATTAAGAGACTAAAGGGCAACCCTGATAAAAGTAATATTGAGCTGTGAAATAAAGACACTTTTGTGGTGAAGACCAGATCAATCTGTAGAAAAGGTGTTTTGCAGGTTGCAAAGCATGAGCCACTGCAACTGAATAATCTGTAAAAGAGATACCAACTTAAACTTTTAATAAAGGCATTCAAATTGCTTAAATTTGTCCTGGGTTCAGCTGGGATAAACTTAATTTTCACAGGAACCTGGGAGGGGGCACAGCCAGGACAGCTGACCTCAACTAGCCAAGGAGCTATTCCATACCATGTGACATCATGCTCAGTATATAAATGGGGAGTGGGCGGGGGGAGGGTGCCCTCTCAGTGTGGGAAGTGGCAGAGCATTGGGTTCCAGATAGTGAGCAGTTGCACTGTGCATCACTCGTTTTGTATATTCTTTTATTAATACCCTTGTTGTTGTTGTTGTAACTTCTCTTTTTGTGTTGTCCCAGTAAATTGTCCTTATCTCAACCCATGAGGTTCCGTTTTGTTTTTCTTTTCTCCTTTCTGATTCTCCTCCCCATGCCACCGGAGGGGGGCGGGGAGGAGTGAGCGAGCAACTGCATGGTCCTTTGTTAGCGTCTGGGCTGAAACCACGACAGTCCTTTTTGGCACCCAACATGGGGCCCGAAGGGTTGAGATAACGACAGATCTGGCCAGAGCATGTTGAAACAAATTTGTCATACGCATTTCTTCTATTAGTTAAATAGTTGCTAGACACAATGTTGGTTCAGTTGTTCACATGGTGGCGTTTTGTAAATTCTTATATGGTCTATGTAATGCCTGTAGTTACGTTTATCACCTCTGGGAGAGGGATTGGGATTATCATTTTGCTATACTGGGTAATGTTGATTTATGAAATGATTACATCACTGGTCATGAAGTTAAGCTGGTATCTGTAGGCCGCAGTGATATCATTTCCATACTTCGGGTGCCTTCTATTGGATTTTATTGGTAATCGCATCCAATCCAGGGGGGGACACTTCCCCCCCATTCATTCAACTCCTTTCTCACCTTCTGGCTAATTACAACAGCTTTTGAGAATTTTGAATATCTTTGGGATGCGCAAGCCAGTGTGCTGCTAGTGCTATGCCTCCTGACTATGTTTCAGGTCTTGTTTAGGGCTACAAAAAAGTTTTTTAAGATCTGCCCCAAAGCTGGATATTCATGGGTGGCACGGCATGTGGGAGGATATGGGCAGGTATCTAGAGAACTTCTCACCTTCAGTGGCTTGGAAGTTCACTCCCAAACAACTACAGAACCCTCATGAAGTGGTAGAATATTTGAAAGACAAATGCTGTGGCTATTCCAGAGACACACAACTTACTGCACTGTGCTGGGCTCTGGCCAGTATCTACCAAACACTGCTTGATATTATGCAGCACCCTCAGGGGGAAAAGAGGGAAAACAGAGCAACAGGCACCGTGGCTACCCCAACCCCGGTGACAGATACTACAGCTAAACCAGAAAACAAACCTATTCCAGTATCAGTCACCCCTGTACAGAAAAAGAAACACACAAAGAAATCAGTTCACTTAGTGAGAGATGAAGATGAACCAGGGTCATCGTGAGAACAGGAGGAAGAGGCAGAACCTGAAATAATTACCCGATCTCTATCCATAAGTTGTGCGACATGCAAAAAGATTTTAGCCACCACCCAGGTGAGCACATTGTTACCTGGCTCCTCCAATGCTGGGATAATGGGGCCAGTAGTTTGGAATTAGAGGGTAAGGAAGCCAAGCAGTTGGGATCTCTGTCTAGGGAAGGGGGCATTGACAAGGCGACTGGGAGAAAAACACAAGTCCTCAGCCTCTGGAGGCGACTTCTGTTAGGTGTGAAGGAAAGATACCCCTTCAAGGATGAAGTTACATGTCACCAAGGCAAGTGGACCACCATGGAGAGAGGTATCCAGTACCTGAGGAAGTTAGCCGTGCTGGAGGTGATTTACAATGATCCGGAAAATGAACAGTTACCCACAGATCCAGATGAAGTCCAATGCACACAACCCACGTGGCGGAAGTTTCTATGAAGTGCGCCACCAACCTATGCCAACTCATTGGCAGTAATGTCCTGGAAAGAAGGCTATGGACAAATGGTGGATGAATTGGCTGTCCAACTCTGGCAATACGAAGGGAGTCTCTCTTCCTCCCTACGGGCCTGTGTCTCAGCTGTAGAGGAACTGTCCTGGGAGTTCCAGCAATTCAAAGTGGATCTGTCCTCCTCCTCACCTGTACAGGCCCGCATCGCAGCTATTAGGAGTAAGCGTTCCTCTGCCCAAGAGAGAGGAGACAGAAAGTACACACAATGGGCTAACCTGTGGTTTTACCTGCGTGACCATGGAGAGGACATGAGGAAGAAGGATGGAGAACCTAACTCAATCCTAGATGCACGGGTACGTGAGTTGCAAGAAAAAGCAATCAGAAAAGAGGATTCTTCTTGGAAAAATGCTGATCGAGTTTCCCGTGAGCAGTCCCCCAGACAGAATAGAAGGGCTGATCTCATTTCTGATACTCTTGAAGGGACTTCACGTTTGCGAAAAGTGAGTAACAGAAACTCTGACCAGGATTAGAGGGGCCCTGCCTCCAGCCAGGTGGAGGAAATGGACAACCGAGTCTACTGGACCATGTGGATTCGATGACCTGGCACATCAGACTGTGGCCGTACACTCCCTGCCCCCCTCCCCATCCTGCCAGCAGGAAATGAAACTTCTCCAGGCAGGGAGAAGGGGAAGGAAACCCTGGAGGCTGCAGGTTGAAATTTGAACTAACCAATCGAGATGCACCAGGTACACTGAGCTGACCCTCCTGGCCAATAGGCATTAAATGACAACAGGTCAGATTCGACAGGGGTATAAACGGGGTCCTGCCGGAGGACATGTTGGCAGTCCTGTTCAGAGCAGCGGGTCTGCAGTCGGGGACTCCCCCTCAGGTCGGGGCACCGCCCGAGGTAACTCCTCAAGGGAAAGAGCCCTCAGCTTTTAGGTGAGTGATACGTGTGTTTTGAGCCGTCACTAAATCTTGGGGATTCTTAAGTCGGCCATGTAGTATTAATTCTCTTTACATCATTGAGCCTGTGGTTTTATAAAATGTTACCGGACTTCTAACTAACTTTTGCTGAAGAATAAATCTGAGTTTTAAAACCTATTGGATTTGGTTAGTCGTGCATGCGTAACACTGACCCACAGGAATATAAGTCTCTAGTGGACACCGGCGCACAGTGCACTCTAATGCCATCAAGTTATAAAGGGGCAGAACCCATCTGTATCTCTGGTGTGAGAGGGGGATCCCAAGAGCTAACTGTATTGGAAGCTGAAGTGAGTCTAACTGGGAATGAGTGGCAGAAACACCCCATTGTGACTGGTCCAGAGGCTCCATGCATCCTGGGCATAGACTATCTCAGGAGGGGGTATTTCAAACACCCAAAGGGGTATCAGTGGGCTTTTGGTATAGCTGCCTTGGAGACGGAGGAGATTGAACAGCTGTCCACCTTGAGCAGCCTCTCTCAAGACCCTTTGATTGTGGGGTTGTTGAGGGTTGAAGAACAACAAGTGCCAGTTGTTACCACAACGGTGCACCGGTGGCAATATCGCACCAACTGAGACTCCCTGATCCCCATCCATAAGCTGATTTGCCAATTGGAGAGCCAAGGAGTGATCAGCAAGACTCACTCACACTTTAATAGTCCCATATGGCCCGTGCGGAAATCTAATGGGGAGTGGAGATTAACAGTTGACTATTGTGGCCTGAATGAAGTCACGCCACCGGTGAGTGCTGCTGTGCCGAATATGTTAGAACCTCAATACGAACTGGAATCAAAGGCAGCTAAGTGGTATGCCACAATTGACATTGCTAATGCGTTTTTCTCAATCCCTTTGGCAGCAGAGTGCAGGCCACAGTTTACTTTCACTTGGAGGGGCATACAGTACACCTGGAATCGACTGCCCCAGGGGTGGAAACACAGCCCCACCATTTGCCATGGACTGATCCAGGCTGCACTAGAAAAAGGTGAAGCTCCAGAGCACCTGCAATACATTGATGACATCATCGTATGGGGCAACACGGCAGAAGAAGTCTTTGTGAAAGGGAAGAAAATAATCCAAATCCTTCTGAAAGCTGGTTTTGCCATAAAAGAAAGTAAGTTCAAGAGACCTGCACAGGAGATCCAGTTTTTAGGAATAAAATGGCAAGATGGACGTCGTCAGATCCCCATGGATGTGATCAACAAAATAGCAGCTATGTCTTCACTGACTAATAAAAAGGAAACAGAGGCCTTCTTAGGTGTTGTGGGTTTTTGGAGAATGCATATTCCAAACTACAGTTTGATTGTAAGCCCTCTCTATCAAGTGACCCGGAAGAAGAATGATTTTAAATGGGGCCCTGAGCAACAACAAGCCTTTCAATAAATTAAGCGGGAGATTGTTCATGCAGTAGCCCTTGGGCCAGTCCGGGCAGGACAAGATGTTAAAAATGTACTCTATACCAAAGCCGGGGAGAATGGCCCTACCTGGAGCCTCTGGCAGAAAGCATCAGGGGAGACTCAAGGTCAACACCGCTTGGGTTTTGGAGTCGGGGATACAGAGGATCGGAGGCCTGCTATACTCCAACTGAAAAAGAGATCTTGGCAGCATATGAAGGAGTTTGAGCTGCCTCAGAAGTGGTTGGTACTGAAACACAGCTCCTCTTAACACCCCGACTGCCGGTGCAGGGCTGGATGTTCAAAGGGAGGGTCTCCTCTACACATCATGCAACTGATGCCATGTGGAGTAAGTGGATTGCACTAACCACACAACGGGCTCGCATAGGAAACCCCAGTCGCCCAGGAATTTTGGAAGTGATCACGGACTGGCCAGAAGGCAAAGATTTTGGAATGTCACCAGAGGAGGAGGTGACACGTGCTGAAGAAGCCCCGCTGTATAATAAACTGCCAGAAAATGAGAGGCAATATGCCCTGTTGAATGATGGGTCCTGTCGCATTGTGGGAAAGCATCAGCACTGGAAGGCTGCTATATGGAGTCCTGTACGACAAGTCGCAGAAACTGCTGAAGGAGAAGGTGAATTGAGTCAGTTTGCAGAGGTGAAAGCCATCCAGCTGGTGTTAGACATTGCTGAAAGAGAGAAGTGGCCAGTGCTGCATCTCTATATTGACTCATGGATGGTGGCAAATGCCCTGTGGGGGTGGCTACAGCAATGGAAGCAGAGAAACAGGCAGTGCAGAGATAAACCCATTTGGGCTGTGTGGTGGGTTGACCCTGTTTGGATGCCAGGTGCCCACCAAAGCCGCTCTATTACTCCCCCTCCTCAGCTGGACAGGGGGGAGAAAATATAACAAAAGGCTCGTGGGTCAATATAAGGACAGTTTAATATAGTGATAGCAACGGTCGCGTGCGCGAAAGCAAAGAAAAACAAATTATGTTATTCTCTACTTCCCATCAGCAGGCGATGTCTAGCCGCTTCCCAGGAAGCAGGGCTTCAGTACGCCTAGTGGTTGCTCCGGAAGACAAAAATGCCCCCCTTCCGTCTCCCTTTACTTAGCTTTTAGATCTGAGCTGACGTCATCTGGTATGGAATATCTGTTTGGTTAGCTTAGGTCAGCTGTCCTGGTTATGTCCCCTCCCACGATCTTGCCCTGCCCCAGCCTGCCGTTGAGGGGGGGGCAAAAATGTTGGAGAGACAGCCTTGATGCTGTGCCAGCACTGCTCAGCAGTAGCCAAAACACTGGTGTGCTATCAACACCTTTCTAGCTACTGATGCAGAGCACAGTGCTATGAGGGCTGCTATGGGGAGTATTAACTCCATCTCAGCCAGACCCAATACAGGCTGCCACACTGTCGCAAGATATTGCTGTTCAGCTACAGAAGCTAGTGGTAAAAGTGCATCACGTAAATGATCATGTACCCAAGAATTGGGCCACTGAAGAACATCAAAACAACCAGCAGGTAGATCAGGCCACCAAGACTGAAGTGTCTCAGGTGGACCTGGACTGGCAACATAAGGGAGAGCTATTTATGGCTCAGTGGGCCCACGATACCTCAGGCCAGCAGGGAAGAGATGCAACATATAGATGGGCTCGAGATCGAGGGGTGGACTTGACCATGGACACTATCGCACAGGTCATCCATGAATGTGAAACGTGCTGCAATTAAGCAAGCCAAGCGGCAAAACCCCCTGTCGCATGGAGGGCGATGGCTGAAATATAAACAGTGGGAGGCCTGGCAGATTGACAATAGCACACTCCCACAAACATGCCAAGATAAGTGCCATGTCCTTACAATGGTGGAAGCAACTACTGGATGGCTGGAAACATACCCTGTGTCCCACGCCACTGCCCAGAACACTATCCTGGGCCTTGAAGTTAAAGTTTTATGGCAACACGGCACCCCAGAAAGAACTGAGTCAAACAGGACTCACTTCCGAAACAACCTCATAGACACCTGGGCCAAAGAGCATGGCATTGAGTGGGTGTATCATATCCCCTATCATGCACCAGCCTGTGGGGAAATTGAGCGATACAATGGACTGCTGAAATCTACATTGAGAGCAATGGAGGGTGGGACTTTCAGAAATTGGGATATACATTTAGCAAAGCCACCTGGTTAGTTAATACTAGAGGATCTGCCAGTCAGGCTGGCCCTGCCCAACCAAGACTTCCACATACTGTAGAAAGAGATTAAGTCTTTGTAGTGCGCATGAATAGTATGTTAGGGAAGACAGTCTGGGTTAGTCCTGCGTCAGGCAGAGACATACCCATCCAAGGACTGCTTTTGCTGAAGGACCGAGGTGCACTTGGTGGGCAATGCAGAAGGATGGGGAAGTTCGATGTGTACCTCAAGGAAATTTGATTTTGGGAGACAATAGCCAGTGAATTAGGCTGTATTATGTTAACTGCTAAATAACCTGCCAATATATGTCATTGTATCTATAGTGTCTATATGCCATATCAAGGGTATTACAGTAAGAATTACCCAAATGACTGAAGGATGGACTTTGAAACCAAGCCAAGTGCAACAGCAATTAAACTTGAACTGTCGTCCAGCGATTTCCTGAAGATCAACATCTTTGACCTGCAGACCAAGGGCATGGGTTGCACCAAATGTACCAGCTGCAAGCTCCAGATGCAGCATGCAAGAATCCAACAGCTCACACCATGTTTCATATCCTGAAGGACTGTTACAACAGATGGAACCCCATAGTCATGGACTAAATAAAATTGATAGACACATTAGAGGGATGGCCCATAGACTAGGAGAATGCTATTTGTGTGTGGGGGGTGTCCATATATATATCTCTCTCTCAAAGACAGGGAAAATAGTGGTGATGATTAATTGGAAAATGTAAGATCTGGGCATGATGGTATAGAATAAGGGGTGTGTAATGTCCTGGGTTCAGCTGGGACAGAGTTAATTTTCACAGGAACCTGGGAGGGGGCACAGCCAGGACAGCTGACCTTAACTAGCCAAGGAGCTATTCCATACCATGTGACATCATGCTCAGTATATAAATGGGTAGTGGGCTAGGGGGTGCTCTCTTGGCTTTCGGTGGGGGAAGTGGTGGAATGTTGGGTTCTGGGTGGTGAGCAGTTGTACTGTACATCACTCATTTTGTATATTCTTTTATTAGTACTATTGTTGTAACTTCTCTTTTTGTGTTGTCCCAGTAAATTGTCCTTATCTCAACCCATGAGGTTCCATTTTGTTTTCTCCTTTGTGATTCTCCTCCCAATCCCTCCGGAGGGGGGCGGGGAGGAGTGAGCAAGCGGCTGCATGGTGCTTTGTTACCAGCTGGGCTGAAACCATGACAAATTAAAAGTAGGTCTTCAGCCTCTCTCTACCTAGAAAGTACTTGTTGAAAATCTTTGTATTGGGTTTGTGTGGCAAGGTTTAGGTAGCGGGGCGGGGGGGGGGGGGGGGGGGGGGGGGGGTTACAGGGGTGGCTTCAGTGAGAAGCTGCTAGAAGCTTCCCCTATGTACCATGGAATTAATGCCAGCTGGCTCCAAGACAGACCTGGCACTAGCCAAGGCTGAGCCAATCAGCAATAGTGGTAACGCCTCTGTGATAACATATTTAAGAAGGGAAACAAGATGTGGCAGGCACAGAAACTGCAGCCGGAGAGAAGAGTGAGAACATGTGAGAGAAACAACCCTGCAGACACCAAGGTCAGTGAAGAAGGAGGGGGAGGAGGTGCTCCAGGTGCTGGAGCAGAGATTCCCCTGCAGCCTGTGGTGAAGACCATAGTGAGGCAGGCTGTCCCCCTGCAGCCCATGGAGGTCCATGATGGAGCAGATATCCACCTGCAGCCCATGGAGGACCCCAAACTGGAGCAGGTGGGTGCCCAAAGGAGGCTGTGACCCCGTGGGAAGCTCGCACTGGAGCAGGTTCCTGGCAGGACCTGTGGATCTGTGGAGAGAGGAGCCCATGCTGGAGCAGGTTTTCTGGCAGGACTTGTGACCCCGTGGGGGACCCATGCTGGAGCAGTGTGCTCCTGAAGGACTGCACCCTGTGGAAGGGACCCATGCTGGAGCAGTTTGTGAAGATCTGCAGCCTGTGGGAAGGACCCATGTTGGAGAAGTTTGTGGAGGACTGTCTCCCATGGGAGGGACCCCATGCTGGAGCAGGGGAAGAGTGTGAGGAGTCCTACCCCTGAAGAGGATGAAGCGACAGAGATAACGTGTGATGAACTGACCCCAACCCCCATTCCCCATCCCTCTGCATCCCTGGGGTGGGCTAGGTAGAGAATTCAGGAGTGAAGTTGTGCCTGGGAAGAAGGGTGGGTTGGCGGGAAGGTTTTTTAAGATTTGGTTTTATTTCTCATTACCCTACTCTGGTTGATTGGCAAAAAATTAAGTTAATTTTCCCTAAGTTGAGTCTGTTTTCCCTGTGACAGTAATTGGTTGAGTAATCTCTCTCTGTTGTTATCTTAACCCATGAGCCCTTTGTTATATTTTTCTCTCCCCTGTCCAGCTGAGGTGGGGGGAGTGATAGAGCAGCTTTGGTGGGCACCTGGCCTCCAGACAGGGTCAACACACCACAATCTTTTTCCTCTAAATCATGGAGAGACCAACTCTATAGTCCTACAAGGAATGATGGAATTTTCTGCTGAAAGAGGCTCCCGTGAGAGGAGCCCCCGAAAAAGGATGGAAGGTTTTGTGAGCAGTACAGCCTGACTTATACAGAAAGTAGGCAGACTGCAGAAAAATATTTTCAGCCAATGATTATCTTCCTACATTTAAGCTAGTTAGACTATATATAAAGTTATGGTTGGACTTGATGATCTTAAAGGTCTTTTCCAACCTAAATGATTCTATGATTCCAAAAGTAAAATGTAATGCTAAAATGTGAAAATATTTGGAATATGTTTTCCTCAATTTTATATGCATATCAGACATAAACTGTTTTAGAGATTCATGTCACTACATAGTACATGAACTTTAAACTAAGATACTAACTTAGCGTGCCTGCTTTTGTTTAGACACAGATTACAATGCAGCATTGTGCTGCCAAAAGTTTAAATGCTCCAGATGATAGTGCATGTTTACTTATTGGGCTCTTCATGTTATTTGTAAAGGAAATAGGCTGAGCAAGAAAAATTTTCCACCAGAAGATTAAAATGCTTAATGAATTACCAGGAATTATACAACTCAGTAGTTTAAATGTTGAGGAAGTAAGTAAACTGGAACTGTATTAACAGAAGAACAACTTTTTCATTGTTATTTACATAAATGAAAGATACAGTAAATATAAGGAGAGTTCATAAAGGGAAGAGAAACCAAATGAAATGCTAGTTTATTGAGCTGATCCCTGAGCAGTACAGCAAAAGTTTATCAACAGCATCATTTCAAATCACCAGTTTAAAATCAATAAATTTGTCCTTGTTTCAGCTGGGAGAGTTAATTGTCTTCCTAGTAGCTGGTATAGTGCTATGTTTTTGAGTTCAGTATGAGAAGAATGTTGATAACACTGATGTTTTCAGTTGTTGCTAAGTTTTATGTTTAGAGTGAAGTCAAGGATTTTTCAGCTTCTCAGGCCCAGCCAGCGAGAAAGCTGGAGGGGCACAAGAAGTTGGCGCAGGACACAGCCAGGGCAGCTGACCCAAAGCGGCCAACAGGGTATTCTATACCATGTGATGTCACATCTAGTATATAAACTGGGGGCGGGGGATCGCCACTCGGGGACTAGCTGGGTGTCAGTCAGTGAGTGGTGAGCAATTGCATTGTGCATCACTTGTATATTCCAATCCTTTTATTATTGCTGTTGTCATTTTATTAGTGTTATGATTATCATTATTAGTTTCTTCTGTTCTATTAAACTGTTCTTATCTCAACCCACAAGTTTTACTTTTCTTCCTGATTCCCTCCCCCATCCCACTGGGTGGGGGTGTGTGGAATGATTGCTGGAGGTGACTTATCAATATGACACACCCCCCCTTCAAAGGAAGGTGAACCTCCAGGGAAGAATACAGTGGACACGTAAAGAATCGGTTCCATGGTAGTTCCCTAAGCAACATAACCTGCAACCTTAATTGTTAGCAACACCAGGGGAGCTTGGTGTGCTGACTCTGAAAAGTAACACGGAGGGTGGAGTGGAGACACTGCGGCCAGGCCCTGTGATTGCAGGGATAGGGAACTGGTACGATAGGAACAAGAACAGTTGGTCCCTGCATTGAATCCACTGAAGCAAGGAGATAAAATAATGGGGGTTCTGTCAACCTAATGCCCTATTTTTATTTATATCACATGTGCCCAGTACTGGGGTACTGACATGTAACATCATGTTCTCTGGGTGAACTTTACTCGTTATAATACCAAAACACATCTCCATCCCAAAAGCTATCTACCTCCAAGGTGAAACCACACACACACACCCCCCATGGAGCATGCGCTCTGAATTTTTTCTAGCATATACCTTTAAAAGCAAAGCGAGAAAACTTTATACCAATCAAAGTAAAGGTATGTATGACTAGAGTCACTCAAGCTCCCCCTAAAAAGAAATTAGTATAAAAAGACCCAAAAAGAGGAAGACTGTTAGGGAAGATACCATCATAGACAAGTCAGGAGGACATTGCTGACTTCTGGAATCAGTCAACGGGCTGAACCTCTCTTCCCCTCTCATAGGGATGCCTATTGGGTGATATTTGAACACTTGGATGTACCGAGTGCTTCCCTGGGAAACTTGGAAATCTCTATATATGAGTCGCTTTCTTTTTTGATTTTGCACGCTGTATTCAATATTTGCATGTGCTTTGCAGACAGTGTATTTATCACCAGCAATCCAAAAGAACCTGTACTGTTCTTCTAATAAACTGCGCTGCTCATTAATCTAGTCATGATAGTTCGGTAACGCAACCAAACTCACTGAGTCTGATAATTCTCATGCGTTGAACGTGGCTAAGCCAAGAGTAGTGTGCTGTAAGTGCATCCGTCATTGTGATAGTTACGTGACCAGACTTATAGCGCTGAATTGGACATTACTCAGAAACTAAACCTATCCCCCCCCCAGCTCCCCTGACATCTGAGGATAAGCTGGAATGCAAGGGGGTTTATTTTCTGCCAAATGCCTTTACCCTTTAACGCAACAGGGGGAAGTGAATGAGCAGTTGCATAGTACTTAGTTGCTGGCTGGGGTTAAACCACGACAAATTTCCATTAAGATATTCTACGTACATTTATTTTTAAAACCTGAAACCTGGTCTATGAAACTCCAGTCTATTGCTATATGGCAAACAGAATGAAATGGTACAGTGTTCACTTGCCTCTCTTTTCCTAGGTGACAACAGTCGAAGAGCACCATGTTAATTATTATAGGGTTGGAATTACCACACTTCATAGTGCACGCAATAGTGTGAAAACTACTAAAAATAATTTTCTGGAGCATTGCAAAGCTCTGACATATTCACATTTTCTAACTCTGGTTAAAATAAATGTTAAGTTCCATAATGTAGTTTTAATAGCCACTGATGAATTAAGGTTCTTGTTCAGAAAGACTACCTCAATAGCATCACTCCCTGGACAGAAACAGACTGAAGACTCCAAATGCCTTGGTACAACATTAGCAGAGCATCGGCACACACTGCAGCCTTTAAGACAGCTGCAGTGTTCCTTTGTTGCACTAGAAGCAGAGGAGTGCCAAGTGGTGTGGAGAGGGGAGCAGCACCATTGTTTTGGCAACAGTCAACACTTCCTTGTTTTGCTTAGCAACAACTAGGAGTCCCAAGAGCTGCTCTCCAAATCTATTTTTTTGGAAAGAGTTAGCAGAGAGATCCTCAGCCACCCACAATAGGGCTAGGAGAAGGAGGGCTTCTGCAGCCTTCTTGTATACTTGCTGCAAGTCTGTGTCATTTCTCCACGTAAATGTAATGTTTTTGTAATAGTTCTTCTATTAATAGTTATGATTAATAGACCAAATTGAAAATAATCAACAACCTGTGTAAAAACTGCAATGTTATAACCGCATGGTATCTTTATAATCTAATAAAGTCAGAGAAAATCCTGTTTTGGTGAAAAAAAGTTATTAAGTAAGAGGTGATATAGAAATTTTCATAAAGGATATGCATAGTAAGAAATGAAAGCTCAGTACATGGTACTGCAATGTGGCAATCAAATTCAAAATTTGACTAAAAATTATTTCAAAGGTATGAGAGTGAATAAATTTGGGGGGCTTTTTTTTTTTTAAACAACAACATACCTATATTAAGTGGCCAACAGAAAGTAACAGTTCTTTCATCAAAGTTCACATTTGCAGTTTTGAGTTTAAACAGAATGGAAATGTTTTTAAATATTCATATTGTAAAAAACATTATGCTTTGAAACATTGTTTTATATAAAACAGAGACATCATCTTATGAATAATTAAAATTTAAGCCTTATTTATTACATTTATGTGCTGTTTCAACCATACCACTGACAATAATTCTCTGAAAGAATTATTGGCTGAAGCATGATCAACTATTATTATTAACCATCAACAGTATAGAATGTTTTGATTCGGTAATAAATGATTAAATGTTTTCTAGCTATGAAAAAAAGGTACAGAAAAGGAACTTTGCATGATCATTTAATTTTTTACATGCATTGCTAAATGAATCATAAAAAGCTAATTAATAATGACAATAACTGTACACAGAAGTATACAGACAGAAAAGACTAAAATTTTCTCAGGATCTGCAACTTAAGTTTGTATAATACTTCTCCAAAGAAAAAAACCCATAAATTCAATCATAAATTTAATATTTCTTTCACTACTGCTTTCTTTTATAAAGTCCTTAATAATCCGTCAGGAAATTTTATGAATTATGGGAGTGGATATCATCTTTTAAGAAATTACAGCTTGCACAATAAACCTTAATGAGTTTATGTAGGTAATAGAAAGGCAAACTCATTGCAAGGAAATGTAGTCTTTCTTCATAGTCATTACCAGCACAGAAAATTACAGAAACTACAATAAAGAGCTTGAGTATTGCAATACCAACTTTTAAGCACTTGCTGCCCCAGGAGGAAAAGTAGTATTCAAAGAAACACATTGTGCTTGAGGACAATAAGGTACTTTAGAACAGAACTAAAACAGCCATTCTACTGAGAACTGAACTGCTTGGAGCTAGCCAAAATGAGACACTAGGCGCAGACATGTATTTAGCTCCTATCCTTTACAAGATTTAGATACAGAAATCAAGCAGGGAAGTTCCATCTCAGGAAGGAGACCTGCTCAACTTTGGAGTTCAAACCATCACCTCCTATTTCCCAAGAGAGTTAGATCCCTACCAATATACTAAACTGAACAGGATCTACACTAAATTGGATAGGAACATATTATTCGTGTAGCAACTGAACCACTAACCCAGGGAGAAATAAAAGATTCAGAGTAAGTAAAAAAGAAGCAGTAGTAATATGAATAATGACATGGAAGAACTGGACCGAAGAGCTTGATTATCTCACCATGAAATACAAAAAAAGAAGCAGTAGTAATTTGAATAAATATATGGAAGAACTAGACCACAGAACTCGATCATCTCACTATTGAATAAGTCTTCTTTAATTCAAGATATGAGAGACTTCCAGAACATTAACTCTAGTGACTGAAAGGAAAGCTTGAGTAAGGAATATACCTTGATTGCTGTTTGTACCCAGCTTCTCATATGCATGGTGTGTATAAGGAAAATAAGTGATTTGAATCTGATAACAACTTTATGCTATATCTGGCAGATGCATAGTTGAAGGCTATTGCTGATAACTTCAGTGAAAAACTGGCACTGGGAATGTTTATTAATTAATTACTTTTAATATTCAAACTTTTATTATAGCATACTCCTAATAATTAATCTTGAATTTTGTTTACATTATTTTAAAAAATAATCTGGTTCTTAATTTGTTTGTAAACCCCTTCCACAGGGGAAAAATCAATTTACTTCTCAAGTAAAACAGTGAAACCGTGTACAAAACACTGTCAATGCGCAAAGTAATTAACAGAAAAATAAAAAAATAATTTCTGCTAGTTTCAATTAGAATCATATATGTTTTACTTGTAGATACAGCTGGAACAAAATTTTCATACAGAAATAATATTTTCAAAACTTAACTGTCCCTTTGATTTTAAGAGGTTTTACTGACTATCAAATGATAAAAACAGAGAAAAAACAGAACATAACTGCTTCTATCAATATTAAAATATTTTATCCAATAATAATTTGAATTATTTTCATTAAGACAAGATGGTGGGTAAGGAGAGGGGAAAATAAAACAAACAACAAATATATTCAACTTCTCTGAACCACATACCTGCATCTTTTCTCCTGTATTGCCACAGGGTTGGTTTGGAAACTAAAAATAAATTATGGACAAATGCATTCAACATATGCAATCAAATACAGGAAAAGAAGATTGGTCATAAACGCTCATTGAACCAACTGAGATTATCACATGTCTATGCTAATCTTCTTGTACTGGGTCTGGTTAGGATGGACCTAACTTTCTTCATAGTAGTCTGTATGTTGCTGTGTTTTAGATTTGTGACTAAAACAGTGTTGATAACACACCAGAGTTTGGCTATTGCTGAAGTGCTTGCACAGTGTCAAGGCCTTCTCTCTTTCTCACTCTGCCCCCTCAGAGAGTAGGCTGGGGTGAGCAAGAGGTTGGGAGGGGACGCAACCGGGACAGCTGATGCAAACTGACCAAAGAGATATTCCATACTATATAACATCATGTTCAGCAATAAAAGCTGGGGGGGTGAGTTTTTCCAAGGTAGCTGTTGCTTGGAGATTGGCTGGGCATTGGTCTGCTGGTGGGAGGTGGTGAATGACTGCCTTTGCATCACTTGCTTTTTTCTCTTTTTTCCTTCAATTATTAAACTGTCTTTATCTCAACCAATGAGTTTTTCTTGCTTTTGCTCTTCTTATTCTCTCCCCCATCCTGCTGCAAGGGAGTCACCAAGCGACTGAGTGGGGGCTTAGCTGCTGGCATGGCTTGAGAGGTTGGAGATAAAGACAAATTTGATCAGAGTGCGCTAGACTGAATTTGTAGTTGTTAGACCTGTTTATCTGTTAATTGCTGTTGCTGTTTACAATGTTGACTTGTTTGTTCATGACACTGGTTAATTTGTTCCCTCACCTGCTCCATGGTATGCTCCTGCTCTTGCTGTGCATCAAAATCCAGGGCTTGTTAACGGCTGCTTTTGGCTTTTGCTGTTTGCTATGCTGTTTATCACTTCGTTTAGCTTTGCCTAGGAGAGCTATGACAAAAGCACCTCCCCCTTTTTCTCTGGGGTAGATGTTTCCTGCCTTGTTACAATGGTCTTCAATTTCTTGAACATTCTAGAATGCTCATATTGGTGTGTGTCATGAATCTGATTTCAGCTTTTCCTAAGGTTAACCAACTAGTTGGGAATGCCATACAGGGATGTGCCCTGAAGTAGCCTGATCATGGGTGGCAAGGTGCATGGGAGAATTTGAGCAGGTGCCTAGACCAGTTTTCACCTCCAATGGTGTGGGACTTCACTCCCCAACAGGCGTGGAATCCTGTTGAAGTAGAACACTTGAAGAAAGGATGCCTTATCTATACCAGAGATACAACTTCTTGCACTGTGCTGGGGCGTGGCCTACGCCTACTGAGCCTGTGTCTGTATAGACAAGAGGGTCTCTGGATCTGAGACCTTACAAACAAACAGAATCTGTGGCTAAGCCAGAGACCCAAGCATCAACTATAACAGTTGCTCCTATATTCAAGAAGAAACAATGGAAGTGGAAGTCAACTTGGTTAGTAAGGGATGAAGAAGCTCCTCCTGAAAGGGAACAGGAGGAATAATCAGAAGATGCAGCCTGTTCTGCAGCAGAAGAGCTGCAAGAACAAGAGAGGAAAGAGACAGAAATCATAAGCAAGTCAGAAACCATCGGGTCCCTATCCCTGAGTGAGCTGTGAGATATATGGAAAGGTTACAGCCATCATCCAGGCCAGAAAATTATCACCTGGTTGCTCCGATGCTGGGTTATTGGGGCCAACTGAGAATATCATCACATCTCTATGCTAATTTTGTGTTTCTAATTAAAAGAAAAAAAAATGGAACCTTCTAAACAGTAGCATGTTTTAAAAATGAAAAGCAAGAAACAATCTGTCAAACTAATTAAATGGAGATAAAATAACTGCATACTTTTGTATATCTTCAACCACTCCTTTTATTTGTTTTAATAACATCTATTCATGCAGCTTTCCTTATTTAAGCCCACTGATTTCTGCTTTTTAATCAGCACAAAGAGGGAGCAAAAAACTAGTGATTTCTGGAATCTAGATGAGATGAAAATACAGATCAAAGAATCATTCATGTACATTAAGCATTCTAAGCCTGAAAAATTTAAACTTTATATCTGCACCTACTAAAACACCATAGAACACATGAAAATAGAAAACAGAGAGCAGATTAATTGTTGCACTGTCTCAACTGCTGAAAGACTAAGCAAAAGCATGACTGAATTGGCAATTTAAAAAAGCCAGTTCAAATTTAAATGTAACTTTAAAATATAGAAACTGAGTGTAGCCAGTGCACTATAACTAAAAAGTGGCATTAAAGTAATTTTAATAAGCTGCTGAGCAGTGTTTAGTTTCACATTAACAGCAAAACAAATGCACATGCTACTATAAATAAGTCACCTAAATTACTAAGAAAAACAACGAACAAAAAAACCCTACACAAGGGTTCCAAACAGATCTTTAAAACAACGGATAGGAGTACTGCATAGCATAGTAGCAAAACTATTTTTTATTGCAACCTGCACAATAGAAACCATTTCTAATTAAGTATTATTTAAGATCATTTTTTTCTTGGCCAAAACAGTAATCAAAGCCTTTTGACTTTTAATAAAAAAAAAATAAAAAATTCTGCTGCTTAGTCTATTTTGTCTCTAATTTTCTTACCTTTTTTGTTTTCTCTAAAAGAACTACTTTTAGTTCATGAATTTTCTGATAAACAAGTGTTTCTTGTTCTTTTAAAATGTTTTTTTCTTTTTTCATAATGCTAAACCTTCTTCCTACTATAAATTAAATTGTTCAATTCTAATCTATGTGGTCTCAACATTAAACTTATCCATGACTAGATTGCATCATTGTTTTACCTGACCCATTAAGGAGGGAACAAGGGCTCCCGTATTCCTTGTACAGACCATACAGTCACACCTTCGATGCTCAAGTAAGGAGGGGCTGAAACTCTAATAGGGTTGAGTCCTGTACACCTAAGAGCTTTCTTAGAAAGCACTAGAGTTTGACTTTTCCCTGGTAGCCTGTCGCTCTCTAATATATTTGCAGCATAGCACCAGAGTGCTGAACCCATTAGTTTGCAATAGGTTCAAAGTACCCAGCAAGTAATAAACATTCTGTGCTTCTGTGGCAGACATATCCAAGGTTTCTAGACAAAAGGATATCCAACCATTCCCCAGGGGCAAATGTTCAAGCTCCTCAACATTTCAAACAGAGAACATACCTAGAAAATTTGTATGTATGCTAATCCTAATAAAATGCAATTTAGTCTTTGGTAAAACATATTTTAAAATTTCATGAGGTACTTTCCTAGAGTGAGCATTTGCCAATTAACCAGTGTTAGTAACTCAAAAAAAACCCCAATAATTTTGTAGTGCCTCTAGTATTACTACTAAAAAAATCACTAAACTTGTTTTTTTTGTCATCCTGATTCAAATTTTTTCATTATATTTTCCTATCAGTCAGAACAATTAGCTCATAAATACAAGCATACACTATGCCCAACCTTAGAAGTCTGAAAGATCTTAAAAATCCCAGAAAATAAGATTGTTAAAATAATAATGGAAATGCATATTTTGATTTATTAACCTGTGTGTTTCATAAAAGTAAGCAGTGTTCCTGAAGATATTATTTAACTACTTGGTTATGTTTTGAAACTGCAACTTTCTTCAGGATACGTTTATTAAAAATTTTGCTTCTGCCTTTAAGGAAAGTGGTAGCTCTCTATGATAAACTTCTGTCATAATAATAAACAATTTTTGTGATTCTGAAAGTTAAAAGGTAAACAGAAGGGAAAGACCTTTTTCTCCCCATGTGTACCACAGTGTGTGTAACCCAGGCTGTGTGCACTGGCAAAGTCTACGGTACTAAGAAAACAGAAAATTAGATTACAGTTCTATTTCCTGGCTTTAGACCCACATGACATATTTGCATTCAACTTTCTAAACTTATAATGAAATCCTCATATGTTAAGACATTGCTACATACATGTTATCTCTGAAATGTATTCTTTGAATCACAAATTATTATCTTTTCAAATATACCTTAAAAACAAAACAACAAAAAAACCTTATGAAGACAGAAGTTAGGGGAAAATAGCAATTAAAAAAGGATATTAGCCATTATCATAAACTGTTTTAGCACAATCACTATACAGTTCATCCACAAGCCATCATGGATATAAAAAAGTTATTAGAAAGACAGCACTTGATGTAATGAGTAGTAATGTAAATGAGTCCTTAAAGTTTACTCTAAATAGCAGAAAAATAACTGTTCCTATTCCATGCTGTCAGTGTCTCTCTCACAGGTATGTTGAGGCCATACTCTCATCTATAGTAACCAGAACAGTACTAATTAAGGCAGACGAGCAACAAAATGCTTTTTACAGAGTTTAAAGGGGGGAGGAGAAATAGCACTTCTCAAAAAATAATTGTTTCTAAAATTGTTTATATTTTTCAGGTGTCACATTACCATTTATTGATTAAAAACAGTAATCTTTTTCAGTAATCATAATTACCAAGTAAGACATTACACAATACACTTCCAATATAGTTTAGTTATTTAGTTATTTCTTTCCCCCTTGATTTTATTTTCTAACACATGAGATCTAAATAGGGCCTTCTCATCAAACATTGATCCAACAGTTAAAGAAATGAGTAAATACTACAACATTTATGAGGATAGTGAAAGTCACTAATGCTATTTATTGCTTTGATTTGCATGCCATTATTTTCTTAACAAATAGAGTCAGTCTAAAATGCATTCTACCATGACAGAATGCTGGGAGTTTAATTATATTTTTCCTCATGTTGCTTACAATACTTTTCTGGGATTTCCCATAAGGAATTTTCTACATTTTTACATAGCAAGTATGGGATTTTTGCTTTGCTCTTACTTATGTGTTTCAATTAATTTGTTCTTCAGAATAATTTATAAACAGCAGAAGATAACTATTTTATTTAGGTATCCTTAAATCAAGTCAAACACAAAAAACCTAGTAAAAACATATAAACGATACTTACAATAATACTATATTTTATAAATAGGTTTTTAACTTATTCTTGTTGGAAGAATATGTTTAAAGATAAATCTACTTCTTGACCAGCAGCATGTAGAAAAATTCATTTTTGATGAAAAACTAAGAGAAATGCTATTTGGCTCTCATTAGAACTGTGCTAAGTATGAAATGGGCTGATTTTGTATGTTAAGTGGCCCAGAGTTTAGCTACAAATGTTCAAAAAAGCAAACTGGAAATATCAGTATTATAAATGAAAATGTTATTTTATAATTTCCTCTGGAAAGGGAATTATCATCATGTTTCTGTCTCATATTTCAGCCATATGATTGATAGTAGCAGGGTTATATACTGTGATATTTTGAAAGAATTTTTTATTTTTTAATTTTTATTTTTGAAAGAAAATTTTACATTCCCTTTGATACACACTGAGTTAAGCAGCTCCAGAACAGAGACAAGCTGGAGAAGAAACAAAAAAAAGGAATATAAGGTACCCCAAAAGCATAAGGCCTGATCATCTTCAATAGTGCAGAGAGAGCAGTCAAGACAATTAATAATGTTTTAATATACAGAACTCCAGCTTCTCTCCCTTGATCATCTGAGATGTCAGTGGATTTCCATGAAACACACTGCAAACATACCTGAACTTCTGTATTGGCTATGCAAATATCTTAAAATTTCAGGGAGGACTTAAGATGCATAGATTGCCATGATTCATTGACACTAAAATTCATTGCCATTATTAAACACCACTATACATTTAACCTGCTAACAGTTCAAGTGATCAAAATTACAATACTGAAAATAAATATCTTCCTTACCTGTGTATACAGTTTTTAGATTCAAGATATGCCATACCAGAAGCAGCATCTAATGAAAATTTCACTAACTGTTTGGTTTTTAGCTCATCCTTCTTTTTTCTTAAAAAGGACAGGAAATCTCCTCCTAGAGAAACAGACAGACAGACAGACAATGAGACAAGAGAGAGAAATGTCAGTATTGTATCTATTATTAGGGATGCAAGACCAAACAAAATGCAACTATCAGCTATTCTCCTCAACCTATCAGTCTGAAGTTAATTTAAGAAAAATGAAGGAATGCACTATCACCAGATGTGGTTTCCCTAAGCACCCTTAAATATTACATGCTTAAAAGTGAAAACTGCACAAAACATGACAGAGGTTAAACAAAACCTGTGTTTTTGTTATATCAAAAATCTTAACTAGTATACATTAAATACACATTTATATTAAAAGTATTGACAAAAATAACTGATAATTTGTAGTTCTCTAATTACAGAATGGTTGCTGGAAGGGCCTATTAAAATTGTGAATAAAATACTTAGTTACTACTTGTAGGTTTAGATACAGTAAAGTAATTGATTTGTAATTGATCATTTGTAGTGGTGTTTCTCAAATTCTACAGTGAAGCCTTTGGAAAGGTTACAAAGTGTTTTATTTCTTGGGCAATATTAACTGCCTATTTCATGCTGGCAATTAAAGGCAAACAATTATTACTGGGCATTCAGAGGCTTCTGCCTTGGAGGAACTAAGTTGCTACCATCTTGTCTGAGGAAGGGAAGGTGTCAGCATAAATGATTCCCAAAAGGAAATCTGCATTTGCAAAAGTTTCAGAAAAAGCAATTTAAGACAAAGATGAACATGGGAGACATTATATAAACACTGCAATGCCAAAAAATTACAGTATAGCTTTCCATGTCACAATAATTGCTAATTTATAGTCAGCCATTGCTCCAGTCCTGGTTTCTTTTCACTTTGCACTTACCTGACTACAGCAATTCTCTCTCATAATTAATACTTTATGACACAATCTGAGAGGTTATTGACCAAGTCTGGTAACTGAAAAAAAGCAGATATAGCTAGAGAGAAGGAAGATGACCACTCCATTGAAATAGGTGTCATTACTTCCACATGTAAAAAGAATTATTTTGATTATAGCAGACAGTTAAAAATAATTTTTAAGCAATCCCTCCTCCACATGCACACAAGCAATATTAGATTCAGAGCTGAATAAAATTATTGTTTATATACTGAGCACTCACTGCTCAGTACATAGGAATCATCTTTTAATAAGTATGATTATACATTGTCCTGGTTTCAGCTGGGATAGAGTTAATTGTCTTCCTAGTAGCTATTATAGTGCTATGTTTTGGGTTCACTATGAGAAGAATGTTGATAACACTGATGTTTTCAGTTGTTGCTAAGTAGTGTTTAGGCTAAGTCAAGGATTTTTCAGCTTTTGATGCCCAGACAGCAAGACGACTGGAGGGGCAGAAGAAGTTGGGAGGGGACACAGCCAGGACAGCTGACCCAAGCTGGCCAACGGGGTATTCCATACCATGTGATGTCACATCTAGTATATGTACTGAGGGGATTGGGGGTAGGGGGATCGCCGCTTGGGGACTAGCTGGGCATCGGTCAGTGGGTGGTGAGCAATAGCATTGTGCATCACTTGTATATTCCAATCCTTTTATTATGATTATTGTCATTTTATTGTTGCTATCATTATCATTATTAGTTTCTTCTTTTCTGTTCTATTAAACCATTCTTATCTCAACCCATGAGTTTTACTTTTTTTTTCCCGATTCTCTCCCCCATCCCACTGGATGGGGGGAAGTGAGTGAGCAGCTGCGTGGGGCTTAGTTGCTGGCTGGGGTTAAACCACAACAGTCCATTTTGGTGCCCAACATGGGGCACGAAGGGTTGAGATAATGACAAACCTAACTAGAGCTTGTTAAAACAAATTTGTTACAAGCATTCATTACATTGGTCTAATAGTTGCTGGTGTCTATGTTGATTTATGAGTTCTTACAGTTGTGGCACTTGTTTTTAGAGTTCTGTTATGTGTCACCTCACTTGCTGTATATAGTCCCTGTGCTGCTGCTTATCATCCATAGGGGGTGGATTAAGGTTTTCTCTTTCATGTATTGTGTAATACTGGCTTATGGTATGATAAAATTATCGGTCATGGGACTAGGTGTTTGCACTCAGCATTTTCATCACCTCTATACTTCGGGAGCCATCCGTGGGAAACTATTAATAATTACACCATTCACCTTTCCTCCTCGGAGAGCCAAACTATGGGTGTGACACCTTTCTTCCCCAGTCTAGTTACAATGGCATTTGAGAATTTTGGAAAATTTGAATACCCTTGTGATGTTGAGACCAGCATGGTCCTCTTGCTAGGAACTAGCATGGTCCTGAATGTGGTTCAGGTCTTGTTTAAGGTTCAACAACTATTTAAGAAGATCACCCAGAGATCTGCCCTGAGGCTGGAAAATTATGAGTGGCAGGGTGTGTGGGGTAGTATAGGGAAATGCCTAGGGTAGTGTTCCAAAACACCTCCAGTGTTTTGGAACTTCACCCTTGAACAAGTGCAGAATCCTGAAAAACTAGCAGAACATTTGGAAAAAGTATGCTGTCACCCCGACAATTCCATGGAGACACAAATTACTGCAATATGCTGGGGCCTGGCCCATGACTATTGAACCCAGTTCAATACCACTCAGTACCCTCAAGGTGAGGAGAAGGTCTCTAGATCTAACAACAAGGCAACAGGCACTGCGGCCAGTCCAACCCCCACAACAGGCACTGCAAATGAACCAGCGAACCAACCCACACCAGTATCAGTTGCCCTCATACACAAGAAGAAATATGCTAAAAAATCAGTTCGCTTAGTGAAGGATGAAGGTGAACCAGGGTCATCACGGGAATAGGAGGAAGCGGCAGAACCAGAGGTAATCACCCGATCCCTATCCTTGAGTGAGCTGCAGGATAAGCAAAAAGATTTCAGCTGTTGTATAGATCAGCATATTATCACCTGGCTCCTCCGATGCTGGGACAATGGGGCTAGTAGCCTGGAATTAGAAGGTAGGGAAGCCAAGCAGCTGGGATCGCTTGCCAGGGAAGGTGACATTGACAAGGCAATTGGAAAAGGGACACAAGCCATCAGCCTCTGGAGGCAACTCTTGTCAAGTGTGAAGGAAAGGTACCCCTTTAAGGAAGATGTTATATGTCAATCAAGCAAGTGGACCACCATGAAAAGAGGTATCCAATATCTGAGGGAATTAGCTGTGCTAGAGACGATTCATCATGACCCGGACAACCAACAATTACCCAAAGATCCAGGCGAAGTCCTATGCACACGACCCATGTGGCAGAAGTTTGTATGGAGCGCACGATCGTCCTATGCCAACTCACAGGCACTAATGACCTGGAAAGACGAAGAGGCACCAATGGTGGATGAAATGGCTCGCCAACTCCATCAATATGAAGAAAATCTCTCCTCCTCCCTACAAGCCTGCATTTTGGCTATGGAGAAGCTGTCCCAGGATTTCCAGCAACTCAAAGAGGATATGTCCTACTCCCCACCTGTAAGGACCAATGTCTCAGCTATTAGAAGTGAGTGTTCCTGTGCCCGAGACAGACAATATAGAAGGTAGATACCACAAGGTGCCCTGTGGTTTACCTATGTGATCATGGAGAGGATATGAGGAAATGGGATGGAAAACCTACCTCAGTCCTAAATGCACGGGTACATGAGCTGTGAGAAAAAAACACCACAAAAGGGGATTCTCCCAGGAAAAATGCCGTTCCAGTTTCCAAACAGAGTAGAAGGGCTGATCTTATTTCCGATCCTCTTGAAGGGAATTCTGAGCCAATCTTATGAGAAGTGGATAATGGATACTATGACAAGAATTAGAGGGGCCCTGCCTCCAGCCAGGTGGAGGAAAGGGAAAACCGGGTCTATTGGACTGTATGGATTCGATGGCCTGGCATGGTAGACCCACAGGAGTACAAGGCTCTAGTAGACAGTGGCGCACAGCGTACATGTTGGCAGTCCTGCTCAGAGCAGCTGGTCTGCAGTCGGGGACTCCCCCTTGGGTCGGGGCACCGCCCGAGGTAACTCCTCAAGGGAAAGAGCCCTCAGCTTTTAGGTGAGTGATACGTGTGTTTTGAGCCGTCACTAAATCTTGGGGATTCTTAAGTCGGCCATGTAGTATTAATTCTCTTTACATCATTGAGCCTGTGGTTTTATAAAATGTTACCGGACTTCTAACTAACTTTTGCTGAAGAATAAAATTGAGTTTTAACACCTATTGGATTTGGTTAGTCATGCATGCGTAACACTGACCCACAGGAATATAAGGCTCTAGTGGACACCGGCGCACAGTGCACTCTAATGCCATCAAGTTATAAAGGGGCAGAACCCATCTGTATCTCTGGTGTGAGAGGGGGATCCCAAGAGCTAACTGTATTGGAAGCTGAAGTGAGTCTAACTGGGAATGAGTGGCAGAAACACCCCATTGTGACTGGTCCAGAGGCTCCATGCATCCTGGGCATAGACTATCTCAGGAGGGGGTATTTCAAACACCCAAAGGGGTATCAGTGGGCTTTTGGTATAGCTGCCTTGGAGACGGAGGAGATTGAACAGCTGTCCACCTTGAGCAGCCTCTCTCAAGACCCTTTGATTGTGGGGTTGTTGAGGGTTGAAGAACAACAAGTGCCAGTTGTTACCACAACGGTGCACCGGTGGCAATATCGCACCAACTGAGACTCCCTGATCCCCATCCATAAGCTGATTTGCCAATTGGAGAGCCAAGGAGTGATCAGCAAGACTCACTCACACTTTAATAGTCCCATATGGCCCGTGCGGAAATCTAATGGGGAGTGGAGATTAACAGTTGACTATTGTGGCCTGAATGAAGTCACGCCACCGGTGAGTGCTGCTGTGCCGAATATGTTAGAACCTCAATACGAACTGGAATCAAAGGCAGCTAAGTGGTATGCCACAATTGACATTGCTAATGCGTTTTTCTCAATCCCTTTGGCAGCAGAGTGCAGGCCACAGTTTACTTTCACTTGGAGGGGCATACAGTACACCTGGAATCGACTGCCCCAGGGGTGGAAACACAGCCCCACCATTTGCCATGGACTGATCCAGGCTGCACTAGAAAAAGGTGAAGCTCCAGAGCACCTGCAATACATTGATGACATCATCGTATGGGGCAACACGGCAGAAGAAGTCTTTGTGAAAGGGAAGAAAATAATCCAAATCCTTCTGAAAGCTGGTTTTGCCATAAAAGAAAGTAAGTTCAAGAGACCTGCACAGGAGATCCAGTTTTTAGGAATAAAATGGCAAGATGGACGTCGTCAGATCCCCATGGATGTGATCAACAAAATAGCAGCTATGTCTTCACTGACTAATAAAAAGGAAACAGAGGCCTTCTTAGGTGTTGTGGGTTTTTGGAGAATGCATATTCCAAACTACAGTTTGATTGTAAGCCCTCTCTATCAAGTGACCCGGAAGAAGAATGATTTTAAATGGGGCCCTGAGCAACAACAAGCCTTTCAATAAATTAAGCGGGAGATTGTTCATGCAGTAGCCCTTGGGCCAGTCCGGGCAGGACAAGATGTTAAAAATGTACTCTATACCAAAGCCGGGGAGAATGGCCCTACCTGGAGCCTCTGGCAGAAAGGATCAGGGGGATGGAGGAGAGAATCGGGAAAAGAAGCAAAACTCATGGGTTGAGATAAGAACGGTTTAATAGAACAGAAAAGAAGAAACTAATGAAGATAATGATAACAACAATAAAATGACAATAATAATAACAAAAGGATTGGAATATACAAGTGATGCACAATTCAATTGCTCACCACCTGACGACTGATGACCAGTTAGTCCCCAAGCAGAAGTCTCCCCACCCCCAGTACATATACTAGATGTGACATCACATGGTATGGAATACCCCGTTGGCCAGCTTGGGTCAGCTGTCCTGGCTGTGTCTCCTCCCAACTTCTTGTGCCCCTCCACCCTTCTTGCTAGCTGGGCATCAGAAGCTGAAAAATCCTTGACTTTAGACTAAACACTACTTAGCAACAACTGAAAACATCAGTGTTATCAACATTCTTCTCATAGTGAACCCAAAACATAGCACTATAATAGCTACTAGGAAGACAATTAACTCTATCCCAGATGAAACCAAGACAATCTTCAAAACTAATTTAAGAGGATTTCACTACAAGCCCTTCAGTCTAGAACTCTAGCTACATGATATCTTTATGTGCTTCTGTTTTGGGATTGTGTGGCGGGGTTTTGGTAGTGGGGGAGAGGGCTACAGGGGTGGCTCCTGTGAGAAGCTTCTAGAAGCTTCCCCAGCTCCAAGTTGGACCCACCTCTGACCAAGGCCGACCCAATTAGTGACGGTGGTAGCACCTCTGCGATAACATATTTAAGAAGGGAAACCTGCAGCCGGTGTGGAGATTGGAATGTGAGAGAAACACCTATGGAGATACCAAAGTCAGTGAAGAAGGAGGGGGAGGAGGTGCGCCAGAGGAGGTGATGGCCCTGCAGCCCCTGGTGAGACGGCAGGCTGTCCCCCTGCAGCCCATGGAGGTGAGTGGTGGAGCAGATGCCCACCTGCAGCCTGTGGAGGACCCCACGCTGGAGCAGTTGGATGCCCTCGAAGATGGCCATGACTCCATGGGAAAGACTGCGCTAGAGCAGCCTGTGCCTGAATGTCTGCAGCCCGCGGAAAGGACCTATGCTGGACAAGTTTGTGAAGGACTGTCTCCTGTGGGAGGGACCCCACGCTGGAGCAGGGGAAGAGTGAAGAGTCCTCCCTCTGAGGAGGAAGGAGTGCAGAGACAATGTGTGATGAACTGACCCCAACCCCCATTCCCAGTCCCCCTGCACCACTGGGGGGAGGAGGTAGAGAAAACCAGGCGTGGAGCTGAGCTGGGAAGGAAGGAGGGGTGGGGGGAAGGTGTTTTAGGATTTGGGTTTACTTCTCGTTATTCTCGTTTTGATTCGGTAGTAAATGAAATTGATTTTGTTTTTTTCCCCAAGTTGTTGAGTCTGTCTTTTGCCCGTGACCATAACTGGTGAGTGATCCTTCCCTGTCCTTGTCTCAATCCACGAGTGTTTCTTTATATTTTCTGCTCCTCATCCCACTGGGGCTGGTGGTCAAGGAGTGAGAAAGCAGCTTCATGGTGCTTTGTTGCCAGCTGGGCTTAAATCACGACAGCTTCTTAAAACAAGTTTTACTATAAAAGCAGTAGTTCACTTTTTGCAGCATATAGTGTCAAAACATAATCTCAGATTTCATAGCTGTTAATAAAAATGAAATAAACAGACTAATTAGACTATGAACCAGCTGAAACAAAACTAGATGATTTCATAATAGAAAGTAGTGCTTTCTCTTACAGGTGGAATTTCCATTGTATTATGAAATGCTACCTGTTATTTAATGGCACACAACACTACTAGAAAATGAAAACTGCTCCAACAGCTATAACTGCTACAGAAATAATTAGGCCATTATAGCATCACTACAAGCAAAAATCAACTAGCAGTTTGGAGTTTATGAAAGGATAAATAACAGGACTTGAGTGCCTGCCTAATACAAGAGGCTTATTTTAAGTAGATAAAGTGTAGCACACAAGCAGGAAGCTCCATGAGAGCAGTCTGCTGTAACTGGATTCATCCAAAAAACAGCCTTTCATGTATTTCACTGTGAATGTAAAATATTTCTCTTTATATACAGAAATTTTGAGAGCAAAAATACCATGTCAGCATCTCCTCATCATGCCCATAATTTATAGCATAAATTTTATGCTATACTTGATGTAATATTTTTTGGCAATATAACAGTACACTTAACGTGGAAAGCAAAAGGATCTACTGTTTTCCAAGACAGAAAACCTTTCTATGATGAATGGGAACACAACAAAAAACAGGAAACAGCAATGAAATATGCTAAATCAGTTTACAAAATATTTAATTATGGTAATCTCTAACTTAAGGCATCTATGCTCAACTATAAATATGTACTTCAGTGTTCTCTGGAGCTGGTGCCTAAAATGGTACCTATCCACTTGTTCTAGACAGTCTTGGCATTATTCTAATACCAGTATTTATACTGAACATAATTAAAATATAGTTATGAAATTATGATGGAAAATAGATTTATATATTCAAATATATATAAAAATAAAAAATGGGAGAATTTCCTTTTTTAAATAACAACCATATTAAGCAGAAATTTAAAGTGTCCACTTCTTTCCTCTTACAGATGGTAATCACTTGGACTCAGCATGCTTCTGGCAGTACCACTGAATGGTCACCTAACACAGACGAGCTCCATGATTCAATATTCATACCTGTTTTATAAGCTTTAATAATAATATTAAAATGATTTTTATATGCATTTCTAAGTATTTATAAATTTGAGGATTCGTACAGACTGAAGTCAAGAAATTCACATTTTCTTTATTGCCTTGTACATTAAAACATTATGTATTATCAACAGAATACACCGAAACACAGCTACTTAAAACTATGAATTGTAAATATTAAAAATGCATCTGTAGCAATTCTAGAAAATACTTTTTTTAAAAAGTAAGCATCTATTTGGCAAACTAAAAATTTAAGGCTTTAGAAAGGCCGAAGCTGTCACTTTCCTCAATGTAGTTCATTTTCACTTTTCAAGTAATGGATCATTTGTGTGCAATGCAGTACTTTCACCAATTTTTTTTTTATTGTAAGTAGTAACAGAAACTGTAAATAAACCCGTTTTTTTCAGCTACCTACAAAGAGAAATAATTATATTGCTATTGCAAAACCCAGTTAAAACTTAACTTCTCCTGCTATGCAAACCAAATAAAAGTTGCTATAATCATGTAAAGTTTTGCAATAGCAATATTAACATTGGTATTAATGAAGTATGAATAGAAATGCATGCTTGTAAAAGGAAAAGATGGAAGAAGAGATCAAGAGCTGCAAGAATGGCATGCACTGAGAGCCACGGACATGATTAGTAGCAATAAAACAGGTAAAACTGAGAAGATATTGCTTGCACCAGGACCATAGTGCAGATGACTTGTTAGCAGAAAACTTGTGATGAGACCACAACACAGATGTTAACAGGAAGATGCACTATGGACATAATATATTAAAAATGAGGAAAATATTGACAATGGTCAGCAACCTTGCCTAAGATATTTAAGGTGGGTTAGATAAGCTAGCGTCTGAAGCCAATGATCCCACCACAGCAACTACTGACTCCCAAAGGGCATAAAGGCCTGTCCAAAAACCAGTCTGTCATCACTAGTTAAGAGGAACCCAGAAATCATAGCAAGAACTCAACAGCCAGCATCTTTTGTCCTCTGTGAATGAGTGTGTAGATACAACTTATTTAAGAAATTAATTAAAATGAAAATCACCTTCCCCTTTCATGAAGTCTTCCACTGAGTTTTGTTACATTAATTCCTACAATTGGACTATATTATTAAAAACATTAATAAAATCATTGTCCTTGAGACTTTTGATAAGAAAGTAACAATGATCCATGTGAAACAGCACATACATGTAGAACAATTTTTTTTTAGTCTAAAGAAAAGTAATGAACATTTCTCTCTAAATGAAGACACATTAATTTTTTTAATTTAGAAGTTGTTTTTAGGCAAAGCAAAAAGTAATAATATGAAGGATTACCAATAAATAAAACTAAGGAAACAACACTGCATACAAAACTTCTTGCAGCTATCAAAATGTTTTGGCTAATTTTTTATGTTTGGTTGGTTTCATTCAAATTTCCAAAAGACTGTCTGCTTGCTGATGGATGAAATATACATTTATTTTTGTACAGTCTTAATACAATATATAGTTTCACTAAAGCCTAAAATATTTGAAAAGATAAAAATCAAATTCTATTTTCAAATATTACAAAAAAAAAAGACTGTATAACAGGACTTTGGTTTTGTTCCATCACAATGAGAAGCTCTGAGCTGAAAGGAATTTTTAATCATCTGTTCCCCAACAGAAGAATCTGACTGTTCTCCCTGTTCTCTTAATATCCTCACAGATGGAAATCATGCAGCAAATCAGAGGAAGGCAGAGCCACACATGAATGTATGAGTAAAGAAAGGGGAGGAGAGGAAGAAGAAATGGGGTCTGTTTGCATGTGGGAGGGTTACAAGAGGGTTTGGGAAGGAGAGGGTGAAGTGGTACATATATGTAGAGAAGAAAGACATGGAGGGTCTGACTCATAGGGTGATATGTGCAACAGGAGAGAAAGTGGCAGGGGCAGAAGCATTGAAGGTTGCAAAGGAGTAGAGAGAGAAAGAAAAATGGAAGCTAGAAGCTTAGCTGAATGCAGGAGGGAAGGATGAAGTAACAGAGATGAAAACTAGAGAAAGAGACAGGGGTCATATTTGTGTGAAGAGAAACTGTACGGGTAGACAGAAGATGGTTTCAGCAACAGGTTGGGTATTGAGCCAAATAGCTTATTTGATTAAAGCATATCTTACAGAGGAAAAAAAATGACTTGAATTAAAAACAGTCACTATCATTGTTAAAAATCTGCACCTTATTTCTAATTTGAATTTGTCTAGAATTTGACTATATGTTTCTGTTGCACTGATTTTTGACAGTGTGAAGTAAAGATTCAGGATGTTACTGAAAGACAGTATAAAGATCTCAAATTTGCTGGCAAAACTCAGCTACTGATGATGCACAACACAACCAATGAGGCATATCATGCACTACTATATTAAAGATTTAAGGGGTCTCAAGACAGCAGTGATTGGAAAAAACCTGAATGATCTTTTATAAAGATCTCACTGTCTCCATAAGCAATAGAAAATTGAAAAAAAAACCCCAAACATACAAATCAAAGAACGCAGGAGCTGAATCCATAACACAAAGTAAAAAGGTAAGGTTTTTGAACATCAGTCAGCATTCCAGGCCTATGAATGGAATCAGCTGTATCCCAGAGATAGTAGGGCTAAACTTCAGGCTCAGGTAAGACAGCATACACATATTTGAGTGAGCCTTAGACTACAGTGAGATCTCATTTACTCAAGATAATAGTTCATTTAGACACTCCAACTAGCAGAAAAGCTCAGATAATCTGGATATTATACATGATATCAACAAATAAAATATACCTACCTCAGTCCTTGGTTCCAAATGGGCTTGTTAGCTTCAGTGCAGCTAACAGCAGAAATATATGGAGTCAGCTGTGATTTGGTGCTATACCCAAATATATCACTATAGAGCATAATACAGAAAATATGAGTAATTCCATAAAACTCAGCTTAGATTTAATAGGATGTATTAGCTGCATCTCAGCACCAGCTATACTGAATCTGTAGGCATTTCTCCACTTGATACCTTGTAGCCCTCCCTTCCAAGAAGGCCAAGAAAAGGGCTTGCTAGGTCAGGCAGAATACTGGGCTTTATTTGCAAATGCCTCTGACCTAATAAGCCCACTGGAGCTAAAAAGTGCTGTAATTTACAGAAAGCAGCAATGGAGTCATCTTAATTTCAGAAGAGCTGGAGTGAATAAGCCAAGCTGAACCAAAGCCAACTGCAGATATGATGGTATGAACAGGGTGCAGAGGTAGCCCAAGAGCCTGAGTTAGGAATGGCTTCTCAGATCCTGTTACAGGCATTATAGAAATAGCCATGCTCTTTCTGAACGTGCCAGCATAGCTGCAATCATGCAGCGCTGCACCTGAGCTAATAAAACCTGTCACCTCTGACTTGTTTCTTCATCAGTGACATAGAGAATTTGCATCCCAAATATTCTATCCAAATCTGAACAGCTGCAAAGATGGATGTGATGACCTTTCTGAATTCCACCTTAAAAACTAGTTACATATGTCTAGGTATAAGCTGAACATACATAGCTGAAACCTGAATCCAATGATAAATTCAGACAACTTTCTTTTGCCCTTTATATGTACAAGCATAGCTCTATCTGTTTGCAGTTGCAAGTGTTCAGCAAATCTACTCCAATGTATGTCAGCATGAGCATGAATAAAACAAGAAACACAAACTCAGTGTCCAATTAATGTGTGGGTGGGTGGGCAGCTTGGAACCATGCATTCATTTTGAAATAAAAATTTTATGGTTGTATCAGGAATGCACGCTAGTATTCCAGAGTAACATTTGCACTGCACTTAGTATTACAGTGAAAACCCCAGAAATGTCTGCTGAGGGGAGGGGGGAAGGGGAGGGGAAAATCCCACTAAGAGAAGATCACTGATAGAATACATTAAATAAAGCCTGTGGCCATAGAATGGATTTGGAGAAGAGAAAAAAAATAGTAGAAAACCATTCAGAACTGTATGAGGTACAGATCTGGTATGAAAAGGATATCCAGTTATTAAAGGCTGTATCACAATATATATGCTAGAGGAAGCTAAATTCAGACTTAACAGACAAGTCAGATTCTTGAATTGTCTATTTTTGAATGCTTGACTTTGCAAAATGAAAGTTTTTAAAAAAAATTTCTAGGCATATAATTTTAACTATGTTAATTATAAGAATGCTTAAATACACAGAAACCTGAAAGAGATAATAGGCTATCTGCTTGTGATTAAACAGTCCAACAGCTAAAAGGAGTAGGTCATGAAAAGCATAACTGCAATCTTACTTATACCACCTTGAATCAATAGTTGGAACTTATGAAGATGTTTGCATCTGCTGTCATTAGACAAATCCTTCTAGAGAGAATTGATATAGGCTTAACTGAGGTGAATATTTTGACAACCTGTGCAGATTTTCTTTGCTGAAGGAATGGAGGCACCTTTGAAGGTTCTATAGGATATATTTTTGAAAGTATTTGCATGAAGTGGTAACTCCACAAGATTATACAACTAAATTCAAAATTCTCTACTCTACAACACATAATTCATGAACATACGAAGTTCCTTCCTCTACCTTAGGTCCTTCTTTTAGGGCAAGCTGAAATTCAAGTAAATTGAAATGAACATAAAGTAGGAGAAGAAAGAATTCTGTGGCTTGGGATTGCTTTTTGCATCTGAAAGATTTCATTTGATTTTTATTAGCTTTTCCCTAAACCTAGGAAAAGTGTAAACATTAGGAGTTTAGAGGGTCTCTTGCAACTTGATTTTGATTGTGTGGGAGATTGCATGATATATTATGAGCAAGTGAAAACAGAATTAAATGATCCTCTTGGTTTCAGTGAATTAAACCCCCTTATTCTGAAAGCAGAAATACCATAGTAAGGTTCATGATCAGTGAGAAAAGTTGGGACTAGGAGATAATAGTGGAGAAGGGTGAGACAGAATGGTATTCTAGCTGCTTCTTTTCCATAAAAAGATACAGAGTTCATTCTGAAAGGAAAAAAAGAGAGGGAATGATCTTTAGAACACTGACTAAGGGTTTCTTGTTAGTAGGCAACCACTAACACCTACTGAGATATTTATCTGTGGTATAGGTGTCACAAGAAATAAGAAACAGCTGGTAGAACACTCTCTGTTGTAGTCAAAGAAACAATTATTATGCCTCCTTACTCAGACAATGGTACCAGTTGGTTATCTGGAAAACAGGAGAACACAGCTCTTTTAAAAATATTCCAGTTGATTTTTTCTGTATTAAAATGTACTGTTTGGTTTTATGTGTTGCTTGATTTAGTTTTTTTTAGTATGTAAGAAAGAAGTTTATCTTGTGATTGAAAAAAGGCGTATTTTATTAGACAATCATAAAATATTTATTTGTTAAAATATTTGTTATGATCTCTGAGTCGTCAGAAGAAATTGTCTTTAATCAATTTACTGGACTCTCTGTCAACTTGATAAAAGAATCATGTGTAGCTTAATCTTTAAAAACCCTAAGTCTCTTACTCCTATGTTTTCAATCCAGTGGATAAAACTTCCCAAGTCCAGGTCGTCATCAATGGTACCATCATGAAAACATGGTTAGAAAAACAAGTTCTGTTTTCTCAGGCCTCCTTTCTCAGGCAATTTAAGGGACTGTCTTTTTCATTAAATGTTGTCTGAGAAGCTAGAAGGACTAGAGTGACCTCATACCAACCAACTCTAGAAAAAGATGCCACAATCTGGTTAAAAAAAAGTTCCTCCCCTTTCTCCTTGTACAGATTTCTGCAAGGCCCACAGGACATTACTGAGAAGTGACCTAGCCCCTAACAACCCAGCCAAGAGAAGTGAGATAGGATGTATTTTTCCACACATGCATCTCCTTAAAATAAAGAGAAGTTATAACACACACAAATTAGATTATTTACTTCATTTTTTGATAGGTGATGGACAGGGAAAAAATATAACAAAGTCTTTCTCTATTGGAGTATTCTATGATGCATTGACACTGAGTGGATATATGAAGTTAGTTCAACATGGCCAACAGCAAATTTAGCAGAAACTGAAATGTAAGTAAATGATGGTTATTTTTCATTAACATATATAATTTCTAATCGACCTTTTCATTTTGGTTATATATCTGCAACATGCTCTGCTACCTTATTTATTATTTTCAATTATTCATTGCTATGTCAACTTTATTGAATATTCTTCATCAGTGTGATCCTTTCTTTAGGAAGCATGTCATTTATTATGTTCTGTTAACACACAAAAAATAAGGGATCTTGCTATAAAGGATGATTGTCTTTGACAACTTGTTTTATTTCTCTGCTACCTATTAGCAACATATGAGCTGTTTTTTGTAATGGGACTGGCTGGGATGGAATTAACTTTCCTCATAGCAGCCCATATAGTGCTGTACTTTGCACTTGTGGTTAGAATGGTGTTGATAATGCACCAATGTTTTGGCTATTGCTGAGCAGTGCTTGCACAGTATAAAGGTTGTCTCTCCATCCCCCTCCTCCAAAGGCTGGCAGACTGGAGGTGGACAAGAGCCTAGGAGGGGACATAGCTGGAACAGCTGACCCAAACTGACCAAAGGGACATTCCATACTATATGATGCCATGCTCAGCAATAAAAGCGAGGCTCATCCCCTGCACTCTGAATGTGCTGACCCCTGCGATTTCCCCAAATGCGGGAAACTCGACTGCTTAAGTTGTGGTAGTGGGGGACTGCGTTTGCACTCTCCCCTGGCTGATACAAATTTAGAAAAAGCCACCTGGTTAGTCAACAGTAGGGGATCTGCCAATCAGGGGGGCCCTGCCCAATCAGAACGTTTACATACTGTAGAAGGGGATAAAGTCCCTGTAGTGCACATAAAAAATATGTTAGGGAAGACAGTCTGGGTTACTCCTGCCTCAGGCAAAGGCAAACCCATTCATGGGATTGCTTTTGCTCAAGAGCCTGGGTGCACTTGGTGGGCGATACGGAAGGATGGGGAAGTCCAATATGTTGTGGCGGGTTGACCCTGGCTGGATGCCAAGTGCCCACCAAAGCCGTTCTATCACTCCCCCATCCTCAGCTGGACAGGGGAGAGAAAATATAACAAAGGGCTTGTGGGTCGAGATAAGGACAGGAGAGATCACTCACCAATTACCATCACGGGCAAAACAGACTCAGTTTGGGGAAAATTAACTCAATTTATTACCAATCAACCAGAGTAGGGTAATGAGAAATAAAACCAAATCTCAAAACACCTTCCCTCCACACCTCCCTTCTTCCCGAGCACAACTTCACTCCCGGATTCTCTACCTACACGCCCCCCAGTGGCGCAAGGGGAACGGGGAATGGGGTTTACGGTCGGTTCATCACACGTTATTTTCTGCCGCTTCATCCTCCTCGGGGAGGGCTCATCACACTCTTCCCCTGCTCCAGCGTGGGGTCCCACCCATGGGAGACAGTCCTCCACGAACTTCTCCAATGTGGGTCCTTCCCACGGGCTGCAGTTCTTCACAAACTGCTTCAGTATGGGTCCCTTCCATGGGGTGCAGTCCTTCAGGAGCACACTGCTCCAGCATGGGTCCCCCACGGGGTCACAAGTCCTGCCAGAAAACCTGCTCCATGGGCTCCTCTCTCCACAGAACCGCAGGTCCTGCCAGGAACCTGCTCCAGCGCAGGCTTCCCACGGGGTCACAGCCTCCTTTGGGCATCCACCTGCTCCGGCGTGGGGTCCTCCACGGGCTGCAGGTGGATATCTGCTCCACTGTGAACCTCCATGGGCTGCAGGGGGACAACCTGCCTCACCATGGTCTTCATGAAAGGATGAGGGGAATCTCTGCTCCGGCGCCTGGAGCATCTCCTCCCCCTCCTTCTTCACTGACCTTGGTGTCCGCAGGGTTGTTTCTCTTACATGTTCTCACTCCTCTCTCTGGCTGCTGTTTCTGTCTATCCCGCAACTTTTTTCCTTCTTAAAAATGTTATCACAGAGGTGTTACCACTATTGCTGATTGGCTCGGCCTTAGCCAGTGGCGGGTCCATCTTAGAGCTGGCTGGTATTGGCTCTGTCGGACACAGGGGAAGCTTCTAGCAGCTTCTCACTGAAGCCACCCCTGTAGCCCCCCCGCTACCAAAACCTTGTCACACAAAGCCAATACGTATGTGCCTCAAGGGGATTTGATTTTAGGTGAGAATAGCCAATGAATTCAATTGTATGATGTTAATTGCTATATAACCCTGCCACTGTATGTCATCAATTACTGTAATTGTTGTATGCTATATCAATGTTATTACAGTAAGAATCACTTAGATCAAGCAAGAATGAACTGTGATAAAACTGAGCAAAGCACAGTAGTGATGGAACCATGACTGCCTTCAGCATGCAACAGTCCAGCACTACACACCATCCTCCTGGTGTGCCCAATGTCACCCGCCCACTGCACTGAAGCCTGATCCTGCTCTGCCGACTGAGCAGATTTTGCATCATCCCTCCTTCCCAGAAAGACTTGTATGACAGATGGAGCCCAAAGTCATGGACTAAATGAACTCAACAGACATTTTTATAGGGATGGCCCATAGACTAAGGGAATGATATCTCTGTGTGTGTATATGTATCTCAAAGGACGGGAAAGGTGATGGTGATTAATTGAGATGTATTGGAAAGTGTGGGACCTGGACATCACATAAATGGCATAGAAAAAGGGGTGGATACTGTCCTAGTTTCGGCTGGGATAGAGTTAATTTTCTTCCTAGTAGCTGGTATAGTGTTATGTTTTGGATTTAGTATGAGAATACTGTTGATAACACACTGATGTTTTCAGTTGTTGCTAAGTAATGTTTAGTCTAAAGTCAAGGATTTTTCAGCTTCTGATGCCCAGCCAGCAAGAAGGGTGGAGGGGCACAAGAAGTTGGGTGGGGACGCAGCCAGGACAGCTGACCCAAACTAGCCAAAGGAATATTCCATACCATATGATGTTATGCCCAGTATAAACTGGGGGGGAGTTGGCCGGGAGGGGTGGATCACTGCTCGGGAACTAACTGGGCACTGGTCGGCATATGGTGAGCAATTGCATTGAGCATCACTTGTTTTGTATATTCCAATTCTTTTATTATTATTATTATTGTAATATTATTATTTTCTTCCTTTTCTGTGCTATTAAACTATCTTTATCTCAACCCACAAGTTTTACTTTTTTTCCAATTCTCTCCCCCATCCTACTGGGTGGGGGGTGTAAGTGAGCAGCTGCATGGTGCTTAATTGCCATCTGGGGTTAAACCACAAGATGTCTGTATTCTGAAACAACTGCTACATGTAATGAGGCTCTGCTTCCCAGGAAGTGGCTGGACATAGCCTGCTGATGGAAAAATAGAGAATAAATCTCCTTTGGTTTTGCTTTTCTTCCCCACCCCCCCTTCTTTCCAGGCTCAGCTTCACTCCTGACTCTTCTACCTCCTCCCCCACTGAGCGACTGAGAAGGGGTAGGGAATGGGGGTTGTGGTCAGTTCGTAACACTTTGTCTCTGATGCTCCTTCCGCCTCACAGTTTTCCCCTGCTCCAGTGTGGGGTCCCTCCCATGGGCTACAGTCCTTCACAAACTGCTCCAGCATGGGTCCTTTCCATGGGGTACAGTCCTTCAGGAACAGACTGCTCCAGTGTGGGTCCCCCACAGGCTGCAGCTTCCTTCAGGGCATAATCACCTGGTCCAGCATGGGGTCCCCCATGGGCTGCAAGTTGGATATCTGCACTGATGTACTCCATGGGCTGCAGGGCGACAACCTGCTTCATCATGTTTTTCTCCACGGGCTGCAGGGGAAATCTCAGCTCCAGCACCTGGAACACCTCCTCCCCCTCCTCCTTCACTGACCTTGGTGTCTGCAGGATTGTTTCTCTCACAGTTTTCCTCACTCCTCTCTCTCACTGCTGCTGCACAGCATTTTTACCCTTTCTGAAATATGTTATCACAGAAGTGCCACCAGCATTGCTGATTGGCTCAGCTTTGGGCAGTGGCAGGTCCATTTTGGAGCCAGTTGAAACTGGCTCTGTCCATCATGGGGGCAGCTCCTGATGGGAAGCCACCCCTGCATCCTCCTGCTACCAAAACTCTGCCACATAAACCCAACACATTTTTGTATATAACAATGGATGCACAGATGCTTAAATATGCATTTGCCGCTGTCTCTATTGTTTTCACTGATGACTTTATCCAGATGCATATTCTTTAATTCTATTTACACTTGGAACAATGGAAAAAAACAAAAAAGATTTCCTCTGCAGAGTGTTAATGACAGAATCACTAATAGAATAGCACTTCTCTACATGAAGTACTAAGTTTCCAGAAAATTTTTTAACACCTGAACAAAGAATCTGAATTGAAATCTGAATCTGAAATGAAAAGCAGAATAAGCCACTACTGAAACACTGAAACCCACATCAAAGCAGTCTCTAAAAGACACAGTAAGCATGCAGTATACATGTATTTGGTAAATAAGAACTGTAGAAAAAGTGCAATTAAACAGACCGTTAAAAAACCTAACACATGAATTCCACACTTTATGGAGCCGTTTCTAATGTTTTCTCAGAGAAGAAACTGTCATTATTAATCACAAACTTTCACTGCTGTACACTTGCAAAATACAATTCTAACTTAAACCATGCCGTTTTTTGTCATTAAAAAGAATTTCAGAGATAATCTGCTTAAACACCTTCAACTGTAAAGACATATAAGACAAAGCACAGATAAAGAAGATACTGAGAAAGCTGAGTGGTGAGTGAAAGTCAGAAAGGCCGCCAACATTTTGTTCTTCAAAGGGCAGCATTAAATATCAAGTCAAAGCACTAATAATAATAATTTTAGATTATCTCATCCAAACTTGTCATTAGAGAACAGAAAACTAGTAATATCAGCCACTGATTTTCTGAACTGTTTTGTCTTTCTTTCCTCTGCTAACTTCTTCAGAGTTAGCATCCTTATCTTTTCTAGCTGATTTGGCCAGTCTCACGGTGTGCTAGCCAAGTTTTAAGAACATAGAAAAGTGTGATGGTTCGAGCACAGTGTAACATTACAGAGGGCAGGCAAGCATGGAAGTTATCCAGAGGACTTACAGCCCAGAAAAACATGATAGAATTAAGAAGTTTCTTTCAAATCCAAAGTCAGGAGACAGAAATATTTTTTTAATGGATTTGGACTGCAAACTGGGCATGAGAATCAGTGAAAGACTTCCACTAATTCCTTCTCTAATTGTATTAGTATGTTTCAAGTTGCCCTAGACTCTGAAAACCCTGAAGAATAAAGTTGTTAAAAGATGAGGTTTTATATTTATTAGCAGAGATGTCTAGAGAAGCTGATTACCAGTGTATGTCTTAAAAAATGTCTCAGGACAATGCTGTTAGTTTCCATTTTAATAAAGTCAATCACATGTACTAATATAATAATCTAATATAATCTAATGGAATAACAGCAGAAAATTCCAATAAGTCAAAGATTTCATCAGTGCACTTTTACTAAAGCTAGTTAGTACTCAGGAATTATAAAGTCTAAATATTTACTAAGTCTTCATTAATTAAATGGTTCTTAAACACATTGCAGTATAATTTTGAAGACAAATCTAGCAATATATAAAACAGTGTTGCATATTAACCAATACCAGAGGGTACTAAACCCACACATTTTCCAGCTTCTGAGAGAATCAGATCGATACAGTTGCCTGAATCTGGTATCATCCCATCAATTTGAAACTCTCTCCAATCGTTGATGAATAATATGAACTGAAGATTAAAAAATAAATCAAGAGCATCTGAAAAACTGAATAATTCTGCTGAACAATGTATTTTCATAAAGAGAAAACCCATATGAATGATAATCCAAAATTGAGTTACTAAAATTGAAGCACTACCCAATCATTAAGTTTCTTTAAATACAAGTATAGCATTAACAATATAACCTTATTGATAAAGGAAGTATTACTTAATACCTTTTCAGGAGAAAAATGAAGATATGGCAGAAATACATTGTAGCAAATTCTGTTCTTGAATAGTTACAGAAAAACTCACAACAGATTTGAATAGCTCACTCCACTCCTATCCTGGTAGAAGCTAAGGTCTCCAAAGATTTGCAACATGGGTGACTTTTGAGATCAGTCATAAGAATGCAAATAAAGGCAAATAGAAAAAAAATATATTTTACGCTATGGAAACAATACATATGAACATATGCTGTGAGAAAAGAAAAAAAAAATACCTGAAACAAGTTCCATAACAATATAAATAGGTTGTCGTTGTGTGCAAACTCCTATGAGTTTTACAATATTAGGATGATCATACTGTTTGAGTATTCTGCAAAACATACAGTAAATTTATTATATTAATAAACTTTATTGTATAAACTGTTTAAGTATCATAGGAAAATATCTTAAACTTAATATTATTTTAATGGAACATGTCATTAGTGTTATCATAAAAAAATCAATATAACAAATCAATCATCATAGTGTTTGAATGAGGGTACATCAACTCACTTATAAATCAAGACTGAATGCTATATTATTTTTATTATTATTCTACTATTTGTCTACATAACAAAAGAACTGAAAAATGGCCTGATAGATCTGTAGTTCCTCAAGAACCCCTGTAATTAAATAACATTTCAGTGGTGGACCAATAGCAGTTCGGTTAAAAAAGCCTGCACAGCACTTCCCTATATTTTCCTTTTGCACTGTTCAAATGCACACTCAATCCAATTTTACTTTAAGAGATTAACTTATTTGTACAGTAAGTTTTAAAAGAATATAAAGACAGCAATTTCAACTTTGGGAATTAAACAAAAACATTTACATCTTCTTACACAATGCTTTAATAAGAACATTTGCAATCTAAACCAGCATGCTATAATTTACAAGTATAATGAAGAGCTAGGAAGAATTCTGGAGAGACATTACAACTTTTAAATGTTTCTTCTACTATTTGCTAACTTAAACCACACCTTCTTTTTTTCATAAGAGTACAATATTAACCTACTTGGTACATACATACTCAGACACAGCATATTATTTTTCTTTCATTTTAAGACTGTTCTACCAGTGGCAGGCTGCTTAGCAAATGAAGCATCTCTGCAGCAACTGAGTTATGAGCCATTTAAAGATGTTCAATAGCTGTAATGGCTGATATTAGTGATTTATATAATGTCTTATAGTTTTCCTTATTGATCATACTAGTTTTTGAGTAAAAATGAAAATATATCAAGTTCCCTAGCAAGAAGAGAAAAAGATAATTTAAACAGTTTTAAAATTATCTCGATATACCTCTCTACCCTGATGAAATTTATATACCCTGAAGATATTTATATACCCATATAATCAGCCTATATTCAGAATAATTAGCATATTGTGGTATGAGTGTAATCGGAAAAATAGGTATGCAATCACATGCTGCCTGACAGAGCACAGAATCTCTCTTCTGAAGTGAATTCCTCTTCCCAAGAAAAAATTAGTAAATGGGGGTCCATACTATAACCTGTTCAAATTTGATCAGCTCTGTTAATCAAGCAGATGAGAAGGCAGGATTTATGACTGGTATAATTCAACAGTTACAGTGCAACAGTGTAGTGCAACAAAGAGAAGTGCAAAGTCCTGCACCTGGGGAGGAACAACTCCATGCACTGATATATGCTGGGGGTCACCCAGCTGGAAAGCAGCTCTGCAGAAAAGGAGGTGCCAGTTGGTGAACAAGTTCAACATGAGCCAGCAATATGCCCTTGCAGCAATGAAGGCTAATGGTATCCTGGGCTGAATTAGGCAAAGTACTGCCAGCAGGTCAATGGAGGTGATCCTACCCCTCTACTCAGCACTGATGAGGCCACACCTGGAGTCCTGTGTCCAGTTCTGGGCTCCCAAGTACAAGAGAGGCATGGACATACTTGAGAGACTCCAATGAAGGGCCACAAAGTTGATTAAGGGACTGGTGCATCTCTCCTATGAGAAGAGGCTGAGAGCTGGGATTGTTTATCCTGGAGAAGGGTCAGGGGATCTCATCGTTGTATATAAATACATGAAGGGAGGATGCAAAGAGGATAGAACCAGGCTCTTTTTAGTGATGTCCAGTATCAGAACAAGAGGCACTGGGCACAAACTGAAACACAGGAGGTTCATCTGAACATCAGGAAACACTTTTTCACTGTGAGGGTGACTGAGCACTGGAAAGGGTTGTCCAGGGATGTTGTGGAGTCTCCCTCCTTGGAGATATTCAAAATCCATCTGGGAAACCAGCTCTAGGTGGCCCTGCTTGAGCAGGGGGCTTGGACAAGATGAACCCCAGAGGACCCTTCCAACTGCAACCATTCTGTTATTCTGTGATAGAATCACATTTAAAGTAACACTGTCTTTCAGTCTTTTTGTCTGAATCCTTATGGCAAAACGCAGAAGAAATTTTAAATTGAGGCACTTAAAATAAGAAAAATGTGTTTTATAGGCACAGCTTGCTTTGCTGAAGAGGTGGTTTTGCCAACTGCAGATGCTGCTGCATTCACACATTAAAAAATTGCCTATTTTTAGTTACTGGGACAACAGTTGTGGAACATATTGAGGGAGAGAAAAAAAGGAAAAAAATTTTAGAACGGCTTCTTAAAATTTTTGTGAAGGTCAGATTTTATAAATTCATGTAGCAATAAAACTTGAAAAAACACCACAGTGTAAATATATGTTTTAATTAAATTTAGAAAACCTACCTGGCTTCTGACAGAAATTTTATTTTCAGTTCCTGAGGAAGATCTTCTTTACAAGTTTTTACAGCAACAGGAGTCTTATCCTTTAATGTTCCTTTATATACCTCACCAAAATTACCCTGAAATCAGGAAAAAAAAATCATTCTAAGTAAACAAAGTCTTTGCCTTTTAATAAAAGAAAACTAAAGTAAGGAGCATAGAATGATTTCCATCACGTGTATTTCTTAAATAAAAACAAAATGAAAATTATTTAGGACAGAAATTGAAGGAAGAAGGTGTCAGCCAAACTCTCCCCCCCAGAAAACAAAACCAAAAAACAAAGATCTCATTCTTTTAGATAAGCTTTGTATTTCCCAAAGAACAAATCAACTCCATTTTAAAATTGTCAGGTAAATTTTCAGATGAATCCCTCTCCTGTTTGCTAGTATCTAGAGATGCATGTGAGTTTAATAAACAGCAAAAATCTGCTGGAAATGTTTTCCTTTCTTTCCTCATTTGAATACCTGTCCTGGTTTTGGCTAGGATAGAGTTAATTTTCTTCCTAGTAGCTGGTACAGTGTGTTTTGGATTTAGTGTGAGAATAATGTTGATAACACACTGTTGTTTTAGTTGTTGCTAAGTAGTGCTTATCCTAAGTTAAGGATTTTTCAGTTTCCCATTCTCTGCCAGCAAGCAGGTGTACAAGAAGCTGGGAGGGAGCATAGCCAAGACAGCTGACCTGAACTAGCCAAAGGGATATTCCATACCATAAAATGTCATGCTCAGTATATAAACTAGGGTGGGGAGTTGGCTGGGAGGGGCAGATTGCTGCTTGGGCATCAGGTGGTGAGCAATTGCATTGTGCATCACTTGTGTTTTTTTCTTGGGTTTTATTTATTTTTTATTTTATTATATTCCTTTTCATCACAATTATTTTTATTATTATATTTTATTAGTATTATTATTAGTATTAGATTTGATTTTAATTTAGTTATTAAATCATTCTTATCTCAACACACGTGTTTTACTTTTTCTCCAATTCTCCTCCCCATCCCACTGGGAGCAGCAAAGAGTGAGTGAGCAGCTGTGTGGTGCCTAATTGCTGGTTGGGCTTAAACCACAACAATACTATAATGCCAAAGGAAGAAGATAGAGAAAAGGAGAAAAAAATAAATCATAGATGGAAAATAGTAATGCTATTTAGTTACAAGTACAGACATTCAGGTGCCTAAACACAAGCCTCTACCAGTATTTGAGAAACCAACATAGCTAGCAAGCATGGCAGAGGATCTTTAACAGCCATCTATCATTCTAGAATAACACTTCTAGAGGCCAGGATACTACCTTTGATATCTAAATGGCACTAGATGCCCAAAGGTAAGTAGCTGAATCACTCCCAACATGCTTTTCCTCTAGCTTTCTAAGTACTTAATAATGAAAACTGAAACTACCTTAAAGACTATTTAAGTATTAAAAATTGTTTTTCCCCCTTATTTTAAAATATTTAATTATCATTTTATATCTGTTCCTTTTATAAAACTTTCATTTTGCACAGTATCATAGAATTAATACAGAGTAAATAAATGGAACTTTCACACCTGAGGTGAAGCAAAATCTTCCTCTTCACTAAAGTTTGCATCATCTTCTACATCAAACTTCCATGATATTTCTATTAATCTTTTCCAGGCCACTCAAGATTTTATAATCCTTCAGATTTCTCATTTCCAAGGTAAATTATGACAGTTTATTTAACATTTTCTTATATAGAAACTGATCATCCTGTCATCCTTTGGTTTGACTATTTTGGTTTTGAGATGGATGCATAACAAGTTGTCCTGGTTTCAGCTGGGATAGAGTTGTCTTCCTAGTAGCTGGTACAGTGCTATGTTTTAGGTTCAGTATGCGAAGAATGTTGATAACACCGATGTTTTCAGTTGTTGCTAAGTAGTGTTTAGACTATAGTCAAGGATTTTTCAGCTTCTCATGCCCAGACCGCAAGAAGACTGGAGGGGCACAAGAAGTTGGGAGGGGACACAGCTGGCGCAGCTGTCCCAAAGCAGCCAACAGGGTATTCCATACCATGTGACGTCATGCCCAGTTTATAAACTGGGGGGAGTGGGGGCAGGGGGATCGCTGCTTGGGGACTAGCTGGGTGTCAGTGAGTGGGTGGTGAGCAACTGCATTGTGCATTACTTGTATATTCCAATCCTTTTATTATTACTGCTGTTATTTTATTAGTGTTATCATTATTAGTTTCTTCTTTTCTGTTCTATTAAACTGTTCTTATCTCAACCCATGAATTTTACTTTTTTTCCTGATTCTCTCCCCCATCCCACTGGGTGGGGGGGGAGGTGAGTAAGCAGCTGCATGGTGCTTAGTTGTTGACTGACTGGGGTTAAACCACGACACAAGTTTATATAGTGGCCCAACAAAGCTTTTTATTCTGTTTATTATTTTTTAAATACTTCTTAACAAGATTTACTGTTATAATCACTTGTAAGCACTAAGTTGTCTTTACTGTTAAAAATGCTTTTTGCCAAAAACATGCAATACATACATAAATTCATTTTACTAAAGTAATCGATTTTCAGATAGATTAACTGTCTTTACTAATCAAGACATTCATAGTTGTTTTTAGGAAGACAAACTTTTTTATGCCCAAAGCATCTTTATTTTTGACACTTTTTTTGATACTTTTCTTTTTAAGAATGCGAAACTGGCATAGTACCTGTATAGCATTTTATGTGGATATAGCTCTGTCTAAAGCTAACTAATTCTTTTTGTCATCTGAAGCTGTTAAAGAGATTTTATCCTGGGAAACAGAATTTTCTGACAGTATTTAATTCCCCATTTCTTGAACAGTTTATTGATTCTTATAGTGCATCTCTTAATACTAAGGCAACTGTTGCTTTCATTTTACTTCTCATTTAAGCCTCTTTTTCAGGTTTTGGGAAATCTTTTGGAACATTGTGTCCAAAGTGGCACTTACACTAAAATTGTTTGTAGTTGCAAAGCTGCTGAAAATATAAGTGAGGTACATGGCATTACCTGAATAGGGGTGTTTTAAAAACTTACAGCTACTAAGCAAAATTTGTGATAGAAACTATAAGAATTAATTTAATATATATACCATTGTGAGGTTACCTAATTCATTGTCATACAAAAATCAATGAGCATTTGTTTTAACAAGTGTTGATTAAATCATCTTATTATATCAGATTTTTTATTTACATATAACTTTCCTATTTTGCAATACTATTCTTTTGTAAAATTGCACAAATTAAGACAGCTACATAATGCTTTATAGAAATCCACTTATCTTAAAAGCCTTCCAAATAAGAAAAATATGCATGCTAAACATTTTCAGCACTCAGACGCATTACGTTGTTTCCCAGTAAATGTGATTTACATTTATTTAAAGCACAATGTTGTGTTTCGTATTATAGTAAAAGAACTGGTATAAAATCACCACAGTAATTTAAAAGATAAGGCAAATAGGAAACATATAGACTTCATGATTGATATATACCTGTGATGGGTTGACCCTGGCTGGACGCCAGGTGCCCACCAAAGCCGTTCTATCACTCCCCCATCCTCAGCTGGACAGGGGAGAGAAAAATATAACAAAAAGCTTGTGGGTCGAGATAAAGACAGGAGAAATCATTCACTAATTACCGTCACGGGCAAAACAGACTCAGTTTGGGGAAAAATAGCTCAATTAATTACAAATCAGCCAGAGTAAGGTAATGAGAAATAAAACCAAACCTCAGAACACCTTCCCTCCACCCCTCCCTTCTTCCCGGGCATAACTTCACTCCCTGATTCCTTCACCAAGCCCCCCCAGCGGCACAAAGGGCACAGGGAATGGGGTTTACGGTCATCACACGTTATTTTCTGCAGCTTCATCCTCCTCAGGGGGAGGGCTCATCACACTCTTCCCCTGCTCCAGCGTGGGGTCCCACCCACGGGAGACAGTCCTCCACGAACTCCTCCAACGTGGGTCCTTCCCACGGGCTGCAGTTCTTCACGAATTGCTCCAGCATGGGTCCTTTCCACGACGTGCAGTCCTTCAGGAGCACACTGCTCCAGCGTGAGTCCCCCACGGGGTCACAAGTCCTGCCAGAAAACCTACTCTAGCATGGGCTCCTCTCTCCACAGATCCACAGGTCCTGCCAGGAGCCTGCTCAAGCATGGGGTTCCCATGGGGTCACAACCTCCTTTGGGCATCCACCTGCTCCGGCGTGGGGTCCTCCACGGGCTGCAGGTGGATATCTGCTCAACCGTAGACCTCCATGGGCTGCAGGGGGACAGCCTGCCTCACCAGGGTCTTCACCACGAGCTGCAGGGGAATCTCTGCTCCGGCGCCTGGAGTATCTCCTCCCCCTCCTTCTTCACTGACTTTGGTGTCCGCAGGGTAGTTTTCTCTTACATGTTCTCACTCCTCGCTCTGACGGCTGTTTCTCCGCATCCCAACTTTTTTTTCCTTCTGTCATGGTTTCAGCCCAGCTGCTAACAAAGGACCACGCAGCCGCTCGCTCACTCCTCCGCCCCCCTCCGGAGGGATGGGGAGGAGACGGAGGAGACAAAAGAAAAAGAAACTGGAACCTCGAGGGTTGAGATAAAGGCAGTTTACTGGGACAAATACAAAGAAATTATAACAACAACAACGGCACTAATGAAAAAGTACACAAAAAGAGTGATGCACAGTGCAACTGCTCACCACCCGGGACTCGACACTCCGTCACTTCCCCCACCGAAAAACCGAGACCACCCCCCGGCCCACTCCCCATTTATATACTGAGCATGATGTCACATGGTATGGAATAGCTCCTTGGCTAGTTCAGGTCAGCTGCCCCGGCTATCCCAGCTGAACCCAGGACATTATCCACCCCTTATTCTATACCATCTACATCATGCCCAGATCTTAGTTCCCCCCCCCCCCCCCCCCCCAATCAACGACTACTACTTTCCTTGTCTTATATACATAAGTATATGGACTTCCCCCCCCCCCCCCCCCCCCCCCCCGAATTTGTGGCTAGTACATTTGGTGCAAACCACGCCCTTCGTCTGCAGGTCGAAGATGTTGATCTTGAGGAAATTGCTGGGTGCCAGTTCAAGTTCTATCGCTGTTGTACTTGGCTCAGTTTCAAAAGTCCATCCTGTAGTCATTTGGATAATTCTCACAATAATACCCTTGATATGGCATATAGACACTATAGATACAATGACATGCATTGGCAGGTTATTTAGCAGTTAAATATCATACAGCCCAATTCACTGGCTATTCTCTCCCAAAATCAAATCTCCCTGAGGTACACATCGAACTTTCCCATCCTTCTGCATCACCCACCAGGTGTACCCAGGTCCTTGAGCAAAAACAACCCCTTGAATGGGTTTGCCTCTGCTTGAGGGAGGACTAACCCAGACTATCTTTCCTAACATACTCCTCATGCACACTACAGGGACTTTATCCCCTTCTACAGTATGTGGAAGTCTTGGTTGGGTGGGGCCAGCCCGATTGGCGGATCCTCTAGTATTAACTAACCAGGTGGCTTTTGTTAAATGTGTATCCCAATGCTTGAAAGTTCCACCCCCCATCGCTCTCAATGTAGTTTTCAGCAGTCCATTGTATCGTTCAATTTTTCCGGAGGCCGGTGCGTGATAAGGGATGTAATACACCCACTCAATGCCATGTTCTTTGGCCCAGGTGTCTACGAGGTTGTTTCGGAAGTGAGTCCCGTTGTCCGACTTGATTCTTTCTGGGGTGCTGTGTTGCCATAAAATTTTCTCTTCAAGGCCCAGGATAGTGTTCTGGGCAGTGGCATGGGACACAGGGTATGTTTCCAGCCATCCAGTGGTTGCTTCCACCATTGTAAGCACATGGCACTTGCCTTGGCGTGTTCGTTGGAGTGCGATATAGTCAATCTGCCAGGCCTCCCACTGTTTATATTTCAGCTATTGCCCTCCATGTGACAGGGGTTTTTGCCGCTTGGCTTGCTTAATTGCAGCACATGTTTCACATTCATGGATGACCTGTGCGATAGTGTCCATGGTCAAGTCCACCCCTCGATCTCGAGCCCATCTATATGTTGCATCTCTTCCCTGATGGCCTGAGGTATCGTGGGCCCACTGAGCCATAAATACCTCACCCCTACGTTGCCAGTCCAGGTCCACCTGAGACACTTCAATCTTGGCAGCTTGATGTGCCTGCTGGTTGTTTTGATGTTCTTCAGTGGCTCGACTCTTGGGTATGTGAGCATCTACGTGACGTACTTTTACCAGTAGCTTCTCTATCGGAACAGCGATATCTTGCCAGAGTGCGGTAGCCCAGATGGGTTTACTTCTGCGCTGCCAGTTGCCCTTCTTCCATTGCTGTAGCCACCCCCATAGGGCATTTGCCACCATCCATGAGTCAGTATAGAGATAGAGCACTGGCCACTTTTCTCTTTCAGCAATGTCTAACGCTAGCTGGATGGCTTTCACCTCTGCAAACTGACTCGATTCACCTTCTCCTTCAGAAGTTTCTGCGACTAGTCGTGTAGGACTCCATACAGCAGCCTTCCACCTCTGATGTTTTCCCACAATGCGACAGGACCCATCAGTGAACAGGGCATATTGCCTCTCATTTTCTGGCAGTTTATTATACAGCGGGGCCTCTTCAGCCTGTGTCACCTCCTCCTCTGGCGACATTCCAAAATCTTTGCCTTCTGGCCAGTCCGTGATCACTTCTAACATTCCTGGGCGACTGGGGTTTCCTATGCGAGCCCGCTGTGTGATCAGTGCGATCCACTTACTCCACGTGGCGACAGTCGCGTGATGCGTAGAGGAAACTTTCCCTTTGAACATCCAGCCCAGCACTGGCAGTCGGGGTGCTAAGAAGAGCTGTGTTTCAGTACCAACCACTTCTGAGGGGGCTCGAACTCCTTCATATGCTGCCAAGATCTCTTTTTCAGTTGGAGTATAGCGAGCCTTGGATCCTCGATATCCCCTACTCCAAAACCCCAGAGGTCGGCCTCGGGTCTCCCCAGGTACTTTCTGCCAGAGGCTCCAGGTAGGGTCATTCTCCCCAGCGGCAGTGTAGAGCATATTTTTAATATCTTGTCCTGTCCGGACTGGCCCAAGAGCTACTGCGTGAACAATCTCCTGCTTAATCTGTTCAAAGGCTTGTCGTTGCTCAGGCCCCCATTTAAAATCGTTCTTCTTCCGAGTAACTTGGTAGAGAGGGCTTACAATTTGACTGTAATTTGGAATATGCATTCTCCAAAAACCCACAACACCTAAGAAAGACTGTGTTTCCTTTTTATTAGTCGGTGAGGACATAGCTGATATTTTGTTGATCACGTCCACAGGGATCTGACGACGCCCATCTTGCCATTTTACTCCTAAGAACTGGATCTCCTGCGCAGGTCCCTTGACCTTACATTCTTTTTTAGCAAAACCAGCCTTCAAAAGGATTTGGATTATTTTCTTCCCTTTTTCAAAAAGTTCTTCTGCCGTGTTGCCCCATATGATGATGTCATCAATATATTGCAGGTGCTCTGGAGCTTCACCTTTTTCTAGTGCAGCCTGGATCAGTCCATGGCAAATGGTGGGGCTGTGTTTCCACCCCTGGGGCAGTCGATTCCAGGTGTACTGGACGCCCCTCCAAGTGAAAGCAAACTGAGGCCTGCACTCCGCTGCCAAAGGAATGGAGAAAAATGCATTAGCAATGTCAATTGTGGCATACCACTTAGCTGCCTTTGATTCCAGTTCATATTGAAGCTCTAACATATCTGGTACGGCAGCGCTCAGCTGTGGCGTGACTTCATTCAACCCACGATAATCTACTGTTTGTCTCCATTCCCCATCAGATTTCCACACGGGCCATATGGGACTATTAAAGGGTGAGTGAGTCTTGCTGATCACTCCTTGGCTCTCCAATTGGCAAATCAGCTTATAGATGGGGATCAGGGAGTCTCGGTTGGTGCAATATTGCCGCCGGTGCACCGTTGTGGTAGCAACTGGCACCTGTTGTTCTTCAACCTTCAGCAACCCCACAAACGAAGGGTCTTGGGAGAGACCCGGCAGGGTAGACAGCTGTTCAATCTCCTCCGTCTCCAATGCAGCTATACCAAAGGCTTAACGTTACCCTTTCTGGGTTTTGAAATACCCCCTCCTGAGATAATCTATACCAAGGATGCATGGGGCCTCTGGGCCAGTCGCAATGGGGTGTTTATGCCACTCATTCCCGGTTAGACTCATTTCAGCTTCCAATACAGTTAGCTCTTGGGGTCCCCCTCTCACACCAGAGATACAGATGGGTTCTGCCCCTTTATAACTTGATGGCATTAGGGTACATTGTGCACCAGTGTCCACTAGAGCCTTATATTCCTGTGGGTCTGATGTGCCAGGCCATCGAATCCACACTGTCCAGTAGACTCGGTTGTCCCTCTCCTCCACCTGGCTGGAGGCAGGGCCCCTCTAATCCTGGTTAGAATATCCGTTACTCACTTTCTGCACACGTAAATCAGAAGTCCCGTCAAGGGGATCAGAAATGAGATCAGCCCATCTACTGCGTCTGGGGGACTGCTCACGGGAAACTGGAGCAGCAGTTTTCTAAGAAGAATTCTCTTTTCTGGTTGCTTTTTCTCGCAACTCCTTTACCTGTGCATCCAAGACTGAGGTAGTTCTCCATCCCACTTCCTCATGTCCTCTCCATGGTCACGCAGGTAAAACCACAGGTTAGCTCGTTGTGTGTACTTTCTATCTCCTCTCTCTTGGGCAGAGGAACGCTTACTCCCAATAACTGCGATGCGGGCCTGTACAGGTGAGGAGGAGGACAGATCCACTTTGAATTGCTGGAACTCTCGGGACAACTCCTCTACAGCTGAGACACAGGCCCGTAGGGAGGAAGAGAGACTTCCTTCGTATTGCCGGAGTTGGACAGCCAATTCATCCACCGTTTGTCCATAGCTTTCTTTCCAGGACATTACTGCCAATGAGTTAGCATAGGTCAGTGGTGCACTTCGTAGAAACTTCCGCCACATGGGTTGTGTGCATTGGACCTCATCTGGATCTGTGGGTGACTGCGCATTTTCTGGATCATTATAAATCACCTCCAGCACGGCTAATTCTCTCAGGTACTGGATACCTCTCTCCATGGTGGTCCACTTGCCTTGGTGACATGTAACTTCATCCCTGAAGGGGTATCTTTCCTTTACACCTAACAGAAGTCGCCTCCAGAGGCTGAGGACTTGTGTTTTTCTCCCAATCGCCTTGTCGATGCCCCCTTCCCTAGACAGAGATCCCAACTGCTTAGCTTCCTTACCCTCCAATTCCACACTACTAGCCCCGCTATCCCAGCATCGGAGCAGCCAGGTAACAATGTGCTCACCTGGGTGGTGGCTAAAATCTTTTTGCATGTCACACAACTCATGGATAGGGATCGGGTAATTATTTCAGGTTCTGCCTCTTCCTCCTGTTCTCACGATGACCCTGGTTCATCTTCATTTCTCACTAAGTGAACTGATTTCTTTGTGTGTTTCATTTTCTGTACAGGGGCGACTGATACTGGCACAGGTTGGTTCTCTGGTTTAGCTGCAGTATCTGTCACCAGGGTAGGGGTAGCCACTGTACCTGTTGTCGTGGTAGGGGCAGCCATGGTGCTTGTTGTCGGGGTAGGGGCAGCCACGGTGCCTGTTGTCAGGGTTTGGGTAGCCATGGTGCCTGTTGTCCTGTTTTCCATCTTTTTCCCTTTTCCCCCTGAGGGTGCTGAATAACATCAAGCAGTGTTTGGTAGATACTGGCCAGGGCCCAGCATAGTGCAGCGAGTTGTACGTCTTTGGAATAGCCACAGCATTTGTCTTTCAAATATTCTACCACTTCATGAGGGTTCTGTAGTTGTTTGGGAGTGAACTTCCAAGCCTCTGGAGGTGAGAAGTTCTCTAGATACCTGTCCATATCCTCCCACATGCCGTGCCACCCATGAGTATCCAGCTTTGGGGGAGATCTCTGAGTGGTACTCTTAAAGAGCCTTTTTGTAGCCCTAACGAAGACCTGAAACATATTCAGGAGGCATAGCACTAACAGCACACTGGCTTGCGCATCCCAAGGATATTCAAAAATCTCGAAAGCTGTTGTAATTATTTGGAGGGAGAAAAGGGAGGCGAATGGATGGGGGGAAGTATCCCCCCTAATTTCCCCATGGATGGGGTGTAATTACCAATAAAATCCGACAGAAGGTGCCCAAAGTATGGAAATGATATCACTGCCTCATACAGATACCAGCTTAACCTCATGACCAGTGATGTAATCATTTCATAAGTCGACATTGCCCAGTACAGCAAAATGATAATCCCAATCACTCTCCCAGAGATGAGATACGCAACTACAGGCAATACATAGAGCATATAAGAGCTTACAAAACGCCACCATGTAAACAAATGAAACAACATTGTGACTAATATCTATTTATCTAAGAAATGCGTTTGACAAATTTGTTTCAACATGCTCTGGCCAGATCTGTCGTTATCTCAACCCTTCTTGCCCCACGTTGGGCGCCAAAAAGGACTGTCATGGTTTCAGCCCGGCCGGTAACAAAGGACCACGCAGCCGCTCGCTCACTCCTCCGCCCCCCTCCGGTGGGATGGGGAGGAGATGGAGGAGAGAAAAAGAAAAAGAAACTGGAACCTCGAGGGTTGAGATAAAGGCAGTTTACTGGGACAAACACAAATAAATTATAACAACAACAACGGCACTAATGAAAAAGTATACAAAAAGAGTGATGCACAGTGCAACTGCTCACCACCCGGGACCCGACGCTCCGCCACTTCCCCCACCGAAAAACCGAGACCACCCCCCGGCCCACTCCCCATTTATATACTGAGCATGATGTCACATGGTATGGAATAGCTCCTTGGCTAGTTCAGGTCAGCTGCTCCGGCTATGCCCCCACCTCCTAGGTTCCTGTAAGAATTAACTCTATCCCAGCTGAACCCAGGACACCTTCTTAAAAAATGTTATCACAGAGGCGTTACCACTATCGCTGATTGGCTTGGCCTTGGCTGGCGGCGGGTCCATCTTAGAGCCGGCTGGTATAGGCTCTCTCTCGAACACAGGGGAAACTTCCAGCAGCTTCTTACAGAAGCCAGCCCTGTAACCCCCCCCCGCTACCAAAACTTTGCCACACAAAACCAATACAATACCTATTTAAATGTTATTTCGCTCACTTGATAACTTACTTTGCCCAGTAATTCTCCCAGTGTGATATCTTCATGACTGAGAGCCCATTTCTTGTCCTATGGAAAGGAAAGAAGAATTTTCAGTCTGTGTATTTTCTATAAAATAAATTTCAGCCATTATAAAAGTACCTAAAGAAGGATTTTATTTGGACCACTCAATCAATAGCTGCTAGGAAGTTATAAATTCAAGAATTTGCAAAACATGTTTTAGAAATCTTGCTATGCAATAAGATATTGAAATATACTATACAGCAAATTTCTATCAGAAGATTATGCCTACAACAGCATACACTTTTTACACACAAGCTCTGGAAAGGGTATCTAGCACTCTGTTTAAAAAAAAAAAAAAAAGACTTAAGTAAAAATTTGTAAGGACATCTTCATTTTAGTATATAAAATAACATATTGCTAGATAAAAAAAAAATTGTCCTCAGTATATTGAAAAAAAGAACCAATTTTCCAATTATGAATAAGACACATATTTGCATCTCTTAAACCTTCTGTGGTAGTTTGATATATGTCCTGGTTTCAGCTGGGATAGAGTTAGCACGACTATATTACAGGAAACTACTTAAAAAAGATAACATAACAAGCACTGATTACAGTATCTTTTCAGTGCTGATGACCAATACCACAAATATTCTGCAACAACCCACAGACACATCGAAAACAATCATAAGCTTCTTGCTACACAGACCTCTAATAAATATTTAATGAAAAAGTTAGAGTAGGATATTTTAAGTCTAACCCATGTAATGAAACAGCTGTTTAATATTGTTCATTTTTAATAGTCTGTTAGCACCTCATCCACTAACCACCTTGCAAGCATGATTGCCACCTGTCATGTTATTGGTAAGGTCCTAATTATATTTCAAGCAATCTCTGTTACTAATTGTGGTGCTATTAAACAGTCTTGTACTAGCATGAATGAAAAGTATGAGAGACTTTTAGCAAATGGTAAAGAGATGGAAACATTTTAATTCAAGGAATAACCATTTCCCAAAGTGTTCATAGCTTTTTGGACTTTATTTTCCCATTTGCTCTCAGGGTGAAAAACAATAGTGAGCAAATTATTGCCACCATTTTACTTACCAGATACAAAGATATAAACATATTAAAACAAATTTTGCAACTGAAAGACTGGAATAGGAGAATCTGTGTTAAGGCATTATATTCGTAAAAGTTTTTAGCATAAGATACAATATTTTTTAAATGCTTTTTTTTTTGCCTTACAATATTAAATACATTTAAGTTTATCCTGAACAAAGTCTGTTTCATTTTGATTTAGATATTTTAATTTCTACTAATATATTTACCAAACTTTTCCACTTAGGTATTAAATCTAACAGCTATTTGTGATATTGCTAAGGTCACTGCCTTTGGAATCCTGTAATTGGTGCTTGCTTTCCAAGTGCACCACAGTATGTGATAATCATTACACTAGCCAACAACACATATGGTTTTTGTCATAGGTCAAAATTTCACTCACTATTGTTAATAAGTAACTTTACAGTGTGAAATGATCTCAAAAACAAAACAAAAAGCATGTGCTGCCCCATTACACTCTTCCTCAAGCATAATTTACCAGGTTGAATGAAACTGAAAAAATCATTGTGGATGAATACAAATACCTGTAGCACATACAGCATGCAAATATATTTTCAGATACAGCATGTAGGAAATATTCTACTCTATATACTTACAATATTTCCATGTAAGTGTAATGTATGAATTCTTTTGTTGAAATAAGAGACTCAGTAGAGATTACACTAGAAGAAGAATGCAGACAGAATATCTATCATCTTAAAAATTGCTAGAGAAAAAACACATTTAAAGTAACTTACTGTGGGTTACTAGAACATTTAAACTGTATTTGTGGGGAAAAACTAGACCTCAGTGATTTTTCCACATTGTTTTTGTAAGGAGCGTGTCCTGACTTGAATCTGGCTGACCTGCAAACCCTGACAACTAAAACACATACAGACTGAATTGCTCCAGCAGTTTTAGAAGCCAGTTTTAGTAGGCTGTCCCATTTACATTGCATATAAAGCCTACCAGATGTGCATTGCTGTCCACTGGACCTGTTGGGTGCAAGTGCGCTTCAGACTCTTGATTTCTGGTTCTGGTCCCTCATCTCCTATTCTGCTCTGGTTTCCCTGCCTGACACTCTGATGTGAGCAGCCATAAAGATGGCCTGGTTAGAAGGGGAAAATTACTAAGCAGAAGAAAATGTCTGCTGAAAAATACTGACAGAGAAAATGCCTGCCTACCTGGGAACTGCTAGCCTGGGAACTAGGCCTGTGAACCAGAAGCATCCTTGAAAAGTGCAGCTGGTATCTTTGAAGTATGGCTGGGTACCTAGAAACTGGAGACATCCTGAGATACCATTGATAAGTACAAAAACAAGGAACTGTAACAGCAGCTTATCATCTGAAAAGGTGAAAAATAGTCTGGGAAAAGGGGAAAACATCCTGAGAAAGTAAGAATCAGTAACTGCCATAGGCTGTTCTAACTGCAAGAACAGGAAATGAGTCTGGAAAAATAAAGTGGTCTGAAAGAGCAGAAAACATCATCATCTATTTGCTGTTCCAGGTGAAAACCAGAAATTAACAGCATCTATTGGCTGCTCAAAGTGGTGGTGTCCTAAGCCCTCTTATGTCTCTGTGTTAAAAAAAGGACTTAATTTTTATGCAAAATGGAGCCTCTCTTTGAGTACTTCCCATGCTGCACATACTTTTCCTTTTCCTGAACAGGTTGAATTTTGCAAAAAACTTTCTATGAGATCTTGGATCCTTGCCAAGGATGCCTGGCTGATTCCAAACTCCATGACGCAGATCATCTTTGAAGTGAGACTCTGTCTTTTATCTTACTGGTCCCCCTCTGGGCCCACTTTTGGGGTCAGTTCTGTTTGTCCTCTGGGATGGTTGGGTCCCCCTCTGGGATCAGTTTGTCCTCCCCTCTGGAATGGTTTGGTCCCTTCTGAAATGTGTCTAATTCTCTTGATACTGGTATTATATATCCATATATGTAATCTATCATAAGTATATCTGCTGTTATATTGTTGATAAGTTTGCTTCACTAATGATAAGTTTGTAGTAACCTGTAATAGTATATACCTACTTGGTTGTTGCTGTTATTGGTTGTTGCTATAATGGTGATCGCTGCCATACTATTGATTGATACTATATTATTGACTGCTGATAGTAATTTGTAATAGCTTGATATATATATGAGAGCTGGGCTCCATATTCAGAAGATTATTTTTTTTAATTTCCAAATGAAGCAACTCAAAAAACAGAACAGAGCATTCAGTATATGAGTTGATCTAGTACATGAATAATTTTATTTACTCTTCCACAAATAATACATTTCACTGCTGTGTGGTATAGAGAAAGACATAGTTATTATACTGCTTGCAGATATCTAGGAAGTTGATGGAAAAATACTTGGTAGTCTTGAAAGTGGAATGTTAGCATGAGTTGTTACTTGTCTGATGGCCTGTATTCATTATACTGAAGGAACTGTGCTCTATTACAAGAACCATACACATGTATACAGCTGTATTGTGCTCACACCGTGAGTTGTCGTAACTAATGGTCTTTCATTTCTGAGACTGGCAACAAAATATTTTGCAAATGCCTGTTCAGTTACTTATATTTCAGAGAAATGTATGTTCTCAAAACATCCAGTTTTCATTTAGGACTGTGCACTGATACACTAAACCCACTTTTTATTTTAGCATATGTTCAAACCTGCAACCGTAGTCATGATTATCTTGCTACAAATGAAGACATGCTGGAGAAGGTATTCAGTTTAGGCAAAATGCTACGTAATTTTAACATACAACACAGGGTTTTGGCAAAGTGCCTACAGAAATATGACCTTTACAAGACAGTAGAAATTTCACCTTTCAATTTAACTACATAGACTTATTCACATATATTTTGTGCTGACCGATTGTACATTTGACTAATCTGCATCAGTACTATTTATTACTACATTATTGCACTTACGTTTTAATGATCATTCTCTGTATAATTATCAAATTAATATATGAAAAAATCCCTTCATGTCTACTTCCCAAAGACAGAGAAAACCCTTTTGTATTTAATTAGACATTAATGCAGGAAATCATCTCTCTTGTGCAACCTGTCTGTAACTAATATGCTAGGTCAAGCCATATTATCTGTCTAGAACCAGATATTATATAAATTATTTTTGCCAAAAGACTGAATCCTAACAGAAGACACTACAGCCATCATCACTGCCTTTAACACATCAATTTTCAAATTTAAAATTAAATGCTGTAGAATCAATATTAATTTTTTTTAGTTATTAGTGAGACACATGACCAAAAAGGGAAATGTTGATTCCCTGGGAAATAAACTAAATAAAATAAAACAAAACAAAACTCCTGTCTTGGCTGAATCCTAGATAATTAGCAGAGTACTGAATACAACCTGAGTATAGAGCCTTTTTGCAATATAAAGCTTGAGACCATCTTAAAAGGAGCTGAAAGATGGCTGGTTTTTGGGTTGGTTTTTTTTTTTTTTTAACTCTAAAAGTTCTTCTCTCCCATCAGAAGAGAGGGGCTAAAATCTTTGACAGAATGTCCCCCACAGTACCCTCCTTCACAGTGCTGCATATTTCCTTTGGGCTACATGGCCAGTAAATTCTATTGTCTATTCATAAGGAAGGTGGAGGCTTGTATTGACTTATTTCTCTCTCTTTTTTTGAGAGGAAACCATTTAGCAGGTAATCCAGAAGTGTTCTGGGTAATTGAAAGAACAGAAAGAGTACAGAAGAAATATGCTGTGCAGTGAACCTCCTGGGAAGGTAGCTATTCATTACCTTCTTCCACATTTTTACATTTACATGAATTCAGCAGGAAAAAAAAAACAGGAAAGGGCAGGGGGAGATAAGTTCTACTGCAATTTCTAAGACTTTTTTCTTACGTACATGGCCACAAAAAAAAAAAAATCACATAGATCACTGCTTTTGTAAACCATGCTCAGTGCACATTCTAGAGACTCTTTGAATCCTCTATTCATCCAAACTCCTGGCATGCCACTCTGTCAGGCACCATCACATGAAGTTTTGTACCACACCATCATGTCTGTGTGATGGGATCCATGCATAGACATTCCCCCTTCCTTGGGGCATTGGGAGACTTCTGAGGTATGTCTCGATAACCATTAATTGATTTTTCACCTATAGACAAGATTCTTGATTGAAACTGCTGCCCCACTGACCAGATACCAGAAGCAACATATTTCCTTCATCTCCTCTTTTTGATTTTGCTAAAAATAAAAAATTTTCTGTTCACTAAACCTGTAAGATTTTCTAGATATTTTCTGTTGATTGTGTGCCTTATTCAGAATCTGTTACACTATAAACACATAGAAATGGCCAAACTGAGTGCACACTTTCCTCTAGTTTAAGTTTAAAAAAACTATTTAGAAATAAAGCTTTTAAGAAAAAAACCAAAAAATTACTACTTGGAAGTATTAACAAAATGCTTTTTTAACATTGAAATAAGTACCGCAAAAGCAAAAGAATTCTAAAATGTTATTGGATTTTTTTTAACCTCTCAATTTCCAGGACTCAATACTTCAGTGAATGACTTTTTGAAAATATTGACAACATGACATTTCAAAGTCTTGTTTATGAAGAAAAAATCTGATGCATAATCCTTCAGAGGAATAGTTAAACAAAATGGCACTATAAACTGCAGTCAAATGATCTATCAAAGGATTTGTTATCACTATATTAGTACATTAATCACTACCTGTAACCCACTCATTACATTCAGTAACTTGGTCCTGCCAGATTTTTTCACAAAGGATTATTCAAAGTTTGATCAGCTTTGTTACTGAAGTTCGTCTTTATTGATAAGGATACACAAATTGTGCGGCCTTGTTAGTATCAGTTTCACAAAGTATCAGTAAGTGAATATTAATTTAAATGGTACATAAATTAATGAGAGTTGCCTACTTATAGGAGGTTTCTATGTGTTGGGAACTGGCTTGCTGAAAAAGGACATGGGCCTGTGGAAAAGTTGTACGAGCAGAGTTCTGCGTGAAAGAATGTCAGTTTGAGCAGCAAGACTAGGCCTTGGCCGAAAATAGCTGGCTTTACTGATATCAGGAGAAAAACAACAGCTGGTCTCGCTGTTATCAGGAGAAAGACAGGGACGGTGTGACCTTGGCATAACTTCACAAGTAACTTTTGAAGAAGTTCCCATGAGAAAGTTACAGAACACGCATAGCTGCAAATCACAAGTGGGTATGTTTTAGTAATGAATAAACATTAGCAATGTACCAATCATATTAGGACAAGTAGGCATAATTATCGCAAACTGTATAAATATGAGCTATCCGTGCAAATAAAGTTGAATCACTTCTATCACTCATATTGGGTCGACTTATGTGCATTCCTCTGCCGCTCCAACAAATGGCACCCAAACGGGGACCGAAGAAAGGGGAATTGGAGCGACGGACACTGAGAAGCACCGGTAGCAGCGACCGGGGGGCAAAAGATTAACCGAACGCTGATCGTCTTGGTTGGTGTGTTAACTCTCATGCCTGGACCGTCCAAAAGGGGTTCGCCGTCAGTGAGGGCTACTGGAAAAAGGCTGCAAAGACTTTTTAACCGAGGTGCCTTAATCAAGGTAGAACCCAGGAGTATCAAGAAGTCGGCCGGCAATGGATCAAGAGGTAGCCCTAAAATTATTACAGTGCTTTTTAGAAAAGCAGGGGGTAAATTGCGTTAAGCAAGTTTTGGGATTAGTTGCTTTAGGTCGTGTTAAGGGATGCTTTAAGAATCCAGATTTATTATTTGAGGAGAGTGAATGGCGTAGATTAGGAGACGTATTATGGGATATGGTAATTGACGATGATAAATCAGCTAAAAAACTAATGAAGCAAGGACAGAAACCTTTCAATTAGTGTGGGTACAGCTTTTGAGCTTAGTACCTGGAATGCTATTGGAACCTCCCTATGGGATGAAATTAGTGACGGGTCTAAAGAAGTTAAAGGTCTTGCAACTTTATGGAAATTGATTAAGACAACTCTGTAAGAAATGAAAGCAGATTGTAAAGCGTCTGCGTCTGCTTTTGCTGCTCTCTCTCTCCAACCGCAAGCGAAAGGGAAACGCGGGGAGAAAAACATAATGCAGCGAGAGAGACTTTTTGGAGCTTGTTCGCCTGCTCTTGTGCCCTTGACTTCTGCTCCACTCCCTGGGACTGCCGATATTAATCAGCCATCTGACAGTTCCCAAGCCTCCCTAACCGTACGATTAAAGAAACCCTACAGAATCAGGGAGTGAGTAAAAATCCGCCTACGAAAAACCAGCCCCCAGATACCACCGTTCAACATGAACAAATTATACCTAGCATATACCCTGATTCAAATAATGCAAACAAGGACTTGGCTACTCTAATAATAGAACAAAAAGAGACAATGTTAGAATTGTTAAAGGAAATGCGGAAAAGAGACGGGGAAACCGACTGCGCCCGTGATAGATGTGGAGTCGCTTGTAATAGCTGCTGCAGAAGAAAGGCAAAGACATTGGATTAAGCAAGCCTGGATTGCTCAAAAACAAAAAGAGGGAGAAAGATTTAAACGGAGACCTACAGTGGATTCGACCTTGTTGTGGTATTACAAATACAGACTTACAGCCGCTGCTGGATTTATTGAGGGGCAGCGATAGCTTAACTTCTACAAGACAACTAAGTGCACCGGGACGGCAAGCCTTGACAGCAATTGGACAAAAAAATCACATCATCCATGTCTGGCAGATACATTCCTGATTTACCCATAAATTTGAAACCTTATGCTGAGATTGATATGGAACACACTGACTGTAGTAAGCAGCATGACAGTGACACTGGTGATTGATCCACATCGGTTAACGCCATGGGACAGTAAGAATGTTTGGGTGTCACTAGCTAAAGCTATTAATCAAACCTCTTTTTGTGTGCTTATGTATTTTATTAGGTATAATGTTGTTGTTTTTACTGTGTTTAATTAATTGTGTTCATAGATCTTTGCAAAGGGCAATACAGCAGGTGTTAAAATTTTACCTCAATCTATACACAAACAGATAAATTGGCTGAAGAAACATACACAAAGATCCAGCAAAAAACTAGTTGGTTTGATGGGGTGTTAGAGTCAATATTCGGCGGAATAACACCATGGCTAATGGCATGGATTAAAGAAGCCTTACGGTGGTTGGGTATATTGATATTAATCTGTGTAATAGTTAAAATTGCGTATGGGTACATGATGAGAGGAGTCTCAAAGCTGACACACCAAGCTCTACTCGCACAAAAAGAAAAAGGGGGAATTGTTGGGAAGTGGCTTGCTGAAAAAGGTCATGGGCCTGTGGAAAAGTTGTGCGAGCAGAGTTCTGTGTGAAAGAATGTCAGTTTGAGCAGCAAGACTAGGCCTTGGCTGAAAATAGCTGGCTTTACTGATATCAGGAGAAAAACAGGGATGGTGTGACCTTGGCATAACTTCATAAGTAACTTTTGAAGAAGTTCCCATGAGAAAGTTACGGAACACGCATAGCTGCAAATCACAAGTGGGTGTGTTTTAGTAATGAATAAACATTAGCAATGTACCAATCATATTAGGACTAGTAGGCATAATTATCGCAAACTGTATAAATATGAGCTATCCGTGCAAATAAAGTTGAATCACTTCTATCACTCATATTGGGTCGACTTATGTGCATTCCTCCGCCGCTCCAACATCTATGAATAGAAATCTTTAATTACTTTTGTCGGTATACAAACTATGTCTTAAACTTAAGAGCCTCATCACATGTGTCACGGAAGACAGCTGATAAGAAGGGGACATCCAAGAAGGCTGTCAGTTCAATTGCTGATCAGGAATCCCCCAGATGCAGAAAAAGGACTGAGATCACCTCCCTTGATTATGGTGAAGGGACCTCTGGTCTGGCAGTGCAAGGTTCAGACAGTGAATACTCCATCTGGAAATAGAGGGTCCCTGCCTTCGTCCAGGAGGAGGAACGGGGTGACCAGGTTTACTGGACTGTGTTTATTTGATTGCCTGGCACATCAGATCCACAGAAGTATAAGACTCTGGTGGACAGTACTGCACAGTGTACCCTAATGTCATCAGAATATAAGGGTATGGAACCCATTTGGATTTCTGGAGTGACAGGGTTATCCTAACAGTTGTCTGTATTGGAGGCTAAGGTGAGCCTAACAGGGAATGAGTGGCAAAATCATCCTATTGTGACTGGCCCGGAGGCCCCGTGTATTCTTGGCATAGACTACTTTGGGATAAGGTACTTCAAGGACTGTGCTGATTTTGGCTGGGATAGAGTTAATTTTCTTCATAGAAGCTAGTATGGGGCTATGTTTTGGATTTGTGCTTAAAACAGTGTTAATAACACAGGGATGTTTTCGTTACTGCTGAGCAGTGCTTACACAAAGTCAAGGCCTTTTCTGCTTCTCACCCCACCCCACCAGTGAGTAGGCTGGAGGTGTACAAGAAGTTGGGAGGGGACACAGCTGGGACAGCTGACCCCAACTGACCAAGGGGATATTCCATACCATATGACATCATGCTCAGCATATAAAGCTGGGGGGAAGAAGAAGGAAGGGGGGGACATTCGGAGTGATGGCATCTGTCTTCCCAAGTAATGGTTACGTGGGATGAAGCCCTGCTTTCCTAGAGATGGCTGAACACCTGCCTGCCGATGGGAAGTAAAGAATGAACTCCTTATTTTGCTTTGCTTACACACACAGTTTTTGCTTTACCTATCAAGCTGTCTTTATCTCAACCCACGAGTTTTCTCACTTTTACCCTTCTGATTCTCTCCCCCATCCCATTGTGGGGGGAGTGAGCGAGTGGCTGTGTGGTGCTTAGTTGGCGGCTGGGGTTAAACCACAACAAGGACCCAAAAGGGTATTGATGGGCTTTTGGTGTAGCCACTGTGAACACAGAGAAGATGATTAAACAGCTGTCTACACTGTCCGGTCTCTTGGAGGACCCCTGTTGTGGAGTTGCTACGGGTCGAAGAACAGCAGGTGCTTGATTGCTACCACCACGGTCAATACCACACCATGACAGTCAATATCACACCAACTGAGATTCCCTGGTTCCCATCAATGAGCTGAATCATCAATTGGAGAGCCAAGGAATGATCAGAAAGACTCGTTCACCTCTTAATAGTCCCATATGGCCAGTGCAGAAGTCTGACAGAGGGTGGAGGTTAACAGTAGACCATTGTGGCATGAACGAAGTGACACCACCACTGAGTGCTGCTGAACCAGACATGTTAGAGCTCCAATATGAACTGGCATCAGAGGCAGCCATGTGGTATGCTACAATTGATATTGCCAATGCATTTTTTTCAATTCCTTTGGCAGCAGAATGCAGGCCACAGTTTGCTTTTACGTGGAGAGGTGTCCAATACACCTGGAATTGATTGCCCCAGGGGTGGAAGCACAGCCCTACCATTTACCATGGACTAATCCAAGCTGCACTGGAACAGGTGATGCCCTTGACCATCTGCAATACATCGATGACATCATCGTGTGGGGCAACAAAGTGGAAGAAGTATCTGAGAAGAGAAAAAGAGTAATCCAGATTTTTCTGAAAGCCAGTTTTGCCATAAAAAAAGAGCAATGTCAAAGGACCTGCACAGGAGATCCAGTTCTTGGCCATAAAATTTCAGGATGGATGTCATCACATCCCTATGGATGTGATCAATAAGATAACAACTGTGTCCCCACTAGCTAACAAAAAAGAAACACAAGCTTTCCTAGGGATTTTGTGTTTCTGGAAATAGGCATTCTGGGTTGTAGTCAGCTTGTGAGCCCTCTCTATCGAGTGACCCAAAAGAAGTATTTTGAATGGGGCCCTGAGCAACAGCAAGCCTTTGAACAGATCAAACAGGAGATAGATTGTGCAGTAGCTCTTGGGCCCATCCGTACAGGATCAGCTGTGCAAAATGTGCCTTACACTGCAGCTGGGAAGCATGGCCTCACCTGGCAGAAAACACTAGCAGAAACCCAAGATTGACCTCTGGTCTGAAAAAGAGATACTAGCAGCATATGAGGCCATTTGAGCTTTCAAATTTATACTTAAATTTCGGTCGTGATTTTTATTCAACTGTGAATGAATTTTAGGCTGCTGTTATACTCATAATCCCTTTAGATATAAACCGTTGACCAAGTCTGGGACTAGGAGTCGATCCAGCCACACCTAGACTCCAACAGGAGTTTAGAAAGCAAGGGGGTCTTCTCTGAACCTCATGACTCAATGGGAGGGTCTCCCTTACCCTTTCCCACATTCCCTTTTACCCTATAATGTTTTTAGTCCATATATACATAAGTTTAGTCTGATTCTGATTTAATTTTCCTGTGTGCATTTCATCCATGTACTAAGTAATAGAGTGAACCTTGCCATCGAATTCTGTGAAGTTGCACTTTTATACAAATTTCTATTAAATCATTTTTCTATTGCTAATACTATTGGAGGTGATTCTTTAAACAATCCAAACCCCTCATTTCTCTCTCTCTCTCTCTCTCTCTAAATCCCCCCACGACAAGCCCTGACCATGAAGGCCATCACACAGCTCACCCATGAATGTGAAACATGCACCGCAATCTAGCGAGCCATGCAAGTAAAGTCTTCCTGCAATAGAGGGCGGTGGCTGTGTTTTCAATATGTCGAGGCCTGAAAAATTGACTACATTGGACCACTGCCACAAACCCAAGGCAAGTGCTACATACTCACCATGGTGGAAACGACTACCAGGTGGCTGGAAACATACACTGTTGACCATGCCACTGCCCAAAACACCATCCTGGGCTGTGAAAGGCAAGTTCTATGGCAACATGACACCGCAGAAAGAACTGAATCAGACAATGGGACTCATTTCTGAAATAACCTCATAGACTCCTGGGCAAAGAAACATGGCATGGATTGGGTGTATCACATCCCCTGTCACTCACAAGCATCTGGAAAGATTGAGAGATATAATGGACTGTTAAAGACTATGTTGAGAGCATTGGACAATGGGGCATGGAAGCACTGGGATATAAATTTAGCAGAAGCCACTTGGCTGGTAAACACCAGAGGATCTGCTAACCCCCAGTACTGCCCAAATAAAACCCCTACATACTGTGGGAGGAGAGAAGGTCCCTGTAGCGTACATAGGGAAGTGTCTGGGGAAGGTGGTGTGGATTGCTTCTCCCTTGGGAAAAGGCAAATCCATTTGTGGGTTTGTCTTCGCTCAAGGCTTTGGGTGTACTTGGTGGGTAATGCGGAAGGATGGGGAGACCCGGTGTGTGCCTCAAAGAGATTTAACCTTGGGGGAAAAATAATCTGTGATGTGAGTTGTGTGTTGTAGGAAGTAATGCAGCAGGAACCACCTGAACTGACAGAATGATCTTTGCAAAGAACTGGGTGAGTTCAGCATTAACCCAAACCAAGCTGGTGTTGGCACCTAACAATCAGTCACACTGCTTCTCCTGTCCTGACCACTCATCTTGACAGATGGGGCCCAAGTCATAGCCTGTTCTTATGGGTATTTTGCAGGGGAGTGGCAGAAACCCATGGAATGGGAAAATAATATCTATCTATATGTTAAGGGACAGAGGATAGTAGTTAATGAGAATGTATAAATCCATATGTTGGGTATAAAGTATGTAGTATAAGTTGTAAGTGTTGGTAAGAGGGGATTTCAGGAATGAGAAAGAGATACAAGGGGATGGTCAGAAGATATATAAATGTATCAGTTAATGTGGGTCCTCAGCATGACACAAACAGTATGGAATAAGGGGTGGAGATTTTATTGGGTCTGGCTGGGATGGAATTAACTTTCTTCATAGCAGCCCTCATAGTGCTGTGCTTTGCATTTGTGGTTAGAACAGTAATAACGCACCAATATTTTGGCTACTGCTGAGCAGTGCTCCCACAGCATCAAGGCTGTCTCTCCAACTCCCCTTGACCCCAGAGGCCAGTAGGCTGGGGTGGGAGGAGACATAGCCAGGACAGCTGACCCAAACTGACCAAAGCAATATTCCATACAATATGATGTCATGCTCAGCAATAAAAGCTAAGAGAAAGGAGGAGGTGGGGGGCATTCGTTATTAAGGCATTTGTTTTCTGAAACAACCACTACATGTACTGAGGCCCTACTTCCCAGGAAGTGGCTGGACATTGCCTGCTGATGGGAAGTAGAGAATAAATCTTTTTGCTTTGCTTTGCTTCCACATGTTGCCTTTGCTTGCTTTCATTAAACTGCCTTTATCTTAACCCACAAGTTTTTAATCTTATTTTCTCCCCCTGTCCTGCTGAGGAGGCAGAGTGAGAGAGCAGCTTGCTGGGCACCTGGTAGCCAGCCAATGTCAACCCACCACATGTGGTCACTGAATTACTTCTTAATCAACATTTAAATACTCTCTCAGATTCAGCTTCTTGAGAATTCAGGCACTACTACATACATTTGATACATATATTTGATGCAAGAAAATAGCCCTGTCCTTGTAAGTTTGAAGCTTCTTCTGAGCTTATCCTTTGCTCCTCCACAGCTGAAGTGTCAGAAGACAGTGGACTTCACCAAAGAAGTTTAATTCTTTTGTGGATTGATCTTGTAGAATAATATATCTCAGTGATGAACTGCCAAGAAAGTTAACTGCATTAGAGTGGAAGAAATCCTTAAAGAGGAATCATAGTTTTGGTAACTGCAAGATAGCTCCTGGAGATCCACACACATCTGTAACAAATACTATATTACTGTAGATACTTATGAAAGAACTTGTTTTGCTTGATCAATAGTGGCTATTTATTTAGGAATCCAGGAGCTATTTCTGACTGAACTGCTCACTTTGAAATTATTCACAGTGCAATGGGTATACAAATAAGCAGTATACAAATAACCACATTTACTGGTAGATTTTTTTTTTCAGCCATTTGATGAACTTGTGCAGATACAATGGAATACAAATATGGATAGCACACTGAGAAGAACCCCAGTTACTAATAAATAATTTCTCTTATGATCAGATACAATAACTTTTAACTTGCAAAACTCATGAAGGCTGAAAATTAAAAAGGAAAGCTCACAACACACTTTTTTTCTGAATTCTGAAGTACATTTTTCCAGAACTCATTTTGATCAGATGGGAGAACAAAAAAACATAAGTCAGAAAAAAAAAAGTCGTTGCAAAGATCTACGACAGTTAAAACAATTTTAAAACAACTGCTCTAAAGCAATTAAAAATATTTAGCTAACACACTTTTCAATTTCTTCTTTGGTTCAAACTGCTGGTCATGAAGCATTTAAAGTGCATTATATATTGGTTTTAGTTTACACATGGTATAAGTAGCTATTAGACACTCAAGATCATAATTCTTAATTTTTTAAAAGCAAACATACAATTTATGTATTACACATATACTAAAACCATAAAGTTTCCTAGCACTCAGTATTCTTTTTAGCACTAACCATCAATAATATCATAGACATCCTTTCTGTTACTTCATGTAACCTGATGAAAGTTGAAAAATACATGAACCCTAAAGGAATTACTCTCGACTATTAACACTGAAGCACATCACCACAAAGGAAGTCATATCACCAAATATAGAACTTGTGTGATGGGATTTTATGGATGGATGATGATTATTTGCAGCACTTGGGAAAACCTGAGTAATGAAAGTACTTCATCACTACAACTGCAAGCAATTACCACCTGGTTATAAGACAGAAGACTGGCATCACCCTCAGTACTAAAATTTGCTCTAGTTTAAGTTAATACTGAAACTAACTCAATGGCCCTCAGTCTGTTTTGTAAGGAGGTTATGATATGATGGATGCATTTGTAGTGGTATGGATTTCAGACATGAAAAGACCTGCCACACAAAATCATATGTGTCTATACAGTTTCTATGTCATATAAGGATTGGTTATCACCGAGGGATTTTAAACTATTCATAAGTGCATTTACACCTCAAAGGACATAAGCTCAAGTAAAGTAATGCAGAAATGTTCAAGAAACTGATCTGGGACCATATTTTACCAATAGCGTATGTACTAGAAAAATTCTTTGACTATACATAGTTACATAAAACTATGTATAAATAAAACATAACTTTATTTTAAAAAAAATTACCAAAATGAAACAAAATGTTAAGAATATGAAAGTTCCTTGCATTCCAAGTAAACAACAGAGAACAAAGAAATTATGTTTTCCAGGCCCGTTTAACAAACAGAATAACTAAGAATAAATTCTGTTATCATTTAGCATGTAGTAACATACTACATTATAATTTTACATTCGTTAAAATAGGGCTGTTATCACAAGCTTTTATACATTGAAATCTGCTTTTATACACTGAAAGCTCTGCAGTAATATGTATATTATACAAAGCCAGAAAAAAAGCCAGGAAACAGACAAAGCATTAAATTTTTAAAATAATTATAGTATTATAAAAGGAATTTGCAAACAGACATAAAAAGATTTTATTTTTGGTTTGACAGCCTTTTATCTTTAGCTTAAACAGTGCGTGTGTGTCCCCTTAAGGGAAGGTAAACCTCCAGGGTGGAATGCAGTGGATATGCAAGAAATCTGTTCCATAATAATTCCCTAAGCAACATAACCTGCAACCTTAGATGTTAGCGACACCAGGAGAGCTTGGTATGCTGACTCTGAGAAACAACACGGAGGGTGGAGTGGAGTGGAGACACCGCGGCCAGGCTCTGTGATATCACTGCAGGCATGGGGAACTGGAACTACTGGAACAAGAATGGAAGGTCCCTGCATTGAATCCACTGAAGCAAGGAGGTGAAACAATAGGGTTCTGTCAACGCTATGGCCTTACATCTGATTTATACCATAAGTGCCCAATTCTGGATTAGTGACATGCTAAATCATGTTCTCTGGGTGAACTTTGCTTATTATAATCTCATTATAATACCAAAACACACCTCCATCCCAAAGGCTACCCGCCTTCAAGGTGCGACCACCCCTCACTGAGCATGCGCTCTGAGTTTTCCCTAGCATATACCTTTAAAAGCAAAGCGAGAGAACTTTATACCAATCATAGTAAAGGTATGTATGACTAGAGTCATTCAAGCTCCACCTAAAAATAAGAAACTAGTATAAAAGGGCTTAAGAGAGGAGGAATGTTAGGGAAGACACCATCATAGACAAGTCGGGAGGACATCGCTGACTTCTGGGATCAGTCAATGGGCTGAACCTCTCTTCCCCCCCCATAGGGACGCCTATTGGGTAAGATTCGAACCCTCGGTTATACCAAGCGCTTCCCCAGGAAACTTGGAAATCTCTATAGAGTTTTTCCATAATTTAGTGTGCTTATAGTCAACTGTATTATTATTTGCATGTGCTTTTCAGACAGTGTATTTATCACCGGCAATCCAAAAGAACCTGTACTGTTGCTTTAATAAACTGCGCTGCTCATTAATCTAGTCATGATAGTTCATTTAACGCAACCAAACTCCCTAAGTCTGGTAATTCTCATGCATTGAACGCAGCTAAGCTGAGAGTGCAGTACGCTATTAAGTGCATCCGTCATCATGATAGTTCAGCATATTGAACGCGACTGGACTTATAGCGTTGAATTGGACATCACTCAGAAATTAAACCTAGCTGCCCCCAGCCCCTCTGACATCTGAGGATAAGCTGGAATGCAAGGGGGTTTATTTTCTGCCAAACTTCTTTACCCTTTAACGCAACAAACAGTTTATATCAAAATATAATTATTTGCATATCAAAGATAAAATCCTAAGCTTTCCCATCTATTCAATAATGAACTTAAAACAATATATTATGTTCAGTAAATAAAATATCAGTTTTGCAATCAGCAAGACATTAACCAAAAATGAGTATTTGCAAAGCCCCACTCCTTAAAATTAAAAATTATATATAATAGAGAAAATATGTATCAATTAAGACCTAAAAAACCTCCCTACATATCAACTTCAATAAATGTTGCAATTCCCCAGGAAATAAGCAGAATAAATGCACTTCACAAATAGACCACAGTGTACAACTCATAGAAGATGTAATAAATTTTCAATATCTTTATCATCAAAGCAGACAAAAAGCAAAGGTCATTCAAGTTTTAAGAGTTACCTAGAAGACATAACTTTCATTTTTGTTTTGATCAAAATTGTCCACATACATTTACTAAAGCTAGCAAGTGTCCATAAAAACATGTTGAACATATATGCAATATAGAGAATAAGTATATAGATGTTAAAAGCTATGAAGAAAAAAAGGCTTTCATTTTAACAGCTAACTCTTGCTATTTTTTAATTATTATTAAAGCAAGCACAGGTAAGCATTAAAATACATTATTTTTGAGAATAACAGAAATATGCTTTAATTTCTTCGGATTATTAAAGGAAAAGAACTAGGATTTTGGAGAAGGAAACTAACTCTGAATTATAATGTTATGCTTTCTAAAATTTTGTAGAATGTAAAATGTGCCTTAAGTATGCTTGAAACCAGTCAATTTTTTTTCATTAAGAACAAATGGCTAACTCGTAGTTAAAACAGAAAGATTAAGTTGAAAAGAGTTGGTTTATGAATGAAATATCAATCGAGTAAATACTAACCACAAAACTACTGGAAGAATGCAAGGATACTGTTAAGCTTTCTAAATGGTGATATATTTTAATATCTCTTTTTGTTTCTATTCTGAAACATTCTGAAGTGGCTTACAGATTAAAAGGTTTTCTATCAAATTTGCAATGATGCTGGGGGGACAGTACCTGTTTCCATGTCTATATCAGTACCTTATATATGAGATCTAAAACAGAGATGAAACTGTGATTTGAGAATTTTACCACTTAAAGAAAACCATTTTTATTCAGACAACTTCTTCATTACAATGTTATGGACAATGAACTAATATTTTCAGTTACATAGTCCATAGTGGAATCCAAACGGGAAACTCAAAAGCAGAGAAAAGAAAAAAAAGTACAAGGATGTTTTGGGAGACTCTGAATGCCATTCTTTCAGGATGGCAATTATTTATTATATAAATCAGGATGGAGTGTTATTTTGGAGGAATGCATTGGGCAGAGTAGAGAAGGCTGAAAACATTCAGAAAAAGAATGGAGATTCACAGAACAGTGAGCAAGAACAAAAAATCCTCCAAGAATTTGCATGCTGAAATAAACACTAAAGAAAACTGCAGTGTCTTCTGTCTAGAAGCCAGCAACCGAGATAGTTCCAGTACTCAAATTATTGACTTAATAGCATATACAAATATTCTACAACCTACTTAATATTACCACTCGTCATCACAAGGAACATATGTTAAATGATAATACAAACCCCAAAATACTTTCAGTTTAATAGAATTCTTGGAATGCATGTGTTACCTTAACAACAGGATTCAGCAGAACAACACCTGATTTCTTTGTAATAATTTGCTTTGCTGTGTAATGATGGTCTATGAGCTGAGGAATAGTTGGAAACCCAGTTCCTTCAAAACGATACTGATTCTGTATGGAAGTAAAAGGAAATAATTGTTTCTGTACAACCAAAATTTCAAAGAAGAACAATACCAAGCTTTCATCACTAGTAACAAAAAAAAAAAAGTTTGCTTTTACAGAATTAAAACTCTATCCTAATCAATTTAATAACACTTCTACTACAATAAAAAAAAAAAAAAAAAGCATAGATGGTGATTCAGGTTCATTTACAAAACTGGGCAATGAAAACATCTACCACTGCCATGCAGATTTATTTTTTTTCCTAACACTTACAGTTAAATTCTTTGCAGAATGCATTATACCAAGTTTCTCTTCATTAGAAATAAACACATCCATTTCCTGTAATGTTTTATCACTATTAGTAAAGAGAGCTTGGTCATGTCACTTATTTTTATCTTATTACTGGTTCTCTATTGTAAACTTGCTTTCACAGTCTAAAATACTTGTGGTTTATTTCCCTAATGTCATTCACTAATTAATACTGACTCAGCTTTGCTTGCCCAGTAACACTAGTCTCCGTTCCTTTCAAACAACCTCCTTCAAATATCTGTTCTGATGAACTTTAGCATGGTTAGGGTACTCATATCCCAAGAGTCTGCCTAGCACAATAACCAGTACTGCATAACATTTCCTCGTACCAGACCCAGCCTTGCACTCATCTGCTGCCATTTAAGCTTACTTATCTTCAGGGCAGACAACATACTTTTATGCTGTATATTTACATGGGATCCTGATTAAAATCACTAACAAACAACAGTTTGAAAATAGCATAGCCTCAAAGAGGAACAGTGAAAAACAGAGTAGCCCTCAGTGACAGCAATGAATTTTGATGCTTAAAACTGAAAGATGAACTGATTTATAATGCAAATACTTTTATTGGGATTAGCACTTAAAAATATTTGCAAAACTAGAAAGAATACTTATGCAATTAAAGGACTACCATTAAAACAGGTATATGTTGTACTTCTGCTCTGTAGTCTTTGACACATAAGAAAATTAAAGGCCAATGGGGACGAAGCCTGTCAGTGATGCAAGAGTGTGATTTGACCAGTCACAGAGAGCTGATTCAACACTGTTTATACCAATGTGAAAAAAAATTCTTACACTTTACTCTCAGCAAACTTCCCTACCAAGATGTTAATGAATCCAGTCACTCTTGTCATATGGCCATAACAATCCCACCACTTATTAAATGCTTTTTAGGGATAATAAGCTTTTTTTAAAAAAAATTAAAGCTTTTTTTTTCACAATAAACGTAGATCATTCAACCCATAAGAGTGCATAAAGAATCATGCATTTCTTTAAGAAAAAAAGGTTTTAGCTTCCATGATTGTCAAGAAAATCTCCTACAAATTAATCCCAAGAGCGGATGAACATAAGGTGCTATTACTAAATGTACAAGCAGAGAGATCTAGTGACCTGATAATGTTTGGATTGTGCAATATTAAACAGTATCAATCTTACATTTCTAATATAAAACCTAAGAGAAAGTAGTGAAATTATGGGAATTTATTTACAGTTCTGTAAATTTTTCTTGGAAAAGTGCATATTAAAAAGCATCAGATTACAGATCAGGGTAGCCTCAAAGTAATACTTATAAAAAAATCTCAGTTTTAACTGACTTCAAAGCCCAGTCCCAGTCTGCATTTTTTGAAGCCCCCCTGGAGTATGACAAACAATGATTTACACAAAATTATTTTGAGACAAGGGGAGTCAAAGAATCTCAGTAGACATAATAAAGGGGGGGTGAAAGATGATGTTTAGTGCTTACATTGTTGAAATTAGCTGAGGTAGAGACAGTCCTTGATAAGAAGAGCTGGTCCCAAGAACCAGCCAATGAGGTAGAGACAGTCCTTGATAAGAAGCAGGAGCAGGCCCCAAGAGCCAGCTAAGACTGGTCTTGCGTCTTGGGTGAATACCAAGAAATCACTGAGCCTGTGCAAGGAAAGAGGTTACTAGCGGTGACGAAGAGGAGTCATCTATCTTCATCTCTGTGACCACCAGACGACTACCATAAACTGGCACTGCGCAGGTGCAGTTGGGAGGAGACTATGGAAATGACCTCTTGGAGCTAATTTTAATATGAAGTGGGGATAGGTCATGCATATGTATAGGCATATTGTGAATATGTAATACCTGACTGTATAAACTTGAGGCGAACTGCCGAGTCGGGCGCGCACGACTTTGGTGGGACTACCCCCTGTGCTGCCCAGCTCTGAATGAACATACCTACTTTTCAGTCTCACTGATTGTGGAGTCTGTTTTCCACACATCAGTTTGGCGAACCAGGCAGGAGACTCTCTGTTCAGCTGTGGGACTGACTGCGGAGGAGACCCCCCTCGGCGCGCCCCGAGCACTTTCCTCGGAGGAGCGTCCACTGCCAGCCGCTCACCGCGGGAGCAGACAACAACCTTCTGAAGCCGCGGACCAAACGGTATGTGTCACAAAGGGAGCCTGTAAAAGTATGGGCCGGGGCAGCTGGTAAATTGCACAGAGACGTCTGGCCTGCAGCATTAGTCCCCATATGGGAGGAGGGTACCCTGTATGGGGGGATTTGCTGACTGATAGAGTGGCCGCCAGCGATCTTGGGGGTAGATCGAGCAAATCCGGGGTGATCGCTGCATCCCAGTATCGGGAGCCAGGACGGACCTGTCGATGACTGGTATATAAGAGGCAGGAGAAGGGTAAGCGCACCCCCTCGCAATTGTGCTTGGTTTATGGGGTAAGTGGACCCCCTTGCAATTGCACTTGGTTTATTTTTGCAGCTGCTGAAGGTTGTCAACTGGAGCGATGCTTGTATGATGTGAATGTTTGGAAATTTATGTTAAAGATTTTGTGTGGGTGTGTGGAAATGATATGTTGAAATTTATAGGTGTATGTATGTTTGTTAATGGGTGAATGTACTTACGTGTTAATAGGGGTGATTCCTTGCTTTGTATGTGGGCTTGCAACTGGATTATATAATAATTAGCATCCGGCTTCGGTTCTCTTGAAGTGTAAATCTTGTGGGAGAAGCTGGTACTGTACATCTAGTAGACAGAAACCAGACTGCCTTGATGTTTTCTCCAAATTCCACACTTTTATGATTGGGAAAGAGCTCACTAAGAATCTGAAATAGTGAGATTGGTGTGTAAAGGAAAATTTAATTCCAGAAATTTGGGATGTGTGGGAGGAAAACTGGGGAAGACTATAAAAGAAGTGTAAGAAACAATTTGCATGGAAGCTTATTAAAAGGAGAAGCCAAGATCAAACTTAAGAATCATTAGGAGGAGTTATAAAATGGGAAACAATCAAGGAGGAGTATTGAGGAAAAGTCCTCTGGGTTGTATAATTGCCCACTGGAAAGATCTTGTTGGGACCGGAGGTACAGAAAGTAAAAAGAACCTTATTAAATACTGCAATCAATGGTGGCCGCTGTATAAGTTAGAAAGTGATGCTAAGTGGCCACTTAATGGGTCAATAGATTATAATACTCTATTACAACTAATGCTGTTTTTAAGGAGAGAAGGAAAATGGGATGAGGTTTCATATGCAGACATGTTTTTCACCCTCCGAAACCATCCGGAGTGGCAAAGGGACTGTGGAATGGTACCCCCACAGGACCCCATGGTGCTCGCAGTTGAGCGAGAAAACAAGGAGCTTAGAGGTAAACTGAGGCGGTGTTGTTCGGCATGTAGTATTGGACAAAGATGTACAAAGACAAATAAAATCCATCAGGCACCAGAACAAGATCTAACTGATTTGTTTAAGCCTCCCCCTCGACCACAGGAACAGGATGTAGACTCGGATAGAACTCCGACCCCCCCGGACAGCCCTGTATCTTCCCGTACTAGGAAGAAAACTACCTCAACAGCTTTACAAGCACCTCTCTGAGAGGCGGTGAGGCCGGATGGTGGGACGATGTTAATCAAGGTACCCTTTTCTACTGCTGACCTAGGGGAATGGAAAAAGGTTGCAAAAGATTATAGGAGAGATCCGATAACTGTAGCTAAGCATCTCCAATTTATTGTGAAACAGCATAACCCTGACTGGAAGGATATACAGCTCTTATTGGAATATATGACTGAGACAGAGAAACAGCTGATTTTAAAACCAGCAGGAAACCTTGCTGAAGATCATTATAAGACTACAGGAGGGGAAGTTAAGGAATATTTCCCTCTCTAAGACCCAAAGTGGGATGTTAATAGATCTGCACATATGGAAAGATTGCAGGGGTATCAGGAGTGGATTATAAAAGGAATGGAGAGAGCAATCCCCAAAACTATAAATTGGTCAGCTTTATATGCAGTTCAACAGAGTCCTTCCGAGTCTCCATCTGAATTCCTGGATCAACTGAGGGATGTAATGCGCCGCAGCACACCGCTGGATCCTGGGTCAGAGGTAGGAATACAACAATTGGTGTCCCTGTTTTTGGGTCAGTCTACAGGGGATATAAGGCGCAAACTTCAGAAATTACGCCCTACAGAGGGTAGGAATTTAGAAATATTGTTGGATGAAGTATGGAGAGTATTTAGTAACAAAGAAAAAGGATATAGGCAAGGGCAAAGGAAATTAATGGCTGTTATTCAGGAAGAAAGAGGAAGAGGGACTAGACGAGACTTGCCCCGACTGGGCAAGGATCAATGTGCTTTGTGTAAGAAATTCAGTCATTGGAAAAGGGAATGCCCAAGGAACAAGGAGGATCAGAGGGCTCAAACAGGAAGAACGGTAGCCCATGTGAAGGGAGACTGATGGGAACCTGGGGAATCTACCCTAGTGGATCCACTGGTTATAATTAAGTTAGGGAAAACAACAAGAGGTAGAATTTTTGGTAGATACAGGAGCAACATACTCGGTTCTGAATCAGGCTTTGATGCCCCTGGGAAATGATTATGTCATGGTGAAAGGAGCGACTGGCCAAAGTGAAAAGGCATATTTTTGTAAACCTTTAGAATATAAATTAGGAAAACAGTGGGACATTCATAAATTTTTATATATGCCCAACTCCCCAAAGGCACTTTTGGGAAGGGATTTGTTGGAACAATTGGGAGCAAAAATTGTATTCAAAAAGGGAGAAATTACTCTGGAGGTAAAAGATCAGCAATATATTCAAATATTGAGCCTAACCTTAACCAGTCTCCCCCCAGAAGGAAGCATTAACGAGGACATCTTAAACCAAGTGTACCCAGGGGTATGGGCTACCGATGCACCTGGAAGAGCGAAAAGTGTTCCACCTGTTGAAGTTAGGATCAAGGAAAGCCAAAAGCCGGTAAGAATTAAACAATATCCCCTAAAGAAGGAAGACAGAGAAGGAATCCGGCCAGTGATAGAAAAATTTTTGCAGTTGGGATTATTAAAAGAGTGTGAGTCTGAATTCAATACCCCTATATTACCTGTTCGGAAGCCCGATGGGTCATATCAGGTGGTCCAAGACTTACAGGTGGTCAATAAGATAACTGAAGATCTTTACCCAGTAGTGGCGAACCCATATTGTATTGGTTTTGTGTGGCAAGGTTTTGGTAGTGGGGGGGGTTACAGGGGTGGCTTCTGTAAGAAGCTGCTGGAAGCTTCCCCTGTGTTCGAGAGAGAGCGAGCCTATAACAGCCGGCTCTAAGACGGACCCGCCGCCGGCCAAGGCCGAGCCAATCAGTGATAGTAGTAACGCCTCTGTGATAACATTTTTAAGAAGGAAAAAATGTTGGGACAGGGTGAAACAGCTGCCGGAATGAGGAGTGAGACCATGTAAGAGAAACAAGCCTGCGGACACCAAGGTCAGTGAAGAAGGAGGGGGAGGAGATACTCCAGGCGCCAGAGCGAAGATTCCCCTGCAGCCCGTGGTAAAGACCCTGGTAAGGCAGGCTGTCCCCCTGCAGTCCAGGGAGGTCCACAGTGGAGCAGATATCCCCCTGCAGCCCGTGGAGGACCCCACGCCGGAGCAGGTGGGTTCCCAAAGGAGGCTGTGACCCCATGGGAACCCTGCGCTGGAGCAGGTTCCTGGCAGGACCTGCAGATCTGTGGAGAGAGGAGCCCACGGAGCAGGTTTTCTGGCAGGACTTGTGACCCCGTGGGGGACCCACGCTGGAGCAGTGTGCTCCTGAAGGACTGCACACCGTGGAAAGGACCCATGCTGGAGCAGTTTGTGAAGAACTGCAGCCCGTGGGAATGGCCCACATTGGAGAAGTTCGTGGAGGACTGTCTCCCGTGGGTGGGACCCCACGCTGGAGCAGGGGATGAGCCCTCGCCCTGAGGAGGTGAAGCAGCAGAAAATAACGTGTGATGACCGTAAACCCCATCCCTGTCCCCCTGCGACGCTGGGGGGGCTTGGTGGAGAAATCTGGGAGTGAAGTTGTGCCCGGGAAGAAGGGAGGGGTGGAGGGAAGGTGTTCTGAGATTTGGTTTTATTTCTCATTACCTTGCTCTGGTTGATTTGTAATAAATTGAGTTAATTTTCCCAAATCGAGTCTGTTTTGCCCGTGATGGTAATTAGTGAATGCTCTCTCCTGTCCTTATCTCGACCCACAAGCTTTTTTGTTATATTTTTCTCTCCCCTGTCCAGCTGAGGATGGGGGAGTGATAGAGCGGCTTTGGTGGGCACCTGGCATTCAGCCAGGGTCAACCCATCACAATACCCTGTTGACCGTATTAACACCTGAATTGACTTGGTTTACTGTTTTAGATTTGAAGGATACTTTCTTTTGCCTCCCTCTCCATGAAGCCAGCCAAAAATTATTTGCATTTGAATGGAAAAACCCCAAGAGTGGTTGAAAGACCCAGCTCACTTGGACAGTGTTGCCACAAGGATTTAAGAATAGTCCTACCATTTTTGGCAATCAGCTTGCGAAAGACTTAGAATCCTGGGAAGCCCCGTCTGAGGAGGGGAAGGTGTTGCAGTATGTGGATGATATCCTGATCGCCACCAAAACAGAGAAAGATTGTAGGACATGGACGGTGAGTTTGTTGAATTTCCTGGGACTCCAGGGGTACCAGGTATCCAAGAAAAAGGCACAGGTAATGCAACGCAAAGTGAATTATTTGGGCTATGAAATTAGTGTGGGACAAAGAACTTTGGGACAGGCCCATAAAGAGGCAATATGTCAAACTGGGAGACCTCAGACAGTAAAAGATTTACGGACTTTTCTGGGAATGAGAGGGTGGTGCCGATTGTGGATCTATAATTATGGATTGCTTGTTAAACCACTATATGCATTGACAGCCACTGAGCAGAAACACCTTGAGTGGAACAAGGAGACCGAACGAGCCTTTGAGCTACTGAAAAAGGCTTTGATGTCGGCCCCAGCCTTAGGACTCCCAGATGTGAATAAGCCATTTCTTCTTTACTCCCATGAGAAGCAGGGCATTGGCCTGGGAATATTTGCACAAAACCTGGGCCCGTATCGACGGGCAGTTGCCTACATCTCTAAGCAGTTAGACACGACTGCAAAAGGTTGGCCTGAATGCCTGCAGGCGGTTGTGGCTGTGATACTGAATTTACAGGAAGCCTGAAAGTTTACTCTGGGCCAGAAAATGACTGTTTTGGTGTCTCACACAGTAGAAAGCAGTACTTACTGGAAGCAAAAGGTGGACACTGGCTCTCTCCACAAAGATTCCTGAGATATCAAGCTATATTGGTAGAGCAGGATGACATGGAGATTGTAGTCACTAACATTGTCAACCCAGCTTCTTTTCTCAGCGGGAACACAGGAGAACCGGTACATCATGACTGTTTGGAAACCATCGAAGCAACATACGCCAGTCGCCCAGACCTGAAAGACAGCCCCATGGAAAACGGGGAAACTTGGTTCACAGACGGAAGCAGTTACGTCCTAAATGGTAATCGACACGCGGGATACGCTGTCACCACCAGCCAAGAGGTAATAGAATCAGGGGCTTTGCCCATGAACACCTCCGCACAGAAGGCAGAAATAATTGCTCTAACCTGCGCCCTGGAATTGGCCCAGGGCAAAGTTGTGAACATTTATGCAGACTCAAAATATGCCTTTGGAGTTGTACACGCACATGGAGCAATTTGGAAGGAGAGAGGACTATTGAGTTCTCAAGGGAAAAATATCAAACACGCAGAAGAAATTCTGAAGTTACTGGAAGCTGTCCAGCTCCCTAAGAAAGTAGCAATTATGCATATTAAGGCACACCAGAAAGCGAGCTCAGATTTGGAAAAAGGGAATGAGCTGGCGGACAGAGAGGCAAAACAAGTGGCCAAAACAAAGGTAAAAACAGAAGGGGCCTTAATTCCCGATAGGCAGATTTCCCTAGAAGGTAAGCCAGAATACACTAAGGAAGATCAAAAGCTCATTACAGATTTAGAAGGGTCATATAATGAAGAGGGGTGGGCTCATACCCCACAGGGCAAGCTAATCATTCCCTCTTGCTTATTATGGCATTTGATACGGGAGGAACATAGGAAAAGACATTGGGGAACAGAGGCTCTGTATAATCATTTGATAAGAGAAATTGTGGCTAGAAATTTATACACCACGGTGAGACAGGTGACACAACAGTGTGATCTTTGCCTCCAGACTAATCCTAAGAATACCCCCAAGCTGGAAATGGGCCAGATTGGAAAAGGCAATGGGCCTGGACAACAATGGCAAATTGATTTTACAGAACTTCCAAGAAAAGGGGGGTATCGATATTTATTGGTATTAACTGATACCTTTTCAGGTTGGCCAGAAGCATTCCCAACAAGAACGGCTAAAGCTCAGGAGGTAACTAAAATACTGGTGCAAGAGATAATACCACGTTTTGGGGTTCCAGCAACAATATCCTCTGACAGAGGACCACATTTTGTCTCAAAAAAAGTACAACAAATTAGCCGCCACTTGGGTATAGATTGGCAGCTTCATACTCCATATCACCCCCAGTCGAGTGGTCAAGTGGAAAAAATGAACCACTTAATCAAACAGCAAATTGTGAAATTAGGACAAGAAGCAAATTTGACATGGCCTCAGTCTCTCCCTTTAGCCCTTCTGCGTATACGAACAAGACCAAGGGCAAAAGAAGGACTGAGCACCTTTGAAATTCTGTATGGACAACCCTATGGGATACAGAGAGGGGTGTCTGTACAAGCAGGGGATGAAATTATGACTTCTTACATGGTAGTATTAGGTAAGCAACTTAATAAAATCAGGAAGCACGTGGTAGGAACTCGAGGGAGAGGTTTGGATGGGCCTGTGCATAATATACAACCAGGAGATTATGTGTATATAAAGTCTCTTACAGAAAAAACTCTGGAGCCGCAGTGGGAAGGACCATTTCAAGTACTACTTACCTCCTTCACCGTGATTATGATCAAGGAACAGAACGCCTGGATCCATCACACTAGGGTGAAGAAGGCACCCAAAGGACAATGGACTTCACAAGAAAAAGGACCTTTGAAGCTCAAATTTGTGAGACATTGATTGTTATGTTCCTGAGTTGGACCTTTTCCAAGGGGCAGGCTTGGGATCGAAATACTTATTTACAAATACTTTGAGAAGATGCTAGATAGGGAAACAATGTATTATAAGTACTAGGATTAAATATAGTAAAATAATTTACTATTTTCTAGAAAAGGGGGGACTGAGACAAGGGCAGTCAAAGAATCTCAGTAGACATAATAAAGGGGGGTGAAAGATGATGTTTAGTGCTTACATTGTTGAAATTAGCTGAGGTAGAGACAGTCCTTGATAAGAAGAGCTGGTCCCAAGAACCAGCCAATGAGGTAGAGACAGTCCTTGATAAGAAGCAGGAGCAGGCCCCAAGAGCCAGCTAAGACTGGTCTTGCGTCTTGGGTGAATACCAAGAAATCACTGAGCCTGTGCAAGGAAAGAGGTTACTAGCGGTGACGGAGTCATCTATCTTCATCTCTGCGACCACCAGACGACCACCATAAAGAGGCCCTGTGCAGGTGCAGTTGGGAGGAGACTATGGAAATGACCTCTTGGAGCTAATTTTAATATGAAGTGGGGATAGGTCATGCATATGTATAGGTGTATTGTGAATATGTAATACCTGACTGTATAAACTTGAGGCGAACTGCCGAGTTTGGTGGGACTACCCCCTGTGCTGCCCAGCGCTGAATGAACACATCTACTTTACAATCTCACTGATTGTGGAGTCTGTTTTCCGCACGTCAATTTTAGCCACACTAAGCACATAACATGCCTTTAATTCTGCTGAGTAAGGATCAGAGCTCCAAGGATCTTATAAGACTGTGTGTATCTAGGTATAGGTAGTTTTATTGCTCTTATTTTCTCATTCAGCACTCCGATACACTGAAATACTTTAAGGTCATAAAAATAAAATAAAATAAACACTGACTTTTTGTCAATTGTTAAATCCTAAAAGGAAAGCTGTGGGTGAAAATTAACAAAACCCCTAGACAGACCAGTGTCCATATTGACCCTATAAAAACCTTCCAAATTCTATGAAGTTTGAACAATACCACTACCCCTCATTAAAAAAAAATAAACCAGCAACACAATACTGAATTCCCCAGGTATGCTGCATCAGCTGGGGATTTAAACCGGGAAACATAGTGTAAACATAGTTATGCTACCAAATTTGTAAATTTGTCTGTATAGTTTGACTGATGTTTGGGAGATTTTATTGTATCAGACTGAAGTATGTTTTGTTAGTATTGCGGAATCAAAACTGAGACTGATTTGCTGGTATATTATACCTATATTCACAGAGTAAAGGACTAGAAGCATTTCTAGTAATGTTATGAGCACTATCTTATTTTGAATGAGTTTGAAATTCTGAAAGGTAAAAAGAAAAATACATATATAAATAAAACCAAGAAATGCATTAAAAATAAAAAGTAATACATTGGGTGAAAGCAAATAAATATTAATGTAGTTTAAAATGACCAGTTTTTCCTAAGTTAGAGAAACAAAGGGATCAGTTTTGGTCTTTACTCAGAAGCATACATACTATGTAATATTCATAAGCATTTGTATTCTGCTGAACAAAACAACATCCACAAGGCTAAAAAGAACACATGTATCTCCAAAGCAGCATGGACTTCAATTCCCAGCTATATACAAAACAGCACAGAATATTTTCTCCTAAGTGAATGTTTCCATTTTTTGGGAAGATTCAATGGAATCTTTATAATCTCAATTAAAAGTAGCCTAATAAGCACCAACTGTGAAAACAGGTTTAAAAATAAATAAATATACATGCATAAATTAGTAGTAATAAATTCTGGATTTCAAAACATTTACAGAAATATCTTGGTTTTTCAACATAGGCTAAAAGATGTAGAATAGCCTCATACTTCATATTTTTCTTTTATTCCCCAAAATTACCTTTTCCTCCAATTTGAGCACTGATGGAAATATTTCCAACAGCTTTCATATTTTCATATAAAGGCTAAATCTATGTGTCATAGTAAATTATGTAGATCCTAAATTGTTTAGCTGAAATAATTAACTTCCTAACACTGAATATTTAGTACTATATCAGAGACGTACATCAGCATATTGTATGATAAAGTGTCTCCGTTGTCCATCTGAAAACACAGAAAGGACATATTCACCAGGTTTCCCATGGCTCTCTCGCACCAAGAAGTCTCCTTGCTGTTTTAACAGCTCCTGGGCTTCTATTCTTGGAATTGCACCATGATACCAGTCTTGCTCTGCCAGTGGTTTCTCAGTAGTTGATATTACATCAAAGAACTTGGAAAAAATATCAAAGAAAAATGTTACTATAACAGTACATTTTTAGAGTTTAGTTTTCCATGAAAAGCATGATAAACAACAATAATTTCTATTTCTGTATCTAAATTGCATATTTCTATTAACAAAAAAAATTAAGGCTATTTATTTACACTAAAGGCATACTGATCACCTTTTTTTCTATTGCTTAAAAAAATACTGACCAAGCTATCAGCCTTTCTCACACATTCTGACATGGTATTAACAACAGTTCAAAATTAAGCATGTCTTTATCCAGAGACAAATTTCTGCGACATAAGAACATAAGAAAGTAAGAAATTGAGTTTTCAAAAGTATTTGTATTGGCTTAATTATTTTCATAGAATTTAAAAATCCCAATCCAAATCAATTAATAATTCTAATAGCCATTTTCTTCCTAGCATTTACACCATAACAGAGAATAGGCACTTGGACATATCGTGCTTATGAACTTACACACAGTTTCTGAAGGCACAAAGATTCTAAGATACTATTTTCATTGCTTATAAATGGAAGGTAATGAGTTTTAACCTATAACCTCACATATTAAACAAGCTTACATTGTTTAAGAAAACACTTAGAAAAACATTTTTTTTCGATGACTACTTCAGATTTATTTGTTATGACTAGACTGAGAAGCCCTTAATTAGTCTCTATGTCATTCAAAATCATGCCAGAACTCATACAAATTCTCACTGCTAGAGTGATAAATCTCTGAATAAAATAAGACTCCATATTGCATCATGAGTTGAACACATATCTGAACATGTCCCAGAAAAACCTATTGAACTGCATTTTAGATAACATAATGAAAACTGAATTGTCAGTAAAGCCCTATCAAACAGATACAAATGAAACCTACAATTCCAAATGGATCCCAGCTACTGATCTACCCAGATGAAACAAGGTTTTTCTTCTTCATATCATCAAGGATGATATTTCTGCCATATAGGATTGGGAAAGAGAACAGAAACATCCCACTGATGCATGCAAAGAGAAAAATTTGACACAATGTAAATCTGGGCAGACTAGAGGCCACCTGCACATTTAAGGTCTCCCTGAGGAGTTGTTCAGGTTAAGATGACTTATCTAACAAAAAATAACATTAGGAAGAACTTCAAATGCTCAGAGAAGGAACAAGTAGAGCCCAGAAAGGAAGCCCACACAGGACTTCAGAGGGTTGTGATCAGTGGCACAAAGTGCTGTTGGAGGCAAGTCACTAGTGGTGTACCCCAGGGATTGATACTGAGACCAGTACTGTTTTACCTCTTCATTAGTGACCTGTACACTGGGACAGAGTGCACCCTCAGCAAGTCTGTAAACAATGCAAAGCTGGGAGGAGTGGCTGATACACCAGATGGTTGTGATGCCATTCAGAGGGACCTGGACAGGCTGGAGAAATGGACAGAGAAGAATCTCATACAGTTCAACAAGGGGAAGTGCAAAGTCCTGCACCTAGGGAGGAATAACCCCAGGCACCAGTACAGGCTGGGGGCTGACTGGCTGGAAAGCAGCTCTGCAGAGAAGGACCTTCCCCCCAAGAGGGTCCCAGTGCACACCAAGCTGACCATGAGCCAGTAATGCACCCTTGCAGCAATGAAGGCAAACAGCCTCCTGGCCTGGATTAGGAAGAGCGTTACCAGCAGGTTGAGGGAGGTGATCCTTCCTCTCTACCCAGCACTGTTGAGGCCACACCTGGAGTCCTGTGTCCAGTTCTGGGCTCCCAAGTACAAGAGAGACATGGACATACTGGAGAGAGTCCAGCGAACAGCCACAAAGATGATTAAGGGATTGGAGCATCTTTCATATGAGAAGTGGCTGAGAGCTGTGACAGTTTAGCCTGGAGAAGAGAAGGCTCAGAAGGGGAATCTTATCACTGTGTATAAATACCTGATGGGAGGGAATGAAGAACTCTTCTCAGTAGTGCCCAGTGACAGGACGAGAGTCAATGAGCACAAATTTAAACACATGAAATTCCATCTGAACACAAGAAAACACTTTTTTAGTGTGAGAGTGGTCAAATACTGGAACAGGTTTCCAGAGAGGTTGTGGAAGTTCCATCTATGGAGATATTCAAAATTTGACTGGATGTGGTCCTTGGCAACCTGCTCTAGATGACCCTTACTGAGCAGGGGAGTTGGACTAGATGATCTCAAGAGGTCCCTTTCATCCTCAACAATTCTGTAATTCTGTATTAAAAAATGCCTTTAAGTCTGGGGGTTCCTAGCTTTCTTTCTAAGTTATATCTCAAATGGGTCAATTTAGTCCACAATCCTGATGGAAAACTGGAGAATATATTTAAGAGTCTGACAGAGACTCATAGTCTCAGACATCAACTTTGGGATATAGAGCCCTGGGTGTCTATTGTATCAGGGGTATTTTTAGACATGAGATCTGAGACCAACACTATAACCAATAGACCCATCACTAGAAAGAGTGACTATGCTCTATTACAGATTCAGAGAGAAGTGGGACTGTGTAAGAAATAATAATGGCTTGAACAAAAAGCACCCAGTCAGAATTTTTAGGATAGAAAAAGGATGTACTCCAGCATAATGCATTTATTAGCATAATGAAGTACTAAAAGATCAGAATATTTTTCAGCGAAGAAGGCAGTCCTATTTTTCAATTTCATCAACAGTTAAATACTTCTCAGACTGGAGCTGTCTACCATTGTTAAAGTTAAATGACACAAAGCTATTCCTTTTCAGAAATTCCTAAACCAAAAATAATCTTTCAAATGTTATAAAAGATGTCACCAGTACCTCCTGCTCTTGATCCCTGGTAATAGTGTTGTCATCATTCTGCCAAGGATCCCAAATAGAACCTGCCTGTCCCCTTAGTGTCGGGTGACAAAAGGTTATTTATTTTAAGGGATATTAGGAATAGTTGCCTCTCCAGCATCCCCATCCCAGGACTTCCTCCTGCTCGGCCACTGGAGCCCAGTCCCAGTGAGCCCAGGGACACGGGGTCTCTGCCCAGGCTGAGGGACATGGCTGCTACTTTCCCATTTGCAGATTCAACCAGCAGCAAAGCTGAGCATGCATACCAGAGACAAACACACTGTGGCAGGTTGACCCTGGATGGACACCAGGTGCCCACCAAAGCCGCTCTAGCACTCCCCCTCCCCAACTGGACAGGGGAGAGAAAATATAACAAAAGGCTTATGGGTCGAGATAAGGATAGGGAGAGATCACTCACCAATTACCATCATGGGCTAAACAGACTTGACTTGGGGAAAATTAACTTAATTTATTGCCAATCAAACCAGAGTAGGGTAATGAGAAATAAAACCAAATCTTAAAACAACTTCCCCCCCATCCCTCCCTTCTTCCTGGGCACTGCTTCACTCCCAAATTCTCTACCTACCCTCCCAGCGGCGCAGGGGGATGGGGAATGGGGATTGGGGTTAGTTCATCACATGTTGCCTCTGGCGCTTCATCCTCTTCAGGGGCAGGACTCATCACACTCTTCCCCTGCTCCAGCATGGGGTCCCTCCCATGGGAGACAGTCCTCCACGAACTTCTCCAATGGGGGTCCTTCCCATGGGCTGCAGTTCTTCACAAACTGCTCCAGCATGGGTCCCTTCCACGGCGTGCAGTCCTTCAGGAGCATACTGCTCCAGCGTGGGCCCCCCATGGGGTCACGAGTCCTGCCAGAAAACCTGCCCCAACGTGGGCTCCTCTCTTCACAGGGCCACAGGTCCTGCCAGGAGCCTGCTCCAGTGCGGGCTTCCCATGGGGTCACAGCCTCCTTAGGGCATCCACCTGCTCTGGCATGGGGTCCTCCACAGGCTGCAGGTGGATATCTGCTCCACCATGGACCTCCATGGGCTGCAGGGAGACAGCCTGCCTCACCATGGTCTTCACCACAGGCTGCAGGGGAATCTCTGCTCCAGAGCCTGGAGCATCTCCTCCCCCTCCTTCTTCACTGACCTTGGTGTCTGCAGTGTTGTTTATCTTACGTGTTCTCACTCCTCTCTCCAGCTTCAGTTTCTGTGCCTGTGACGGTCTGACAAATTCAATGTCTCAAACATCCGCTAAAAGAGCTTTGGTGGACAAAAAGGCCTCTGTAAAAATCCTGGAGTTTTGTGAACAGGACAATGTGGACAGAGGAGAGGGCCCCACGGAGGGTGGGAACGCGCTTCTCCAAAGCCCCAATTCCTTATCTTAAGTGACCAGGAGAAGGAACACAATTTATGCCTTCCTGGAGGAAGAAGGCCCCATGGAAGTTGGGACTGTGCTTCTATCTTAAGTGGTCATGCCAGCAGGAAAAGAGAGGCAACTCCACAATGAACACCCCCCCTCCCCAAAGCTCACTAACCGATTCCAGTGAACCCCAGGTGTGGGAACTGCGCATGTTGAGATCATCAACTAACACACTATAAAAGAGGAGAGAACGAGCCCTCAGTGCGCGCCCTGCGGAACTGGATCTCTACGCTGGCTGGACCAACGCTGGACCCAGGACTGGTGAAACCCCTCTCTTCTCTCTTTCTTTCTTTCTTTCTTTCTTTCTCTCACTCTCTCTCTCCCTTTTTTCCTTCTCTCTTTTCCACAGTCCCTACACCTCATCCTTTGAAACATAAACCATTGACCAAGTCTGAGACTAGGAGTGGATCTAGCCGCCCCTGAGCTCCTCTTTGAGAAGGAGTCCAGAAAGCAAGGGGGTCTGCTCTGAACCTCGTGACTCAACGGGAGGGCTCTCCTTCTGATACATTTCATGTTCCTTTTTCCATTTCATTTTTCTGTACTTCCCTCCTCTTCTCAAATAGCGGCTTAATGACATGTTGCAAGGTTCATATTAACAAGTTCATGTGTACTTGGACAAAGTTAGCTAGGTTGAATAAATGTTGGTTGTTGTTTGAACTCCCCTGGTGTCGTTTCACCTTAATTCTGACAAAGGAAATCCACGAACCTGAGTCACTCCAACTTTGGGACGCGACAGTGCCACAGCAACTTTTTTTTCCCTTCTTAAATATGTTATCACAGAGGTGCTACTACCGTCACTAATTGGCTTGGCCTTGGCCAGTGGCGGGTCTGTCTGAGCTGGCTGGCATTGGCTCTATCGGACACAGGGGAAGCTTCTAGCAGCTTCTCACAGAAGCCACCCCTGTACCCCCCCACTACCAAAACCTTGCCACACAAACACAATACACACACACACACAGAGGACCCTTACACAGCCAGTTACACAGACTGCCACAGACATGGTGCTGCCTTCAACCACACCTACATATAGGACTAGCATAAAACATAAGTATAGACAGCCAAGTCCCCTTACTCCTCTTTGGCTGGTAGAGATAAAAGGTCACTAGTGAAGGTACATACATGGCACTCTCTAGATTCACAAGCCCACCCTCTTACCCACTCCATAGGTCTCCTACTTGCCAGCTAGTCCAGCTCAATGCTTGTTAGCAGACACATGCACTCACACACTCATCCCACAGGCACTCTACACTCGCAAGTCCCCCTGGGTATACTAGCATGGACCCTTACCCACCTGATATCCCTGCCCAGACCCAGGGCATCCTACTTGCTGGCTACTCCAGCTTGCAGTTTGCTAGCAAATTTCACACACACACTCCCCTACACACCATGTTCGTAGAAGATACAGACACTTGGACACCCCCTCCTCCCAGCAGCTGGCACCAAGAGTGCTAGCTGTGACCTGCAGTCCTGCTCCAGCTGCTGTCACTGAGCCCCTCACTTGCCTCACTCATGCTAGTCCCTTCCAGTAGCAGGTTTTTGGGACACACACTATTCCCATCCCAGTGGCTGGAGGCAAGAGACTCCCACTCGCTCCAGTAGCTGACACTACAGGCCAGGGGCACCTACACCCCTGGTCTGACTCTAGTAGCTGGCACCGACACCATTCATGCCGGTCCCCTCAGTAGTGAGCATTCCAGGCACAAAGTCTGTAGGACCCTACCTAGATTGAGAGAGCTATGGCCCCTACAACTACTGATGCTAGGACCCTCACTTGCTCCAGTAGCTGACACCTGTATTGGTTTTGTCTGGCAAGGTTTTGGTAGCAGGGGGGTTACAGGGGTGGCTTCTGTAAGAAGCTGCTGGAAGCTTCCCCTGTGTTCGAGAGAGAGCGAGCCCATACCAGCCGGCTCTAAGACGGACCCGCCGCCGGCCAAGGCCGAGCCAATCAGCGATAGTGGTAACGCCTCTGTGATAACATTTTTAAGAAGGAAAAAAGTTGGGACGGAGAGAAACAGCTGCCTGAGTGAGGAGTGAGAACATGTAAGAGAAACAAGCCTGCGGACACCAAGGTCAGTGAAGAAGGAGGGGGAGGAGATGCTCCAGGCGCCGGAGCGAAGATTCCCCTGCAGCCTGTGGTGAAGACCCTGGTGAGGCAGGCTGTCCCCCTGCAGTCCAGGGAGGTCCACGGTGGAGCAGATATCCCCCTGCAGCCCGTGGAGGACCCCACGCCGGAGCAGGTGGGTTCCCAAAGGAGGCTGTGACCCCGTGGGAACCCTGCGCTGGAGCAGGTTCCTGGCAGGACCTGCGGATCTGTGGAGAGAGGAGCCCACGGAGCAGGTTTTCTGGCAGGACTTGTGACCCCGTGGGGGACTCACGCTGGAGCAGTGTGCTCCTGAAGGACTGCACACTGTGGAATGGACCCATGCTGGAGCAGTTTGTGAAGAACTGCAGCCCATGGGAATGGCCCACGTTGGAGGAGTTCGTGGAGGACTGTCTCCCGTGGGTGGGACCCCACGCTGGAGCAGGGGAAGAGTGTGATCAGCCCTTGCCCTGAGGAGGTGAAGCAGCAGAAAATAACGTGTGATGACCGTAAACCCCATCCCTGTCCCCCTGTGCCACTGGGGGGGTTTGGTGGTGAAATCCGGGAGTGAAGTTGTGCCCGGGAAGAAGGGAGGGGTGGTGGGAAGGTGTTCTGAGATTTGGTTTTATTTCTCATTACCTTGCTCTGGTTGATTTGTAATAAATTGAGTTAATTTTCCCAAATTGAGTCTGTTTTGCCCGTGACGGTAATAGTGAATGATCTCTCCTGTCCTTATCTCGACCCGCAAGCCTTTTGTTATATTTTCTTTCCCCTGTCCAGTTGAGGATGGGGGAGTGATAGAACGGCTTTGGTGGGCACCTGGTGTTCAGCCAGGGTCAACCCATCACAACACCATAGGCCAGGGTAGCCTACACACACACCCCCCTCCGCCCCTGAGTCCAGCAGCTGGCACCAAATCCACTCATACAGCACACAGGTCTCACGAGTAGCTGGTACTTAGTCCTTGCAGCACACACACAAGACATAGAGTGAGATAGTTAAGAAAAGATTTAATAAGAAGTTATAAGAAGATAGGATAGACTGTGGTGATCAGGTGCAGGGCTCAGCCAGACAAGCGTATTGACTGGCCCCATTCTACCTGTGACCAGCCCCTTTGGTAGTCTTTTCTGCCTACCCTCTTCTTTGTTTATCCCTGCTCCCCCTTCCCCTGCACACTGCCTCATCAGTTGGCATAGTTCCACCTACCCCTCTCAAACATCCTGGACCCTCAGGTTTGCATCCTTATCAGTTGCAAAGTCCTCTTTGCCTGCAGTTTCTCAATAGCCCCTCAATTACTGTGACTGAGGAGGTTTGTTTCTGGTTATTGTCTTTGTTAAGGCTAATTGGACAGGTTTTATGTCTCTGTGTGTTTGTCTCCTTCCCTTTCCTTATCCTAAAGGCTGAAGAAATAAACACTCTCACACTCTACATATTGTAACCAATTAGTATGACTGGCCAGGTTTGTTCTTATCACGACCTCCCTTATCATTTGCCCCTCAGATTTTTCTCTGTCTGTTTTTGTTTATGGCTCCTTTGACCAGATACCCTTAAAGGAGCAGACACTCTCCTTCCACATACCTTACATATTTGAATGTTTATTGTTCAAAGACGCTGCATTTGACTGACCTTTGCTACATGATCAAGTAATGTTACGGGGTTCAAAGCAATAAAACCATTCCCACAGAAAAACATTTCTACTCCAAAAGAAACACTTCTATGTATAAAAAAGAAAGTTCAATGTCAACAAGTTAGTTCATGACCTTCACAAAAAAAGGTTAAAAAACCCACTTCTGACAATTGAGACAGCTCCAATAAAACGGATATTAACAACTATGACCATGAAATCCATTTTATAGCTTACAAAAGAAGCAGCCACCAGATAACACCTGCTTATGTTCAAACTGGGTCAAGTCAGTCACTGATTAGATTATCATGTTCATACCCCAGAATAAAAGCATCTTTATTACACAGAAAAAACAGGGAACATTTTAGACATTGCTAATTATGGTATTGTTTATAAAACTAACATCAACCTCTCCCCTTTTATAAATTTGTTTAGAAGAAAGCAATGAAAATTCTACAAGGTATCCTATGATTATTGTCTCCTACCAAACATTACCTTTAATTTTGGTCATATACTATTGGTTAATCATAACTGAGGTAGAAATCTTTTTATTTTTTTCTGATGAAACAATTAGTAATTGGTCATGTTTTGTATGTTATTGAAATTGTATTTTTTTTATTAAAAAGTCTTCCTACTCCAACATATTTTCTGTATGATACAATATTCACCCTGACTGCTTATTAAAGAAAACATGGCTGAAAGCCCAGAAAGATCAGTACAAATGCAAGATGTATGATCATTTTAATATTGATTTCAACTTGATTTATCACTTAGCACTAATATTTGTATTTCATTTTATAGTTAGAATAAAATGGTTTAAATGCAAGAAAAGTTAGTCACTAAAGAAGACAGAAGAATGCTATGGGCACAAAATTATTTACAATTCCCACCTATTTCCTTAGCAAGTTTAAAGAACAGTAAGCTGCTTGAAATTACTAACTAGATATCTGAAAGAAAAGGTTTACATTCTAGGCCTCAGTGTTTTACAATCTCACTGATGAAAAGATCTTTTGCCCATTTTTACGGACACACTCACAGGAGCATTTTCAAATAAGTGACTGAACAGCTTACATGGACAAATTTTTTTTCTAAGATTTTTGCTGTTATTTTTAACTTGCAGTCAAATTAACAGTTAACATAAAAATCATACAAAAGGAGAACAACTCATACTGAAGAATTTCTACTTCCACCCCCAATCCTTTTTTCCCCTTTTCTTTTTTCTTTAAAGATTTCAATTTTTTCCCACACTTTGCTCATGAGATAGTTCTCTTTCTGTGGGGAGGGAAACACCCTCATATACTTCTTCATGCTCTTCATGTAACCATTAGTGTCTTTTTTGCTTATAATTAATTTCCTTTCTTCCCCCTACTGAACAAACCATTGAAACAGCAGCTTTTCTCAAACAACAGTAAATGAAGCAGTCTCAAACTGCTTTTTCAAAGTCTTTTTAAGAGCTGCTGGTTTTTTGAGTGAAAAACTGAGCAGAGTATTGCATTATTTCTAACTGTAAAAAGAGAGAATATTCTTGCACTCACACTGTCAATGAAAAGACAATAATAATGGAAATTACATGTCAATAACTAATAGGCTCCTTAATACTTTATTTTCACATATATTCTGAGCTCAGACTTTGTGTATTACTTCATTTTCCACCTTTAAACAAAGAAAATATTCTGTCAAGAAATTTTTTCCCCTCCCCATGTAAAAGAGAGGCACAGACATGGATAAAAAGTAAAGCAACACATTTTAGTTGATATTTTGAGACAGTTCCTTATGGAGTATCTCCCAGCCCTGTGATTCATTCCCACACTGGGTTTGTGTGGCAAGGTTTTGGTAGCAGGAGGGCTACAAGGGTGGCTTCTGTGAGAAGCTGCTAGAAGCTTCCCCTATGTCTGATAGAGCCAATGCCAGATGGCTCCAAGACAGACCCACCGCTAGCTAAAGCTGAGCCAATCAGCAACAGTTGTAGTGCCTCTGTGATAATATATTTAAGAAGGGGGAGAAAGTTGTGCAACAGAAACTGCAGCCAGAGAGAGGAGTGAGACTATGTGAGAGAAACAACCCTGCAGACACCAAGGTCAGTGAAGAAGGAGGGGGAGGAGATGCTCCAGGCTCTGGAGCAGAGATTCCCCTGCAGCCTGTGGTGAAGACCATGGTGAGGCAGGCTGTCTCCCTGCAGCCCATGGAGGACCATGATGGAGCAGATATCCATACTGCAGCCTATGGAGGACCCCACGCTGGAGCAGGTCAATATGCCCTGAAGGAAACTGCAGCCTGTGGAGAGGAGCCCACGCAGGAGCAGGTTTTCTGGCAGGAAATGTGGCCTGTGGGGGACCAACGCTGGAACAGTCTGTTCTTGAGGGACTGCACCCCATGGAAAGGACTCATACTGGAACAGTTCTTAAAGAACTGTATCCAATGGGAGGGACCCCACACTGGAGCAGGGGAAAAGTGTGAGGAGGAAAGTGTGGCAGAAATGAAGTGTTATGAACTGACTGCAACCCCCATTTCCCATCCCATCTGTGCCGCTCGTGGTAGGAGGAGGTAGAAGAGTCAGGAATGAAGGAATAAAGTTGAGCCTGGGAAGAAGAGGGGGGTGGGGGGAAGGTGTTTTTAGTTTTGTCTTTGTTTCTCACTTTCCTACTCTATTTTTAATTGGCATCAAATTAAATTAATATTCCCCAAGCCAAGGCTGTTTTGCCCAACTGGTGAGCAATCTCCCTGTCTCTATCTCGACCCATGAGTTTTTTAATCTTATTTTTTTCCCCCTGTTCTGTTGAGGAGGTAAGGATGAGAGAATGACTTAGTGGGCATCTGGAAGCTGGCCAAGGTTAAGCCACCACAAGTAGTAGTAATAATAATATCAATAACAACAACAATAAGAAGAAGAATTTATATGATGGCACCTCTATAATAAATATAGGAAATATCATTATTGCAATGATGGGTAAAACATGCCTGACCATCAAACCTACTGCAGATTATCATAATATACAGCATTAATAGTAAATCTACCACACAGGAACTGGTAATCTTTCAAGTATATCAACAATCTGGGAGCAGCAAAGAATATACAAATTCTTTTTTCTGAAGTGCAATAAAGTTGTTCTGACATACTATTATGTAAAAATATTATCATATCCACTGATCAGTCAGAACTGTGCTTTTTATAAAGTCATTTTAATCTAATTTTTTCCTGTGTAAATAGAAATGTGTGATACTTCAGAAAAAAATCCTACTTAAGCTGCAAAAATAAGAGAATTCTACATTGTTGATACAACTTACCGATGATGAGCCCAACATGGATTTTGGAGATCTTATAATTCCAGCTATGGAGTGACGTATAGTGTCCAACTTAGATACTTTGACCTTCTTGTCCTAGGAGAAAAAGTAATATCTCCAGTAAAACCAAGCAAATCAATATGGATTTACCTTTGTACATTAATAATTGAATTACTGGAGGACATGGAATGTAGACTCATGGATTTTGTTTGAATAAAAGATAGGGACTGATCTGCGAGTGATACAAACAAGCAAGCTTGTGTCAACATCAGTGGGATTATGCTACTGCATACCAATTGAAGAGCTGAAAGATTCTGTGATTCCTTAAATATTTAGTGCAGTTATTTTAAATATCACTATTGTTAACTATAAGAGATCTCAAATTCTTTTGCACCCTAAAGACAGAGGACCTAATTCTCAGCTGTCCTGAAATACCTATTCTTTTTAAAGGGTATTGGTTTGACAGCATATAATAAAACCATACATAATAAACCCATACATAATAAACCCCATACATACTGTATTGGGTCTGGCTGAGATGGAGTTAATTCTCCCCATAGCAGCCCTCATAGTCCTGTGCTCTGCACTGGTAGCTAGAAAGGTGTTGATAACATACCAATGTTTTGGCTACTACTGAGCAGTGCTGGCACAGCATCAAGGCTGTCTCTCAGATATTCCATACCATATGACGTCAGCTCAGCTATAAAAGCTAAGTAAAGGGAGATGGAAGGGGGGCATTTTTGTCTTCCAGAGCAACCACTATGCATACTGAAGCCCTGCTTCCCAGGAAGTGGCTAGACATCGCCTGCTGATGGGAAGTAGAGAATAACATAATTGGTTTTTCTTTGCTTTCGTGCGTGACCTTTGCTTTCACTTTATTAAATTGTCCTTATCTTGACCCACGAGCCTTTTGTTATATTTTCTCCCCCCTGTCCATCTGACAAGGGGGAGTGATAGAGCAGCTTTGGTGGGCACCTGGCACCCAGCCAGAGTCAACCCACCACAGTCCTTTTTTGGCGCCCAACGTGGGGCACGAGAATGGCAGTTTTCCATTAAGCATGCTATAGCTAGTTATTAAGTGGCAAGCTCCTGTGCAGGTCACGGAGCTTGTTGGCTGCTTGCTTATCTCTATTTTGCTGAGCTTGGGAACATGGTAATGCAAATAATGGCTATGTGCTTTGCCGTGGCACCGATGGCTTTACTGTGCTGTGGGAGCTATCTTGTGGGGAGAATGAAGGAACTTGGGAACATGCTAATACAAATGATGTCTATGTGCCTTGTACTGGCACTGTTGGCTTTGCTGTGTTGTGGGAGCTATCTTGTGAAGGAGATGAGGGAATACATCTCCCTCTCCCTAGCAGGCATTGATATGAATGGTTTTATTATGCAGGCTCCCGAAGTCTTTGTTCACCCTTATGTGAGCTGTTCAATACTAATAATTAATACTGGTGGTATATTATGGGTATTGTGGAATCTGGTCTCATCCTGGTATAAGAGAAGACAAATTTCAGGTGAGGCAATACTGAAATGTGCCCTCAAGTGACCGGTCCCTGGGTGGCAGGGCATATGGAAGGATTTGGGCAGATTCCTAGGACGGTTATCACCTCCCATAATCTGGGACTTTACACCCAAACAGGCAAGCAACCCTGGCAAACTGGCGCGCCATCTGATAGAAGGGTGCCTTGCCTATTCCAATGAAAACCAGCAGCTTCTCACACTGTACTGGGGCCTGGCCTATGCCTACCGAGCCATAGTTCAACACTCTCAGAGGACCATGGTTGAGACAGGGACCCAGACTGCATCTGAGGACACCATGCTCGAGATAGGGACCCAAACAACAACAACAACTACAGTAATTGCCCCAATAGTGAAAAAGAAACAGTGGACAGGAAGATCAACAGGTCCATATCATCGATTAGTGAGGGAAGAAGAAGAAGAGGAAAGGCTTGATCTAGAAGCCGGTCATTCAACAAAGAAATTGGAGGAAGGAGTGAGAGAACTTAAACAGGAAGTGGAAAATACCCGGTCCCTGACCTCCTCAGAACTTCGGGACTTGCGGAAAGATTACAGACGCCAGCCAGGTGAGCGGATTGCTGCCTGGCTGCTCCGATGCTGGGATAACGGGGCCGACAGTCAGCAACTAGAAGGCAAGGAAGCCCAACAGCTGGGATCCCTTGCTAGAAACCAGGGAATTGAGAGAGGAATTGTAAAAGAGGCAGCAATTTGCAGTCTCTGGAGCTGGCTCCTCTCAAGTGTGAGGGCAAGATATCTATTCAAGGGAGATCTTGTCAATTCCTCAGAAAAGTGGACTACCGCAGATGAAGGCATCCAGTACCTGAGAGAGTTAGCAGTGGTGGAAGTCATCTACAGTGATCTAGATGATGATGAGGTCTCCAAAGATCCAGAGGATGTCCTGTGCACATGGGCCATGTGGAGAAAGGTGATTCAAGGTGCCCCATCGTCATATTCTAACAGCTTGGCAGCGACGTATTGCCCAGATATGGAAACACGAACTGTGGAGAAAATGTCATCTTGGCTCCAAAACTTTGAAGAAAATCTCTGTGTCTCCTCATCCCTACAGGACAGTGCCTTGGCTGTTAGGGATGCTCCAAGAAATCAGACCTCTCCTGCCCCGTTCAGAGGGAAAGGGAGCCCAAGGTGAATGCTGTGTGGTGCACTGTGACGTGATTTAAACCCAACCAGCAACTAAGCACCATGCAGCCGCTCACTCCCTCCCTCCCATCCAGTGGGATGGGGGACAAAATCAGGAAAAGAAGTAAAACTCGTGAGTTGAGATAAGAACAGATTAACAGAACAGAAAAGTAGAAACTAATAATGATAATGATAACACTAATAAAATGACAACAGCAATAAAAGGATTGGAATGTACAAATGAGGAGCAGTACAATTGCTCACTACCCGCCGATCGACACCCAGTTAGTCCCCGAGCGGCGATCCCTCGCCCCCGTCCCCCCAGTTTATACACTAGATGTGACGTCACATGGTATGGAATACACCGTTGGCCAGTTTGGGACAGCTGCCCTGGCTGTGTCCTGTGCCAACTTCTTGTGCCCCTCCAGCTGGGCATGAGAAGCTGAAAAATCCTTGACTATAGTCTAAACAAAACTTAGCAACAACTGAAAACATCGGCGTTATCAACATTCTTCGCATACTGAACTCAAAACATAGCACTGTACCAGCTACTAGGAAGACAATTAACTCTATCCCAGCTGAAACCAGGACAACTCTGGTTCTTCCTGTGTGACCAAGGGGAGGACATGTGGAAGTGGGATGGTGAACTGACCTTTAAGCTGGAAGCCCATGTACGTGAACTGAGAGGGAAGACAGCTGTTAAGAAGGGGTCACCCAAGAAGAAGGCTGTCAGCGTAGTTGCTGTATAGGCCCAAGAAAGCAATCAGCGATCTTCCAGGCATAGAAGAACTGAAACCTCCCTTGATTCCGGTGAGGGGACTTCTGGTCTGGCACTGAAAGGGTCAGACAGTGAATACTCTGATGAGGAACAGCAATAGAGGGTCCCTGCCTTCAGCCAGGAGAAGGAAAGGAATGACCGGATATACTGGACTGTGTGGATTTGATGGCCTGACGCATCAGACCCACAGAAGTATGAGGCTTTGGTAGACACTGGTGCACAGTGTACGCTGGTGCCATCAGGATACAGGGGCACAGAAACCATCTGTATCTCTGCAGTGACAGGGGGATGCCAAGAATTGTCTGTATTGGAGGCTGAGGTGAGCTTAACAGGGGACAAGTGGGAAAAGCACCCCATTGTGACCGGCCGAGAGGCCCCTTGTATCCTTGGCATAGACTACCTCAAGAGAGGGTACTTCAAGGACCCAAAGGGGTACCGATGGGCTTTTGGAGTAGCCACTGTAAACACAGAGAAGATCAAACAGCTATCTACCCTGCCTGGCCTCTCGGAAGATCCCTTCGTTGTGGGATTGCTGCAAGTTGAAGAACAGCAGGTGCCAATTGCTACCAGGATGGTGCACCGTCGGCAGTATCGCACCAACCGAGACTCCCTGGCTCCCATCCATGAGCTGATTCATCACCTAGAGAGCCAAGGAGTCATCAGCAAGACTCATTCACCTTTTAATAGTCCTATATGGCCAGTGCAAAAGTCTGATGGAGGGTGGAGGTTAACAATAGATTTTCCTGGCCAGAACGAAGTGACACCGCCACTGATTGCTGCTGTACCAGACATGTTAGAGCTCCAATATGAACTGGCATCAGAGGAAGCCATGAGGTGTGCTACAATTGATATTGCCAATGCGTTTTTCTCCATTCCTTTGGCAGCAGAGTGCAGGCCACAGTTTGCTTTCACGTGTAGAGGTGTCCAATACACCTGGAATCGACCGCCCCAGGGGTGGAAGCACAGCCCTACCATTTGTCACGGACTAATCCAAATGGCACTGGAACAAGGCGATGCCCCTGAACATTTACAATACATAGATTACATCGCCGTGTGGGGCAACAAGGCAGAAGAAATGTTTGAGAAGGGAAAAAGAGTAATTCAGATTTTTCTGAAAGCTGGTTTTGGCATAAAGAAAAGTAAGGTCAAAGGACCTGCACAGGAGATTCAGTTCTTGGGAATAAAATGGCAGGATGGACGCTGTCATGTCCCTATGGATGTGGTCAACAAGATAGCAACTATGTCTCCACCAGCTAACAAGAAAGAAACACAATCTTTCCTAGGCCTTGTGGGGTTTTGGAGAATGCACATTCCAGGTTATACTCAGCTTGTGAGCCCTCTCTATCGAGTAACGTGGAAAAAGAACCATTTTGAATGGGGCCCTGAACAACAACAAGCCTTTGAGCATATCAGACAGGAAATAGCTCGTGCAGTAGCTCTTGGGCCTGTCCGGACAGGACCAGATGTACAAAATGTACTCTACACTGCAGCTAGGGAGCATGGTCTCACCTGGAGCCTCTGGCAGAAAACACCAGGAGAAACCCGAGGTTGACCATTAGGGTTTTGGAGCCGGGGGTACCGAGGATCAGAAGCCTACTACACCCTGACTGAAAAAGAGATACTAGCAGCCTATGAGGGGGTTCGAGCTGCTTCAGAAGTTGTTGGTACAGAAGCATATCTCCTCTTGGCACCACGATTGCCCGTGCTACACTGGATGTTCAAAGGAAACATCCCCTCTACACATCATGCAACCAGCGCTACATGGAGTAAGTGGATAGCATTGATGACGCAACGAGCTCGACTGGGGAAATCTAACTGCCCAGGAATTCTGGAAAAGATCATGGACTGGCCAGAAGGCAGAGATTTTGGAGCATTGCCTGAGGAGCTGGCTCACACCCAAGAAGCGCCACCATATAATGAGTTATCAGAAGATGAAAGGCATTATGCTTTGTTTACTGATGGATCCTGTCGTTTGGTAGGGAACCATCGGAAGTGGAAAGCTGCTGTGTGGAGTCCCACATGACAAGTCATTGAGGTCACTGAAGGAGAAGGTGAATCAAGTCAGTTTGCAGAAGTGGAAGCCATTCAACTAGCCCTAGATATTGCTGAACAAGAAAAGTGGCCAGTACTCTATCTCTATACTGACTCCTGGATGGTGGCTAATGCCCTATGGGGGTGGCTACAGCAGTGGAAGAAGACCAATTGGCAACGCAGGGGTAAACCCATCTGGGCAGCTGCATTGTGGCAGGACATTGCTGCCCGTGTAGAACACATGACTCTAAAGGTACGTCATGTAGATGCTCACGTACCCAAAAGCCGTGCCACTGAAGAACATCGAAATAATGAACAGGTAGAAAGGCTGCCAAAATAGAAATAGCTCAGGTGGACCTGGACTGGGAGCGTAAGGGTGAGCTATTTGTAGCTCAATAGGCCCATGAGACATTGGGACATCTAGGGAGAGATGCAACATATAGATGGGGTCATGATTGAGGGGTGGACCTGACCATGGAGGCCATCACACAGGTCACCCATGAATGTGAAACATGTGCTGCAATCAAGCGAGCCACCAGAGTAAAGTCTTCCTGGAACAGAGGGCGGTGGCTGGGTTTTAGATGTGGTGAGGCCTGGCAAATTGACTGCATTGGACCACTGCCACGAACACGCCAAGGCAAGCGCTACATACTCATGATGGTGGAAGCAACTACTGGTTGGCTAGAAACATATCCTGTAAACCATGCCACTTCCCGAAACACCATCTTAGGCCTCGAAAGGCAAATTTTATGGCAACATGTTACCCCAGAAAGAATTGAATCAGACAATGGGACTCGTTTCCGAAATAACCTCATAAGCTCCTGGGCAAAGAAACATGGCATTGAGTGGGTGTATCACATCCCCTATCACCCGCAGGCATCTGGAAAAATTGAGAGATATAATGGACTGTTAAAGACTATGTTGAGAGCATTGGACAATGGGGCATGGAAGCATTTGGATACAAATTTAGCAGAAGCCACTTGGCTAGTTAACACCAGAGGATCTGCTGACCATCCTGGTCCCACCCAAACAAAACCCCTACATACTGTGGGAGGAGATAAGGTCCCCGTGGTGCACATGGGGAAGCAGCTGGGGAAGGCAGTGTGGATTTCTCCTCCCATGGGAAAAGGCAAACCCATTCATGGGATTATCTTTGCTCAAGGACCTGGGTGTACTCGGTGGGTAATGCGGAAGGATGGGGAGACCCAGCGTGTGCCTCAAGGACATTTAACCTTGGGGGAAAAATAATATGTGATGTGAGTTGTATGTTGTAGGAAGTAATGTAGCAGGAATGACCTGAACTGCAGAGGAGTGAACTTCGCAAGGAACCAGACAAGTGCATCGGTGAACCAAACCAAGCCGGTGTTGGTGCCCAACGATCGAACATACTGCTTCTCCTGTCCTGACCACTCATCTTGATGGATGGGGCCCAAGTCATAACCTGTGTGTGAACATCTGGAGTAGTGGAAGAAGCCCATGGAATATCTATCTCTTAAAGGACAGGGGATAGTAATTAATAAGAATGTATAAATCTGTATGTTGGGTATAAAAGTGGTTTAAGTATGTAGTTTCAGTTGTAAGTGTTGGTAAGAAAGGATTTCAGTAATGAGAATTAAATACAATAGTATGGTTAGAAGATATCTGTATTAAATTATGTGGGACCTGAGCATGACACAAATGGTATGGAATAAGGGGTGGAGATTGTATTGGGTCTGGCTGAGATGGAGTTAATACTCCCCATAGCAGCCCTCATAGTCCTGTGCTCTGCATTGGTAGCTAGAAAGGTGTTGATAACACACCAGTGTTTTAGCTACTGCTGAGCAGTGCTGGCACAGCATCAAGGCTGTCTCTCCAACATTTTTGCCCCCCCCTCAATGGCAGGCTGGGGCAGGGCAAGATCTTGGGAGGGGACATAACCAGGACAGCTGACCTAAACTAACCAAACAGATATTCCATACCATATGACGTCAGCTCAGATATAAAAGCTAAGTGAAGGGAGACGGAGGGGGGGGCATTTTTTCTTCCAGAGCAACCACTATGCATACTGAAGCCCTGCTTCCCAGGAAGTGGCTAGACATTGCCTGCTGATGGGAAGTAGAGAATAACATAATTGGTTTTTCTTTGCTTTCATGCGCGACCTTAGCTATCACTTTATTAAACTGTCCTTATCTTGACCCACAAGCCTTTTGTTATATTTTCTCCCCCCTGTCCAGCTGAGGAGGGGGAGTGATAAAGCAGCTTTGGTGGGCACCTGGCGCCCAGCTAGAGTCAACCCATCACACATACATACTTGCATTATCCTTAATTTATTTTCTTCTTTTATTAATCTGATCTTCTCTAATAATACACTACTTTTAAATATTAATACCAATCAGTACAAGTAATAGGATCTGTTTGTTTTCTGATACTACAATAAACCACAGGGGCAGCCACCACTACCTGGATTTTAAATCCTGTAAGAAAAGAGCTATTCACTAAAACTACTTCCATCACAAGTAAATGGAAAGTCCAAAGTGTTTATAACTTGACTTAGTCCAAGGACTGTTTATTTCCTAATATCTGATTCATTGTCAGGTCTCACATTTTAGTATCAAAGAATCTTTCAAAAATATATAAATGTACTTTTAACACTGAAAAACTTAGTTTATTTCTCATAACTTCACCCTCAGGCACAGATGAGGTATTTTAATGAATATTTGCAAAATAATTAAACCTGAAGCAGAGAGACCACAAATTAAAAATCTCATTCTAATTAGCTATGGGTTAATTAAGCTGTAAGAAACTGAAAATGGAAACAGAATAAATCTGGTTTGTAGTGTAACAAAAAAGATTGCTTCAAAGTTTTGAACATACCCCCTTGACTGAAGAAACACAAAATCTGATAATGTAATAAATGCTGTTTCGGTTTATTCCAAGAATTCTGAATGAGCAACAAAATACATTAAATATGTATACACAGTAAAGCATTGTTTGAAAATGACTCCCAAATATAATTTAGTTTACAGGATATAGGTTAAACATTGTCTTAGTAAAATAAATTTACTTCTTTAGCAGGAAAATTCTGCAATATTCCATAATTTGTTTGTCATGAAAAGAGAGTATGAAAAAGAATATTTCATATAGGAATAGAAAAAAGGCTAAAAGGGAATTTACCAGCCACTTGAAATTAACAGCAATCAATACAATTTTTATTCTTTTTATCAGACTCAAGTAATACTGCATGACAACTACTTTTCTTACAGTGAAATACTCTGTCCTGAGTCGACTGTCAAGTCAATATTTATTTTTTAAGTGTTGGTGAAATAAATTGACTACTTAAAAAAAAATCATTAATAATGGGACAACACTGTCTAATTTTGCTTGCATGCCTATCAGGATTGGAATGATCAAATCATTTCACACATCTTTTCACAAGTGAGCCACAGGATTTAGCTGTGACTAAATGTCTACTTCTTACATGACAGGAAAAATTAAGTTACCAAAATATGCATGAATTCCAGTGTTGTGTTTCCACCCCTGGGGTAGTCAATTCCATGTATTGGACACACCTCCACATGAAAGTAAACTGTGGTCTGCACTCTGCTGCTGAAGGAATTAAGAAAAATACATTGGCAATATCAATTCTGGCATACCACTTGGCTGCCTTTGACACCAGTTCATATGGAATTCTAGCATTTCCAGTATGGCTGCACTCAGATGGTGGCATGACTTGTTTTAGGGTGCAGTCCTTCAGGAATGTCCCCCATGGGGTCACAAGTCCTGCCAGAAAACCTGCTCCAGTGTGGGCTCCTCTCCATGCGTCTACAGGTCCTGCCAGGAGCCTGCTCCAGCTCAGGCTTCCCATGGGGTCACAGCCTCCTTTGGGGGCACCCACCTACTCTGGCGTGGGATCCTCCACGGGCTGCAGGTGGATATCTGCTCCACCATGGACCTCCATGGGCTGCAAGGGGACAGTCTGCCTCACCATGGTCTTCACCACGGGCTGCAGGGGAATCTGCTCCGGCGCCTGGAGCACCTCCTCCCCCTTCTTCTTTACTGACTTTGGTATCTGCAGAGTTGTTTTTTTCACATTTTCTCACTCCTCTCTCCCAGCTGCTGTGTCGCAGCAGTTTTTCCCCCTTCTTAAATATGTTATCACATAGGCGCTACCACTGTCGCTGATTGGCTCAGCTTTGGCCAGCAGCAGGTCCATCTTGGAGCTGGCTGACACTGGCTCTATTGGATATGGGGGAAGCTTCTGGCATCTTCTCACAGAAGCCACCCTTGCAGCCCACCCCCGCTACCAAAACGTTGCCATGCAAACCCAATACAGGACGTTATGAGAAACAGTGTCAAAGGCCTTCCTGAAGTCCAGATAGACAATATCCACTGCTCTCCCCTCATCCACAAGGCCAATCAGTTCATCACAGAAGGTTATCAAGTTGGTCAAGCATGACTCCTCCTTGGTGAATCTATGCTGACTACTCCTGATGATTTTCTTGTCCTCCATGTGCCTGGAAATGATTCCCAGGATTAGCTGTTCCATCACCTTTTCAGGGATTGAGGTGAGGCTGACTGGCCTGTAGTTCCCTGCGTCCTCCTTCCTGCCCTTATTGAACATAGGAGCAACATTTGCTTTCCTCCAGTCCTCAGGCACTTCTCCCAGTCACCATGATTAATCAAAGATTATTGAGAGTGGCCTTGCAATGACATCTGCCAGCTCCCTCAGCAGTCGTGGGTGCATCCCATCGGGGATCATAGACATATGCATGTCCAGTTTGCTTAAGTATTCCTTGACCTGAGCCTCTTCCACCGAGGGTACATCTTCCTTGCTCCAGCCTTTCCCCCTGGTCTCTGGGACCTGGGATTCCTGAAGGCTGGTATGCTAGTAAAGACTGAGGTGAAGACGGTATTCAGTACCTCAGCCTTTTCCATTTTCTATGTAACCAGGTCCTCTGTCTCATTCAGCAATGATCCCACATTTTCCTTAGTCTTCCTTTTTTGCCTATGTACTTAGTGTAGCCCTTCTTGTTGCCTTTGACATCTCTGGCCAGATTCAATTCCAGGTGGGCTTTGGCTTTCCTAACCTCATCCCTGGATGCTTGGACAATATCTCTGTATTCCTCCTGGGTTACCCATCCTTACTTCCACCCTCTGTAGGCTTCCTTTTTGTTTCTGAGTTTTGCCAGGAGCTCCTTGTTCATCTATGCAGGCCTCCTGGCATTTTTGACTGACTTCCTGCTCATTGACATGGACCGCTCTTGAGCTTGAAGGAGGTGATACTTGAATATTAACCAGCTTTTGTGGGCCCTTCTTCCCTTCAGGGCCTTATCCCATGGGACTCTTCCAAGCATGTCTTTGAAGAGGCCAAAGTCTGCTGTCCTGAAATCCAGGGTTGCAGTCTTGCTTTTTGTCCTGCTCCCTGCCCTCAGGTTCCTGAACTCCACCATCTCACGGTCACTGCAGCCAAGGCCACCTTTGACCTTCGCATCCCCAATGAGTCCCTCCTTGTTGGTGAGTATGAGGTCCAGCAGAGCACCTCTCCTCATTGGCTCCTCTATCTCTTGGGTCGGGAAGTTATCATCAATGCACTCCAGGAACCTCCTGGATTGCTTCTGCCCTGCTGTGTTGTTCTTCCAGCAGATATCGGGGTGGTTGAAGTCCCCCATGAGGACCAGGGCCTGAGAATGTAAGTCTGCTCCTATCTTATCTGTCTGTAGAGGGCCTCATCTGCTTGTTCTTCCTGGTCAGGTGGCCTATAGCAGACACCCACTACAATGTCACCTTTACCTGTCCTCTCTTTAATCTTAACCCATAAACTCTCCGTCAGTTCCTCATCCATCCGCAGGCAGGGCTCTATGCATTCTAGCTGCTCTCTCAATAAAGAGCAACTTCCCCTCCTTATCTTCCCAGCCTGTTCTTCCTAAAGAGCCTGTACACATCCATTGCAACATTCCAGTCATGGGAGCCATCCCATCCCATCTCCGTGACCCCAACAAGATTGTAGCCCTGCAACTGCACACAGACTTCTAACTCTTCATGTTTATTTCCCATACTGCATGTGTTAGTGTACAGGCACTTCAGAGAGGCACCCCAGCATGTTGAGTTCCTGGAGAGAGTTTGGGGGATTTCTCCATAATGGTACCTTGTAGGCAAGGTGCCTTGTTTCCCCTTACACCAGGATGAAACCAGGTTCCACAAACCCACAAAAAGCCAACAGTCTTAGATACTAGGATCAAACAGCTTACATAAGGATGTGCAAGAACTTTAGGAGCCTGTGCAACAAAACTATGCACATCAATCCCAGAGGAGAAAAGGGAGGTGTTATCCCTCATTCTCTCCACAAGATAGTCCAGCCAGCACAGGAATGGCATCAATGCCAGGGCCAATCACATGGTCATTGTTTTTATCAAACTGTTCCCAGGCACAGTAAAATAGAGAGATAAGCAGTGCAGCAAATGACCAAAGCTAAAAGCAGCCACTAACAAGCCCTAGATTCTATTATACAGTAAAGCAAGCAAGCTCTGTGACCTGCACAAAAGCCTGCTAATTAACAACTATGACAGTTATAGCACACTCAGATCAAAACTGTTGTTATCTTGAGCCCCACACTGAGTGCTAAAAAGGGCTGTAGTGGGTTGACCCCATCCGTCAGCCAAACACCCACCCTGCCTCTCGCCCACTCTTCTCTCCTACAGGATAGGGAGAAAATGGAAGGAAGGTGAGAAGACCCATGAATCTAGATAATGACAGTTTAATAGGAAATGCAAAAGCTGCATGCATCAACAAAGCAAAGAGGAATTCATCCACTACTTCCCATTGGCAGGCCTGGAAAACAGGGCCTCCAGTACACATAATGGTTGCTTGGGAAGACAAACGCCATAACCATGAATGTCCCCCCTTCCTCCTCCTTTCCCTGAGCTTTTACTGCTGAGCACGATGTTATATGATATGGAATATCCCTTTGGTCAGTTGGGGTCAGCTGTCTTGGCTATGTCCCCTCCCAACCTTTTGCCCACCTCCAGCCTACAGACTTTTTGGGGAGGAAGAGAGAGTGAAAGCATTGGCACTGTGCAAGCCCAGTTCAGCAGTAGCCAAAACACTGGTGTGTTATCAACACTGGTTTAGATACAAATGCAAAGCACAGCATCATACCAGCTACTATGAGGAAAGTTAACTCTATCACAGACAGAACCAGTACACAATGCAAGGTCAAATGACCTGCACAAGAGATCCAGTTTTTGGGAATAAAATGGAAGGATGGACATCGGCACATCCCTATGGATGTGACCAACAAGATAACAGCCATGTCCCCACCAGTTTATAAAAAAGAAACACAAGATTTCCTAGGCATTGTGGCTTTCTGGAAATAGGCATTCTGGGTTATAGTCAGCTTGTGAGCCCTCTCTAGCGAAGGACCTGAAAGAAGAACTATTTCGACTGGGGCCCTCAACAGATCAAACAGGGGGTAGCTCACACAGTAGCCCTTGAGCTGGTCCAGTAAGGAACAGCTGTGAGAAACATATTCTACACAGTAGCCATGGAGCATGGCCTCACCTGGAGCCTCTGGCAGAAAACACCAGGAGAAACATGAGGTCGACCTCTAGGGTTTTGGAGCCGGGGGTACTGATGATCTGAGGCCCACTACACCCTGACTGGCCTCTGACCCCAGGACTAAAGTACAATAGCAAGGATGCATGATGTACTTAAACAAATGCAAAGCTTACCATAGAAGTGACTGATCTGGCATCTTCTTCATAATTCACTACAGGTGGTGGCTCTTTCCCATCATTTTCTAGAACCTTTTGTTCCAGTAGTTCTTTCTGGGCTGCAAATTTTGCCTCAGAGCATCTTAATTGCTGAACTGTTTGCTTGAGTTCTTCCAGTGCATGCTTTTGGCTCAGCAAGAGTACAATACTGCAGAGAAAAATAACAAACAACTTTAAAACATATGATTTAAAATACATATTTTGCTTCATGAAAGCTACATAGAATAAAGCATTTTCAATACTGGAATTTGTTTTTCTTTTTTCACTTTATTCATCCATATAATGAAGGAAATTATTAACCTTTTATAAGTAAGAGTCTGAGAAGTCCTCAGAATTATTTGTTCAAAGGCATAAACACATGAAGCAAATATTAGAAAATTCTCAAAGCTACAAGACAATGAAAGCAGACACCTATTTAGCGATTCCAAAACCAAAAATCACATTGTAGTAAAACCAGAAGAAATTATTGTTTTCATCCACTTCAGTTGAATTTCCAACTGTTAGGGTTCCCTGTCCTTTTGGGTAGAAATACACTTTTAGATTATGATTTCCAGTGATGAGGAATCCACTGCAATCCACATAGCTGTTATAATAATAATCTTCATTATTAAACTCACCTTATATCCAGTATAAATTGGTCTGGCTCCATGTTAGAGATACCTGTTGTCTCCATCTTCTGAACTGAAAGGTCCTCTACTGCATAAGTATTTCTGGACTGCAGTTCAGAACACTCTTTAACTTTTTTTTTTTTAGCTAAACAAATTGAACTCTATAAGGGGCTAAAAGAAGTTCTTTCTCATCTTCTACATGCTTTTATGGCTTTTCGCTGACACCCCCCCACACACACATTTTTCAATATCTATCAGAACTGGACCCTGTATTCTATTAGCAGTCTCACCTATACCACAGTCTTCTGATACAGTATTTCACCATTGATAGATTTAGAAATCACAAGAGCATTTTCAAATTTCCCCCATTAACTCCAACACCTTCCCAAAGACAGACCAACAGCCACTCTCAAGCCCTATAAGCTTTCTTTTTTGTGTGTATAAGTTTACATTTGGAAAGAGACAATTAGCCAAGCACAATACATAATGCAATCTGAATTTACTAGTGTCTCATCTCAATGTTTTAGATAGTTTTCTTCCAGGTCACTGATTAAAAAAAAAAGTTCAGTAATTCAGAGTAAGAAGATTTAGTTACAGTTATATTTCATGTCCACTAGCCAGTTTTTAGTCTATTTATTGATTCTTCTTTCTTTGAGAGAGACTTCATACCTACATTCTTACACTGACAAACTTCAAACTGTTACCCTATAAATAGCACCTTGTAGAAGACCTGAGATTTTCCTTTCTAAAACAACAGTTGTAGCACAGCCTACTGAAAGCTCTATCAGCTTTAAATGCTTCAGGGACATGATAATATTTAAAACAGATGGGGGGGGAGGGGAGGAAACCCACAACCCTGCAAGTGGCCTCACAGCAGACAGACATGTAAAAAGACTGTACCAATCTCCTATGCTGCAATCATCAAGATTTCCACCTTTGTTGCATGCAAATGGAGAGCCATTTGAAGAGGTTCTGCAGAGGGAAAAAAAACCCAAAACCAACCTACCAAAAAAAACCCCAAAAGCTCCAGAGTGCTCAGTCCTCCCAGAAATTAATGAAGTTAAATCTGGAGGACTTTCAGAAGGATCTAGATCTGTGTCAATAAAAGGAAAGAGTCCTCCTTACACTGAGAGTATCAAGTATAAATTCAGTCCTAGAAGCATGAACCTTCAGGAATAAGGAAATACTGAAAAACTAACTTCTTCGCTAAGAAAGAACAGAGATTAATTGAATTAAGATGGCCATAAGACAGACTTTCAAATAAAGATATCGAAGAACAACCATATTTATCTCCAAGAGATATTCTAAAACAGTAGTGAAGGACAAGCAGATTACTTAGAGCATATACAAGTACCTAGAGGACACTTTCAAATTACCCCCAAGAAATGCCAAAACCAAAGATGGACAGAAGTTCTCTAACACAGAGAACCATCTACCATCCATGGTGCAATATAGACAACCTTAAAAGCACTCAACTGGAACCCAGAGACGTAGTCTAGAAAGAGGTGCAGAGTTCTCACGTTCTGAAATGACAGATGAAGCAGATTGAGGGATCAGAACTACTAAGAATGAGGACAGTGTAGAGAAAAATCATAGTATTCTGTCACTCTACACCTTGAGAATAACCCCTGGAAGACAAACCCTCCTGCCAGCCCTCCAATTCTTATGGGAAAAAAAGGAAATTTAGAAGTTATCCCTGACAACAACCCACTCCTGAGTAGAAATTAAAGTATTTCTCCTTTGCCCTAGCAGCAAATAAATCTGGCTCGTGTAATTCCTCTCTCACGAATTATGTTGGTGGTTGTACTCATGAATGAGGTTCACAGCTCTGCTGACACACTGTCCACAAGAGCTGGAAAATCTAGAAAAAACAATTCAAATATCAACCTCATCAACAATTCCACACATCCACAGCTTTGGTCCTCTCCAACAAAGCAGGGGAAACCTGATTCAACCTCGTTTGTTGACACAGCAAGAAGTTGCTCTGTCATAACCTGTACATGTAAACACTGAACATGAAATAGACATATTCTGAATGCACTACAGGCCAAACATCATGGATGTCAAGAGATTGTTTCTTCACAAAGTGATCCTGAGTTAGATGATTATTCAAGTAGGTTCCAAAATAAGGGAACACTCTGTTATAAAATCCTTGTTGGCAGGAAAAGATAAAAAGTCATATCCCTAAATATGTGCATTGCACTAAGTCACAAAAAAAAAATAATTCTGATAATCAGCAGAATGATCATTCATGGGGAAAGGATCAGTATGATGTATGAAGACACAATTGGAGGTCCTAGAAGTGAAGTTTTGCATGAAACTGCAGAAGTTTAAAAGTATCACACAAAGAAATGAACAATCTCTACTCAAGATAATGTTCTATCATTTGGTCTTCATTATGAGAGAGAAAAAAGAAAAAAGATCTCCCTGTGAAAATGATGTCCTTCCACTATCAGCAAGGCTTTGGTGAATACACAATATCAGCTAAAATTAAAACACCCCAAACTCTGAATGGCTACAGCTCACCGTGATCCAGAGATAATAAGATGGATCCTGCATGTTAAAAGACATGAACTGTTCTCTTTCCTGAACTGTGGCAAGATGTGCACCAGGTCATCTGCTGAAAAGTATCTGAAACACTAAATATTTTCAGTTTGCCAAAATCACATGTACAATGTTCCCTGTTCCAGCTATGCATGGAGAAGTAGCCCCTATAAAATTCTTTAGCTGTTGCTTCCATCAATGCAAACTTTATGGTCCTTGTGGCTAAAAAGAGCTACTATCAACCTCACAGAGTAAGATCTTGTGTGAAGAGTCCTTGTGAGACTGGATCAGGGCAACAGATTGGAAAGTGGTTATTGGGTTTATATGGCAAGGTTTTGGCAGCTGGGAGGCTGCAGGTGTGACCTCTGTGAGAAGACCAACATGAGGCACCAAAAAATGCTGTGGTGGGTTGACCCCATCTGTCAGCCAAACACCCACCCTGCCTCTCGCCCACTCTACTCTCCTACAGGATGGGGAAAAAATGGAAGGAAGGTGAGAAGACCCATGAATCTAGATAATGACAGTTTAATAGGAAATGCAAAAGCTGCATGCACCAGCAAAGCAAAAAGAGGAATTCATCCACTGCTTCCCATTGGCAGGCCTGGAAAACAGGGCCTCAGCACACGTAATGGTTGCTTGGGAAGACAAACGCCATAACCACGAATGTCTCCCCTTCCTCCTTTCCCTGAGCTTTTATTGCTGAGCACAACATCATATGGTATGGAATATCCCTTTGGTCAGTTTGTTTCAGCTGTCCTGGCTACGTCCCCTCCCAACCTTTTGCCCACTCCCACCCATCTGGGCTTTGTGGGGGGGAGAGAGAAAGCCTTGATGCTGTGCAAGCACTGTTCAGCAATAGCCAAAACGTTGGTGTATTATGAACACTGTTCTAGCCACAAATGCAAAGCACAGTACTATATGGACTGCTATGAGGAAAGTTAACTCCATCCTAGTCAGACCTAGTATACACTGCAAAGTCATTCAATAGCTCAGAACTGGTGGTGCTGAGGCTGTGTCAGAAAGAAGTGAGCTGAAGTCCAAACCAGTTTAAGTGAAGAGACAGAAAACATAATTTTGCAGACTTGACCTTCATTTTGCCCAGATAAAGCAGAACCAGGGAAGATTTCCTCAGCACTGAAGGGCTAGCCTCAGCATCTTGTATGAGACTCAACAATAACAGACTCTAAAGCTCTTGAATTTGGAGGTGACCTCCTCGCTTTCTTCCGTGAAGAGACTTGCATTAAAGCTCTTTGAAGGTGCCAAACTCACAGCCAAGCAATCTGACTTGACCCGCCCATCCACCAGCAGGATGACCTCTGCCTCAAGAGGCAAGCTTTCATTCATCGCTCAACTGCCCTTGCCTTTGACCTTGCTTTGCAGTGTTGAGGCTGGTGCTATATCATGTGACAGCAGTCAAGAATATGCAACAGTTGATTGAGACCTTCTAGGGACCGTAAGTACTTGTATAAGAAGAGCTAAACAATCAAAAATGTCCTGCTCATTCTTCAGTGCAGTTAAAAATGAAAATGGGGTCTGTTGGTGGAAGACATAACCAATACCAAAAGAGAATGGGTGATTTCAAGGAAACTTATGTCTTACACCTAGAAATCTAAGCCAGATCCCATGCTTTTTAAAAAGACCCACAGATACAGCTGGAGTCTACACTGAGATCATCTCTTCAAAAATACAAACATCTGCTACAGGATCAAAGGAGCCTACCTACAGCAGGAAAGGCAGGGATAGAAAACCACTTTCAGAGAGATATATCAGACAACAAAATAATACTGAAGAAACATTCCTACGGAAAAAGCAGCATGAGGGAGAAACAAAGACATAATGCTTAAAATACCCACAAAACTTTCATATTTCAAAGCATTTATCCTTTAAGCTATATGCAGCAAAGAAGGTAGGTCAAGAATTGAAAAATGGGAAAATATACATACTGTGACTATGTGTAGACTATCAAAGAAAGAACAGGAAATCATCAAATCAAAACAATTACACATACATATAAAGTTTCATATATGAATAAAATACTACTCAATGTATCAAGTTACAAGATGCCTTCAGCAGAGAGCTTAGAAGTCTTTTTCAATGAAGACAGAATTATCTGAGGACTCGCATTCCACTTCACTGGTATTGCAAACAAATATTTATGTCCAAGTTTGTAAGATTCTGACTGATCACAAGAAGAATTGGAAAAACATCACTACAGACAGAAGTTATTTATCTGTTGTTATAACTTCAGTTTAGACTGTGATGTGAAATTTAATCAGAGTTGGAAAAAAGACCAATGATCTTGATCAAAAATATTATTTATAATGTATGTTTATTTGTGGCACTGTAAGACATCAATTAATCCCTCATCTTCATTATTTACTATTCAGTATTACAGGGTGTTGGTTCTACATTACTGTATAAGAAAGTTTACATCTTGCATATGGGTCTGAAAAGTCTTTCATAAAATCATATCTATACAATGAACTGTCAGAGACACAATCTGAATTGACTCCTTTTGTTCCATCAAGCTGAAGTTACACTGCTAACCAAAGGTCTAGTTCTTGAGCCATCCCAATAGTATGACAATTAAACTAAATTAAAGGAGCTGCTCGGTTCTCTAATTAATTAGGATCTGGAGTTGGGAAGGTTTATTTAAGACATGGGAAATTAACTTTTTGTTGCCATTGATAATAATTTCTCACTAAAGCAAAACAATGTTAGTGCAGATTATTTAATATTTAAGTCTTAGGAACTGCATTATACACAAATTTATCTCAAATTATTATATTTTGATATTTTAATTATACTTACTCTGATGTTTTTTCACAAGTCTTAGAGGACTCTTCTAATTTTTTCTCTAGTTCCAACACAAGTTTCTCTTTGCTCAGAAGTGTCTGTTGTGTCTGAATCAATTCTTCTATTAATGTTTTTAACCTGTAATACATACATTTCAGAAATCTGTTATGCATACACAAACTGAACATATTTGGAAACTTTTTTTTTCCTAAAGATGAAAAGGAGCATTAGTCTTCAAAGTATGTTATTTGCTGGTCATTGGCTTTTTTTGTGGCTGTACCTTTATGTTATATTATTAACCTATGTTATTACAGAATCCATACTAGATTGTGGATACATACAAAGTTACAGAATGATCTGCTGCCTGCAGTCTCTAGAATGCATGATGTTATGTGGATTAATGCCTTAATATATTGCTAATTCATGAGTAGTTATATGAAAAATGAAAGCCTTCAGGCTGTTGAAGTACATATTAAATAAATATGTACAATCAGTAGTTGTGATGTATTAATCTCTAGAAATAATAAAACCAGAATCATTGCAAGTTAAAACAATACTTTTTAGTATAAGAGTGATCTGTATATTCTTCTCTATACGATTAACTTTTTTAAAGCCACACAGGTTTTGGTAATGGTAAGTCCAAAATAAAGATAAAATTTGTACAAGAATACTCAACATTAACTGAGAAACTGTTATTGCACATTAAAACCACGACTGACACTTTGCAATTATACTAGCAAACATTCCAATAGCAAAAAAAGTCAACAAATGTAAAATGAGACTTTGCGATATAATTCTCAATCAACTCTACACAAAGCAGATAAAAAGCTTGCATATCAAAAAATATACTTTGACTTCGAGCAATTGCTAAGCTGGGAGAATAATTTCAAAAATATCCTTTCCTTCTTAGCATTCATCTATCCATCTTCAGGTATCTTACTCTGTTTCCCCTGTATTTTCAAGCACAATTTCAACAAAAAGGTATTATAGTAAAGAGTGGAACAAAGATAAAATACATATAGTACTTGATACTGCACAGATCAATTGCCCAAAACTGTTCCAGTTTGGGGAGTGGCAGAGGTTTATTCTGTTATGCTTTTCAGAATATCTCAATATTAGTCTATGATACTCATCAATGTTTATCAGGACACACCCCATCTCTCTCATTACTTACAAAAGTTCCCTAAGAAACACTGACTTTTAACTACCTCTCTCTGTCACATCTTCTTTATTCGTAAATATAAACTTACCTGAAAACATAAAACTGAGCCAGTTTTCTCATCACTTATCCTTAGAATATATTTTATCAAAACCTTCAGTAATGCATGTAAAGTTGTCATTCTTCTCATATACTCAAAAAAACTATTGATTTGACCAAAAATTATTGATTCTGGATTAACATATGTCTTCTAATCCATTCAATGCCTGGGAAATAAACCCAGTATATGTATTAGATTTATTATATTTGCTAGATACTGAAGGTAGTTTTCCTCTGCAGAAATATAACAATGTAGTATTTTGAAGATCCAAGGCCATGATCTCAACTCTGAAGATCAACAATCAAATTCCTATTGTTTCAGAACATACAGAATGGATCTTTAAAAAGCCATCATCTATCAATAAAGGATGTAATACACTGACCTTACTTGCAGTTGACAAGGTATATCAAGCAAAAGCAGTTAAAGAAAACTAAGCAGTCATAAGAGGAAGGGTTCTTGCTTGTATTAAAAACAATTAAAAAAAGAAGAAATAGGATAATAATAGTCAGTTTTTACAGTGCCAGGAGATAACTAGTAGAAGTCCACAAAAATCTGCACTGCTTAATATGTTCATAATAACTGAGATAAAACAACAATTTAAAAAGTGACAAAGAATGCTGACAGAACAATGTTATTTGAGGTAGCAAAGGAAGGGGCTGAATGTGAATAATGCACAAAGATTTTTCTGAATCTTATGAGAATCAGTAACTGGACTGCCATTTAGAAGATTAATCTCAATGTGTATTAAAATAAACAAATATACAAGGGGGAAAACAATCCAAAACTTTATACAATGAATGGCTCTAAGTTGACCGTTACCACTAAGAAATGAGATCTTGGGTTACAACAGACTATTCCATGGAAACAGTGGCTTGATACTCAACAGTGGTCAGAAAAATCAAACAGAAGGATTCTCTAGGATTTGTTAAAAATTAAGCAGAATGAGAACATAGGAATCCTCAATACGCCTCTCTCTAATCTATGTATCTGGATTACCTGCGCAGTTCTGGTCATCTATCTCAAAAACAATACAATAACCTTGAAAACATTCAAAGAAAGATAACAAGCTTAATAAAAGATAAGAAGATTTGGGAAAGGAAGGACTAAAGCTAAAGACTGTTTGCTTTGAAAAAAAAGATGACAGAACAGGATGTCCTGGTTTCAGCTGGGATAGTTAACTGTCTTCCTAGTAGCTGGTACACTGCTATGTTTTGAGTTCAGTATGAGAAGAATGTTGATAACACTGATGTTTTCAGTTGTTGCTCAGTAGTGTTTAGTCTCAAGTCAAGGATTTTTCAGCTTCTCATGCCCAGCCAGCGAGAAAGCTGGAGGGGCACAAGAAGTTGGCACAGGACAGAGCCAGGGCACCTGACCCAAAGTGGCCAAAGGGGTATTCCATACCATGTGATGTCCCATCTAGTATAGGAACGAGGAAGTGGGGAGGGAATCGCCGCTTGGGGACTAGCTGGGTGTCGGTTGGCGGGTGGTGAGCAATTGCCCTGCGCATCATTTGTACATTCCAATCCTTTAATTATTGCTGTTGTTATTTTATTAGTGTTATCATTATCATTATTAGCGTCTTCTTTTCTGTTCTATCAAACCGTTCTTATCTCAACCCACGGGTTTTGCTTCTTTTCCCAATTTTCTCCCCCATCCCACTGGGTGGGGGGGAGTGAGTGAGTGGCTGCGTGGTGCTTAGTTGCTGGCTGGGGTTAAACCACAACACAGGAGTATGATAAAAGTTTATATCATAAATGGGGTGGAAAGGAGTACATTGTTCCTATTGTCTTCCAAAACAAGAGCTTAGAGTCATAAAATGAAGCTAGGAAGTAACAGGTCCACATAATGTTAACTTAATCTTTGGAATTCCTTGACCTAAGACTGTGGACAATAGTTAGTTACACATATTGAAACTGACTAGACAAATTCATGAAAGAAAAATACATCTAAGGCTATTACAAACAAATATTACTTCTAGCTCAAAAAAAATTCTAATCCGCAAATTATGGGAGGCTGAGAGAACATTCTGGGGAATGCACGCACATCCTGTTCTTATTCTCCTCCTTAGACTTTCCCTTTGGGCTAATATCAGAGAGAAGAAAGTTGGCTAGGTCAGTCTTTTGTCTGACCTAATATAGACTCATTTGCTCAAAGGCCCTAATATAATCTCTACCAGAAATGGACATACAACAACACTTCAAAGAGCTATTTGATTCCTGTTCCGAAAATAAAATCACACCATAAAATTTCTCTCTCAAATGTATCAAAGAATTTAAAGTGCATGAATATAAGCTTTGTAACAGGACAAACTTGTATTGAAAAAAATTATATTTATGCAAATGTGAAGATACTTATTTACAAACACAATTTTCATCAAAATCATTTGCTAAAGAAGCAGCATTTAAGCTGTTTTGCTTAGACATGCTGATGGCTTGTTTCTAAACACTGGGACATTGAAGACAAGCCAAACAAGAAGTTATTTCTGGTTTTTAGCTATGGAAGGTATAATCTTATAAAAATTGTAAGACCATTCAAAAGGGAGATTTAGTATATATTTTTTCCTTGTAACTGTGCTGAAGTACAGCTAGCTGTACCACATATACATAGTTTATGCAGGAATAATCTCGATTTAGTAATGATGCAGAATATATTATAAACAGAAAAATGTGTAAAGAGGAGGGAGGGGCTTTATTCATTAATGGACCTTTTCATAAGAAAGATGAAGCTGTTTTGGGACTGAGGAGGAGTCTGACAAAGAAAGCTGAGACATTATATAAAAGAGGTTATTTCAATACCTATTTAAGAATAAATTTATGAAAAATAATTAGATTGCATAAGAAAAACAGAGGACAACTAATGCCCTTGAAAAAAAATGAGCAAAATGCAGAGAATCTTAGTAGTGTTGAAGAAACATAGGGCTTACAGTAATTTACAGAAGACACACTGTAATGTATTTACATTTGAAATGTCTCACTTCTATACATTCTCACTATTATTTTGGTTTTAATAAAAGTCTGCACGAAACAAAGGTCATAATTTGATTAAGCAAACTGAAAAAAAATACAGATTTCTTATTTGGATCAGTTATACATTGTAAAGAAAAACCTCAAATAAGTCAGACTGAAATATGTTACAGACAAAAAACATAATCTACTAATGAATTATTAATTTACCATTTTATATTGCTTATAATTAATTTTTGCAATCTCAGAAGTGACTGCATCAGAACATTTTATGGCAAAAGATGAGATTGACAAGATAATAACCTCAGCAGGAGATTTGTTCCCCAGTAATAACTGATTAAAGTTGGTGTTGTGGTTTAACCCCAGCCGCCAACTAAGCACCACACAGCCACTCGCTCACTCCCCCCACAATGGGATGGGGAGAGAATCAGAAGGGTAAAAGTGAAAAAAACTCTTGGATTGAGATAAAGACAGTTGAACAGGTAAAGCAAAAGCTGCATGCACAAGCAAAGCAAAACAAGGAATTCATTCACTACTTCCCATCGGCAGGCAGGTGTTCAGCCATCTCCAGGAAAGCAGGACTCCATAATGCTTAATGGTTACTTGGGAAGACAGACGCCATCACTCTGAATGTCCCCCCTTCCTTCTTCTTCCCCCAGCTTTATATGCTGAGCATGACATCATATGGTAGGGAATATCCCTTTGGTCTGTTGGGGTCAGCTGTCCCGGCTGTGTCCCCTCCCAACTTCTTGTATACCCCCAGCCTACTCGCTGGTGGGGTAATGTGAGAAGCAGAAAAGGCCTTGACTCTGTGTAAGCACTGCTCAGCAATAACGAAAACATCCCTGTATTATCAACACTGTTTTCAGCACAAATCCAAAACATAGCCCCATACTAGCTACTATGATGAAAATTAACTCTATCCCAGCTAAAACCAGCACAGTTGGGGAAATTAATAAAAAGATGAACCTACACAATAGATTTACAAAATATGTAGAGGTAGTTTATCACCCTGAACAGCTAAAAGTTCCATGAAATGTAATACAACAGCTACATCTATGTTAGCAAATTAATACATATTAAAGGTTATAACAGTGAATAAGAATTTTCTTTGGAAAACAAAATCAGAACACCTAGTTCGCAATCAGGAAATCACTGACTACATCACTATACTCAATGGCTTCAAAGACAGATTTCAGTATTTTTCCTAGATACTGAATATGGAAGCACCTTTGAGAAAATTATTAAGTTCCCAAAGAGAATTCATGATGGATTTGGGGCACTGTAAAAATTAACTGGGGAGGAGGAGAGACTAGATCAAAAGTTCAGGCAAGTGCTGTTTTTTTGGGTTGGGGGGAGTATTTTGTGCAAAGGAACAATAAAAAGTGCAATACACAAGAGTCTATAGCTTAAAAACATTATTTCAGAAACTGCACCTTAAAAGTCAGGATACAGCTATGAGCTGATTGAGCTTAGACATCGTGTATGACAGAATTTCTAAAAGAATATAGTTTTTAAAGAAAACTTACGTGACTTGTAAACTTTCTGCTGTTAGATTATTCCACATGATCTCATTAGCTTGAAGGTTTTCATTTTCTTCGAGTAAAGACATATCAAACTCTATTGCTTGTTCAGCAACTTCTGATGACCTAATTTAGCAAATAAAAGTTATATTTGCAAAATTAACATGTATCTTTAAGTAGATCATAAAGAAAATTGTTTTGTTTTGAATTATTAATAACTAGAATATAGTTAAAATTACTTATGAAATAAAAGTTAAAACAACAATAGGATATATATTCTTTTTCCTCTAAATAAAGGACACAGTCTTAAAAACATACCAGAGAACAAAATAGAATATAATTCTTTGAATTAAGATCACAACATAATCAAGGTTTTCAGGGGGTAACTATTTGCATGGATCCACTCTTAGCTGATCCAGCTATAAATCTGCATGACAATTATCAATTTGCACATTAATAACAAAGGATAATGCAAGAAGTCCTAGGACTATCCACTTATGTACCAATATGAAATATCAGTTCAATAACCAGCAAATAAAGTTTATTTTTTCAATTTAATACTTTCTTGCAAAATGCATCCAAATACACACTAAATTAGCTCACACTGAATCTGGGTTGTCATGTGTCCAAAGAAGAGCAATGAAGCTAGTGAAAGGTCTAGAGAACAAGTCCTATGAGGAGCAGCTGAGGGAATTGGGGCTGTTTAGTCTAGAGAAAAGGAGGCTGAGGGGAGACCTTGTTGCTCTCTACAGCTACCTCAAAGGAGGTTGTAGCAAGGTGGGTGTTGGTCTCTTCTCACAAGTAACAAGTGATAGGATAAGAGGAAACGGCCTCAAGTTGCACCAGGGGAGGTTTAGATTGGATATTAGGAAAAATTTCTTCACTGAAAGGGTTGTCAAGCATTAGAACAGGCTGCCCAGGGAAGTGGTTGAATTACCATCCCTGGAGGCATTGAAAAGACGCGTAGACGTGGCGCTTGGGGACATTTTTTAGTGGTGGACTTGGCAGTGTTAGGTTTATGGTTGGACTCGATGATCTTAAAGGTCTTTTCCAACCTAAATGAATCTATGATTCTATGATTTTATGTATAGTCTGCTGCCAGTACCAAAGTTATGGCTCTTCACATGCAATAACAGTAATTGGAATTCTGTTTTTCTAGAGATAGCCAAAGAGATGGATGATTGAAGAAAGAGTCAGATTAAAAACCTGACGTTCAGACAACTTTCTGTACATGTAGGTAGAACAGCTTTTCAAATTAGGACAATGGTTTACAAATAACAATTTAAAAGGAACCAAACAGAAACAAATACAACTCTGATCACTTTAGCAGTGTTGTAGTTTAATAGAATTTTTCCTCGAGAAGAAACATGAACATGTACACCAAGATGAAAACTTATACCTATGAGTATCTATGAAGTCATTATACTCAGAGTTAGGATCTATCCATTCAACGGAGGTCTGGATCTCTTTATGGACATTCGCAATCTCTTCTGTTACAAGACTGGTGATCTGGCTATATTCATCCAGGATTCCTTTTCTAGAGAGAAAAAAAACAACACTATAGTGTATAACATGGCACTGAAGGCATAGATGGCATTGACAATGCTTCAAGCTTTCAATTTTCTGTTAGTACAAACTCATTGCAACTGACTAAAAAGGGAGAAGAAAAAAAAAGACCATATATTACTCAAAGAAATAACAGATCAATTGTGACCTCTTCTTTACAGATTTGCTATGAGTAGAGAAGTCTCCAAGACCATGCTCCTTATACTAATTACAGTGCATCTACATATAGTGTAGTGAAACTAAAGCTGTAGAGATTACAGGGAAAAGGAATGTATACAGCTCATTGATGACACCCTTCTTTATGACCAGAAAACTTACGCTAGCTATCATTTATACTGAAGCTTTTCATGTTCTCTTGACTGACAAAATAAGTATATTCTGACATACGATAAAATGAATCAAAAAATAGTCAGTGTGCATTTCCTTTAAGACCTGGCTTTCTCCATTGCTTTAACTGTTCTCTTTCATATCTTCATTTTGTTATTTGGTCATTAGGGCAAAAATAAGCATAAATCACAAGTTTGAATATATTTACAAGAAGAAATAAAATCAAACAAAAAGTTGACATGAGAAAGTACAAGCCATCTAGCCTAATGACCTGCCCCCAACAGTGGGCAAAAGCAAGTGATTAGGGAATGGCCAAAGAAAAGAATAAGTGATATTTTACCACTACATTTAATAGCATCCAGTGATATTTCCCCAGAATACCTTCCTACTCTCTTTAAGTTTTAGCTTTCCATAAATAGCCCTTCATAATCATTTCCTATTTCATTTTTATTTTTGACAAACTTCTTGGCTTGCCAGGTTCTGAAGCATGGTGAGGTGTTTTTTTAAATACTGATGAATTTTGACCAACCCAGAGGAACGTGCAGAAAAAAAAGTATCAGCAGATTTTTCCTGGATAAGATCTCAAGTTATGTTTATTTTATAAAAAACATTATTTGCTTGTATTTCTTCAGTACTTTTTCTAAGGAGAAAACAGACAAGAAAATTCATTAATGTCAACTACAGCAATGCCAGATCTAAGAGAAATGGAATCTATGTTAATTACTAAAAAAAAAAAATAGTGCTGTTTATATATGTTTCAAGTTTACCAAACTAATTGATTTGCAAAACCAAGTTTATTAACAAAGTATATTTCACACAGATAGCCACACCAACCCCTACACTTGTAATCACCATCTCCTTTTGTAGAACTAAGTCCAAAGATATTAGACAGCAGTCATTTTCCAATAAATTCAGATCTCACTGAAAATGTTTAGTGACAAGAATATTTTTACACGTTTTTCTTTCAAAGATGACAAAGAAAATTGGGTTCAATAGGTTCTTGTTCAATGATAAAACTCTTCAGTGAATTGTCATAATTCATGATTATGAAAAATCACAATTATAGCACACAAATTTAACTGAAGTCTCTTTCTGTGATTTTACATACAAAATTAAGATTAAAAGGACTGTGCAAAGACTACTCTACTGTGCACTACTATAGAGGTCTATTTCATTTACATACCTGCACCAGAATCAAAGAGAGTAATGATACTTCATCAGGCAGTTAATATTGTCCGTATCGCCTAAACATATAAAGCATGAAACCCCCAACTCTCCTTCATTTCCTATGTGCTGAAGTCAAGATGAATGTATACTTCAGAAACGGTAAGAAAATGAGATATAGAAGAGTGCCTCCCATCCAAATGAACAATACTTACAAAAAGAGGTAACTACTTTTTCTTTTAGTAAGTGATTTACAAGCAATACATTTAATTGCAGTCCTCGGAACATCTTAGAGAAAGACCTACAGAACAGTCTCCCAAACCAACTCATATTCTTCAGGAAAGTCAAAGAGGCAGCATGGTGGTTACAAATCAGAAAAGATAGCTTAGAGTCCTCATTGACAATTCTCTGAGATATCAGTTTGCACATCTTCATCAGTGATGTGGAGAATGATCTTTCAGAAAAAGGTAATTTAAGGCTGGATTCCTTACAATGAAATTTCATTTATATGATCCTGCTATTTGCACACACATGAGTAACCATGCATCTGTCTGGCGCTCCTCCTAAATGACTTCCATAGAATCATAGAATCATTTAGGTTGGAAAAGGCCTTTAAGATCATCGAGTCCAACCATCAACCATGCCCACTAAAACACGTCCTGAAGTGCCACGTCTATGCGCTTTTTGAATACCTCCAGGGATGGTGACTCCACCACTTCCCTGAGCAGCCTGTTCCAATGCCTGACAACCCTTTTGGTGAAGACATTTTTCCTAATATCCAATCTAAACCTCCTCTGGTGCAACTTGAGGCCGTTTCCTCTTACCCTATCACCTGCTACCTGACAGAAGAGACAAGCACCCACCTCGCTACAATCTCCTTTCAGGTAGCTTTAGAGCAACAAGGTCTCCCCTCAGCCTCCTTTTCTCCAGAATAAACAACCCCAGCTACCTCAGCTGCTCCTCATAAGACTTGTGCTCCAGGCCTTTCACCAACTTGGTTGCCCTTCCCTGGACACGCTCCAGCAACTCAATGTCTTTCCTGTAGTGAGGGGCCCAAAACTGAACACAGTACTCAAGGTGCGGCCTCACCAGTGCCGAGTACAGGGGAACAATCACTTCCCTGCTCCTGCTGGCCACACTATTTCTAATACAGGCCAGAATGCCATTGGCCTTCTTGGCCACCTGGGCACACTGCTTGCTCATATTCAGCAGGCTGTCAACCTGCACCCCCAGGTCTTTTTCTGCCAGGCAGCTTCCCAGACACTCTTCCCCAAGCCTGTAGCATTGTATGGGATTGTGACTGAAGTGCAGGACCCGGCACTTGGCCTTGTTGAACCTCATACAATTGGCGTCAGCCCATTGATGCAGCCTGTCCAGATCCCTCTGCAGAGCCTTCCTACCCTCAAGCAGATCAACCCTCCCTCCCAACTTGGTGTCATCCGCAAACTTAGTGAGGGTGCACTCGATCCCCTTGTCCAGATCATTGATAAAGATATTAAACAGAACTGGACCCAAAATTGAGCCCTGGGGAACACCACTAGTGACCCGCCACCAACTGGATTTAACTCCATTCACCAACAACCCTTTGGGATCATCCATCCAGCCAGTTTTTTACCTAGTGAAGAGTACACTTGTCTAAGCCATGAGCTGCCAGCTTCTCAAGGAGTATGCTGTGAGAGACAGTGTCAAAGGCCTTACTGAAGTCCAGGTAGACAACATCCACAGCCTTCCCCTCATCCACTAGGTGGGTCCCCTGGTCATAGAAGGAGATCAGGTTGGTCAAGCAGGACTTGCCTTTCATGAACCCACGCTGGCTGGGCCTGATCCCCTGCTTGTCCTGCACATGCCATGTGAGCACACTCAAGATGAACTGCTCCATAATCTTCCCCAGTACCGAGGTCAGGCTGACAGGCCTGTAGTTCCCCGGATCCCCCTTCCGACCCTTCTTGTAGATGGGTGTCACATTGGCAAGCCTCCAGTCATCTGGGACCTCCCATGTTGACCAGGATTGCTGACAGATGATGGAGAGTGGCTTGGCAAGCTCCTCCACCAGCTCCCTTAGTACTCTCGGATATATCCCCTCTGGTGCCATAGACTTGTGAGCATCCAGTTGGCGTAGCAGGTCATTAACTATTTCCTCCTGGATTAAGGGGGGTATATTCTGCTCTCCGTCCCTGCCTTCCAACTCAGGGGGCTGAGTACCCTGAGGATAACTGGTCTCACTATTAAAGACTGAGGCAAAGAAGGCATTAAGTACCTCAGCCTTTTCCTCATCTTTAGTGGCAATATTCCCCTCTGCATCCAATAAAGGATGGATATTCTCCTTGGCTCTCTTTTTGTTGTTAACATATTTGTAAAACCATTTTTTGTTGTCTCTTACAACAGTGGCCAGATTTAGTCCTAGCTGAGCTTTTGCCTTTCTAATTTCCTCTCTGCATGACCTAACAAGATCCCTGTACTCTTCCTGAGTTGCCTGCCCTTTCTTCCAAAGATGGTAAACTCTTCTTTTTTTCCTGAGTCCCAGCAAAAGCTCCCTGTTCAGCCAGGCCAGTTGTCTTCCTCGGCGGTTCGTCTTGCGGTGCATGGGAATAGCCTGCTCCTGAGCCTTTAAGATTTCCTTCTTGAAGAATGTCCAGCATTCCTGGACCCCTTTGCCCTTCAGGACAGTCTCCCAAGGGACTCTCTCAACTAGTGTCCTGAACAGGCCAAAGTTTGCCCTCTGGAAGTCCACAGTAGTGGTTTTTCTGGCCCCCTTCCTTACCTCACCAAGAATCGAGAATTCTATCATTTCATGGTCCCTAAGCCCAAGACGGCCTCTGACCACCACATATCCTACCAATCCTTCCCTGTTTGTAAACAGTAGGTCCAGCGAGGCTCCTCCCCTGGTAGGCTCACCTACCAGCTGTGTCAGGAAGTTATCTTCCACACACTCCAGGAACCTCCTAGACTCCTTTCAAGACTGTTGCCATTTTAAACCAAATTGGTTCCCATGAAATTTCATAAAAATAAGGCTACTGGAGAGGCAACTAACATAGATAGAATAGAATAGAATAGAATAGAATAGAATAGAATAGAATAGAATATTTCAGTTGGAAGGGACCTATAACAATCATCTAGTCCAACTGCCTGACCAATTTAGGGCTGACCACGTTAAAGCACGTTAACTTGTCATAGTATTCCAGCTGAAGGACAGGATAAAGCATAAGATTAACTATAAACACTGCAGTTAATCTCTAAGGTTTTAAAAGCTTTCTGAGAAGACAGTCTCACGAAAATGCTTAAGTAATCCCTTAAAACTACTATCTGCATTTATTTGAATAGACTTCTCTATGCACAAATGTTGTCAATGGAAAGATGAAAACAGCTTTTTCATTACTCCTTGATATACAAATAATTGATGAAGGTTTATGTCCTGGTTTCAGCTGGGATAGAGTTAATTGTCTTCCTAGTAGCTGGTACAGTGCTATGTTTTGAGTTCAGTATGAGAAGAAATTGATAACACTGATGTTTTCAGTTGTTGCTAAGTAGTGTTTAGTCTCAAGTCAAGGATTTTTCAGCTTCTCATGCCCAGCCAGCGAGAAAGCTGGAGGGGCACAAGAAGTTGGCACAGGACACAGCCAGGGCACCTGACCCAAACTGGCCAACAGGGTATTCCATACCATGTGATGCCACATCTAGTATATAAACTGGTTGGACTGGGGGCAGGGAGATCGCCACTCAGGGATTAACTGGGTGTTGGTCGGCGGGTGGTGAGCAATTGCCCTGCGCATCATTTGTACATTCCAATCCTTTTATCATTACTGCTGTCATTTTATTAGTGTTATCATTATCATTATTAGCTTCTTCTTTTCTGTTCTATTAAACCATTCTTATCTCAACCCATGAGTTTTACTTCTTTTCCCAATTTTCTCCCCCATCCCACTGGATGGGGGGGAGTGAGCGAGCGGCTGCGTGGTGCTTAGTTGCTGGCTGGGGTTAAACCACGACAGTTTATTATTTTCTAATAATACTATGAATTAATTAGTAGATTACACAAAAATTGTTGAAATTAGAAATATATAAGAAAATACAGCTTACAGGGCTTTAATCATTTCTTCTTCCATCTTCTGTAGTGAATCAAGTAACAGAGGAAGTGTAGTATCATAATATTGGTGCTGATGTAGCTGTGCTCCTTTCAGTGCCAATACATATTGATTATGCAACATATGAAGTTTCATAGTGGCTTTATCACACCGATCTTTGGCTTTCTCAGTCTCCTTTCCTGAGAAGAAAGAAAAAAGGAAAATGCATATGGTGATTTTAAAGTATACAAACATCAATACTTGTGGCTGACATAAATCTAATAGATTCATGATAAGTTTGCACTTTGTTCCACAATAATATGTTTAAGCTATTTCTCTGAAGAAGCTAAAATTTGACAATTCTCAGGTCACTAGTAAGACCAAATGTCTTCGTGTTCCTATTCAAGATAGAAAAAAATGCTGCCTTTCCTTTGAGCAGAAATGTGAGAATACTTTATCTGAAAGTATATGAAAACCATCATCTCCATAAGTATAAAAATAACTATGAAGAATGAAATGAAAACTACTCAAACACGAGTACCACAAATGCTAATCTTTTATCTGTCTCAGAGTAAATAAACATTTTTTAATGAAGAAAATAAATAATGTCCTACTAGCTCAGACCCATGATCCATTTAGACCAATATCCTGTCTCCAGTAGTGATAGTAGGAACTGCTTTTAGGGAAAGAATGTGTATTGGGTTTACGTGGCAAGGTTTTGGTAGCAGGGGGTTACAGGGGTGGCTTCGGTGAGAAGATGCCAGAAGCTTCCCTTATGTCTGATAAATCCAAGGCCAGCTGGCTCCAAGATGGACCCACTGCTGGCCAAGTCTGAGCCAATTACCGATGGTGGTAGAAACTCTGTGATAACATATTTAAGAAGGGGAAAAAGCTGCTGCACAACAGCAGCCGGGACAGAGAGGAATGAGAATATGTGAAAGAAACAACCCTGCAAATACCAAGGTCATTGAAGAAGAAGGGGGAGGAGGTGCTCCAGGCACCGGAGCAGAGATTCCCCTGCAGCCCATGGGGAAGACCATGGTGAGGCAGACTGTCCCCCTGCAGCCCATGGAGGTCCACAGTGGAGCAGATATCCACCTGCAGCCCGTGGAGGATCCCACGCCAGAGTAGGTGGGTGCCCCCAAAGGAGGCTGTGGCCCCGTGGGAAACCTGCGCTGGAGCAGGCTCCTGGCAGGCCCTGTGGCCCCGTGGAGAAAGGAGCCCATACTGGCGCAGGTTTGCTGGCAGGATTTGTGTGACGGTCTGATAAATTATGGTCAATGTCTCAAACATTCGTTAAAGAACTTTGGTGGGGAAAACGGCCTCTGTAAAAACGCTGGAGTTTTGTGAACAGGACAATGTGCCCAGAGGAGAGGGACCCACGGAGGGTGGGACCGTGCTTCTCCAAAGCCGCAATTCCTTATCTTAAGTGACCAGGAGAAGGAGCACAGCGTATGCGCCTGGAGGAGGGGGCCCCACGGAGGATGGGACTGTGCTTCTATCTTAAGTGGTCATGCCAGCAGAAAAAGAGAGGCAACTCCACAATAAACCCCCTCAAAGCTCACCGACCAATTCCAGAGAACCCCGGGAACGTGAACTGCACATGTTGAGACCACTGACTAACACACTATAAAAGAAGGGAGGACAAGTTCTCAGTGCGTGTCCTCTGGAACTGGATCTCTACGCTGGCTGGACCAACGCTGGAACCAGGACTGGTGAAACTCTTTTCTTCTCTCTCTTTCCTCTTCTCTTTCTCTCGTTCTCCTTCTTTTTCTTCTCTCTTTTCCACAGTCCCTACACCTCATCCTTTTAAATACAAACTGTTGACCAAGTCTGGGACTAGGAGTGGATCTAGCTGCCCCTGGGCTCCTCTTTGAGAAGGAGTCCAGAAAGCAAGGGGGTCCACTCTGAACATTGTGACTCAATGGGAGGGCTCTCCATATTTTCTTCTTTGAATTGATCCCCAAATAAGTAAGGCTTATGTATGGTTAGCACGTGTTGTACAGTTCACTGACACAGTTTCATGTTCCTTTTTCTGCTTCTTTTTCTACACCTCCCTTCTCTTTTCAAACAGCAGCTTAATGACATGATGCAAGGTTCATATTGATAAGTTCACTTGTACTTGGGCAAGGTTAGCTTGGTTGAATAAATGTTGATTGTTGTTTGAACTCCCCTGGTGTTGTTTCACCTTAGTTCTGACAAAGTAAATCCACGAACGTGAGTTGCTCCAACTTTGGGACGCGACAACTTGTGACCCTGCAGGGGACCCATGCTGGAGGAGTCTGTTCCTGAAGGACAGCATGCCATGGAAGGGACCCATGCTGGAGCAGATCATGAAGAACTGCAGCCTGTAGGAAGGACTCATGTTGGAGACGTTCATGAAGGACTGACTGCCATGTGAGGGACCCCACGCCAGAGCAGGGAATGAGTGTGAGGAGTCCTGCCCCTGAGGAGGAAGGAGCGGCAGAGACAACGTGTGATGAACTGACTGCAACCCCCATTCCCTGTTCCCCCTGCACTTCTTGGTGGGGGAGGAGATAGAGAATTCAGGAGTGATATTAAGCCTGGGAAGAAGGGAGGGGTGGGGGGAAGGTGTTTTTGAAATTTGGTTTTATTTCTCATTACCCTACTCTGGTTGATTGGCAATAAATTAAGTTAATTTCCTCGAGTCGATTCTGTTTTGCCCATGATGGTAATTGGCGAGTGATCTCTCCCTGTCCTTACCTCGACCCACGAGCCTTTCAGTATGTCTTGGTTTCAGCTGGGATAGAGTTAGTTTCCTTTTTAGTAGCTGGTATAGTGTTATGTATTGGATTCAGTATGAGAAGAATGTTGGTAACACACTGATGTTTTCAGTTGTTGCTAAGTAGTGTTTAGACTAAGTGAAGGATTTTTCAGTTTCTCATGCCCCGCCAGCAAGAAGGCTGGAGGGGCACAAGAAGTTGGGAGGGGACACAGCTAGGACAGCTGACCCAAAGTGGCCAAAGGAATATTCCATACATTGTGATGCCAGGCCCAGTATTTAAACTGGGAGGAGTTGGCCGGGGGGTGCAGATCGCTGCTCAGGGACTTAATTTTCCCTAAGTCATGTCTGTTTTACCCATGATGGTAATTGGTGAGTGATCTCTCCCTGTCCTTATCTCGATCCATAAGCCTTTTGTTATATTGTCTCTCCCCTGTCCAGCTGAGGAGTGGGAGTGCTAGAGTGGCTTTGGTGGGTACCTGGCCTCCAGCCAGGGTCAACCTACCAGAGTGAGAAACAACAGAGGGAACACCAGGGTCAGAGGAGTATGATGTACTCCATGGCAGAGCAGATATACCTGAAGGGACTGCAGCCCATGGAGGACCCACTCCAGAGTAGAGGAAGAGTGAGAAGGAAGGAGTGACAGAGAGAAACCACTATATCCTGACTGCACACAAACACCCCTGCAATCCCCTCCACTGAAGGGACTGAGTGTAGCCAGGAGCGATAACAAGGAGGGAGGAGTCTGGAGTGAAGGAGTGAAGTTGAGCCTAAGAATGGGGAAGGAAAGGTCTTTTCCTTAAGTGTGCTTGTTTCCCAATACCCAAATCAGTACTCAAATATTTATATTAATTAGCAACAAATTAAGTTAAAATCCCCAAAGTCGAGTCTGTTTTGCCTGTGGCAGTAATTGGTAAGTGATCTCCCTGTCTTTATTTCAACCCACAAGTCTTTTTGCTCTCTCGTTCTTCATATTTTCTTCTCCCCCAATCCCACTGGGGTGAAGCGTGTGAGCAAGCAAGCGGTTGTGTGGATGCTTGGCTGTGAGCCAAGGTCAACCCACTACAGGGTACAAAACATTTGCAACTACTAAAGGACACAAAAGCATAAAGACAAAGCTCTACAAATATATTAGAAGAGTTGAAGGACACAAGAGATTAATTTCTTAATGGAATACACAACAGAGAAGGCTGAAGGATTTTATGCCATTTTGCTTCCAAGAAAGAAATTTGGTAACAAATAACCTAATAAAATTTTAACAGTAAGATAGGCTATAAGATGAAGCGAGAAAAAAATTGACTGTCTGGCTACGTTAGAGGCATTTCCATTACATGATTAGACAAAGTTCACACTAGACCAGATGCTCCCAAACTGTGGTTTACACATGCATATCTGTGTGGTACACATACCAAACTATATGTGATACATAGCAACAGTAGTATGCAAGTGCCCCCATGAAGGAGGTTTACCTGAACTCTAAAGTAGGAACTTGACATATGGGTTTTGATTGATAACCAATGAGAACTACCTTTGTGCATGTCGTGGTTTAAACCCAGCTGGTAACAAAGCACCACGCAACAGCTCGCTCGCTCCTCCCCCCCAGCCACGGTGGGATGAGGACAAATATAAAGGCAGGCTCATGGGTTGAGATAAGGACTGGGCAGGGTCACTCCCCACTTATGGTCACGGGCAAAAGACAGGCTCAACTTGGGGAAGAAACAAAATCAATTTAATTTACTACAATTCAAATCAAAACAAAGATATTAGGAAGTAAAACCAAACCTTAGAAACAACTTCCCCCCACCCCTCCCTCCTTCCCGGCTCAACTCCACTCCCAGTTCTCTCTACCTCCTCCCCCCAGAAGCACAGGGGAACAGAGGATGGAGGTTGGGGTCAGCTTGCCACACATTGTCTCTGCCTCTCCTTCCTCCTCAGGGGGAGGACTCCTCGCTCGTCCCCTGTCTGCCTCTCCTTCCTCCTCAGGGGGAGGACTCCTCACTCGTCCCCTGCTCTACCGTAGGGTCCCTCCCACAGGAGACAGTCCTTCACGAATATCTCCAATGTGAGTCCTTTCCTCAGGCTGCAGTTCCTCACGAACTTCCCTGGTGTGGGTCCTTTCCGTGGGCGGATCTTCAGTCACACACTGCTCCAGCACCGGCTTTCCCATGGAGTCACAGCCATCTTTGGGGGCATCTGACTGCTCCAGCGTGGGCTTCTTCACAGCCTGCAAGTGGGCATCTGCTCCACTGTTCACCTCCATGGGCTGCAGGGGGACAGCCTGCCGTCTCACCACGGGCTGCAGGGGCATCAACCTCCTCAGGTAACCCTCCTCCCCCTTCTTCTTCACTGACCTCGGTATCTGCATAGGCATTCCTCTCACATTCCAATCCCCCTACTCCCTGCAGGTTCCCTTTCTTAAATATGTTATCCCAGAGGTGCTACCACCATCACTGATTGGGTCGGCCTGGACCAGATGTGGATCTGACTTGGAGCCAGGAGAGCTTCTAGCAGCTTCTCACAGGAGCCACCCCTGCGACTCCCTCCCCCGCTACCAAAAAGCTCCACCACACAAACCCATAACAGTGCAGTTGCTGACCCAAGCCATCTAATCAGTAGTCCCTCATACTACTTCAGACTGTCAGGGCATAGATAGCATGGGCCAGTGGCTACCTGCTGAGGGGAGCCAGGGGTTGTGCTGGATTCCTGGGCTGGCAGTGGAGGGGGCCTTGCCAGCCTGACCCACCAAAGCCAAACAAGGCAACAGGGCAGGCTGGTGGGGGCAGTCTCCAGCCCAGGGAATCAGTCACTTCCACAGGAATTTGCAGAGGCCAAGTCAGGATATCAGCCTGCAAGTAGGGGTCATGATCAGGCCTGGTGAAGGTACCCAGCATCAGACCCAGCCCTGGGGTGGCCAGGCAGGGACATGGCAATAGGGCTGGGTAGAGGCCAGGCTGGGACATCAGCCTGTGGGTCAGGCCCAGCTCAGTGGGGCTCATGGCCACGCAGGGCAGGGCTGTGGCAGAGCTGGAGACTGACTGGCACTCCTATGGTATCACTGGGGCAGGGACTGACAGCCCTGTGATGAGCTGAGCTGAAATAGGGCCCCTGAGCCTGTGGGCAAGGGTGAGGGAGGCTGATGAGAGCCAGTAAGGCCTATTAGTACCCTCTGGGCCTGCACAGGCTTCCCTTTTGCTTTTGCACACTTTCTAAAAGCTCCATTGTATTATGTGAGTTATCGTCTCAGTCAAGCCTTTCAAATGATAACACAGGAGGAGAGGAAAATAGACAGGATTCATACAGAAGTATTGTTCTTACAACATTCTTAAAACACACAAAGAGACTGTAGCTTTTTCAGAGTTCAGAATACTCTCTTTTTCTTATCTCTTGCTTATTCTTTAGAACTACTTGTTTCCAGTAACTATTCCCTAAACTGTCTGAAACTTGCCCTGATTTGATGTTTGGCTGGTAGTTGAATCATACCTTTGTTTGACCTTGCAGTGTTCTTCATACTTCTCGAATTACACACACATTATTTTTCACATTAGATTAATATTTTTAAATCTTGTGATTTATATTAATATAGTTTCAATTAAATCTTATCATTTCTATGCTATTATATATTATGGAACATGATAGCCAAAACTCTACTCTCAAACTCCTCAGCTTAATCTGCTCTGTTACAAACTGCATGAAAGAGGATCAGTCACTGTCATGAACAAAGCCTTTTCTCTCTCTTTTCCTTCATACCATGACATACAAGCACTAAACAAGTTATTCTCCTTTGGGCATTTTTAGAGGGGTCTTTTGGGTCATCTCATCCATTTTTTGGTTTATCTTTATTTGGCTCAGATATACAATCAATATTTTTATTTTAAAGTACTATCCAAAATTCTTAGCATCAATTACGATATCTGTTTATTTCCCAAGAAAAGCAAAGGAGTTTGGTTTTGGATTACGGTAATTTTCTCTATTAAAACTTCACTAGGGCATCGCAGCATTTTATTTCAGAAAAATTTAAAATGGAAATGGAAAATAATATTAGGGGAGTATCAGGGCTTTTTTTTTTTTTTTTTTGAATGAAGCAACAATATTCCTTTGAGAAAAGATGCCAGTTTTGAGAGTATAATGTTTCAGACAAAAAAAACCCCTTCAGTTTACTTTAGAATCTTTTATTTTTCTAAACATCAGCACTGAAATGTAAAACTAAGTCGAAGCATACCATAATGCATTAGACGTTTACCAGTGTTTAAGAAAGCAGTTTTTCAAATAATTCCCCGCAACCACATCTATCTTTTCAGCTACATGTTTTTCAGCATTTCTAATAACCAAGGTAACTCCTGAATTTTTTGTTGTCTTCACATTTGTTTATCAATAACAAACCTCCCACATAGTCACTTCCTTATTTATTTCAATTCTGGAGACACACATTTTCACAGAGGATTATTTCTGTGTCTAGAAAAGAATGCTCCTTTATACTATTTGTTTGCATTATGCTACTGAAAAAAATTTTATACACATGAATGAGATGACTAAGGCTTTCAAATAGGTCTTATGATCCTTTAACAACAATTTTTTAAAGCAATAAAATATTTTTAGGGAATCCTAAAGCTGGGCTTAAAACTGCTTCTACAGATTGATAAAGAGAGAGAGTACTGGTGGGACCCCAGCATTTCCTTTCTCCTAAGTCAATTTTGGTAAAGACTAAAAACTTCTTAAATTAAAGCAAACAATTTAAGAACCTAGGTATGACAGGGAAAAAAAAGACTAACCTTAGAGTGATATACCAAGCCAAAGTAGCTAGGTATATTCAAGGTAACAGACTCCCAATACTGAAGAAAAGTTTACACTATTTACAGTGAATTCTTGAGAAAGCTTTGTTGCTTACCAATTTTGGGGGCAACTCTCTAATTTGTCCTTTTCTTCTATTAAGCCTTTCCTCATAGTTTGATTTCTCTAGTCTTCCATCATTGAATAGAAAAGACGAAGTCATAACACCTTGTAGAACTTACCTTATAATTGATTATTCTGTATTACCTATTTAGTTGATCTTAGGACCTCCCTGATCCCATCATCTGCTTAAATGAAGTATGTTATGTAATACTGTGTACATCTAAATACCATAGGTGATTATGAAAATTATTTCTTCATTTGATAGTTCTTATTCATCCTGGGAAAACTGCTAGTGCATTAACCAACAACATGGATTTTTAAGCATTTTTGTTTCCCATTCTGAACCCAGCCTCACTAGGCTTCTACAAGACCAGAAGTCAAGAGGCTTTAAAATAATTTATACTGATCTACAAAGTACTTTTTATGCAAACTACCTCAACTAAACTAAGATAGCTTTGATTATTAGTTCTGTCTCAGGAAGCAAACTCTAAAATTTACTGACCAGCCTGAAATACCGTCACTCTCCAAATAGAGATGCAAGTGCAGTGCTCTTAATTAACATGGGTTTCATAAGACCTAAATCACAAAAATGGACAGAATAAAGAGTATGTTGGCTTTTAATCTCTAAGGTCTTTTTTCCCTTTGTCTTGCAAGAGACTTAAATGAATTTGCTTTTTCAAAAAAAGAAAATCACGCATTCCCTCCTCCACTCAATATATTTCTAAGAAGAGGATAAGTTGTTTTTCCCCAAACCTTATTTTAACAAATTCATGACTGCAAGTGACAAATAGTTTTCTGATGGAGAAATACCTATTTGTATATACATACAAGTTTTCAGAATACTGAAGATCTAAACTTCTGAGTTAAGAGTTAGTAAAGTTATCTGTTTAATGAGTATCAGCAGTTAAGATAAACAAATAATAAAGCATAAAGTAAGAAAAAAAATGCAATCTTATGCACTGCTATAACACGTTTGAGCTAATAAATAACACTAGTAAATTCTCTCAGAATGATGAGTGCTGGTCTGTGAGAACTGAGTCGTGCGCATCCCAGGGGTGTATGTCTATGTTGGATGGAAACAATATGCCTAAGCTGGTCCCAAACTAACGCCACAAAAAGCCACCAGGATCTCTTGGCACCATGCTCCCCAGTGTTCCCTATGCTAGAAACTTTATTTCACGCACAAGAAACAACCCTAGCCCTTGCAAGTACTGGTACTCTCTCTGAGCTGGAAAGCATGAAATACAGTATTTCTTTTATTCACCCTGCTAACATCTGTAAATAACACAGGCCAGTTCAACTAGAATTACTAGTTTCATCTTACAGTGTGAGTTTCAGGCAAAACCAAACTCAAAACTCTAAGAGTTTCCTGATCTCAGTGACATCTAAAGGCAACATATGCCACCAGGAGATGTAATGGTATAATCACGATTATACAAACAGCTCAGAATGAATGCACCAGCAACCTAATAAAAGTATTATCCGACCACTCAGCTATTACAAAGAGTGGCAGGGCAATAACTTGGTGTCCTGGGTTCAGCTGGGATAGAATTAATTTTTACAGGAACCTGGGAGGTGGGGGCATAGCCGGGGCAGCTGACCTGAACTAGCCAAGGAGCTATTCCATACCATGTGACATCCTGCCCAGTATATAAATGGGGAGCGGGCCGGGGGGGTGGTCTCTGTTTTCGGTGGGGGAAGTGGTGGAGCGTCGGGTCCCGGGTGGTGAGCAGTTGCACTGTGCATCACTCTTTTTGTATACTTTTTTTTTTCATTAGTGCCGTTGTTGTTGTTGTAATCTCTTTGTGTTTGTCCCAGTAAACTGCCTTTATCTCAACCCTCGAGGTTCCAGTTTCTTTTTCTTTTCTCTCCTCTGTCTCCTCCCCATCCCACCGGAGGGGGGCGGAGGAGTGAGCGAGAGGCTGCGTGGTCCTTTGTTACCGGCTGGGCTGAAACCACGACAGTCCTTTTTTGGCGCCCAACGTGGGGCAGAAGGGTTGAGATAACGACAGATCTGGCCAGAGCGTGTTGAAACAAATTTGCCAAACGCATTTCTTAGATATATAGATGTTAGTCACAATGTTGTTTCATTTGTTTACATGGTGGCGTTTTGTAAGCTCTTATATGCTCTATGTATTGCCTGTAGTTGCGTATCTCATCTCTGGGAGAGTGATTGGGATTATCATTTTGCTGTACTGGGCAATATCGACTTATGAAATGATTACATCACTGGTCATGAGGTTAAGCTGGTATCTGTATGAGGCAGTGATAACATTTCCATACTTTGGGCGCCTTCTGTCGGATTTTATTGGTAATTACACCCAATCCATGGGGAAATTAGGGGGGGATACCTCCCTCCGTCCGTTCACCTCCCTTTTCTCCTTCCGACTACTTACAACAGCTTTTGAGAATTTTGAATATCCTTGGGATGCGCAAGCCAGTGTGCTGTTAGTGCTATGCCTCCTGAATATGTTTCAGGTCTTCTTTAGGGCTACAAAAAGGCTCTTTAAGAGTACCACTCAGAGATCTCCCCCAAAGCTGGATACTCATGGGTGGCACGGCATGTGGGAGCATATGGGCAAGTATCTAGAGAACTTCTCACCGCCAGTGACTTGAAAGTTCACTCCCGAACAACTACAGAACCCTCATGAAGTGACAGAATATTTGAAAGAAAAATGCTGTGGCTATTCCAAAGACATACAACTCGCCTCACTGTGCTGGGCCCTGGCCAGTATCTACCAAACACTGCTTGATATTAGGCAGCACCCTCAGGGAGAAAAGATGGAAAACAGAAAAACAGGCACCGTGGCTGCGCCTACCCCGACAACAGACACCGTGGCTGCCCCTACCCCGACAACAAGCACCATGGCTGCCTCTACCCTGACAACAGGTACCATGACTACCCCTACCCCGGTGACAGACACTTCAGCTAAACCAGAGAACCAGCCTGTGCCAGTATCAGTTGCCCCTGTACAGAAAAAGAAACACACAAAGAAATCAGTTCGCTTAGCGAGAGATGAAGATGAACCAGGGTCAACGCGAGAACAGGAGGTAGAGGCAGAACCTGAAATAATTACCCGATCTCTATCCATGAGTGAGTTGCGTGACATGCGAAAAGATTTTAGCCGCCACCCAGGTGAGCACATTGTTACCTGGCTGCTCCGATGCTGGGATAGCGGGGCTAGTAGTGTGGAATTAGAGGGTAAGGAAGCCAAGCAGTTGGGATCTCTGTCTAAGGAAGGGGGCATCGACAAGGCGATTGGGAGAAAAACACAAGTCCTCAGCCTCTGGAGGCGACTTCTGTTAGGTGTAAAGGAAAGATACCCCTTCAGGGATGAAGTTACATGTCACCAAGGCAAGTGGACCACCATGGAGAGAGGTATCCAGTACCTGAGAGAATTAGCCGTGCTGGAGGTGATTTACAATGATCCAGAAAATGCGCAGTCACCCACAGATCCAGATGAAGTCCAATGCACACAACCCATGTGGCGGAAGTTTCTACGAAGTGCACCACCAACCTATGCCAACTCATTGGCAGTAATGTCCTGGAGAGAAGGCTATGGACAAACGGTGGATGAACTGGCTGTCCAACTCCGGCAATACGAAGGAAGTCTCTCTTCCTCCCTACGGGCCTGTGTCTCAGCTGTAGAGGAGTTGTCCCGAGAGTTCCAGCAATTCAAAGTGGATCTGTCCTCCTCCTCACCTGTACAGGCCCGCATCGCAGTTATTGGGAGTAAGCGTTCCTCTGCCCAAGAGAGAGGAGAGAGAAAGTACACTCGACGGGCTAACCTGTGGTTTTACCTGCGTGACCATGGAGAGGACATGAGGAAGTGGGATGGAAAACCCACTTCAGTCTTGGATGCACGGGTACAGGAGTTGCGAGAAAAAGCAACCAGAAAAGAGAATTCTTGGAAAACTGCTGCTCCAGTTTCCCGTGAGCAGTCCCCCAGACGCAGTAGATGGGCTGATCTCATTTCTGATCCCCTTGAAGGGACTTCTGATTTACGTGTGCAGAAAGTGAGTAACGGATGTTCTAACCAGGATTAGAGGGGCCCTGCCTCCAGCCAGGTGGAGGAGAGGGACAACCGAGTCTACTGGACAGTGTGGATTCGATGGCCTGGCACATCAGACCCACAGGAATATAAGGCTCTAGTGGACACTGGTGCACAATGTACCCTAATGCCATCTAGTTATAAAGGGGCAGAACCCATCTGTATCTCTGGTGTGACAGGGGGATCCCAAGAGCTAACCGTATTGGAAGCTGAAATGAGTCTAACCGGGAATGAGTGGCATAAACACCCCATTGCGACTGGCCCAGAGGCCCCGTGCATCCTTGGTATAGATTATCTCAGGAGGGGGTATTTCAAGGACCCAAAAGGGTACCGTTGGGCCTTTGGTATAGCTGCATTGGAGACGGAGGAGATTGAACAGCTGTCTACCCTGCCGGGTCTCTCCCAAGACCCTTCAGTTGTGGGGTTGCTGAAGGTTGAAGAACAACAGGTGCCAATTGCTACCACGACGGTGCACCGGCGACAATATCGCACCAACCGAGACTCCCTGATCCCAATCCATAAGCTGATTTGCCAGCTGGAGAGCCAAGGAGTGATCAGCAAGACTCACTCACCCTTTAATAGTCCCATATGGCCCGTGCAGAAATCCAATGGGGAATGGCGACTAACAGTAGATTATTGTGGGCTGAATGAAGTCACGCCACCGCTGAGCGCTGCTGTGCCAGATATGTTAGAGCTTCAATATGAACTGGAAGCAAAGGCAGCTAAGTGGTATGCCACAATTGACATTGCTAATGCATTTTTCTCCATTCCTTTGGCAGCGGAGTGCAGGCTTCAGTTTGCTTTCACTTGGAGGGGCGTCCAGTACACCTGGAATCGACTGCCCCAGGGGTGGAAACACAGCCCCACCATTTGTCATGGACTGATCCAGGCTGCACTAGAAAAAGGTGAAGCTCCAGAGCACCTGCAATATATTGATGACATCATCGTATGGGGCAACACGGCAGAAGAAGTTTTTGAGAAAGGGAAGAAAATAATCCAAATCCTTTTGAAGGCTGGTTTTGCCATAAAAGAAAGTAAGGTCAAGGGACCTGCGCAGGAGATCCAGTTCTTAGGAGTAAAATGGCAAGATGGGCGTCGTCAGATCCCTGTGGACGTCATCAACAAAATAGCAGCTATGTCCTCACCGACTAATAAAAAGGAAACACAGGCGTTCTTAGGTGTTGTGGGTTTTTGGAGAATGCATATTCCAAATTACAGTCAAATTGTAAGCCCTCTCTACCAAATTACTCGGAAGAAGAACGATTTTAAATGGGGGCCTGAGCAACGACAAGCCTTTGAACAGATTAAGCAGGAGATTGTTCACGCAGTAGCTCTTGGGCCAGTCCGGACAGGACAAGATATTAAAAATATGCTCTACACTGCTGCTGGGGAGAATGGCCCTACCTGGAGCCTTTGGCAGAAAGCACCTGGGGAGACCCGTGGCTGACCTCTGGGGTTTTGGAGTCGGGGATATCGAGGATCCGACGCTCGCTATACTCCAACTGAAAAAGAGATCTTGGCAGCATATGAAGGAGTTCGAGCCCCCTCAGAAGTGGTTGGTACTGAAACACAGCTCTTCTTAGCACCTCGACTGCCAGTGCTGGGCTGGATGTTCAAAGGGAAAGTTTCCTCTACGCATCACGCGACTGACGCCACGTGGAGTAAGTGGATCGCACTGATCACACAGCGAGCTCGCATAGGAAACCCCAGTCGCCCAGGAATGTTAGAAGTGATCACGGACTGGCCAGAAGGCAAAGATTTTGGAATGTCGCCAGAGAAAGAGGTGACACGGGCCGAAGAAGCCCCGCTGTATAATAAACTGCCAGAAAATGAGAGGCAATATGCCCTGTTCACTGATGGGTCCTGTCGCATTGTGGGAAAACATCGAAGGTGGAAGGCTGCTGTATGGAGTCCTACACGACTAGTCGCAGAAACTGCTGAAGGAGAAGGTGAATCGAGTCAGTTTGCAGAGGTGAAAGCCATCCAGCTAGCATTAGACATTGCTGAAAAAGTGGCCAGTGCTCTATCTCTATACTGACTCATGGATGGTGGCAAATGCCCTATGGGGGTGGCTACAGCAATGGAAGAAGGGCAATTGGCAGCGCAGAGGTAAACCCATCTGGGCTGCCGCACTGTGGCAAGATATCGCTGTTTGGATAGAGAAGCTAGTGGTAAAAGTACGTCACGTAGATGCTCATGTACCCAAGAGTCGAGCCACTGAAGAACATCAAAACAACCACCAGGCAGATCAGGCCGCCAAGATTGAAGTGTCTCAGGTGGACCTGGACTGGCAACGTAGGGGTGAGCTATTTATGGCTCAGTGGGCCCACGATACCTCAGACGATCAGGGAAGAGATGCAACATATAGATGGGCTCGAGATCGGGGGGTGGACTTGACCATGGACACTATCGCACAGGTCATCCATGAATGTGAAACATGTGCTGCAATTAAGCAAGCCAAGCGGCAAAAACCCCTGTCGCATGGAGGGCGATGGCTGAAATATAAACAGTGGGAGGCCTGGCAGATTGACTATATCACACTCCCACAAACCCGCCAAGGCAAGTGCCATGTGCTTACAATGGTGGAAGCATCCACTGGATGGCTGGAAACATACCCTGTGTCCCATGCCACTGCCCAGAACGCTATCCTGGGCCTTGAAGAGAAAATTTTATGGCAACACGGCAACCCAGAAAGAATCGAGTCGGACAACGGGACTCACTTCCGAAACAACCTCGTAGACACCTGGGCCAAAGAACATGGCATTGAGTGGGTGTATCGCATCCCTTATCACGCACCAGCCTCCGGAAAAATTGAACGGTACAATGGACTGCTGAAAACTACATTGAGAGCGATGGGGGGTGGAACTTTCAAGCATTGGGATACACATTTAACAAAAGCCACCTGGTTAGTTAATACTAGAGGATCCGCCAATCGGGCTGGCCCCGCCCAACCAAGAGTTCCACATACTGTAGAAGGGGATAAAGTCCCTGTAGTGCGCATGAGGAGTATGTTAGGAAAGACAGTCTGGGTTAGTCCTCCCTCAAGCAGAAGCAAACCCATTCAAGGGGTTGTTTTTGCTCAAGGACCTGGGTACACCTGGTGGGTGATGCAGAAGGATGGGGAGGTTCGATGTGTACCTCAGGGAGATTTGATTTTGGGAGAGAATAGCCAGTGAATTGGGCTGTATGATATTTAACTGCTAAATAACCTGCCAATGCATGTCATTGTATCTATAGTGTCTATATGCCATATCAAGGGTATTATTGTGAGAATTATCCAAATGACTACAGGATGGACTTTTGAAACTGAGCCAAGTACAACAGCGATAGAACTTGAACTGGCACCCACCAATTTCCTCAAGATCAACATCTTCGACCTGCAGACCAGGGGCATGAGTTACACCAAATGTACTAGCCACAAGTTCCAGAGGCAGCGTACAACAACCCAACATCTCACACCATCTCTCTCTTATCCTGAAGAACTGTTACAACAGATAGAGCCCCAAAATCGATGGACACATTAGAGAGATAGCCCATAGGCTAAAGGAACACCGTGTGTGTGTGTGCGAGGTCAGGGGGTGGAGTCCATATACTTATATATAAGACAAGGAAAGTTGTAGTGGTTGATTGGGAAAAAAAAAAAAAAAAAAAGTAAGATCTGGGCATGATGTAGATGGTATAGAATAAGGGGTGGATAATGTCCTGGGTTCAGCTGGGATAGAGTTAATTTTTACAGGAACCTGGGAGGTGGGGGCATAGCCGGGGCAGCTGACCTGAACTAGCCAAGGAGCTATTCCATACCATGTGACATCCTGCCCAGTATATAAATGGGGAGCGGGCCGGGGGGTGGTCTCTGTTTTCGGTGGGGGAAGTGGCGGAGCGTCGGGTCCCGGGTGGTGAGCAGTTGCACTGTGCATCACTCTTTTTGTATACTTTTTTTTTTCATTAGTGCCGTTGTTGTTGTTGTAATCTCTTTGTGTTTGTCCCAGTAAACTGCCTTTATCTCAACCCTCGAGGTTCCAGTTTCTTTTTCTTTTCTCTCCTCCGTCTCCTCCCCATCCCACCGGAGGGGGGCGGAGGAGTGAGCGAGCGGCTGCGTGGTCCTTTGTTACCGGCTGGGCTGAAACCACGACACTTGGTTTAACCAAAGCTTTTTCAACAGCTTCCTTATTTATCATAGATATAGCTTATGTTCTGTACCACTTCATTATATACCAATGGAATCAGAAAACATTTTCCCAGCAAATACAATATTGTATAATATGCTAGGTGTACTGTTAATATTATTAGTGTCCTCTAAATCATAAAATCACAATCGCCAGGGAACAGAAGGCAACCTAAGGCTTGCAAATGTGATTTAATTTTTATTATGCTACTGCAATTCCACATATGTGTACAAAAAGATGAAATTATATGCTTATCTACTGGGTCTGGCTGGGATGGAGTTAACTTTGTTCATAGCAACCCATATGGTGTTATTTGCTGCTAAAAGAGCACTGATAACACATCAGTGCATTGGCTATTATTGAACAGTACTTGCACAGCATAAAGGCTTGCCCCTGCCCCTGGAAAAGCAACCCTCCGAGTGCGGCCTGTTAGCCAATTTCCTACCCATCTTGCAGACCACCCATCCAGTCTGTATCTTGCCAGTTTGTCCAGGAGACGGCTGTGGGAAACAGCATTGAACGCTTTGCTGAAGTCCAGGTAAACAACATCCACTGCTCTCCCCATGTCAACAAAAGATGTTATTTTGTTCTAGAAGGTGATCAGGTTAGTCAGACATGATTTGCCCTTGGTAAATCCATGCTGGCTTTTCCTAATCACTTCCTTCATTTGGCTTGTGATAGTTTCTAGGAGGACTCGTTCCATTACTTTCCCAGGGACTGAAGTAAGACTAATAGGCCTGTAGTTTCCTGGGTCCTCTTTTGGGCCTTTCTTGTAGATGGGTATGACATTTGCTCTCTTCCAGTCATTAGGGATATCCCCTGATCTCCATGACTTTTCAAAGATTATAGACAGTGGCCTCGCAACAATGTCAGCAATGTTAGAATAGAATAGACTATTTCAGTTGGAAGGGACGTACAACAATCATCTAGTCCAACTGCCTGACCAATGTCAGCCACTTCCTATAGATTTATGTGGGTTGAGACTTTGCAAGAGGCCGCAGACCAGCCCTTCCTCCACTACTGGTGGGTTGACACATGCATTGTCGTAGCTACTTGATCCTGTGATCTGTGGTCCAACTATGTCAGTAAAGATAGAGGCAAAGAAGATACTGAGAACCTCTGCCTTGTCAGCATTAGTAGTGACTAGCTTCCCTGCCCTGTTTAGCAATGGGCCTCTGTCTTCCCTGGGCTTACTGCTCACGTACCTGAAGAACCCTTTCTTGTTGTACTTGACATCTCTGGCCTATTTCAGTTCTAGCTGAGGCTTAGCCTTCTTGACTGCATCTCTGCATGCCCTAGCAAGGTTCTTGTAGTCCTCGATGGCTATTTGGCTGCCTTTCCATAGCCAGTACACTTCTTTTTTGCTTTTAAGCACATCTAAAAGCTCTTTATTAAGCCAGGGTGGCCTCTTGTTCTGCTTTCTTCCTTTCCCTTTGTAGGGGATGGACTGTTCTTGTGCTTTCAGGACGCTGTTCTTGAATAACTCCCAGCCCTCACAAGCTCCTTTGCCCTCCATGGATGCTTCCCATGGAATCCCTCACAGTCGGACTCTGAGCATCTTGAAGTTGGCTCTTCTAAAATCGAGGATCTTTGTCCTACTACTGGCCTTCAGCATGCTTGGCAGGATCTTAAACTCCACAATGTTGTGGTCGCTGTATCCAAGGCTAGCATTGGTAGTTATGTTGTCATGAAACAAGGGGAGCCAAAAGAATCTCAGTAGACATAGTAAAGGGGGGTGAAAGATGATGTTTAGTGCTTACATTGTTGAAATTAGCTGAGGTAGAGACAGTCCTTGATAAGAAGAGCTGGTCCCAAGAACCAGCCAATGAGGTAGAGACAGTCCTTGATAAGAAGCAGGAGCAGGCCCCAAGAGCCAGCTAAGACTGGTCTTGCGTCTTGGGTGAATACCAAGAAATCACTGAGCCTGTGCAAGGAAAGAGGTTACTAGTGGTGACGAAGAGGAGTCATCTATCTTCATCTCTGCGACCACCAGACGACCACCATAAAGAGGCCCTGTGCAGGCGCAGTTGAAAGGAGACTATGGAAATGACCTCTCGGAGCTAATTTTAATATGAAGCGGGGATAGGTCATGCATATGTATAGGCGTATTGTGAATATGTAATACATGACTGTATAAACTTGAGGTGAACTGCCGAGTCGGGCGCGCACGACTTTGGTGGGACTACCCCCTCTGCTGCCCAGCGCTGAATGAACATACCTACTTTACAATCTCACTGATTGTGGAGTCTGTTTTCTGCATGTCAGTCAAGTAAGTCTTCTTGGTTTGTGAGCAGTAAATCTAGCAATGCACTGTTCCTAGTCGGCATGTCTAGCATCTGTAGCAGGAAGCAGTCCTCAATGCATTCCAGGAACCTGATGGACGACTTGTGCTGTTTTCCCAACAAATGTCCAGGTAATTGAAGTCACCCATGACGACCAGGTTCTGTTGTTCTGAGACTTCCTTGAGCAGCCAAAGTAAGGTTTCATCAGCCTTGTCATCCTCATTGGGTAACATACCTAACACAAGATCCCCCTTGGTGACGATCCCTCCAATCTCAATTCAAAGGCATTCGATAGAACATTCATGGACTCCATAGCTCACCTACATACACTCAAATTTCTGTTTTACATGAAGTGCAACTCCAACTCCTCCTTCTTCCCTTCTGTCCTGGTTTTGGCTGGGATAGAGATAATTTTCTTCCTAGTAGCTGGTATAGTGTTATGTCTTGGATTCAGTATGAGAAGAATGTTGATAACACACTGATGTTTTCAGTTGTTGCTAAGTAATGTTTAGTCTAAAGTCAAGGATTTTTCAGCTTCTGATGCCCAGCCAACAAGAAGGCTGGAGGGGCACAAGAAGTTGGCACAGGACACAGCCAGGACAGCTGACCCGAAGTGGCCAACAGGGTATTCCATACCATGTGACATCAATGCCTAGTATATAAACTGGGGGGAGTTAGCCTGGGGGATGTGGATTGCTGCTTGGGAACTAACTGGGCATCGGTCTGCAAGTGGTGAGCAATTGCATTGTGCATCACTTGTTTTCTATATTCCAATTCTTTTATTATAATAATAAAATGACAATAATAATTATTATTATTATTTTCTTCCTTTCTGTCCTATTAAACTGTCTTTATCTCAATCCACAAGTTTTACTTTTTTTCCCCGATTCTCTCCCCCATCCCACTGGGTGGGGAGGAAGTGAGTTAGCAGCTGCGTGGTGCTTAGTTGCCAGCTGGGGCTAAACCATGACACCTTCCTATCTTTCCAAAAGAGTCAGTACATAACAGTTCCTCTCTGCTGTGCTCCTTTCTCCTCACACTTTTCCCCTGCTCCAGTGTGGGTTTGCCATGGGCTGCAATTAATTCAGGAAGTATCCCACTGCTCCAGAATGGGGTCCTCCTCAGGCTGCCTCCTGTGCCAGACACATCTAGTTCCAGACAGCTCCATAACAGACCTACCACATGCTAAAGTTGAGCCCATCAGCAAAGTTGGTGGCACCTCTGTGAAAACATATTTAAGAAAGGGCAAAAATGCTGGATAGGCAGAGGATTGGGGGGGTGGGGGGGTGGGGGAAGAAGTGAGAAACAGCAGTGCTAACACCAAGGTCAGAGAAGGAGCAGGAGGAGATGATCCAGGCACCAGAGCAGAGATTCCCCTGTAGCCTGTGGAAGAACCCATGCCAGAACAGATATTCACACTGCAGGCCCTGGAAGACCCCACACTGGACTGATCCCATGCCAAATTTCAATATCATTACACTTGCAAAATAGAGAAATTTCTAAATTGTTCCTTTGTGTGACTTGCATAACTTCTTAGGTTGACCAGCTTGTAAAGTTATTGTGCAAATTTACAAGTAATTGAGCATGCTCTAGCCCAGGGACAGAAGACAAAGTCAGATTTTCTATGCAGTAATTGCCCACCTCTGCTCTAGGCAGATGAGGCCAGATACCATAACGGTGACTCTGTTTACCAGAGGAAGGTACTATTTTACAAAAGTGGAACTGGAATGCCTAGGAGAGAGACTAGAACTCACTGGTAAGGAAATAAAAGGAAAAATCATAATCTCAAGTTGAACATTGGTTTGGAGAACTAAACTCTATCCCAATCCCCATTAATACCTTTATATCTTAGGTAAGTTACTCAAACCAAGCTTTTATAAAACATTCGTTTCTTTTATAGGACATTCCTCATTTCTAAGGAGTAATTCGGTACTCCAGGTCCTATTTGCAGAAGTGCTGGATGCTCACAGATAGTATGAGGCCAATGGAAGTCATGCTTCAAATTTAAGATGACCTTTATAATCTGCCCAAAGATATTATTTTGTGCTATATATTACAGAAGTCTAATGATATGTTACATAAATATAATCTTTATCATCCAAGCTTGTAAGGCACTGAAGGACACATTCACTGTCAACACACTATCCAATATCATAGAAGGGAAAAATTAGATCAGATCAGAAAACAAGTATATAAATCTACTAAATACTAAAGAATATTTAATATTCACCCAAGTATTGCTTTTCAAAGGTACAATTTAATTAATTTATCTTGAAAAAGTAGCAACAAACAGGATTAAAATACCTTACCAAATATAAAAAAAAAATCTAGGTATTTCAAACCCCGTTTTAGAATGAATACACCATTTGGAATATAAAAGCAAATAATACTATGCAGCTGAATGGCATCTGATAATCAAATGCTCTCTTTCCTACCTTCTTTTGTTAACTCCCCATTCTGAGTTGGTCCAGAAGACTTTTTAAGAATACAAAGGGACACAGCATAGATACTTTCCCTCACCCACACCCCTTTAAAAAAAAACAAACAAAATAAAAAAAAATTAAAAACCCCCATATCTGTGAATGAGACATGGTAGCAATCACCTTTTTTGTTTTCATTAATTTCGGCTGTAGTTTTTCATGAGAAATAGTAAAATTTTCTTTAACCATTCTAAAATAAAAATATATCTATTCTATTGAACCTCACAATCCTAAAGGGCATGCTGCTGTTCTGCAGTTCTTTTTGAAAAGGGTTTTGTTGTTGTTTGGTTTGGTGGTGGTGGTGGTGGGGTTCTTTCATGTGGTATTTTATGAGAAAAGAAAAAGAAAAATCAACTCTGATCTCTCCAAAATTGTTATCTTATACAGCAGAATCTGAGATGTAGTAATAAATCTTCCCAGGATAAATGTTTTTATTGCTGCTTCCTTTAACATTTACCATAAACCTCAGATACTCCAATACTTTCACCTCTTCAGTAGCTTATGCAACCACCAAAAATCATCTTAAATCATGTTTATTATTAATTGCTGTAATCCTTGTCTTCCTAATCATTAGCAGAAAGTCTTTCTGGGCCCAAACTCCTTCCACATTACTTAACAGTACTTCTCCCACTCTGATACAGAACTTGTGTAAAGAAGCTCAGGTGACAGTGTACAGCCATGACAAACACCCTTCCAAATCCTAAAGCATTTGTCAAATCCTCTGGGTTTTTTTTACTGCTGTCTGTTGGCTCTCAAGGAACTTCCTAGACAGCTTCAGTACATGCCTCAGATATTAATGTTTAATTTCTCTATTAGCTCTCTTAAACTGTAACTACCCTGCTAGAAGATGAGCTCCATGGCGCATCCTTTATTTCTAGATCTCCTATTGTTCAAATAAGTGTGTGGGCTGGAGTACTTAACTTTCTCCTTATGCATGTGTCCAGGCTTCTCCTAGACACCAAGTTCCTTGGCAACAAAAGAAAGCACATGCCAAGATATTATCCCTACTATAGCCATGATATGACACTGGGCCTGGAAGATGTTCCCAAATACTACAATCTAGCACTGACCTTATTAGCATTAAAAGCATTACTTCTTTAGATCATTCTTCATATACCTCTTTACCAATAAAGATTTATTCCATTTCAAGTTCTTTCTTATCTATAACGAAGAACTTTGACTATTTACCCTAACCGCTGAGTCCTTTTTGTGCTCTTTTGAAACACATTTCTTGTAAAAGCTGATGTATGTCTTTTTTTTTTATGAAAATTTTTTTCATCTTACTTTCAATACTTGGTTATGCCCTCCCAATCTTCTGGTACGCACTGTACCTGGGGGGTTTTTGTAAAAAAAAACAAACAAAAAAACAACAACAAAAAAACCCCAAACCACTAGTTACTCAGACCTCCATGCGAGCGGCAGAGGAATGCACATAAGTCGACTCAATATGAGTGATAGAAGTGATTCAACTTTATTTGCGCAGATAGCTCATATTTATACAGCTTACGATAATTATGCCTACTAGTCCTATTATGATTGGTACATTGCTAATGTTTATTCATTACTAAAACAAACCCACTTGTGGTTTGCAGCTATGCATGTTCCGCAATTTTCTCATGGGAACTTTCTCAAAGTTGTCTATGAAACTCTGCCAAGGTCATAGTGTCCTTATCTTTCTCCTGATATCAGCAAGACCAGCAGTTTTGGCCGAGGCCTAGTCTTGCTGCCCACGCTAACATTCCTTCACACACCACTCTGCTCACACAACCTTTCCATAGACCCATGTCCTTTCTCATTAAGCCAATTCCCAACACCTCCATAACTTGTTCACCTCACAAACCAGCCTGACAATTCCAGGGCTCAGAAACCCTATGAAAATATCATGGCTTAAAAAAATTACAGCAGCTCAGCTGACCTGCAACTGATTTACTGATTTATTATCTACACCACTACAACTACAAAAATATTTGTAATCAAGAACACAGCTGGGGCAGAGGCATAAGAGAAGCTGTAAGACATTTAATTTTGCAATTCTTGGCAAAAAAGCTGCAACATTTTTCTGAGGGTCAGTTTGTTAACTGAGATTTACACTAAGATGGTACAGAAAGCAAAATTAAGTAAGAAATGTAATAATGGAAGACATATTAAATGGAAGAAGGAATAAGAAGGTTAAGGAAAAACCACAATAGAATTAAGTGTCTTAAAACCAGCACTTTTTTGGTTTTGTCATGGTTTAACCCCAGCCAGCAACTAAGCACCACACAGCCAGTCACTCTCCCCCGCAGTGGGATGGGGGAAAATTGAAAGGGTAAAAGTGAGAAACTCGTGGGTTGAGATAAAAACAGTTTAATAATTAAAAAGAAATATTTTTTTTTAAAATGTAAGGAAAAGAGAAAAAAAATCAAAGATAAAAGGAAAATAAAACCCAGGAAAGACAAGTGATGCAAATGAAAACAATTGCTCACTACCAACCGATCGATGTCCAGCCAGTCACCAAGCAGCGGCCCCCCCTGCCAACCGCCCCCCTAGTTTTATTGCTGAGCATGACATCATATGGTATGCAATATCCCTTAGGTCAGTTGGGGTCAGCTGTCCCAACTGTGTCCCCTCATAACTTTTTTCACCTTGTCGTGGTTTAACTCCAGCCAGCAACTAAGTACCACGCAGCCGCTCACTCACTTCCCCCATCCAGTGGGATGGGGGAGGAAATCGGGGAAAAAAGGTAAAACTCCTGGGTTGAGATAAGAACGGTTTAATAGAACAGAAAAGAAGAAACTATAATGATAATGATAACACTAATAAAATGACAACAGTAGTAATAAAAGGATTGGAATGTACAAATGATGCACAGGGCAATAGCTCACCACCCGCCAACCGACACCCTGCCAGTCCCCGAGCAGCGATTCCCTGCCCACCCCACTTCCCAGTTCCTAAACTAGATGGGACATCACATGGTATGGAATACACCGTTGGCCAGTTTGGGAAAGGTGCCTTGGTTGTGTCCTGTGCCAACTTCTTGTGCCCTGGCTGGCCATGAGAAGCTGAAAAATCCTTGACTATAGTCTAAACAATACTGAGCAATAACTGAAAACATCAGTGTTATCAACATTCTTCGCATGCTGAACTCAAAACATAGCACTGTACCAGCTACTAGGAAGACAGTTAGCTCTATCCCAGCTGAAACCAGGACAGGATCCACCCCTTATTCTATACCATTGACGTCATACTCAGTTCCCATACCTTTAGTTACATCCTGGTCAATCATCACCACCTTTCCAGGCCTTTGAGACATATGAACGATGATATATATATATATACACACACAGAGATATTATTCCTTTAGTTCATGAGTTATGTTCATAAAACATTTGTTGAGTTCAATTAGTTTCCGACTCCGGGCTCCATCTGTCATACCAGTCTGTCTGGGCAGGAGGAATGGTGCAAAGTCCTCTCAGTCAGCAGAGCAGAATTGGGCTTCAGTGCGGTCTGACGAGCAGCTGACATTTGACGTAGCAGGAGGATGGTGTGCACCGTTGGATTGTTGCATGCTGGAGTCAGCTCTGGTTCCATCACTATTGCGTTTTGCTCAGTTTTATCGCAGTCCTTCTTGCTTGATCCAAGTGATTCTTACTATAGTACTATGGATATAGCATATAACAATTATAATAATGATAACATACAGTGACAGGGTTATATAGCAACTAATATCATACAGTTTAATTTTGGCTATTTTCACCTAAAATCAAATCCCCTTGAGGCACACATCGGACTTCCCCATTTTTTCGCATCACCCACCAAGTGCACCCAGGCCCTTGAGCAAAAGCAATCCCACGAATGGGTTTACCATTGCCTGAGGCAGGAGTAACCCAGACTGTTTTCCCTAACATAATTTTCATGTGCACTACAGGGACTTTATCCCCTTCTACAGTATGTAAAAATTCTGATTGGGCAGGGGCACTCCGATTGGCAGATCCTCTGGTGTTGACTAACCAGGTGGCTTTTGCTAAATGTGTATCCCAATGTTTGAAAGTTCCACCCCCCATTGCTTTCAATGTAGTCTTTAACAGTCCATTGTATCGCTCGATTTTCCCAGAGGCTGGTGCATGATAGGGAATATGATACACCCACTCAATGCCATGCTCTTTGGCCCAGGTGTCTATGAGGTTGTTTCGGAAGTGAGTCCCGTTGTCTGACTCGATTCTTTCTGGGGTGCCATGTCGCCACAAGACCTGCTTCTCAAGGCCCAGGATAGTGTTCCGGGCAGTGGCATGGGGTACAGAATATGTTTCCAGCCATCCGGTGGTTGCTTCCACCATTGTCAGCACATAGCGCTTGCCTTCGTGAGTTTGTGGGAGCGTGATATAGTCAATCTGCCAGGCTTCCCCAAATGTATATTTCAGCTATCGCCCTCCATACCACAGGGGCTTTAACCGCTTGGGTTGCTTAATTGCAGCACATGTTTCACATTCATGGATAACCTGCGCGATAGCGTCCATGGTCAAGTCCAACCCTTGATCTTGAGCCCATCTATATGTTGAATCTCTTCCCTGATGGCCTGAAGTATCATGGGCCCACTGAGCCATAAATAGCTCACCCTTATGTTGCCAGTCCAGGTCCACCTGAGACACTTCAATCTTGGCAGCCTGATCCACCTGTTCGTTGTTTCGATGTTCCTCAGTGGCCCGACCCTTGGGTATGTGAGCATCTACATGACGTACTTTTACAACCAGATTCTCTAGCCGGGACACAATATCTTGCCACAGTGTGGCAGCCCAAATGGGTTTACCTCTGCGCTGCCAGTTGCTCTGCTCCCATTGCTGTATCCACCCCCACAGGGCATTTGCCACCATCCATGAGTCAGTATAGAGATACAGCACTGGTCTCTTTTCTCTTTCAGCAATGTCTAATGCTAGCTGGATGGCTTTCACCTCTGCAAACTGACTCGATTCACCTTCTCCTTCAGCAGTTTCTGCGACTTGTCATGTAGGACTCCATACAGCAGCCTTCCACCTTCGATGTTTTCCCACAATGCGACAGGACCCATCAGTGAACAGGGCATATTGCCTCTCATTTTCTGGCAGTTTATTATACAGCGGGGCTTCTTCAGCACGCGCCACCTCCTCCTCTGGTGACATTCCAAAATCTTTGCCTTCTGGCCAGTCCGTGATCACTTCTAAAATTCCTGGGCGACTGAGGTTTCCTATGCGAGCCCGTTGTGTGATTAGTGCGATGCACTTACTCCACGTGGCGTCAGTCGCGTGATGCGTAGAGGAAACTTTCCCTTTGAACATCCAGCCCAGCACTGGCAGTCGGGGTGCTAAGAGGAGCTGTGTCTCAGTACCAACCACTTCTGAGGGGGCTCGAACTCCTTCATACGCTGCCAGTATCTCTTTTTCAGTTGGAGTATAGCGATCCTCGGATCCTCGATATCCTCGACTCCAAAACCCCAGGGGTCGGCCTCGGGTTTCCCCAGGTGCTTTCTGCCAGAGGCTCCAGGTAGGGCCGTTCACCCCAGCTGCAGTGTAGAGCACATTTTTAATATCTTGTCCTGTCTGGACTGGTCCAAGAGCTACTGCATGAACAATCTCCCATTTAATTTGTTCGAAGGCTTGTTGTTGTTCAGGGCCCCATTTAAAATCATTCTTCTTCCTGGTCACTTGATAGAGAGGGCTTACAATCAAACTTTAATTTGGAATATACATTCTCCAAAACCCCACGACACCTAAGAAGGCCTGTATGTCCTTTTTATTAGTTCGGGGAGACATAGCTGCTATTTTGTTAATCACGTCCATTGGGATCTGACGACGTCCATCTTGCCATTTTATTCCCAAAAACTGGATCTCCTGTGCAGGTCCCTTGACCTTACTTTCCTTTATGGCGAAACCGGCTTTCAGAAGGATTTGGATTATTTTCTTCCCTTTCTCAAAGACTTCTTCTGCCGTGTTGCCCCATACAATGATGTCATCAATGTATTGCAGGTGTTCCGGAGCTTCACCTTTTTCCAGTGCAGTCTGCATTAGTCCATGGCAAATGGTGGGGCTGTGTTTCCACCCCTGGGGCAATCGATTCCAAGTGTACTGGACACCCCTCCAAGTAAAGGCAAATTGTGGACGACACTCTGCTACCAGAGGGATTGAGAAAAATGCATTAGCAACGTCAATGGTGGCATACCACTTGGCTGCCTTTGACTCTAACTCGTATTGAAGTTCTAGCATATCTGGAACGGCAGCACTCAGCGGTGGGGTAACTTCATTCAGGCCGCGATAGTCAACTGTTAATCTCCATTCCCCATTAGACTTCCGCACTGGCCATATGGGACTATTAAAGGGTGAGCGAGTTTTGCTGATCACTCCTTGGATCTCCAGTTGGCGAATCAATTTGTGGATGGGAATGAGAGAGTCTCGGTTGGTGCGATATTGCCGCCGATGCACCGTCGTGGTAGCAATTGGCACTTGTTGTTCTTCAACCTTCAGCAACCCCACAATCAAAGGGTCGAGAGAGAGACCAGGCAGGGTAGACAGCTGTTCAGTGACCTCCGTCTCCAAGGCAGCTATACCGAAAGCCCATCGATACCCCTTTGGGTCCTTGAAATACCCCCTCCTGAGATAGTCTATGCCAAGGTGTCGTGGTTTCAGCCCGGCCGGTAACAAAGGACCACGCAGCCGCTCGCTCACTCCTCCGCCCCCCTCCAGTGGGATGGGGAGGAGACGGAGGAGAGAAAAGGAAAAAAGAAACTGGAACCTCGAGGGTTGAGATAAAGGCAGTTTACTGGGACAAACACAAAGAGATTACAACAACAACAACGGCACTAATGAAAAAAAATGTATACAAAAAGAGTGTTGCACAGTGCAACTGCTCACCACCCGGGACCCGACGCTCCACCACTTCCCCCACCGAAAACAGAGCCCACCCCCTGGCCCGCTCCCCATTTATATACTGGGCAGGATGTCACATGGTATGGAATAGCTCCTTGGCTAGTCCAGGTCAGCTGCCCCGGCTATGCCCCCACCTCCCAGGTTCCTGTAAAAATTAACTCTATCCCAGCTGAACCCAGGACACAAGGATACACGGAGCCTCTGGACCAGTCACAGTGGGGTGTTTCTGCCATTCATTCCCAGTTAGGCTTACTTCAGCTTCCAATACAGTTAACTCTTGAGATCCCCCTGTCACACCAGAAATACAGATGGATTCTGTCCCGTTATAACTTGATGGCATTAGAGTGCACTGTGCACCGGTGTCTACTAGAGCCTTATACTCCTGTGGGTCTGATGTGCCAGGCCATCGAATCCACACAGTCCAATAGACCCGGTTATCCCTTTCCTCCACCTGGCTGGAGGCAGGGCTCCTCTAATTCTGGTTAGAGTATTCAGTATTCACTTCTCGTAGAATTGGCTCAGAAGTCCCTTCAAGAGGATCGGAAATAAAGTCAGCCCTTCTACTCTGTTTGGAAACTGGAGCGGCATTTTTCCTGGTAGAATCCCCTTTTGTGGGGGTTTTTCCTCGCAGTTCACGTACCCGTGCATTTAGGACCGAGGTAGGTTTTCCGTCCCATTTCCTCATGTCCTCTCCCTGATCACATAGGTAAAACCACAGGGCACCTCGCGTTGTGTACCTTCTATATTCTCTCTCTTGGGCAGAAGAACGCTCACTCCTAATATCTGAGACATTGATCCTTACAAGTGGGGAATAGGACATATTCTTTTTGAATTGCTGGAAATCCTCGGACAGCTTCTCCACAGCTGAAATGCAGGCTTGTAGGGAGGAGGAGAGATTTTCTTCGTATTGACGCAGTTGGCGAGCCACTTCCTCCACTGTTGTTGTCTCTTCATCCTTCCAGGACATTACTGCCAATGCGTTGGCATAGGACGATGGTGCGCTCCGTAAAAACTTCCGCCACATGGGTCATGTGCATTGGACTTCGTCTGGGTCTTTGGGTAACTTTTGGTTGTCCAGGTCATGATGAATCGCCTCTAGCACAGCTAATTCCCTCAGATATTGAATACCTTTTTCCATGGTGGTCCACTTGCTTGATTGTCATATAACATCCTTAAAGGGGTACCTTTCCTTCACACTTGACAGGAGTTGCCTCCAGAGGCTGATGGCTTGTGTCCCTCTTACAAGTGCCTTGTCAATGCCACCTTCCCTGGCAAGTGATCCCAGCTGCTTGGCTTCCCTACCTTCTAATTCCAAGCTATTAGCCCCATTGTCCCAGTATCGGAGGAGCCAGGTGATAATATGCTCACCTACACGGCAGCCAAAATCTTTTCGCAAATCCCGCAGCTCACTCAAGGATAGGGACCGGGTTATTACCTCTGGTTCTGCCTCTTCCTCCGGTTCCCGTGATGACCCTGGTTCACCATTATCCTTCGCTAAGCGAACTGATTTTTTTGTATATTTCCTTTTCTGTACGGGGGCAACCGATACTGGTCCAGGTTGGTCCTCTGATTCAGTTGCAGTATCGTTCGCCGGGTTCTGGATAACCACCGTGTCTGTCGCCGAGGTTTGGGTAGCAGCAGTGCTCCTTGCTAGGCCAGGAGGGGCCGCAGCGCCCATTGTTGAGGTTTGGGTGGCTGCGGTGGTCATCGTTTCATTGTTAGGTCTAGAGACTTTCTCTTCCCTTTGAGGGTACTGAGTAGTGTCGAACAGGGCTCGACAGGCAAGGGCCGGGCCCCAGCATGTTGCAGTGGTTTGTATCTCTCTGGAGCTGCTGGGGTGACAGCATACCTTTTCCAAATATTTTACTAGTTCTTCTGGATCCTGCACTTGTTCAGGGGTGAATTTCCAAAACATTGGAGGTGCCCACTTTTCTAGGTACTTGCCCATACTACCCCACACACCCTGCCACTCATAATTATCTAGCCTTGGGGCAGATCTCTGGGTGATCTTCTTAAATAGCTGTTTAACCTTAAACGAGAGCTGAACCACATTCAGAAGTATGCTAATTCCTAGCAGTAGGGCTAGGACTGTGCTAGTCCCAATACCCCAGGAGTACTCAAATTTTCCAAAATTCTCCAACACCATTGTAACTGGACTAAAGGAGAAAGGAGAGGGGAAGAAAGATACCCCACCCATAGACTGGTTTTCCATGGAGGAAAGGTAAATGGTATAATTATTAATAATTTCCCACAGGTGGCTCCTGCCGTATAAAGGTGACAATGCTAAGTGCAAATACCGGATTAATCCCACAGCCGATGACTTTCTCACACCATAAACCAGTGTTATACCACACATCAAAGCAAAAATCCACCTCCCACGGATGATAAGCAGTAGAAGAGGAACTATATACAGCAAGCGAGGTGATACATAACAGAGCTTTAAAAGCCAGAGCAACAACTCTAAGAACTCATAAATCAACATAATGAGTGCTTGGAACAAATTTGTTTTAACAAGCTCTGGTCAGGTTTGTCGTTATCTCAACCCCTCGTGGCCCACGTTGGGTGCCAAAATGGACTGTCGTGGTTTAACTCCAGCCAGCAACTAAGTACCACGCAGCCGCTCACTCACTTCCCCCATCCAGTGGGATGGGGGAGGAAATCGGGAAAAAAGGTAAAACTTCTTGGTTGAGATAAGAACGGTTTAATAGAACAGAAAAGAAGAAACTATAATGATAATGATAACACTAATAAAATGACAACAGTAGTAATAAAAGGATTGGAATGTACAAATGATGCACAGGGCAATAGCTCACCACCCGCCGACCGACACCCTGCCAGTCCCCGAGCAGCGATTCCCTGCCCCCCCCCCCCCCACTTCCCAGTTCCTAAACTAGATGGGACGTCACATGGTATGGAATACACCGTTGGCCAGTTTGGGTCAGGTGCCTTGGTTGTGTCCTGTGCCAACTTCTTGTGCCCTGGCTGGCCATGAGAAGCTGAAAAATCCTTGACTATAGTCTAAACACTACTGAGCAACAACTGAAAACATCAGTGTTATCAACATTCTTCGCATGCTGAACTCAAAACATAGCACTGTACCAGCTACTAGGAAGACAGTTAGCTCTATCCCAGCTGAAACCAGGACACACCTCCAACCTACACAGTGGCATGGCAGTGTGAGGAGCAGAAAAGGCCTTGACGCTGTGTAAGCACTGCTCAGCAGTAAATAAAACATCAGTGTGTCATCAACACTGTTTCCAGCACAAATCCAAAACATAGCCCCAATACAATCTACTATGAAGGAATTTAACTCTATACCAGCCAAAACCAGTACAGTTTTTTATTTTTTAAAAAATAATAAGAATTCAGTTGTATTGGGTTTACATGGAAAAGTTTTGATAGCAGGGGGGCTTCGGGGTGGCTTCTGCAAGAAGACACCAGGAGCTGCCCCCATGCTGGACAGACCCAGTTCCAGATGATTCCAAAACAGACCCACCACTGGCCAAAGCTGAGCCAATCAACAACACTGGTGGCACCTCTGTGATAACATATTTAAGAAAGGGTAAAAAAAACCCAAAACAACACTGCACAGCAGCTGTAAGAGAAAGTAGTGAGAAAAAAAAACAACTCAGAAACACAGTCCTGCAGACACCAAAGTCAGTGAAGGAGAGGGAATGTGATGGATGCACTCAACTCCTTGACCAAACTAGTGGTAGTTTGGTTCAGCCTCCAAAGGAAGTAAAGGCCTAGGCTGTAACCGGGCCAAGAACTTCTCTAGTTCCAGTCTGTTCTTTGAAAACCCACACAGGAACAGGGTGACACGGTGAGCATTGATGCATATGAGCTTGGAAACTGGAACACCAATTGTGCAATTAACACATGAATACCAGGTGGTTCTTCCAAGACTAATTTGTCAAGGAACAAAGTAAGCTGTGGGTACAAGGAGTCACATGCTTACCTTTTCCATCGCATGTAATTTGACTATAAGCCAACCACTTTATTCCATAAATATGACAGCCTGAGTGAGCTATTTTTGAGCTCTCCCTGCTAAGCAGCTGGCTGCATGGCAGCGATCTCCCCTTGAGCTGGGACGCCTCTCAAGGTTACTCTTCAAGGTTGAGACCCTCCCTTACCAACTGCAGATCTTTGGTAAGTGACCAACATTGTGCATACCCTTGTATTATAGTGCACTAAGATTTTGTACTGGTAACTTTGAATTATTATTACATCCTCTGTGCAGTAAGTAATAGAGTGAATCTTGCCATCAGACTTTGTTAAGTCTCACTTTTACAAACATCTTACTTCAATAAAACCACTTTTGCGGATACCTTTGGTGGTGGTTCTTTAAGCAGTCTAAAATCTCCCCCATGACAGGGAATAGGTGTATCAGGGGCAAGAGCAGAGATTCCCCTGCAGCCTGTGGTGAAGACCATGGTGAAGCAGGTTGTCCCCCTGCAGCCCATGGAGGATGACATTGGAGCAGATATCCACCCTGCAGCCTGTGGAAGACCCCATGCTGGAAGAGGTGGATATGCCCTGAAGGAAGCTGCAGCCATGGAGGGCCCACACCAGAGCAGGCTCCTGTCAAGAGCTGCAGCCTGTGGAGAGGAGCCCATTCTAGAGCAGGTTTTCTGGCAGGAACTGTGGCCTGTGGGGGACCCACACTGGAGCAGTCCATTCCACAAGAACTGTACCCCATGGAAAGGGCCCATGCTGGAGAAATTCTTGAAGAAATGCAGCCCGTAGGAAGGACCCACATTGGAGCAGTTCATGAAGGACTGTATCCCATGGGAGGGGCTCCATGCTGGAGCAGGGGAAGAACATGAGGAGGAAGGAGTGGCAGAGACAAACTGTTAGGGACTGACCACAACCCCCATTCCCCATCTACCCTGCACTGCTCAGGGGAAGGCAGAAGAGTTAGGAACAAAGAAGTGAAGTTGAACCTGGCAAGAAGAGGGATGCGGGGGGGAAGGTGTTTTTTGTCTTTGCTTCTCACTATCCTACTCTGTTATTAATTGGCAATAAATAAAATTAATCATCCCCAAGGTGAGTCTGTTTTGCCTGTGACTCTAATTGGTAAGGGATCTCCCTGTCATTTTCTCAACCCATGAGCTTTTTTCATCTTATTTTCTCTCCCTGTCCTATTGAGGAGGGGGAGTGAGAGCAGCTTAGTGGAAACCTGGCGACCATCTAAGGTTAAACCACAACATCAGTTAATCAAGAAAACATCAAAACATTGCAGTTACTGAATAGCCAAAACACTCTTTGATTTCAATGGGAAAGTTTGGTGCATAAGGAATGAAGAACAATGACCAGAACTAGAACAGAAAGAAGGAATAAAAAGAACATATTAGATCACAACATCCTGTTATAATTTTAATATTATGTACTATGAGTTCCCATGTTATGTAGTTGCTTGGGGATAAATTTCAAATTAAAGCAACATAGAAGACAGATAGGGAACTAGATGAAATTAACAACTGAGTATATATTTACATTTTTAAATTAACATGAACACCAGTTTAAAAAAATTAAGCTAAAGAGCACTAAGTAGAATTTCTCTTATCCGATGCCATTTTGTCTTTACATGCTGTAAAGGTATATGGAAGGAGAGTGTCTGCTCCTTTAAGGGTATCTGGTCAAAGGAGCCATAAACAAGAGCAGACAGAGAAAAAACTGAGGGACAAATTATAAGGGAGGTCATGATAAGAACAAACCTGGCCAGTCATACTAATTGGTTACAATATGTAGAGTGAGAGAGTTTATTTCTTCAGCCTGTAGGATAAGGAAAGGGAAGGAGACACAACACAGAGACATAAAATCTGACCAATTAGCCTTGACAAAGACAATAACCAGAAACAAACCTGGTCAGTCACAGTAATTGAGGGGCTAGCAAGAAACTGCAGGCAAACTATCAAAGCAGCTGGTTGCAGGTAGAATGGGACCAGTCAGTATGCTTGGCTGAGCCCTGCACCTGGTCACTGCAGTCTACCCTATCTTATTATATCTTCTTATTAAATCTTTTCTTAACTATCTCTCTGCATAGTCTCACTCTGTCTTGTGTGTGTGCTGCAAGGACTAAGCACCAGCTACTGGTGAGACCTGTGTGTGAGTGGAATTTGGTGCCAACTACTGGAGTCAGACAGGGGGTATAGGTGTCCTGCAGCCTGTGCTGTCAGCTACTAGAGTGAGCGAGGGTCCTAGCATCAGTAGTTGAAGGGGGCCATAGATCTCTAGACCTAGGTAGGGTCCTACAGACTTTGTGCCTGGAATGCCAGCTACTGGGTGGGATCAGCATGAGTAGATTTGGTGTCAGCTACTGGAGTCGGACCAGGGGTGTAGGTAGCCTGTGGCCTCTGGTATCAGCTACTGGATAAAGTGGGGGTCTTTAAACTCCAACCACTGGAGCAGGAACAGCGTTGGTCCTGAAAACCAGCTACTGGAAGGGACCGGTGTGAGTAAGGGGCTCAGTGCCAGCAGCTGAAGTGGGACTGCATGTCACAGCCCATGTGCTTAGTGCCAGCTGCTGGTGGGGGCTGAGTGTCTGTATCTTCTCCAAATCTAGTGTGCATGTATATTCACTAGCAAACTTCAAGCTGGACTAGCTGGCAAGTAGGAGGCCCTGGGCCTGGGCAGGGGTATCAGATGGGCAAGGGTCCATGCTGGTATACCTAGGTGGACTTGCAAGTGCAGAGTGCCTATGGGATAAGTGTGTGCATGCTTGCTAGTGAGCATCAAGCTGGACTAGCCAGCAAGTAGGGGACCCATGAAGCAGGTAAGAGGGCCCAGGATCTGAGCAGGGGTACAGAGGGGCTGTGCCAGTACTTGAGGGATCCGCAAACATGCATGTGCTTTTGAACCTAAAGTGTCATGTATGTGCTTTCACTAGTGACCTATCTCTACCAGCCAGAGGAAGGGGACTTGTCTGTCTATGTTTATGTTTTATGAGAGTCCTATATGTAGGAGCTGTTGAAGGCAGTGCCTTATCTGTGGCAGTCTGTGTAACCGGTCGTGTCAGCATCCTCTGCCTGTGTGCATGCCTGTCTCTCTGGGATACATGCTCAGCTTCGCTACTGGTTGAACCTGCAAATGGGAAAGTGGCAGTCACATTCCTCAGCCTGGGCAGAGGGACCCCAGGTCCCTGGGCACACCAGGCTGGGCTCCAGAAGCCAGGCAGGAGGGAGTCCTGGGCCAGAGCAGCTAGAGGAGGAAGCCATGCTCTTAACATCCCTCAACACATTCATTTATCAGTTTTCACCCAGAATTTTGGACAAATTTGGAAAGAAACAATCTTTCTCTCAGCACCAATAGCTACTATACTGCACTATGAACTATAGTACAACAGAACCAAGGACAATAAGTATCATTTTAGGCAGTCATACAAAAAGTAAAGATGGATCTTAGAATTATATTTAGACACTGCCATCCAATTAATTTTCTTTAAAGAAAAAAAAAATAATCTTAGGAAGCATGTAAAAAACTCACCAGTCATTAACAAGATATTTCAACAGACAATAGAACAAAGGCTCTCATTTACCTAATCATTAGTACAAATCAACAGGAATCAACATGCAATTTGGGCACACCATTCCCTTAAAAGCTTTAAAATGTCCCAGCATACCAATGAATTCTTTTCCCCCTTTTGCTTAAGGTTAAACTATTTGGATCCATTCTACTAAGTGTCAAGAACTGATGTCGCTGCCACTGCAGCAACCATAAAAGATCACAGGATGTAAATAGGCTGCAGCTACAACGTAGATGAGACAGAGCTGCAACCTGCTTATCACTATTACAGTGGATTTGAGCAATTTATCACAGGATGTAAATAGGCTGCAGCTACAACGTAGACGAGACAGAGCTGCAACCTGCTTACCACTATTACAGTGGATTTGAGCAATTTTACATTCAAAATATGTCCACTGAAGGAATGATGAGTTTAGAACAGAGCTACAATTTATTTTAAGGAAGGGCTATCATTTGTTTTGATTTTCAAAAACAGTACCATCAATATATATGACAATTAGCCTTACTTAAGACATTTTGGGTTTTTAATATTGCAATCAAGTTGCTTAAAATAAAAACATTGTCTTGTTTCACTGTAAGAGTTTTAGTACATTCTAAAACCACAATAATAAATAGATAAAATTAATACAAGTCAGTCATACCTTTAGCCACAGCTTCTTTATACTTTTCTTTGGCAGAATTTACTTCTTTTATTAGTTGTCTATAGCTAGATTTTAGTTTCTCCAATTCTGTCTTCGTGACCTTTAAGAAAACAGAAATATAAAATGTATTAAAAATACTCAAACTCAACATTACTAACAATCTTGCCATTAGTGAAAAAGAATTACAGGATTTTTTTTCTAAAACAAGCATATTAAATTTTTTCATTAGCTTGAGGTTATCTTAAAAGGCTATCACTTGTTGTCACAAAAACAAAACCAATAAGTGTAAGGGATGAAATCAAGGCCTTGAAACAGTTTCCCTATTTGTATCAGTGCAGTACAGTGTAACAACAAATGTTTAGGAAACACAGTTTATCATAAACATTAGTACATTTTAATCAAGTTGTTACCGAAATCCGGAATAAAACTCCTTAACAACAATGAGAAGTTAAGAAGCAGGCACTCCTTTATTGCAGCGCTGGGCACACGGGGGATCGCTCCACCTATTGTGTGCACCTGGCTAGTCTAACTGTGCAGGTTAAATACACACCTGTTATACATATTCACTAAATTTCTGGAAAATGTTATACATAATCATTAGCTTTCCGATAAATCATTAGCATATGTAAATGTCTCTTCACGCAGGCGCAGTGAAGGTCTCTGGTTGTCTTCAGAAGCCCTCTGGTGGTCCTCCATAGTCTTCCTCACTTGTCTGCTTCTTGATCTCTCTTAGGTGATTCTGCGCAGTACAATTCTCACCATCATCTATATTAGTTTACATAAAATTGCATACTAAGTCTTTTCTTAAATTTAACCTTTCTAATAATTGGTCCTTCAGTCACACCATCTTATTAATATTCTTATGTTAAAACAATCATTGGTTAATTTCACTTAACTCTACTGATTAGAATCCTCGATAATTAGATCAAGGTGGGAAGGGTAAGGGGTTTCCAAGCAGCAAACTGGTGTCCATAATGGTTTCCTTAGTATCTTAAAACAAAACAGTACAAATCAACAAATCTTTGTCAAAGTTTCTGTGGTTAACTGATTTTAGACAATACTTGAATTCTTATGGTTACACATAGTACATTTTCTAAAGTTCCTAAGTTCCTATGACTACATTTCAAACTTAACACTCCCATACCTATGCTTCACAATTTTCTACGTCTTAATCAAACCAAACTCTTTTATGTGATTAAATTTTGATTTCTTTACCAGAATATTTGCAACAAAGTAGAAAAAAAAGATGCTTATTAAAATCACACTAGATGGAAAAAGTTCTATACGCTACTCTCAATCTCCACCTCAACACCAACCTGTCCTGGGTTCAGCTGGGATAGAGTTAATTTTTACAGGAACCTGGGAGGTGGGGGGCATAGCCGGGGCAGCTGACCTGGACTAGCCAAGGAGCTATTCCATACCATGTGACATCCTGCCCAGTATATAAATGGGGAGCGGGCCAGGGGGTGGGCTCTGTTTTCGGTGGGGGAAGTGGTGGAGCGTCGGGTCCCGGGTGGTGAGCAGTTGCACTGTGCATCACTCTTTTTGTATACATTTTTTTTCATTAGTGCCGTTGTTGTTGTTGTAATCTCTTTGTGTTTGTCCCAGTAAACTGCCTTTATCTCAACCATCGAGGTTCCAGTTTCTTTTTTCCTTTTCTCTCCTCCGTCTCCTCCCCATCCCACCGGAGGGGGGCGGAGGAGTGAGCGAGCGGCTGCGTGGTCCTTTGTTACCGGCCGGGTTGAAACCACGACAGTCCTTTTTGGCGCCCAACGTGGGGCAGAAGGGTTGAGATAACGACTGATCTGGCCAGAGCGTGTTGAAACAAATTTGCCAAACGCATTTCTTAGATATATAGATGTTAGTCACAATGTTGTTTCATTTGTTTACATGGTGGCGTTTTGTAAGCTCTTATATGCTCTATGTATTGCCTGTAGTTGCGTATCTCATCTCTGGGAGAGTGATTGGGATTATCATTTTGCTGTACTGGGCAATGTCGACTTGTGAAATGATTACATCACTGGTCATGAGGTTAAGCTGGTATCTGTATGAGGCAGTGATATCATTTCCATACTTTGGGCGCCTTCTGTCGGATTTTATTGGTAATTACACCCAATCCATGGGGAAATTAGGGGGGGATACCTCCCCCGTCCGTTCACCTCCCTTTTCTCCTTCCGACTAATTACAACAGCTTTTGAGAATTTTGAATATCCTTGGGATGCGCAAGCCAGTGTGCTGTTAGTGCTATGCCTCCTGAATATGTTTCAGGTCTTCTTTAGGGCTACAAAAAGGCTCTTTAAGAGTACCACTCAGAGATCTCCCCCAAATCTGGATACTCATGGGTGGCATGGCATGTGGGAGGATGTGGGCAGGTATCTAGAGAACTTCTCACCGCCAGTGACTTGGAAGTTCACTACCGAACAACTACAGAACCCTTATGAAGTGACAGAATATTTGAAAGAAAAATGCTGTGGCTATTCCAAAGACATACAACTCGCCTCAGAAGTGGTTGGTACTGAAACACAGCTCCTCTTAGCACCTCGACTGCCAGTGCTGGGCTGGATGTTCAAAGGGAAAGTTTCCTCTACGCATCACGCGACTGACGCCACGTGGAGTAAGTGGATCGCACTGATCACACAGCGAGCTCGCATAGGAAACCCCAGTCGCCCAGGAATGTTAGAAGTGATCACGGACTGGCCAGAAGGCAAAGATTTTGGAATGTCGCCAGAGAAAGAGGTGACACGGGCCGAAGAAGCCCCACTGTATAATAAACTGCCAGAAAATGAGAGGCAATATGCCCTGTTCACTGATGGGTCCTGTCGCATTGTGGGAAAACATCGGAGGTGGAAGGCTGCTGTATGGAGTCCTACACGACTAGTCGCAGAAACCGCTGAAGGAGAAGGTGAATCGAGTCAGTTTGCAGAGGTGAAAGCCATCCAGCTAGCATTGCTGAAAGAGAAAAGTGGCCAGTGCTCTATCTCTATACTGACTCGTGGATGGTGGCAAATGCCCTATGGGGGTGGCTACAGCAATGGAAGAAGGGCAATTGGCAGCGCAGAGGTAAACCCATCTGGGCTGCCGCACTGTGGCAAGATATCGCTGTTCGGATAGAGAAGCTAGTGGTAAAGGTACGTCACGTAGATGCTCATGTACCCAAGAGTCGAGCCACTGAAGAACATCGAAACAACCACCAGGCAGATCAGGCCGCCAAGATTGAAGTGTCTCAGGTGGACCTGGACTGGCAACGTAGGGGTGAGCTATTTATGGCTCAGTGGGCCCACGATACCTCAGGCCATCAGGGAAGAGATGCAACATATAGATGGGCTCGAGATCGAGGGGTGGACTTGACCATGGACACTATCGCATAGGTCATCCATGAATGTGGAACATGTGCTGCAATTAAGCAAGCCAAGCAGCAAAAACCCCTGTCGCATGGAGGGCGATGGCTGAAATATAAACAGTGGGAGGCCTGGCAGATTGACTATATCACACTCCCACGAACACGCCAAGGCAAGTGCCATGTGCTTACAATGGTGGAAGCAACCACTGGGTGGCTGGAAACATACCCTGTGTCCCATGCCACTGCCCAGAACACTATCCTGGGCCTTGAAGAGAAAATTTTATGGCAACACGGCACCCCAGAAAGAATCGAGTCGGACAACGGGACTCACTTCCGAAACAACCTCGTAGACACCTGGGCCAAAGAACATGGCATTGAGTGGGTGTATCACATCCCTTATCACGCACCAGCCTCCGGAAAAATTGAACAGTACAATGGACTGCTGAAAACTACATTGAGAGCGATGGGGGGTGGAACTTTCAAGCATTGGGATACACATTTAACAAAAGCCACCTGGTTAGTTAATACTAGAGGATCCGCCAATCGGGCTGGCCCCGCCCAACCAAGAGTTCCACATACTGTAGAAGGGGATAAAGTCCCTGTAGTGTGCATGAGGAGTATGTTAGGAAAGACAGTCTGGGTTAGTCCTCCCTCAAGCAGAAGCAAACCCATTCAAGGGGTTGTTTTTGCTCAAGGACCTGGGTACACCTGGTGGGTGATGCAGAAGGATGGGGAGGTTTGATGTGTACTTCAGGGAGATTTGATTTTGGGAGAGAATAGCCAGTGAATTGGGCTGTATGATATTTAACTGCCAAATAACCTGCCAATGCATGTCATTGTATCTATAGTGTCTATATGCCATATCAAGGGTATTATTGTGAGAATTATCCAAATGACTACAGGATGGACTTTTGAAACTGAGCCAAGTACAACAGCGATAGAACTTGAACTGGCACCCACCAATTTCCTCAAGATCAACATCTTCGACCTGCAGACCAGGGGCATGAGTTGCACCAAATGTACTAGCCACAAGTTCCAGAGGCAGCGTACAACAACCCAACATCTCACACCATCTCTCTCTTATCCTGAAGAACTGTTACAACAGATAGAGCCCCAAAATCGATGGACACATTAGAGGGATAGCCCATAGGCTAAAGGAACACCGTGTGTGTGTGTGCGAGGTCAGGGGGTGGAGTCCATATACTTATATATAAGACAAGGAAAGTTGTAGTGGTTGATTGGAAAAAAAAATGTAAGATCTGGGCATGATGTAGATGGTATAGAATAAGGGGTGGATAATGTCCTGGGTTCAGCTGGGATAGAGTTAATTTTTACAGGAACCTGGGAGGTGGGGGCATAGCCGGGGCAGCTGACCTGGACTAGCCAAGGAGCTATTCCATACCATGTGACATCCTGCTCAGTATATAAATGGGGAGCGGGCCGGGGGGGGGTGGTCTCTGTTTTCGGTGGGGGAAGTGGCGGAGCGTCGGGTCCCGGGTGGTGAGCAGTTGCACTGTGCATCACTCTTTTTGTATACTTTTTTTTCATTAGTGCCGTTGTTGTTGTTGTAATCTCTTTGTGTTTGTCCCAGTAAACTGCCTTTATCTCAACCCTCGAGGTTCCAGTTTCTTTTTCTTTTTTCTCTCCTCCGTCTCCTCCCCATCCCACCGGAGGGGGGCGGAGGAGTAAGCGAGCGGCTGCGTGGTCCTTTGTTACCGGCCGGGTTGAAACCACGACACAACCACATTGCTGGAAGAAAGAAGAAACAGTGCTTTTCCATCTCTCAGTAGAGCTTTCAGACTGATTTTTTCAGACCTGATTTTTGACAGTTGCAACTAACCTTTTCCCAGAGCACCTGAACGAAACTGATTCCCGTCAGCTTCACTGCTTAGACACAGCACTCTCAACATCAGCAGGGCTACTGACATCAGTTTTTATTCCACCACTAATGCTAAAAGTAACAGAAAAGGTCCTGAAAAGCTCTACCTGCACACTTAAATATTTGGGTTACAATTGATTCATATTTTAGAATAGAAACTAGAATCCCACTTCTACCCAAAACATTATGGACAGTAAGGAGCGCTCATTAATAAAAGTTTTTAAAGCTCTGATCCTAAGGACGTCAAGGGATGTTATAAGTGGCTACCACCTCCAGCAGCTTCAGAGCCCAGGGATTCCTTCTGCCAAGCCACTGGGGACCCCCAGAGACCTGGGGATCGCCATCCCAGGCCAATGGATGTGGCTGCTGCTTTCAGGTACAACCAGTAGGAAGGCTGAGTGTGCATCCCAGACACACACACACACAGAGGACAGAGGGCTACACAGACTGCCACAGACAAGGCACTGCCTTTAACAGCCAGGACTCACACAAAACATAAGCACAGACAAGCAAGTCACCTTCCTCTGCGGCTGATAAGGACTGAAGGCCACCAGTGAAAGCACACACACCACATGATTCACAAGCACATTCACAGATCCCTTGAGGAGTAGCACAGCCCCTCTGTCCCTCCATGTATTGGGTTTACATGGCATGGGTAGCTTCTGTGAGAAGAGTCCAGGGGCTGCCCCCAAGATGGACAGAGCCAGAGCCAGACAGTTCCAAAAGACTCATTGCTAACCAAAGCTGAGCCAATCAGCAACACAGGTGGTACCTCTGTGATAACATATTTAAGAAAGGGTAAAAAACACTGCATGGCAGCTGTGAGAGAGGAGTGAGAAAAAAATATGAGAGAAAAGACTGCAGATGCCAAGGTCAGTGAAGAAGGAGGGGAAGGAGGTGCTCCAGGCACTGGAGCAGAGATTCCCCTGCAGCCTGTGGTGAAGATGATAGTGATGCAGGCTGTCCCCTTGCAGCCCATGGAGTACCATGTCAGAGCATATATCCACACTATAGCCCATGGAAGACCCCATGCTGCAGCAGATAGATATACCCTGAAGGAAGCTGCAGTCTCCAGAGAGGAACCCACACTGGAGCAGGCTCCTGGCAAAAACCGTGGCCTGTGGGTGTCACATCCCAAAGTTGGAGCAACTCAGGTTCGTGGATTTCCTTTGTCAGAATTAAGGTGAAATGACACCAGGGGAGTTCAAACTGTCAGAACCCAGACTGGACAGACCAGGGAGTTGCATTTAAATCAGAATTCCCTCAGGATAAATTAAGGTGAAATGACACCAAACGATCAGTTAAAGATTGTAGTCATGACAGAAGCAAACTGAACTGGGGAGGCGTGGTAGTAGGTGGCAGGATTTCTCACAACAGGAACTGGCATAAGACTACTTCTGTAAACCGTGTAACCCATGATAACCATATACATCTGTATTGGCTTTGTGTGGCAAGGTTTTGGTAGCGGGGGGGGGGGGGGGGGGGCGGTTACAGGGGTGGCTTCTGTAGGAAGCTGCTGGAAGCTTCCCCTGTGTTCGAGAGAACCCATACCAGCTGGCTCTAAGACGGACCCGCCGCCGGCCAAGGCTGAGCCAATCAGCAATAGTGGTAATGCCTCTGTGATAACATTTTTAAGAAGGAAAAAAAAAGTTAGGACAGATGGAAACGGCCGCCGGAGAGAGGAGTGAGAACATGTAAGAGAAAAAACCCTGCAAACACCAAGGTCAGTGAAGAAGGAGGGGAAGTGGAGATTTCCCTGCAGCCAGTGGTGAAGACCCTGGTGAGGCAGGCTGTTCCCCTGCAGTCCATGGAGGTCCACAGTGGAGCAGGTGGGTTCCTGAAGGAGGCTGTGACCCCGTGGGAACCCCACGCTGGAGCAGGCTCCTGGCAGGACCTGCGGATCTGTGGAGAGAGGAGCCCACAGAGCAGGTTTTCTGGCAGGACTTGTGACCCCGTGGGGGACTCACGCTGGAGCAGTGTGCTCCTGAAGGACTGCACGTCGTGGAAAGGACCCATGCTGGAGCAATTCGTGAAGAACTGCAGCCCGTGGGAAGGACCCACGTTGGAGGAGTTCGTGGAGGACTGTCTCCCATGGGTGGGACCCCACACTGGAGCAGGGGAAGAGTGTGATGAGCCCTCCCCCTGAGGAGGATGAAGCTGCAGAAAATAATGTGCAATGAACTGACTGTAAACTCCATCCCCATCCCCATCCCCCTGTGCCACTGGGGGGGTGTAGGTAGAGAATCCGGGAGTGAAGTTGTGCCTGGGAAGAAGGGGGGGGTGGAGGGAAGGTGTTCTGAGATTTGGTTTTATTTCTCATTACCTTACTCTGTGAGTTCATTTTCCCCAAGCTGAGTCTGTTTTGCCCATGACGGTAATTGGCGAGTGATCTCTCCTGTCCTTATCTCAACCCACAAGCTCTTTGTTATATTTTCTCTCCCCTGTCCAGCTGAGGAGGGGGAGTGATAGAACGGCTTTGGTGGGCACCTGGCGTCCAGCCAGGGTTAACCCATCACAACATCAATTCAGGGAATAAGGAGATCCCTCCCGTCGAGTCACGAGGTTCAGAGCAGACCCCCTTCCTTTCTAGACCCCTCCTCAGAAAAGGGCCCAGGGGCAGCTGGATCCACTCTTAGTCTCAGACTTGGTCAACAGTTTTATGTCTACAGGGATGAGGTGTAGGGATTGTGGAAAAGGAAAAGGAAAAAGTGAAGACAGAGAAAGAAAAAGGAAAAGATAAAGATTTCACCAGCCCTGGATCCAGCGTTGCTTCAGTGAGCGGAGGGGTCCAGTCAGCCAAGGGGTCCAGTTCTGGTGGGCTTGCGCACCCAGGGCTTCAGTTTGTGTCCTTTTATCATCCTTGCCCCTCCTTTGGGTGGGCACTCAAACTCATTAGGCTAATGAAGAGTTTGTGAGCCTTTGGGCTTGGGGGTCATTTGGGGAGTAACTTCTTCCCTGCAGAAGTGGCCATTGTTTGATCTTTGTATCAGAACAGGGAGCTGTGCACCCTCCAGCAGGCCCTCCCCCTCCTGTTGCTGCTGTCTGTGCTGATGGGCTTTTCACCTGTGGTTCATTGCTGTGCAGGGTTTGTTGTTATGCAGAGTTTGTCTTTAAACAGAACTTGCCCCACCACAATGTTTGAGACATTAACTCTTTCAGTCTCTCACACAAACAACAATCAACATTTATTCAACCTAGCTAACCTTTGCCATCATTGAGCAAGCGCAGTGTGAGCTCAGGCATGTTCCAGAAATTGAGTCGGTGGTCTCGACATGTGCAGTTCATGTTCCTGGGATTCTCTGGAAATGGGTCGGTGGGCTTAGGTGGTCATTGTGGAGTTGCTTCTCTCTTCCTGCAGGCATGACCGCTATCTGGCCTTTCCTCCAGGTGCATACGTTGTGCTTCTTCTCATGGTTGCTTAAGATAAGGAATTGTGGCTTTGGAGAAGTGCAGTCCCACCCTCCGTGGGGCCTTCTCCTCCAGCAACATTTTCCTGTTCACACAACTCCAGCGCTCTTACAGAGGCCATCTTCTCCAACAAAATTCTTTAACAAATGTTTGAGACATTGGCTATAATTTGTCAGACTGTAACAGTGGGGGACCCACACTGGAACATTCTGTTCCTTAAGGACTGTACCCCATGGTATGGGCCCATGCTGCAGCAGTTCTTGAAGAACTTGAAGGGAAGGACCCACGTCAGAGCAATTAGTGACGGACTGTATCTCATGGGAGGGACCTCATGCCAGAGCAGGGGAAGTGCATGAGGAGGAAGGAGCAGGCGACCAAGGTCAACCCACCACACTCCAATATCCTGGTATCCTGAGCCCTCCTACCCACTCTACATGTCTCCTACTCACTGGCTAGTCCAGCTTGGCACTCTAACAGAAACACACACTCCTACAGTCATCTCAGAGGCACCCTACACTCACAGGTCTTCCCAAATACCAGCACTGCCCCTCTGCTCACCTGATACCCCATGTGACTACAAGTGCTGTTAACATACCAGTGTTTTAGCTATTGCTGAACAGTGCTTGAACAGCATCAAGGCCTTCTCTGTTTCTCACTCTGCCCCACCAATGAGTAGGTTAGGGGTGGGCAAGAAGTTGGGAGGGAACACAACCAGGACAGCTACCCCAACTGACCGGAGGGATATTACATGCCATATAACATGATGCATCAGCAATGAAAACTGAAGGGACAGGTATTTGGGGGAGGTAGCCAATGCTCAGAGACTGGCTGGGCATCAGTCTACTTGTGGGAGGTAGTGAATGATCGCCTTTGCATTACTTGTTTGTTTCTCCATCACCACCACCACCACCATTTAAGCTGCCTTTATCTTGACCCACAAGTTTTCCCGCTTTTGCTTTTCCTATTCTCTCTCCCATCCCACTAGGGGCAGGGGGAGTGAGTGGCTGCATGGTGCTTAGCTGCTGGCTGAGGTCAACCCACCATATCTGTCCAAATAAATTCATATGGAAGAACATTTTCAATCTCTGCCTTGTCAGCTAGCAGGGGAGAGAAAATGTGGAGGAAATATTGAAAATTGAAACTAGACACAGTCTACATATCACAGATCATCACTTGTACCATAGCACAGAAACAGAACAACTAAAAAAAAAAAGATTCACCTTTAACTTTCTAAACAAAACTATAATAAGTCTATAAAACATAGTCAAATAAAATACCTTGTACATCTCTGCTTCAATTTGTTGATGAACACCTACATAACTCTTCTTCACTTGCTGCTTATCTTTGATCATCGTTGTAAGCCTATGCAATGGCCCAGAATTAAGATCCTCTGCATGTGTCTTCATTATTTTACTCAGCTGTTCTGTTTGCTGCACCATGAGCAACCAAGACTATTAAAAAAAACAAACAAACGAACAAAAAAAAAACACACAAGAAAGGAAGAAAAGCAGTTACTTTTCTGGCTTACAAATAACAAACAGGAACTGTGGGGAAAATGCATCACTGTTTAAAACAATTTAGTAATTTTATTTTTCTTTTTAAGTTACCTGAATCTTGAGATCTTGTAAAAAAGTTCTTCCTGCTACAGCAAAACTATCCCTTGAACTTATTCATAAAAAAAAGTATCAGACACAAAAACATAATATTGCATGGTCACATTTCAGCAGTGGTTTAGTACTTCTAAACATCCATGAAAGCTGTACAGCCTTTTCTGGATTACATCCTCAACACCTTTGACAATCATGTCCCCATGTTCTTTGTTCTCTTGTTTCCTAATCACAGTTCCTCTCTTCAAGTTGACTTTTCCGCCTTTATCTAAATATTTCACAGTAATATACATTTGAATTGTAATTGTTTAAGAGGATACTATTCATCAGCTGTTCCATATTAATTGATATCATCAGTGTTCAGTCCATCAGTGACAAAATATAAGGTGCTAACAGATTACTCATTTGTCACAGTAACTGAACATCTTTCTGTACCCTTAACTTTAATAACTTCCTTGGCCATTCTGCCAGTCAGTTTTCAGGACAGCAAAATATACTGTGGCTTTGAACCTTGCATAAAGAATGAACTGCAACGTGAACAAAGATTTCCAACATACAACAAATAGGGACCTGAAATTAAAGTTCAGATGAAAGGAAATTATTTCATACCCTATAGAATCTTGTTACACTTTGTTGATTGGAACAGTATTGGATTCCTAAGAGGTAATTCAATAACAGACTGCTATGCTACATTTAAAATTGCAGAATGGCTATTTACAATACAATTACCAGTTTTTGAAGGCAGCTGATATGCTGTTTTTAAAATCTTGTTCTTGCTAAAGATACAAATTAACCTTATATCATCAAACCTTCAAAAATGTATTTGTTTGGTAGGTTTGGGGGTTTCTTACATCTCATTATAAACATGTATTATACTGGGTCTGGCTGGGATGAAGTTAACTTTCTTCATAGCAACCCATATGGCGCTGTGGTTTAGATTTGTGACCAGAACAGCGTTGATAACACACCAATGTTTTAGCTATTGCTGAACAGTGCTTGCACAGCATCAAGGCCATCTCTCTTTCACACTGTCCCCCCCACAGCAAGTAGGTCAGGCATATGCAAGAAGTTGGGAGGGGACACAACTAGAACAGCTCACCCAAATTGACCAAGAGAGATATTCCACACCATGATCTGCAATAAAAACTGGGGGGAGGGGGATTTTTGGGAAGGTAATCGTTGCTCAGAGACTGGCTGGGCATCAGTCTGCTTGTGGGAGGTGGTGAGTGATTGCCTTTGCATCACTTGCCTGCCTCCCCCCCTTCCTCTTTCCTTTGCTTATTAAACTATCTTTATTTCCACCCAGAAGTTTTCTTGCCTTTGCTCTTCTTGTTCTCTCCCCCATCCCCAGGGGGTGGGGGGAGCAAGTGAGCAGCTTTGTGGCACTGCCAACTGAGGTCAACCCATCACACATATTTCCATCTCTACATGACTATGCTAAAAGTCACATGGGATTTTAGAGAATAAAATGAGAAACAGATAATCCCTGTATACTTATTAAACTATATTTAACATTTCTTTTAGCTCATACACATTCCATGGACTGGCACAGAGCTGTCTCAGACTGCTTAAAAAGCAATGTTCTAAAAAGGTCAGGGCCTAAAGCTTCCTGGCTTTATCTGAAAACTGTTTAATCCTTTCACTGTAGAACACTTTCCAAATGACATCAGAAGACATATTTCAAAGTTGTGTACGATAAAAACAACATTAAGCATCTTTATTACAAGAATGAACTCTTCTATAACCACAAGACTCATGAGAGAGCTCCTAAAGGTAGAACTGTAAGAGTTCTGCATTTTCTCTTCAACTGATTTATTACTGATGAAACAAATAGTTTCAACCAACCCTGAAAATCCCAGAAAATGCATTTTTCAATAGAACAGGTACTCTAAAGAAATACTTAGCTTACAATTCACTAAATAAACCTAAATAAGTCATATACATAGTGAAAAATTGTCTTTCCAATTTAAAAAAAAAAAAATCATCTGCACATTCTCTGTTCCTTACATCTCTCTTTCCACACTGAGAAAATACTGGTTAAAACAAGATTTCAGTGTTTTGTATGATTACATTTTATTAGTTTTAAATAGCAAAAGCTATTTTAAAAAGCTAGCTAAGGGACAGATATCAAAAAAGGCAAAGCATTACCTTTTGGGGGAAAAAAAAAGAAAAAAAACCACACCAAAAAAACCACAAACCACAATCTGTCAAAAGCAACAAAATAAAACATTGTTCAGTTTAACAGGTGAGTTTTTTTAGACATGCACACAGAACAAAAGCTTATGGAAAGCACTTAAAAATACTGTTCTTCTGGCATTAGTAGATGCTGTCACTGTGCCTTCCAACAAGTTTACTGCCTCTTCATTAAAAAAAATAGGACACATTTTCAAAAAACCCATCTCCAATTACTCACTCTTTCTGTACACTTAAAAAATAAAAGCATAAAAGATTAGAGATCTTGGTATTTATTTTTGATGTCACATAATACCAAAAATCAAATCTATATGTAGAGTTTTTCAAATGTTAGGAAATGTAAGATACTAGACATATGCCACAAAATAGTTGGTCAGATTTTGGTTCTATAAAACCTCTCTTCTCAAGAAAAGGTATCGTGAAATAGAAAAGTAAATTAGAATGATGTCAGTAATCAAAACAATAATTCAGACATTTTAATTGACAAAAATCAGTAAGACAATGTATTGCTACACAACCTTAAAATCTAAGTTGACAGTGAAATTTCAGGGCAAGCCCATACAAAAGATTTGCCAGTAGCATATGAATATTTTTGCTATTGTGCAAAGATGTACAGAGATCAAGGGTGCAGTTTGAGTAACACAGTACCTCCTCAGAAGATGGGGGGGAGGGGGGCTAAAATAACTCCTGAAAGAACAATTTAGGTGCCAATGTCCAAAATAAATTTTCAAAATATGACACAGATGCCTCTCTGCAACCCAAGGAGAAAATGGCTTAAGATACATCTTCAGCTTTTTTTATTTATTAATTATTATTTGCTCACAAAAAAAGATGCCCATATTACTCGCATAAGTTGCGCTAGACTGAGCTAGCCACAAAGCTTAAAGATTGCAATGCTGAATACTCTAATATCTATGCTCCTTTATTGTTCTAGCCTTAAGTCACTCTCAGTTTCACTGCCTAAAATAACTGCAAGACAGTTTTGCTAGCACATAAGAGCAATTCTACTGGGGCAGCAGTAGCAAGAACTATGAATCATATCATCAATAAATCTATATGAAACTGAGTTTTCTATGCCATATATTTTATAATGATGGATCCCAAAGAAGACATCTGACTTCTGCCATTAAGCAGAAAACGTTTCAATCAGTTTACCAAAATCATCACAGCTTAGATGATAAAACCTATAACAAACTGTGCATGAAAAACATAACTGGGTGAAAAGCATTCCAAAGATACTAAAATACACCATTAAAACCCACATATGAAAAAAGGCAGAGCATCAATTTAAAAATACAATTACTGGGGAGGGATGGAACTTAAGCTAGACGCTATGTGGTTATACTTTTGGGATATCCGAAACAGGCTAGCTATACCAGTGTAGCTTTCAAATCACACAAACCACCGCTTTAATCCAGCATAAACCTAGATTGATGCACAAGGAGTAGTTATGTTCCTACTCCTATGAGCATTATATACTATATGTCATGCTCATACCTAAGAGGCCAGCATTCAAGCAGCAACTCCATAAGGCAGCTAAGAACTGCTTTGTCTAAAACTTAACCTGACCAAAAAAGATGTTTTCCTGCAGAGTAGGAAATCAGTATTTATGCCACACTGAAGTGACTGTGTAACCACTGCTACAGCAAAAGGGCCAAGAATTGATAAAGCCATTAAAACAGAATTGTTTTCTCTAGTCAGGAAGGAATCCAAGTCAGGAGTGAAGCTTACTAACAAGTGAAATAGGGAAGTTTAAGTCATCTTTACCTTCATTGTACATCCTCTATATGTGATAATTAACAATTTAGGGGGAGGACAGCCTTACCTTCATAAAAAGTCAAGACAGTTATTTTAAATTGGGTATGAAATTATGTTTAAACATATCTACAATTATGAGAAACATTCTGAATGCTTTGTTTTCACAAAAATATACTATGGTGTGAATAACAGTTAGAATGCTAGGCTTTGCCTTGGTTTCTTGGCATTTTTCTATTTCTGTCACAAATTCTATAACAAAAACAATAGTTCTTATTTAACTGTTTTATAAGAAAAGCTTACTATAATGTTTTGAACACAGAGTATGCTAAACAAAATAGCAGACAACCCAGGAACCTAAAATACTGAAGTTCAATATTCAGGATCCTGGTTTAGTTTGTTGTTCTTAAAGCAAAACTGGAGCTTGACTTTTGCATATTCCACTGAGGGACTAAAAGGAGCTTATTTTAAACACTTCGGCAACAGTAATTCTCAAGAGGCTGAATGAATAGGAATCAAACACAAACACTATTTTGAGCTGAGCCAGTTATCATTCCATATACTATCTTTCCAATTTTCCTCTAAATAAAGTAGAATATAAGACAGAGTCACTTCACAAGCAGCCAGGAGAATAATATTTATTGTGACACATTTTAGTAGGTCACTGGAAAATAAAATTAAAAAAAAAACACTAGACTTCATTACTTACAAAAAAACAGACAAAAATCCCAAACTAATGAAAAAACCCAACCCTGTTGATTTCTAAGGATTTTCTTACCTTGGACACATTGCTGATATAATCCAGTTGACAAGTACTCTCTTTATCTATTTGATTACAAAGATTTTGTAAAGTGGAAGCATACTCCTTATCACTTTTTACACGCATAACCATAAATTTCTTCACTGTTTCCAGCAGTCGTAGTTCCCTGTCTTGCAGTTTTAATAAAGCATCATGAGAATACTTGAGGTCGCTTCCAAACCCCATTTTTTAAGGCACTCTATACTGCACAGCTGACAAGATAGATTCTTCACCACATCTGAAAGTGGAACAAGATTCATGAGAAACATATTGAAAGAAAAACTTGTGTTACAAAGAGCAACTATTAATGCCTAAACTCTGAAATAACATAATCATAAGATTAAGCATTACCTTATATATACCACTTGGAAACCAACTGAAAGGAAGGTCAAAACAATTTCAAACACCAACCTATGACTTGAAGAAATCTCAGGTCCTCCATGTTACTTTGAACTGTCAGCTTAATCTCAGTTTGTAGCCTCCAGTTTCCCGTCTGTAAAATATAATAGTACCTACCTGTACTAGGTCTGGCTAGGATAGAGTTAGTTTTCTTCATAGCAGCCTGTATGGTGCTATGTTTTGGATTTGTGACCAAAACAGTGTTGATAACACAATGATGTTTTAGCTATTGCTGAACAGTGCTTCTACAGTGTCAAGGCCTTCTATGTTTCTCACACTGCCCTGTCAGCGAGTAGGCTGGGGATGGGCAAGAAGTTGGGAGGGGACACAGCTGGGGTAGCCAACCCAAACTGACCAAAGGGTTATATTCCATGCCATATAACGTCACGTTCAGCAATAAAAACAGGGGGTAGTCTTTCCACAGTAGCTGTTGCTCAGAAACTGGCCGGACATCAGTCTGCTTTTGGGAGGTGGTGAGTGATTGTGTTTGCATCACTTGTGTCGTGTGTGTTGTCCCCCCCCCTTTCACTTATTAAGCTGTATTTATCTCAACCCACAAGTTTTTCTTGCTTTTGCTCTTCCAATTCTTTCCCCATCTCACTGCAGGGAAAGTGAGTGAGCAGCTGATGGGTGCTTAGTTGTTGGCTGGGGCCAACTCCCTAACTCTTAAGTGACTAGTCCTAGTGACTCAAAATATTTGATTCCAGTGTTAAGTCCTAAGAACACTGCATCTCTGAGAAATGGATAAATGGAAGATGACTAGGCAGTTGGTTCCTAAATACTGTGGTAACAGTTTCAAATTCAACCTCCCAAAAGTTAGAAGATATTTCAAATCAAGTTCCCCGTGCAACCTTACATTGATCCCCTCTGAGATACACACATCACAACAGAGTCCTTAATTTCATACCATTTCCCCCTAAAGCAGATCTATCTCACTGCAGAAAATAGACATCATTTGATAATCAGATAATAAATATTGAATATTACTGTATGAAATCCTACAGCACAACTGCAGGTTAAAGACATGTCTAAGCTAGTTTTGAAACACCCGATTCTGATACCGATACGCATGCAGCCACATGACAGAAGAGTTGAGTCCACATATACGAGCAATTTCCAAAGACTTACATAGGTTTTGCCCTGTGGGCTGAATCCCATTTTCTGTGTATCCATCTAAAACTTATCCCCATACTAATCGGCTTCAAACTTGGTCAGATAAACTACAATTACAGCTCTAGACCGCAGTACAGACATACCCTGTGCATTGCTTTTTCACCAATTCCTGCACTCCAGACAAGCCTTAGTTCTTTTGAACAGAAGTATTAATTTCTTCATAGGCTTTTCATTCACACTTAAATTAGCTGAGTGCTTTACAAACATTAATAGATTTATCTTCCTAACAATCCAAGAGGTGAAGCAGGACTAATATTCTTATTTTATGCAGATAACTACAACATAGAAATTCATGTCAACATTGTACCAGCTAATACTAGATACCTAATTTGCAAGGCTTAAAGACAGACTTTTCAGAGTGCCCAGCATTTTTAATATATTAAACATCTAGAACAAAGATGTAATTGGCTTCAGTTACCACACAGAATTTCTGCAAATCAGAATCTACAACTTGAAAGCTATCAGATAATGAAAAGCAGTCATCACATAAGCAAATTTTCATGTATATGATTTTTCCAATATGATACATCATGATAATAGCAGCATAATTACTTTATCTCCAGAGTAGCCTTACTCCCCAAACCATTCCTTCTCTTGCTGCATTTTGCTGCCTCAGTTAACTCTTCCAAAAAGTTACCAAAATAAGCCTCATTCACTACATATTTATTCTCAGAACACAAGGTATGGTATGTAACTAAAGAAACCATGATCCTATAACAACAATAAAAATAGCATTGTGTTATTATGCATGTACGCAATAGAGAAAAATGAAGGTTATCGGAATAACCTTAGATCTTGTTGTCACAAGCTTTCATATGCTCTTAACTTCAAAAGCATCATATATTCGGAATTCTTACTGACGGTTAACAGCTCTGTCAAAGAGCAACACTAAATTTATATTGACTCTATTTATAAAGGATGGTCTCTGTCATTAGCTGTATTAATGCTAATATTTTTACAGGTAAACTTTAGGAACAGTCTTGCAAAAAAATTTAGTAAGATGAACAAAAAAAAATATTAAGACACTTACTAAAATGACTGGTGCTTCATTTGTGATTTTTGACATGCTTTAGATTTATATCTACTTTTGTGACTAAGCTCATTTATCTCCTACCACACTTCAGAGTTATAAGCTACTTTCTTACATTTCAGAATCGGAAAAGAATGAAACTGAATCTCAGGATAAAGTCTGGCCCTGTGCTACTAGTAAAGTGCTGACTTCCATCTTTTACTAAAGGACAGGAGGACAAGAGAGGGAGAAACTCATCTCAGCATATATTTCATTCAGCTTTTACTGACTCACAGTGAATCAATAAAACGAAAGATCAAATAATATCTCACTTCAGCCTCCTAAGTCTCCCTTCATTAAGAAACAATTAGACTGTTTTCAGATTACACTATTAGATGTCTGGATACATTGACAAAAACTTAATACATACTGGACTCCGATATTTGTTTTAAATCATTCCATTCATCACAACAAAAATAGCTGTCCTGGTTTTGGATGGGAAAGAGTTAATTGACTTTCTAGTACCTGGTATACTGCTAAGTTTTGGGTTCAGTATAAGAACGTTGATAACACACTAATGTTTTCAGTTGTTGCCAAGTAGTGTTTAGACTAAGAAAAGGATTTTTCACCTTCTCAAGCCCAGCCAGCAAGAAGCCAACTATCTCCTTGGCTACTTCAGGACAGCTATCCTGGCTGTGCCCCCTCCCAGGTTCCTGTGAAAATTAACTCTATCCCAACTGAACCCAGGACACCCATCTTTTACGCATCACCTACCAAGTCCATCCAGGTCCCTGAGCAAAAGCAATACCACGAATGGGTTTACCTTTGCCTGAGGCAGGAGTAACCCAGACTGTTTTCCCTAACATATTTTTCATGTGCACTACAGGGACTTTATCCCCTTCTACAGTACATAAAAGTTCTGAATGGGCAGGGCCACCCCAATTGGCAGATCCTCTGGTGTTGACTAACCAGGTGCCTTTTGCTAAATGTGTATCCCAATGTTTGAAGGTTCCACCCCCCATTGCTTTCAATGTAGTCTTTAACAGACCATTGTATCGGTCAATTTTCCCAGAGGCTGGTGCATGATAGGGGATATGATACACCCACTCAATGCCATGCTCTCTGGCCCTGGTGTCTATGAGGTTGTTTGGGAAATGAGTCCCCTTGTCTGACTCAATTCTTTCTGGGGTGCCATGTCGCCACAAGACCTGCTTCTCAAGGCCCAGGATAGTGTTCCAGGCAGTGGCATGAGACACAGGATGCTTCCAGCGATCCGATGGTTGTTTCCACCATTGTAAGCACATGGCGCTTGCCTTGGCGGGTTTGTGGGAGTGTGATATAGTCAATCTGCCAGGCTTCCCAAAATTTATATTTCAGCCATCACCCTCCATACCACAGGGGCGTTAACTGCTTGGCTTGCTTAATTGCAGCATGTTTCACATCCATAGATAACCTGCGCGATAGTGTCCATGGTCAAGTCCACCCCTCGATCTCGAGCCCATCTATATGTTGCATCTCTTCCCTGATGGCCTGAGGTATCGTGGGCCCACTGAGCCATAAATAGCTCACCCTTATGTTGCCAGTCCAGGTCCACCTGACCACTTCAATCTTGGCAGCCTGATCCACCTGTTGGTTGTATTGATGTTCTTCAGTGGCCTGACTCTTGGGTACATGAGCATCTACATGAGGTACTTTTACAACCAGATTCTCTAGCCGGGACGCAATATCTTGCCAGAGAGTGGCAGCCCAAATGGGTTTACCTCTGCGCTGCCAGTTGCTCTGCTTCCATTGCTGTAGCCACCCCCATAGGGCATTTGCCACCATCCATGAGTCAGTGTAAAGACACAGCACTGGTCACTTTTCTCTTTCAGCAATGTCTAACGCTAGCTGGATGGCTTTCACCTCTGCAAACTGACTCAATTCACCTTCTCCTTCAGCAGTTTCTGCGACTAGTCGTGTAGGACTCCATACAGCAGCGTTCCACCTCTGATGTTTTCCCACAATGCGACAGGACCCATCAGTGAACAGGGCATATTGCCTCTCATTTTCTGGCAGTTTATTATACAGCGGGGTCTCTTCAGCCCGTGTTACCTCCTCCTCTGGCGACATTCCAAAATCTTTGCCTTCTGGCCAGTCTGTGATCGCTTCCACAATTCCTGGGTGACTGGGGTTTCCAATGCGAGCCCGTTGTGTGATCAGTGCAATCCACTTACTCCACGTGGCGTCAGTCGCGTGATGTGTAGAGGAGACCCTCCCTTTGAACATCCAGCCAAGCACTGGCAGTCGGGGTGCTAAGAGGAGCTGTGTTTCAGTACCAACCACTTCTGAGGCAGCTCAAACTCCTTCATATGCTGCCAATATCCCTTTTTCACTTGCAGTATAGCGAGCCTCCAATCCTCAACTCCAAAACCCTAGCGGTTGACCTAGGGTCTCCCCAGGTGCTTTCTGCCAGAAGCTCAAGGCAGGGCTATTCTCCCCAGCTGCAGTATAGAGCACATTTTTAATATCTTGTCCTGCCCACACTGGTCCAAGAGCTACTGCATGAACAATCTCCCGCTTAATTTATTCAAAGGCTTGTTGTTCCATCTTGCCATTTTACTCCTAAGAACTGGATCTCCTGCGCAGGTCCCTTGACCTTACTTTCTTTTATGGCAAAACCAGCATTCAAAAGGATTTGGATTATTTTCTTCCCTTTCTCAAAGACTTCTTCTGCTGTGTTGCCCCATACGATGATGTCATCAATGTATTGCAGGTGTTCCAGATCTTCACCTTTTTCCACTTGTCGTGGTTTAACCCCAGCCAGCAACTAAGTACCACGCAGCCGCTCACTCACTTCCCCCATCCAGTGGGATGGGGGAGGAAATCGGGGAAAAAAGGTAAAACTCCTGGGTTGAGATAAGAACGGTTTAATAGAACAGAAAAGAAGAAACTATAATGATAATGATAACACTAATAAAATGACAACAGTAGTAATAAAAGGATTGGAATGTACAAATGATGCACAGGGCAATAGCTCACCACCCGCCAACCGACACCCTGCCAGTCCCCGAGCAGCGATTCCCTGCCCACCCCACTTCCCAGTTCCTAAACTAGATGGGACATCACATGGTATGGAATACACCGTTGGCCAGTTTGGGAAAGGTGCCTTGGTTGTGTCCTGTGCCAACTTCTTGTGCCCTGGCTGGCCATGAGAAGCTGAAAAATCCTTGACTATAGTCTAAACAATACTGAGCAATAACTGAAAACATCAGTGTTATCAACATTCTTCGCATGCTGAACTCAAAACATAGCACTGTACCAGCTACTAGGAAGACAGTTAGCTCTATCCCAGCTGAAACCAGGACAGGATCCACCCCTTATTCTATACCATTGACGTCATACTTAGTTCCCATACCTTTAGTTACATCCTGATTAATCATCACCACCTTTCCAGGCCTTTGAGACATATGAACAATGAGATATATATATATATATATACACACACACAGAGATATTATTCCTTTAGTTCATGAGTTATGTTCATAAAACATTTGTTGAGTTCAATTATTTTCCGACTCTGGGCTCCATCTGTCATACCAGTCTGTCTGGGCAGGAGGAATGGTGCAAAGTCCTCTCAGTCGGTAGAGCAGAATTGGGCTTCAGTGTGGTGTGACGAGCAGATGATATCTGACGTAGCAGGAGGATGGTGTGCACCGTTGGATTGTTGCATGCTGGAGTCAGCTCTGGTTCCATCACTATTGCGTTTTGCTCAGTTTTATCGCAGTTCTTTCTTGCTTGATCCAAGTGATTCTTACTATAGTACTATGGATATAGCATATAACAATTATAATAATGGTAACATACAGAAGCAGGGTTATATAGCAACTAATATCATACAGTTTAATTTTAGCTATTTTCACCTAAAACCAAATCCCCTTGAGGCACACATCGGACTTCTCCATTTTTTCGCATCACCCACCAAGTGCACCCAGGCCCTTGAGCAAAAGCAATCCCACGAATGGGTTTACCTTTGCCTGAGGCAGGAGTAACCCAGACTGTTTTCCCTAACATATTTTTCATGTGCACTACAGGGACTTTATCCCCTTCTACAGCATGTAAAAATTCTGATAGGGCAGGGCCACTCCGATTGGCAGATCCTCTGGTGTTGACTAACCAGGTGCCTTTTGCTAAATGTGTATCCCAAGGTTTGAAGGTTCCACCCCCCATTGCTTTCAATGTAGTCTTTAACAATCCATTATATCGCTCGATTTTCCCAGAGGCTGGTGCATGATAGAGAATATGATACACCCACTCAATGCCATGGTCTTTGGCCCAGGTGTCTATGAGGTTGTTTCGGAAGTGAGTCCCGTTGTCTTGACTCGATTCTTTCTGGGGTGCCATGTCGCCACAAGACCTGCTTCTCAAGGCCCAGGATAGTGTTCCGGGCAGTGGCATGGGGTACAGAATATGTTTCCAGCCATCCGGTGGTTGCTTCCACCATTGTCAGTACATAGCGCTTGCCTTCGTGAGTTTGTGGGAGTGTGATATAGTCAATCTGCCAGGCTTCCACAAATTTATATTTCAGCAATCTCCCTCCATACCACAGGGGCTTTAACCGCTTGGGTTGCTTAATTGCAGCACGTTTCACATTCATGGATAACCTGCGCGATAGCCTCTCAGTCACGAGCCCATCTATATGTTGCATCTCTTCCCTGATGGCCTGAAGTATCATGGGCCCACTGAGCCATAAATAGCTCACCCTTATGTTGCCAGTCCAGGTCCACCTGAGACACTTCAATCTTGGCAGCCTGATCCACCTGTTCGTTGTTTCGATGTTCCTCAGTGGCCCGACCCTTGGGTACGTGAGCATCTACATGACGTACTTTTACAACCAGATTCTCTAGCCGGGACGCAATATCTTGCCAGAGAGTGGCAGCCCAAATGGGTTTACCTCTGCGCTGCCAGTTGCTCTGCTTCCATTGCTGTAGCCACCCCCATAGGGCATTTGCCACCATCCATGAGTCAGTGTAAAGACACAGCACTGGTCACTTTTCTCTTTCAGCAATGTCTAACGCTAGCTGGATGGCTTTCACCTCTGCAAACTGACTCAATTCACCTTCTCCTTCAGCAGTTTCTGCGACTTGTCGTGTAGGACTCCATACAGCAGCCTTCCACCTTCGATGCTTTCCCACAATGCGACAGGGCCCATCAGTGAACAGGGCATATTGCCTCTCATTTTCTGGCAGTTTATTATACAGCGGGGTCTCTTCAGCACTTGCCACCTCCTCCTCTGGTGACATTCCAAAATCTTTGCCTTCTGGCCAGTCCGTGATCACTTCTAAAATTCCTGGGTGACTGGGGTTTCCTATGGGAGCTCATTGTGTGATCAGTGCAATCCACTTACTCCACGTGGCATCAGTCGCGTGATGTGTAGAGGAGACCCTCCCTTTGAACATCCAGCCCAGCACTGGCAGTCGGGGTGCTAAGAGGAGCTGTGTCTCAGTACCAACCACTTCTGAGGCGGCTCAAACTCCTTCATACGCTGCCAAGATCTCTTTTTCAGTTGGAGTATAGCGATCCTCGGATCCTCGATATCCTCGACTCCAAAACCCCAGGGGTTGGCCTCGGGTTTCCCCAGGTGCTTTCTGCCAGAGGCTCCAGGTAGGGCCATTCACCCCAGCTGCAGTGTAGAGCACATTTTTAACATCTTGTCCTGTCCGGAATGGTCCAAGAGCTATGGCATGAACAATCTCCCGTTTAATTTGTTCGAAGGCTTGTTGTTGTTCAGGGCCCCATTTAAAATCATTCTTCTTCCTGGTCACTTGATAGAGAGGGCTTACAATCAAACTGTAATTTGGAATATGCATTCTCCAAAACTCCACGACACCTAAGAAGGCCTGTATGTCCTTTTTATTAGTTCGGGGAGACATAGCTGCTATTTTGTTAATCACGTCCATTGGGATCTGACGACGTCCATCTTGCCATTTTATTCCCAAAAACTGGATCTCCTGTGCAGGTCCCTTGACCTTACTTTCCTTTATGGCGAAACCGGCTTTCAGAAGGATTTGGATTATTTTCTTCCCTTTCTCAAAGACTTCTTCTGCCGTGTTGCCCCATACAATGATGTCATCAATGTATTGCAGGTGTTCCGGAGCTTCACCTTTTTCCAGTGCAGTCTGCATTAGTCCATGGCAAATGGTGGGGCTGTGTTTCCACCCCTGGGGCAATCGATTCCAAGTGTACTGGACACCCCTCCAAGTAAAGGCAAATTGTGGACGACACTCTGCTACCAGAGGGATTGAGAAAAATGCATTAGCAACGTCAATGGTGGCATACCACTTGGCTGCCTTTGACTCTAACTCGTATTGAAGTTCTAGCATATCTGGAACGGCAGCACTCAGCGGTGGGGTAACTTCATTCAGGCCGCGATAGTCAACTGTTAATCTCCATTCCCCATTAGACTTCCGCACTGGCCATATGGGACTATTAAAGGGTGAGCAAGTTTTGCTGATCACTCCTTGGATCTCCAGTTGGCGAATCAATTTGTGGATGGGAATCAGAGAGTCTCGGTTGGTGCGATATTGCCGCCGATGCACCGTCGTGGTAGCAATTAGCACTTGTTGTTCTTCAACCTTCAGCAACCCCACAACCGAAGGGTCGAGAGAGAGACCAGGCAGGGTAGACAACTGTTCAGTGCCCTCCATCTCCAAGGCAGCTATATCGAAAGCCCATCGATACCCCTTTGGGTCCTTGAAATACCCCCTCCTGAGATAGTCTACGCCAAGGATACATGGAGCCTCTGGTCCAGTCACAATGGGGTATTTCTGCCATTCATTTCCAGTTAGGCTTACTTCAGCTTCCAATACAGTTAACTCTTGAGATCCCCCTGTCACACCAGAAATACAGATGGATTCTGTCCCGTTATAACTTGATGGCATTAGAGTGCACTGTGCACCGGTGTCTACTAGAGCCTTATACTCCTGTGGTTCTGACGTGCCAGGCCATCGAATCCACACAGTCCAATAAACCCGGTTATCCCTTTCCTCCACCTGGCTGGAGGCAGGGCCCCTCTAATTCTGGTTAGAGTATTCAGTATTCACTTCTCGTAGAATTGGCTCAGAAGTCCCTTCAAGAGGATCGGAAATAAAGTCAGCCTTTCTACTCTGTTTGGAAACTGGAGCGGCATTTTTCCTGGCAGAATCCCCTTTTGTGGGGGTTTTTCCTCGCAGTTCACATACTCATGCATTTAGGACCGAGGTAGGTTTTCCATCCCATTTCCTCATGTCTTCTCCCTGATCACATAGGTAAAACCACAGGGCACCTCGCGTTGTGTACCTTCTATATTCTCTCTCTTGGGCAGAAGACCGCTCACTCCTAATAGCTGAGACATTGGTCCTTACAGGTGGGGAATAGGACATATCCTTTTTGAATTGCTGGAAATCCTTGGACAGCTTCTCCACAGCTGAATTGCAGGCTTGTAGGGAGGAGGAGAGATTTTCTTCGTATTGACGCAGTTGGCGAGCCACTTCCTCCACTGTTGGTGCCTCTTCATCCTTACAGGACATTACTGCCAATGCATTGGCATAGGACGATGGTGCGCTCCCTACAAACTTCCGCCACATGGGTCGTGTGCATTGGACTTCGTCTGGATCTTTGGGTAATTGTGGGTTGTCCGGGTCATGATGAATCGTCTCTAGCACAGCTAATTCCCTCAGATATTGAATACCTTTTTCCATGGTGGTCCACTTGCTTGATTGACATATAACATCTTCCTTAAAGGGGTACCTTTCCTTCACACTTGACAGGAGTTGCCTCCAGAGGCTGATGGCTTGTGTCCCTCTTACAAGTGCCTTGTCAATGCCACCTTCCCTGGCAAGTGATCCCAGCTGCTTGGCTTCCCTACCTTCTAATTCCAAGCTATTAGCCCCATTGTCCCAGCATCGGAGGAGCCAGGTGATAATATGCTCACCTACACAGCAGCCAAAATCTTTTCGCAAATCCCGCAGCTCACTCAAGGATAGGGACCGGGTTATTACCTCTGGTTCTGCCTCTTCCTCCTGTTCCCGTGATGACCCTGGTTCACCATTATCCTTCGCTAAGCGAACTGATTTTTTTGTATATTTCCTTTTCTGTACGGGGGCAACCGATACTGGTCCAGGTTGGTCCTCTGATTCAGTTGCAGTATCGTTCGCCGGGTTCTGGATAACCACCGTGTCTGTCGCCGAGGTTTGGGTAGCAGCAGTGCTCCTTGCTAGGCCAGGAGGGGCTGCAGCGCCCATTGTTGAGGTTTGAGTGGCTGCGGTGGTCATCGTTTCATTGTTAGGTCTAGAGACTTTCTCTCCCCCTTGAGGGTACTTCGTAGTGTCGAACAGGGCTCGACAAGCAAGGGCCGGGCCCCAGCATGTTGCAGCGATTTGTATCTCTCTGGAGCTGCCGGGGTGACAGCATACCTTTTCCAAATATTTTACTAGTTCTTCTGGATCCTGCACTTGTTCAGGGGTGAATTTCCAAAACATTGGAGGTGCCCACTTTTCTAGGTACTTGCCCATACTACCCCACACACCCTGCCACTCATAATTATCCAGCCTTGGGGCACATCTCTGGGTGATCTTCTTAAATAGCTGTTTAACCTTAAACGAGAGCTGAACCACATTCAGAAGTACGCTAATTCCTAGCAGTAGGGCTAGGACCGTGCTAGTCCCAACACCCCAGGAGTACTCAAATTTTCCAAAATTCTCCAACACCATTGTAACTGGACTAAAGGAGAAAGGAGAGGGGAAGAAAGATACCCCACCCATAGACTGGTTTTCCATGGAGGAAAGGTAAATGGTATAATTATTAATAATTTCCCAAAGGCGGTTCCTGCCGTATAAAGGTGACAATGCTAAGTGCAAATACTGGATTAATCCCACAGCCGATGACTTTCTCATACCATAAACCAGTGTTATACCATACATCAAAGCAAAAATCCACCTCCCACAGATGATAAGCAGTAGAAGAGGAACTATATACAGCAAGCGAGGTGATACATAACAGAGCTTTAAAAGCCAGAGCAACAACTCTAAGAACTCATAAATCAACATAATGAACGCTTGGAACAAATTTGTTTTAACAAGCTCTGGTCAGGTTTGTCGTTATCTCAACCCCTCGTGGCCCACGTTGGGCGCCAAAATGGACTGTCGTGGTTTAACCCCAGCCAGCAACTAGAGTACCACGCAGCCGCTCACTCACTTCCCCCATCCAGTGGGATGGGGGAGGAAATCGGGAAAAAAAGTAAAACTCATGGGTTGAGATAAGAACGGTTTAATAGAACAGAAAAGAAGAAACTATAATGATGATAATACTAATAAAATGACAACAGTAGTAATAAAAGGATTGGAATGTACAAATGATGCACAGGGCAATAGCTCACCACCCACCCAACCGACACCCCGCCAGTCCCCGAGCAGCGATTCCCTGCCCCCCCACACTTCCCAGTTCCTAAACTAGATGGGACGTTACATGGTATGGAATACACCATTGGCCAGTTTGGGTCAGGTGCCTTGGTTGTGTCCTGTGCCAACTTCTTATGCCCTGGCTGGCCATGAGAAGCTGAAAAATCCTTGACTTCAGACTAAACACTACTGAGCAACAACTGAAAACATCAGTGTTATCAACATTCTTCGCATACTGAACTCAAAACATAGCACTGTATCAGCTACTAGGAAGACAGTTAGCTCTATCCCAGCTGAAACCAGGACACCAGTGCAGCCTGGATCAGTCCATGGCAAATGGTGGGGCTGTGTTTCCACCCCTGGGGCAGTCGATTCCAGGTGTACCGGATGCCCCTCCAAGTGAAAGCAAACTGTGGCCTGCACTCTACTGCCAAAGGGATTGAGAAATACGCATTAGCAATGTCAATTGTGGCATACCACTTGGCTGTCTTTGATTCCAGTTCGTATTGAAGTTCTAGGATATCCAGAATGGCAGCAGTCAGCAGCTTTGTAACTTCATTCAGGCCGTGATAGTCGACAGTTAGTCTCTACTCCCCATTAGACTTTGTCACTGGCCATATGGGACTATTAAAGGGTGAGCAAGTTTTGCTGATCGCTTCTTGGATCTCCAGTCGATAAATCAACGTGTGGATGGGAATCAAGGAGTCTCGGTTGGTGCGATATTGCCGCCGGTGCACCATCGTGGTAGCAATTGGCACCTGTTGTTCTTCAACCTTGAGCAACCCCACAATTGAAGGGTCTTGAGAGATACCAGGCAAGGTAGACAACTGTTCAATTCCCTCCATCTCCAAGGCAGCTATACCAAAAACCCATCGATACCCCTTTGGGTGCTTGAACTACCCCCTCCTGAGATGCATGGGGCCTCTGGGCCAGTCACAATGGGGTGTTTCTGCCATTCATTCCCAGTTAGGCTTACTTCAGCTGCCAATACAGTTAACTCTTGAGATCCCCCTGTCACACCAGAAATACAGATGGGTTCTGTCCCTTTATAACTTGATGGCATTAGAGTACATTGTGCACCAGTGTCTACTAGAGCCTTGTACTCCTGTGGGTCTAACATGCCAGACCATCAAATCCACACAGTCCAATAGACCCGGTTATCCCTTTCCTCCACCTGGCTGGAGGCAGGGCCCCTCTAATTCTGGTCAGAGTATCCAGTATTCACTTCTCTTAAAGTTGGCTCAGAAGTCCCTTCAAGAGGATCGAAAATAAAGTCAGCCCTTCTACTGTGTTTGGAAACTGGAGTGGCATTTTTCCTGGTAGAATTCCCTTTTGTGGGGGTTTCTCCTCACAACTGACGTACTTGTGCATTTAGACCGAGGTAGGTTTTCCGTCCCATTTCCTTATGTCCTCTCCATGATCACATAGGTAAAACCACAGGGCACCTTGTGGAGTGTACCTTCTATATTGTCTCTCTTGGGCAGAGGAACGCTCACTCCTAATAGCTGAGACATTGGTCCTTACAGATGCGGAATAGGACATATCCTCTTTGATTTGTTGGACATCCTGGGACAGCTTCTCCACAGCCAAAATGCAGGCTTGTAGGGAGGAGGAGAGATTTTCTTCATATTGACGGAGTTAGCGAGCCATTTCATCCACTGTCGGCACCTCTTCGTCTTTCCAGGTCATTATTGCCAGTGAGTTGGCAATAGGACGATGGTATGCTCCGTACAAACAATAGCCACGTCGGTCGTGTGCATTGGACTTTGTCTGGATCTTTGGGTAATTGTGGGTTGTCCGGGTCCTAATGAATCGTCTCTAGCATGGCTAATTCCCTCAGATATTCAATACCTTTTTCCATGGTGGTCCACTTGCTTGATTGTCATATAACATCCTTAAAGGGGTACCTTTCCTTCACACTTGACAGGAGTTGCCTCCAGAGGCTGATGGCTTGTGTCCCTTTTCCAATTGCCTTGTCAATGCCACCTTCCCTGGCAAGTGATCCCAGCTGCTTGGCTTCCCTACCTTCTAATTCCAATCTATTAGCCCCATTGTCCCAGCATCAGAGGAGCCAGGTGATAATATGCTCACCTACACGGCGGCCAAAATCTTTTCGCAAATCCCGCAGCTCACTCAAGGATAGGGACCGGGTTATTACCTCTGGTTCTGCCTCTTCCTCCTGTTCCTGTGATGACCCTGGATCATCTTCCTCCTTTGCTAAGCGAACTGATTTTTTTTTATATTTTTTCTTCTGTATGGGGGAACTGATACTGGTGCAGGTTGGTCCTCTGATTCAGTTGCACTACTGCTCGCTGGGTTTTGGGTAACTGCAGCATCTGTCGCCGGGGTCAGAGGGGCCGCAGTGCCCGTCGCTGGGGTTTGTGTGGCCGCAGTACCTGTCGTCTTGTTGTTAGGTCTAGAGACTTTCTCTTCCCCTTGAGGGTACTTAGTGGTGTCAAACAGGGCTCGACAGGCATGGGCCAGGACCCAGCACGTTGCAGTGATTTGTATCTCTCTGGAGCTGCCGGGGTGACAGCATACCTTTTCCAAATATTTTACTAGTTCTTCTGGATCCTGCACTTGTTCAGGGGTGAATTTCCTAAACATTGGAGGTGCCCACTTTTCTAGGTACTTGCCCATACTACCCCACACACCCTGCCACTCATAATTATCCAGCCTTAGGGCAGATCTCTGGGTGATCTTCTTAAATAGCTGTTTAACCTTAAACGAGAGCTGAACCACATTCAGAAGCATGCTAATTCCTAGCAGTAGGCCTAGGACCGTACTAGTCCCAACATCCCAGTAGTATTCAAATTTTTCAAAATTCTCAAACACCATTGTAACTGGACTGAAGGAGAAAGGAGAGGGGAAGAAAGGTACCCCACCCATAGATTGGCTTTCTGAGGAGGTGTTATGGGTTCAGCTGGGATAGAGTTAATTTTCACAGGAAGCTGGGAGGGGGCACAGCGAGGACAGCTGACCTGAACTAGCCCAGGAGCTATTCTATACCATGTGACATCATGCTCAGCATATATGAGGAGCGGGCTGGGGGGGAGCTTTCAGCAGGGGAAGTGGCGGACCATTGGGTTCTGGATGGTGAGCAGTTGCACTGTGCATCACTCGTTTTGTATATTCTTTTATTAGTACCATTGTTGTTGTTCTAACTTTTCTTTTTGTGTTGTCCCAGTAAATTGTCCTTATCTCAACCCATGAGGTTCTGGGTTTTTTTTCTTTTCTCCTTTCTGATTCTCCTCCCCATCCCACAGGAGGGGGCGGGGAGGAGTGAGTGAGCAGCTGCATGGTGCTTTGTTAACCACGATACGAGGAAAGGTGAATGGTGTAATTATTAATAGTCTCCCCACAGATGGCTCCTGAAGTATAGAGCTGATGACAATGCTGAGTACAAATACCGGATTAGTACCACAACCGATAAATTTATCATACCATAAGCCAGTATTACACAATACATCAAAGTGAAAACCTTAATCCACCTCCCACGGATGATAAGCAGCAGAAAAGGGACTACATACAGCACGTGAGGCGATACATAACAGAACTTTAAAAATGAGAGCAACAGTTCTAAGAACACATAAATAAACATACTGACCAACGACTATTAGACCTATATATTGAATGCTTGTAACAAATTTGTTTTAACAAGCTCTGGTCTGGTTTATCATTATCTCAACCCACGTTGGGTGCCAAAATGGACTGTCATGGTTTAACCCCAGTTCAGCAACTAAGCACCACGCAGCCACTCAGTTACTTCCCCCCCCACCCAGTGGGATGGCAGAGAAAATCGGGAAAAGAAAGTAAAACTCGTGGGTTGAGATAAGAACAGTTTAATACAACAGAAAAGAAGAAACCAATAACGATAACACTAATAAAATTACAATAGAAATAATAAAAGGATTAGAATATACAAGTGATGCACAATGCAATTGCTCACCACCCGCTGACCAACGCCCAGTTAGTCCCTGAGCAGCGATCCCCCCTCCCCCAGGCCAACTCTCCCCAGTTTCTATACTAGGCATTGACGTCACATGGTATGGAATATCCCTTTGGCCAGTTTGGGTCAGCTGCCCTGGCTCTGTCCTGTGCCAACTTCTTGTGCCCCTCCAGCTTTCTTGCTGGCTGGGCATGAGAAGCTGAAAAATCCTTGACTTGCGACTAAACATTACTTAGCAACAGCTGAAAACATCAGTGTTATCAACATTCTTCTCATACCTAACTCAAAACATAGCACTGCACCAGCTACTAGGGAGACAATTAACTCCATCCCAGCTGAAACCAGGACACAGCCTTAGTACTGTGTAAATTAAGGCAATGTTCAATACAAAAATTAAAATCATAGAATCATTTAGGTTGGAAAAGACCCTTAAGATCATCCAGTCCAACCATAAGCCTAACACTGCCAAGTCCACCACTAAAACATGTCCCCAAGCGCCACGTGTACATGTGTTTAAATACCTCCAGGGATGGTGACTCAACCACTTCCCTGGGTAGTCTGTTCCAATGCTTCAGAACCCTTTCGGTGAAGAAATTTTTCCTAATATCCAATCTAAACCTCCCCTGGCACAAGTTGAGGCCATTTCCTCTCATGCTATCACTTGTTACTTGGGAAAAGAGACCAACACCCACCTCGCTACAACCTCCTTTCAGGTAGTTGTTGAGAGCGACAAGGTCTCCCCTCAGCCTCCTTTTCTCTAGACTAAACAGCCCCAAATCCCTCAGCTGCTCCTCATAAGACTTGTTCTCTAGACCCTTCACTAGCTTCATAGAGGTGCTGGAGCATGTCCAAAGAAGAGCAATATCTTTCTTGTAATGAGGGGCCCAAAACTGAACACAGTACTCGAGGTGCAGCCTCACCAGTGCCGAGTACAGGGGAACAATCACTTCCCTGCTCCTGCTGGCCACACTATTTTTAATACAGGCTAGGATGCCGTTGGCCTTCTTGGCCACCTGGGCACACTGCTGACTCATATTCAAGCAGCTGTTGACCAGCATCCCCAGGTCTTTTTCTGCCAGGCAGCTTTCCAGCCACTCTTCCCCAAGCCTCTAGCATTGTATGGGATTGTTGTGACCAAAGCGCAGGACCTGGAACTTAGCCTTGTTGAAACTCATACAATTGGCCTCAGCCCATCTATCCAGATCCCTCTGTAGAGCCTTCCTTCCCTCAAGCAGATCAACCCTCCCTCCCAACTTGGTGCCGTCTGCAAACTTACTGAGGGTGCACTTGATCCCCTCATCCAGATCATTGATAAAGATATTAAACAGAACTGGCCCCAATCGTGAGCCCTGGGGAACACCACTTTTGACTGGCTGCCAACTGGATTTAACTCCATTCACCACAACTCTTTGGGCCCGGCCATTCAGCCAGTTTTTTACCCAGCAAAGAGTATGCCCGTCCAAACCATGAGCAGCCAGTTTCTCCGGGAGAATGCTGCAGGAAGTCAAAGGTTTTACTGAAGTCCAGGTAGACAACATCCACAGCCTTTCCCTCATCCACTAGGCAGGTCACCTTGTCATAGAAGGAGATCAGGTTAGTCAAGCAGGACCTGCCTTTCATAAACACATGCTGACTGGGCTTGATCACCTGGGTGTCCTGTATGTGCTGTGTGATGGCACTCAAGATGAGCTGCTCCATAACCTTTCCCGGCACCGAGGTCAGACTGACAGGCCTGTAGTTCCCTGGATCCTCCTTCCAACCCTTCTTGTAGATAGGCGTCACATTTGCTAATCTCCAGTCCACTGGGACCTCCCTGGTTAGCCAGGACTGCTGATAAATGATTGAAAGCGGCTTGGTGAGCACTTCCACCAGCTCCCTCAGTACCCTTGGGTGGATCCCATCCAGCCCCATAGACTTGTGTGTGTCCAAGAGGTGTAGCTGGTTGCTAACCATTTCCCCTTGGATTACAGGGGCTTCATTCTGCTCTCTGTCTTCCAGCTCAGCAGGCTTGGTACCCTGAGAGCAATTGGTCTTACTATTAATGACTGAGGCAAAGGCAGCATTAAATACCTCGGTCTTCTCCTCATTCTTTTTCACTGTTTTCCCCCACATCCAATAAAGGATGGAGATTCTCCCTAGCTCTCTTTTTGTTAATGTATTTATAGAAACATTTTTTATTGTCTTTTACCACAGTAGCCAAATTCATCTAATTTCAAATGCTCCAATATTGCAGAGGCAAAGATGTGGTAAACAAGTATCAAGATCTAACCCACTTCACTGTCTATAGCCTAAAAACCAATACTTTTAATTATATATAGAAATCAAGTGAAACCAATATAGATCACACTGTCACTTACCTGAAGCCAAAACTGTGAGAAGAATTACCAAATAGATTAATAGACATGGTCTATGCAATCTGTAGTTAGAATACTCTTAAAAAGTACAAGTGCATTTCAAAAGGCCAGCATTCAAAGAAACAATATCTGGCATCAATACATACAGGTATTTTCTCAGGTTTGATATTCCCCTGCTTGGTGTACACAGATGTCTTGATGGTCTGACCCAGTAGGGCAGCTATTTAGTCTAGTGCTCTGTTTCCAACCATGGCAACAGGATATGCTGTTTCAGTATAGTGAACAAGCCTGACTGTTATTTGTGGCTTGTTCTTGTGCTTCCCCACATTCAGTTACTGGATTAGGGAAGAAATATTAGTAGTCCCATTTTTTGCTTCCCCACACAACATTATAACACTAGCACTGAACATGCACGACAGATTCCCAGACAGATTTTACAACCGCAGACTAGTGGTAAAATTGAGAAGTCCAAAGTAAAATCTAAATGCAGAAAAGATTTACTATGGAACCAGTACAAAATATGGGAAGTTTGAGACACAAAGATACTTTCTACTCCAGTGCAGAAAATACAAAAAGAAAGTGTGAAAGATATTACAAATAAAATCTTCCTCAAAAAAGAGGCAGAATAATATTTTATCTTAAAGGAAAAAAAAAAAAGTAGAGATGGCATCATGCTTTAAAGTAGCTAGATCAAGAACTGATGACAATGAACACACAAAATGACAAATTAATACAGAAAGACCTTCAAAAATTGCTTACCCTTACTGTGAAGGGATCTTTCCTACTTCTGGCAGATACCCACGAGCTTTATCTCTTTTTCCACACATGAACAATGCTTGCATAATTTGACATGTGAAATCTGAAATTGAAGTCTAGCATGTTTTGTAAAGGTAATAAAATTCCAGTGGCACCAAATAGAACAAATGAGTTTCAACCAGTTTAATCTTTATTTTAAGATGAGATCTATATCTCACTATAAAAATTACTGGTTATGCAAATTAGCCAATCAATATTTGGTAAGTATTAACTGTTAAAATATGTCCCAGAGTCAAATTTTTTTTAGAATCACTCCCAAAATAACATACTAAATGATGAGAAGTAAATTCTCAATGTACATTTAATAATATATTGTGAATTCCTTGAACAGTTCTGAATTTCAGTATAGTTACCAAACATGGTTTGTGACTTGTCTCAATCATCACCACCAAGAACAGCAATGCTGTAAGATTCCAAACTAAGCAATGATAAATTTTGTCAGTACATCAATGAAAAAACTTCAATGACAGCCACATAAATCTTCGATACTGCAACACTGCCTTCAGCAAATAGAGCCAATATTCCAGCATTAGTAGTCTTCCTGGATTCCAGCAACAGCTCTGAAAACAGTACTTTTCACATCCAATCTACACCTAAAGATTGCAATCTATCCCTGACACATGATAATGGCCATACTGGGTCAGATCAAAGGTCCATGCAGTCCACAGTCCTTTATCCTGCATCTCATTTGCTTTTGGTCATTGGCAGAGTAGGGAAGAAAAAAAGCATGTATATAGCAATACTTTCCCAGGATACTCTCCTACCCTTGTAATAACTTCTGGCTCAGGAATTTTATTATATATTACCATGAAATATATCTGGGAATGTGACTGTTAATCTTAAAATAATGATGGAACCATAAGCACCAGCTAAAACTTGTGGTTTATAATGTGAATGACAGCCCACATATTTAGAACTTTCCAGGCCAAGATAGGCAACTGATAAACCACAAACCAGAAGCAAGCCTGGCCTCCAGTTAAATTCAGAACAGGGAAGCACAGCATATACGTGGACCTTCAAGAATGTGGCATATGGAACAGGAATTGTATGCCAAGAGGCTCATACTTACTCTTGATCTGCTATCAATTCCCGTGCTACATGGGCTCCAAATTGCTTAGCATGGCACATATTTTGCAGCCCTTCTCTAAACATTAAGAATACTGCAAAAACAGAAGATTACTTGGATTCAGGAGAAACAAATGCTCAAATTCAAGGCTTTAGTAATGATTTAAAGACCACTTTACAACAGGTGATCAATTTACTATACAGTCCATCTCAATTTCTGAATATGAGGCTTATAATAATCATATTCCATTAACACAAGGAAATCATTCTTACACCTCCATCCACACCTCAAATAAAAATTAGACTATTAAATAACTGAAATTTCTCTTAGTATAGGATCTAATCCTGGAATACACAAAAAAGACCATGAAACATAAAACGCATGCTTTACCTATCATTTGTTTACATTAATCACACATTCAGAATATTAATCTATACATGCATTGGAGGCTAATTGTATGTAATATAAATTAGCCTTCACTGACAACGTTTCCATAGAGCTACCGCTATTAATAGACATCCACAGTGGTAATCTAAAGCTAGCTTGATCATTTCAAAACTGGTCTGAAATATCAGTCTACCCAATAAAAAAAAAAAAATCAGCTTATTTTCAGGAAGGTTTTCCCGCAAAAGGTAGCTTATATACCTTGAAAAATTTTCCCCAAGAAATTATCCTCAGTATACTTCTCTTTATATCTGCAGCTACTTCTTCTGACTTCCACTTTCTAAAATATACTTTTGTTTTCTAGGAACTCTGTGAAAGTAAAACAGACCAAATACATGATTTTTATTTTATTTCAGCATGTACTGTAAAATACATCACAAAAAATAAAATTGGATAAGTTACTTTGGATTTTCAGATTATTACCAGAAGATATTTAAAAAAAAAAAAAAACAAAAAACAAAGAGAAGAGAGATTTGAAACAAATAGAAAGAGCAAAGATTTCTCAATTACTGCAAGTAGTATTATCCTATGACTTCACACACACAATTTTGAGGGAATAAATAATTGTCTATACACATGCAACCAAAGATAATTCTTTTTTCTTTTTTTTTTTTTTTTTTTAAGTTCTTAGAATTTCTTTTCTTATGAAAGTGCATTACATCAGGAAAATAGATAAATTCATTTATTTGTGAAATTTACACTTGATAAAACAAAAAGGAAGCCCATTAATAAGGAAAGGAAAAGCATGGGAGAACAAAAGATAATATATGGGAAAGACAAATTTAATAACAGTATTTTCAACAGACTGTAAGGAAAAGGAAACAAGTGGCAACCTGAGAAAGTGACTGACCAAGACACTGAAATTTCTCAAAACTTTCAAAATTCAAGCTGCAACTCTGACTATAGTCTAGGTGAAGTGAACTGAGAAAGAAGACTGGATCTTTGAAGTTGTGTGGGTTTTGGTGTGGTTTTGGCCTTTTTTTTTTTTAAATATATTTTTACATATGCGTGTGTGTATGTTTGAAAAATGGGCTTTGCATATAGCTTGTAATTACAAGCTAATCTATATAAGCTACATCCAGACCAACATAAGCATTCACATACAATCTCATACCAGTTTAAAATTAAATCTTTAGACAAGGCATTCTATATTTGTTTAGCCATATGCCCTTCTAAAAAAAAAAAAAAAAAGACACAAATTAAACAAAATTTAAAGAGAGACAGCCAGACTATGTAAAGGTAAAGAAAAGGGAACTGTTTTGCAGATCTCCATTATTTAAAACAAAGTACTTATAATGGTATGGTTATAACATTTTTTAAAAGTCTTACAATGGGTTAATTTTAGTTCATCTTCAAGCAGACATTATTTAGTATTCCTTTCTGGTTACTTAGTGACAGTCTAGAAACTAAGTGCTGCTTAAAACAAATACAAAATTTCCACTCTTCATAACCAATAATAGGAAAGACTAAGTGATGCTTACATTCAGCCACTGTAAAGAAACAGCAGCTATGCAAGCAAATTCAAAAGGATAAAAAAATGCAGCAGGCTAGAAGCATTACATAATTCACTAGAGTTTTAATAGCAGATACAAAAAAATCTTATGAGAAGTTCCAAAGACCAAGATTCAATTATGTAAGAGAAAGCCCACACCAGCAAAAAATTACAGGAGGAAAACATTATAGTAAATTTGGCTCCAGTCCTCCTATCACAAATACAAACCATGTAAAAACACCAGAACACCACTGGACAGGAACACTTTCTTCCCCCTTTTCAGGTTCAGACAGTCTCATGAAAGTGAAAGGCATGTTACCAATAACACCTAAAGACATTCAAGTTTTAAGCAAATGTTAAAGAACTGCATGTTGTAAGATGCCCCTGTCTGAAAATTCCATTTTAATAAATCAAATTACTGATTGGAGCCACTTAACGCAGACAAACTGTATCTTCTGCTCTCTGCACACAGACAATACACCCACCATTCTTCACTAAAAACTATACTATCACATATGTAAGAAGGGATAGTTTTTGTTTATCAATGTCTCCCATTTTCTCAACAGGCAATTTCAGGGGGAAAAAAGGACTCATGATTAATGCAGTTTAATACTATTCTGAATTGTATTTCTGCTTCTGCCAAAGAGCTCATACATAATGCTAAACAAATCACAAACTTTTCACAGGTTGTCCCTACTTGAAAGGTAATTGATTTTTCATTAGATCTTAATTACAGACATTTATTTTGATGCTTAAACTTAATTTCTTAACATTTCAGCTCCTCATGTTAACATAAATAACTTCCAAAACAATAATATGAAAAAATTTTGAAGTCATACCCGCAAATATGATTTTATGATGAGATGACAAGAATGCAAATTTCCCATCACATTAAGTCAATTAAAAGAAAAAAAAAAAAGAGACATTTTAGAAGCACCCTTGCTGATTTCTAAAAACTACTTCCAAAATTTCTATACACCACATACCATCACACACACATGAAGCTCTTAAAAATAGTGTCCTGGGACACTGTGGCTGGGACAGAGTTAATTTTTTTTCTAGTAGCTGGTATAGTGTTATGTTTTGGATTCAGTATGAGAAGAATGTTGATAACACTGATGTTTTCAGTTGTTGCTAAGTAGTTTTAGTCTCAAGTCAAGGATTTTTCAGCTTCTCATGCCCAGCCAGCAAGAAGGCTGGAGGGGCACAAGAAGTTGGGAGGGGACACAGCCAGGGCAGCTGACCCAAAGTGGCCAAAGGGATATTCCATACCATGTGATGTCAATGCCTAGTATATAAACTGGGGGGATCACTGCTCCAGAACTAACTGGGCATCGGTCAGCAAGTGGTGAGCAATTGCTTTGTGCATCACTTGTTTTGTATATTCCAATCCTTTTATTATTGTTATTGTCATTTTATTATTGTTGTTATTTTCATTATTATTTTCTTCCCTTCTGTCCTATTAAACTGTCTTTATCTCAACTCACAAGTTTTACTCTTGGGGTTTTTTTTGGGTTTTTTTTTCCTGATTCTCTCCCCCCTCCCACTGGGTGGGGGGGGGGAGTGAGTGAGCAGTTGCATGGTGCTTAGCTGCTGGCTGGAGTTAAACCATGACAGTCTAAAGTTAACTATCTTTTCTTGAACCCTGGAAACAAAGCTAAGAATTCCATTGCTTCACTATTAACAAAAGTTTCCAAAATAAATCTTTCTGCAGAAATGCTGCAGTGATCTAATGCAAATGTTACATAGCAGAAACTTGCAGCAAATTCACATACACAGTATTTTAGATCTTTCTATTCCTTAACAAAATGGTGAATACTCAACAATTCCCATGTCCCTCCTGCATAATAATCCTCCCTTCTTAAGTTTTCTAAAACCATTTTTATAATGTAAATAAATAAAAATAAATCAACACTATAATTAAGACAGTATTAAGTGGAAAGTCTTTTCTCTTAAGATAAAAAGCACATAGCAGTTTACTTCCTGCTGGAATGAGCATAAACTATCTTCTCTTGCTGCTGCCGATCCTTCCCTCCTTCCCTCCTCCCTCCACCCCCACACCCCACCCCCCCCGCAAAATAATTCCCCTTCCTTTTCCTAGACCCACTTCCCACACACAGAAGACGACTCCTCCCTGTGAAGGGATGACCTCATGCAGTTAATCCATCCTTGTATGCAGCAACTCCAGGCTTGCTGCCAGCTTTCTCTGCCTGAGAAAGCAACATACCTTCCTTCGCCCTGCTGATAGCTCAAAAAAACAACGATAAGCGGCAGCCGATCACTTTATACATTAAGAATCCAAATATCAACTAAAGAACCACCTTCTTTTGAAAGATTCAGTTGTGACAAAAAGTTATAGTTGTAGGAAAGCAGGGAAGGATCTTGGTGATAATTAATAAAGCCTTTGCTCAGTTTAAAAGTAACCTTGCATATAAGACAAACTTTTCCTTCAAAGAAATATCTTTGAAAGCTCAGCTCTTTTGGGGTTAACATTCCACAAAGGTTTACTCTAAACTTAACAGTACTGATAACCTGCTACAAACACATTAAAAAGGAATTTATAAAAGGAGAAATGCACAACATACACATCTCACCAACAATAATCATTATGGTAACTCAACCTATGGCATTAATTACCATTTGCTTTGACTGTGAACTGTTTAGAAGTATGAACTTTCCACCTTCTTGAGTCTTCCAAAGGCTAACACATGTATAGCAAAACATATCAGTAATTTCTTTTCTAGACAATATACCTTTATTATATATAACTTAATGTGTGCAATAATTAACTTAAAATAATATCCAGTAATTTCTTTTGATCTTAAATCAAAAAGTTTCAGATGTTGCCCAGGTTTTTCCTACATTGCAACTTGTTAAAAGAAACTACATTAAGATATAGCAGAATATCCAAGTCACTTTGTGTAGGTTTGTTACAAAGTGGAGAAAATTTATGTCAAGTATTTGGAAGATATTTTTTCTCACTGCATTTAGAAAGTCAGAAAACAGTCTAACTTGTATCAAAATAAAAAAAAACCACCCACACACAGATGTTCATGTAGGATGAGTCACTTCCAAGTCTGTATGTTTACATAAGTTTAAACAAAACAGAAACATATTCCAACACAAAAAGGTATCTTTAATGCCTTTCTATATCTTGTGCCCTCATATACCAACATGTCAGCATTTGGTATTCTTAAATACCAAACCCATGAACAGAAAACAACATGTTTACTTATAGCAGATTCAAAAAAGGCACATGAATAAGAAAGGGACTTTCTGGTGTTACTGTGTCAGCTATCTAGACAGCCTCCAAATCTATATTCGAAGTTAAGAAAGTCTCTAAGCTGTACAGAATTGCTAGAGGAAAAACAGAGCCTTATTTCCCCATTTATTTGAGGGGAGCCACGCATCATAAAGCTACAAGTGATGACTGGGGTACTCCCCTCCCCCTTTTATTCCCCACCCCACCCCCCGCAGCATTTATAGCCCAGCCAGTGTGCCTTGGTACACCAGGAGCAAAGCAAGGGAGATGCAGCTCTGAGGCCAGGCACAGCAGGAACCGAAGTGACTTGGCCCTTTCTCTCCCTTCATCCCCGAGGATGCCGCCAAGCCCGGGCCTCACATGCCCGGGGGCCCACTCGACCCACCACGCTACCAGCTACGCCAAGGCAGAGCCGCCACCAGGCAAGAAACACTCCCGACTACTCCCGCCACCGCTTCACCCTCAGAAGAAAGCGCGAGCTGTATCAAGTGCGCCCGGCCTGCAGGTAAATCAGCTCGCGGGGCCTACATGCCGCCGCCTCCCATGCCCCAGCCCCTTCGCGGGTGAGCAAGACACTGCGGAGTGTAGTCACATCCCACGCCAGCGACGGCACTCCTGGGATGTAGTCACCACCACATGCACCGCACCATACACAGGACCTACCTACCTACCTGACAAATCGAGACCCTCCGCCACGACTGGGGTCACAACCCCACCAGCATCACATGAGCAGAGCCAACGAATCAACGCCAGACTCACTTCTCCCCGTCAACCAATCTGGGCCCTCACCGTCCCTTGGTGACGCTCTGTGACTGGCGGCTAGTAAGTGAGGGAAGAGGCACTGCTGCTCCCGTTCCCCGGCTAGGAGGGAGGATGCAATTAGCTTCCGGGGGGGAGAGCCGCGGGCGGTGGGTGCTGTGGCGCCCCGCGGGGGGCTGAGACCTTTGAGGGGAGGCCAGGACAGACACCCCTCGCTCGCGCCTGTGGACTGCGTTCCTAGGGCCACCGCCCTGCCCTCGGCTTCTCGCCACTGAACTCCGGTGCCTATTGCTCTTGCTTGTTAAAGAGCAGAGTAACCAAAAGGCGACGATGGTGCGAGTGGTTGGGGGCCCGGCCCGTTAGGCCCTGCGGAAGCCAGGCAGTGCAGCGCAGGCGGTTTGTCCACTCAAAGTGCAGCCCCTCGGCCGGGGCGCTAGCGGGGCAGTGTGGTCAGGCTACAGATGGTGTGGCAAAGCCACCAAGGGTATTGCTACAGATACTTGTAAGGGAGAAAGAGCCTAATACCCGTTCACAGCTGTTTCTGGCATAATTTACTATGCATGGTTAAACTGTTGTGGCTTTCTGTGCCCATCAAGCACTCTAACAAGAGGTAGATATTGGAATTATATATATGTAATACCTATTATGTCAGAACCTGTGGTATACCACCAACTGCCAGCCCAAGCAGTGATGACAGTAGCTCCCAACACTGCAGTGTCAGATCAGAATGAATATGTAGCTGGGTGCCAGGGTGACCTGACAATATCAACCTCAGCAGCCACTTCTGGTTCTTTTCTTTCTGTAGGCAGAAATGCAGAATTTTCAGCAACTACCATACCATCAGAGGCTGATTGCTCTCATACAACAGGTCAAGCATAGGAGTGACCTTTGAGATGCTTAAAAGCCATATGAGATGAAAAGTCAAGTCTGCCATGCTCTCTGTAATCAGATTCATATGGACAAACATTCCTAAAATTTCCCATTAAAATGTGTGAAAAATCACTGTTGAATATAAAGTCACCTGTGCATTAAAAAGTGCTCTTAAAATCTACCAGTGCTGCAAAACAATGCATCACTTTTTTTTTCTAAATGTTTTTAACTATCTTTATAATCTCTTTAATCACTTTTGACTTTTCCAAACAGTCTCAAAAATATTTTTTGTATCCTGATTTTAGCATCAAATGTTGCCACCTTCAAAAGTTAGTGGAGAATGGAAACAGAAGATTTGATTCAAACTTTATTAACTGGTGAGGAACATTTACATAATTAAAATGTTAAAATATAATGTACACCAAGTTTAATATGTTTGTATAATTTTTCTGCTATTTAGTACTTGATGATGGAATGTAGGTGAGAACATAAAAGAAATGTAAGAGACAAAAATATGGCAAAGCCTGAGAAAATAACTCATGGACATTGCAGCTTATGGAGAGAGAAAAAAGTCTGATGTTTTGTTATCTAGAGAATTTAGTATCAGGAACGGGTAACAAGAAGCAGCAAAAAAGTTGAGCTATTATTGTGACACTAACTTAAGAGGTTGGGGAAACATTGCATGAATATTAGTGTTCTGTAGTCTCTTTTTAACAAGCTCTGTTTTAAGCAAAGAATTAAATTTAATTAAGAAGTAGTAACAAGGTCCAATATTGCAATGCATTCCATGCATAAGAACATAAGAACCACCATAACAGGTTAGATTAGAGTTACAGACAAGTACCTTGTTTCAAGTAGCGGCCAGTAGCTGGTATTTCGGAAGGAGTCTAAAAAACAGGACATGGGCAGAGCAATCCTATTCCAATCCAGGACTTAAGCTACAACTTGTTTCTAGACCATCATGTTTAAAAAACACTAGTGAAACTATGCTGTGTGCACTCATATGGCTGTGTTTTTTAAACCACTGTGCTTTTTTCTTCCTTATGGAAGTCTTATGGAAACCATTTCCTTTATTTACTTATCAGGTGAAAAAAAAGCAAGCTTCCTTCTGTACTTCCTCCATATGCACCTCATTGCAAGATTGGGATCTAAAATTAGAAGCAAATTTGCGTAAGATTAAATACACAATGGAGACAAATAACCAAAAGCTGTTATTTGATTTGCAGTAAAAAGTGGGTTTTTTAAGATGTAATTTATCATTGAATACATTTCAATAATGTTATGTTTGGGATAAAAATATTAATTTAGATGCAAATACAAAATTCAACATAAGAAATCATCAATTACAAGGTTTTATGAAACATGCAGGTGCAGACAGCCTTATTCAGTCCTGTTTCAGCTATACTCAAAGATTATATCCTATTGTATTGGGCAGATAACTTGTAAGTCAAGTTGTACACATGACTAAAGAAGATATTTTATGATTATGTCTATGGTTTGGTAATTTAGCCAGCCTTGATAGTCTTGAACCTGATGAGAACCAGTAGAAGCTGCTGTGAGGTTAGAAGAATCTCTCTCCTTTAGTTTTCCAATTAGAGTTTTAAAAATGTACCAAAAGAACAAGCTTGACTTTTGAGGAAGAAAGGATTGCTTGTTTCTTTTTGTAATTAGTTGTTTTCAAACCCTTTGTATATTTATTAAATGGAGGGGAAAAAAAGGGTAGGCCTATACTGTGGTCACTGCAGTATCATGTAGAAATATGCAAGCTAGTCTGAAATTTAATTTCATTTAGAAATTGCAACCAATAATTGAATAGGAAAAACATTGAAAGTGTATTAGCACTTGCAATTAAAAGCCTAAAGTAACAACTTTATTCCTGACAGGTTGCAGATGCTAATCCTCTCCTCTCTTCCCCACCCCAGTCTTCTTGCTCTGAACACATTCCTTTCCCACTCAGACCCATACATGATTTCCTCTGCCCCAGTCCTACCTGGCCTGAGACAGGGCCCATAAGTTCATTAACATCAGCACCTTAAATCAGCTAGTTTGGACAACTGTAGCAGTCAAGCATCGCTTCAGACATCATTGCAAAATACAGAATCTGCCTGAGAAACTGAGTAAGCATATGAACACATGCTGAGTTCTGGGGTGCAACACCTCAACACCTACCAAGCAGAATGCTTCATGGCTGAACTAGTTGAAGTAATAACAAATGTCTAGTAGAAATACCAGAAGAATCAAATTTATTATTCTGATTCTGTCTTCTCTTCGCACATGACTCATCTTCTGTAAAATTCCATGCTTTCATTTTTGCAAGCTCCCTACTTACTAAAGGAAGAATCTTTAGTCTTTCTATCATATTCTATTCTCCCACCACTGTGACCCTAGAAATCCCAAGGGATTTGCTCCAAACATAGCAAGAGTCTTGTCTTATTCAGTTAAGCTCTAGGTTTCAAGAATCCTTTCTTTTTTGTTGCCTGTCTATAATTCAGTCAGCACATTTTCATGATTTTGAATGGTTTTTTCCTACCTTCATCTAATTTATTTTTGTTTATGGTTCATTGCCTTAGATTCCTGAATGCAAGATGCAAGTATCTGTTTTATACTGAGACAAGGGCAGTCAAAGAATCTCAGTAGACATAATAAAGGGGGGTGAAAGATGATGTTTAGTGCTTACATTGTTGAAATTAGCTGAGGTAGAGACAGTCCTTGATAAGAAGAGCTGGTGCCAAGAACCAGCCAATGAGGTAAATACAGTCCTTGATAAGAAGCAGGAGCAGGCCCCAAGAGCCAGCTAAGACTGGTCTTGTGGCTTGGGTGTGTTGAGGATTTCTTGGCTGGGCGAGGGCATGTGAGCAATCCAGCCGTTAGGTGGGAAGGAAGCATAAGTTTACAAAGTGCAGGAGCAGACAAGGACACTGTGCCCTTGTACACTGGGGAAAAGGAAGATAAGAAGAGCCTGACCAGCAACTCCTGGATGCCGAAGAATGAGATAAGTAACTGCTGAACACCTCGTGAAGAAGCTTGCACAGCCAATAGAGGATAAGATAGTGTCGCATGAACTGGGGTATTGGACCAATTAGAGTATTGTATAAGGCGCGTGCACAAGCACATAAGGTATATAACTGTGCTAAAAGTTGTAGTAAATGGACCTCACTTGATCACGTTGGTCTGTGCGTGATTTCCCCTGTAGATCCTCCGCAACATTTGGCGCCCGAACAGGGACCCTCAGATCAGCACTTTATCGTCTCTATGGGAATTTCTGGTGCAGCTGAACCGACGAGGAAGTGAAGGAGCTGGCCGAGAGTGTTCCTGCTGCCCTGGCAGGACGGCAGAAGCTTCAGCCAAGCTGGGAAGCACGACGTGAGCTTCAGCTGAGCTGGGACGCATGTAAGTTTGAATCTCGCCCTGAGCTGGGAAAACGAGGAGACGCGCGGAAGCTTGAACCTCACTCTGATTAGGTGAGCAGTCGGAGAAGGAGATGGGGTTGGACAAAAGGCAGGAAGCAGTCCTAAAGCTCCTTCGTAATTTTCTCCCTGAGAGAGGACTGAAATTCGATAGTTCTGTGTTAAAGGGGTTACTTTTATGGGCCTGGGAGAAATAACTTATCCTGAATGTAAATGTCGCATTTGAAGAAGCGACCTGGGATAATATAGGCAAGGCACTGTGGGACGCTGCTAACTGCAAGGGGGGTAAGGTAAAGGAGATGAAAAAATACGCAGCGCTCAGGAAAGTAATTAGAGACATGCTGGAGACAATGAGGGCGGACCGGGAGGTAGCCGCCGCTGCCCGCGCGGCCAGCCGTGACCCCCTCTGCTGCCTCCACGGCTGCCGCGTCAGCCTACCCCGCTGGAGTTGGGGGGACATTCTCTACACAACTATCTCCACCCCCCCTGACATCCATTTCTGTTAACGCTGAGACGCCTGCACAGACGCAGCCTTTGCCTATACCCAGCCAGGCCGTTGGTGCCAAAAAAATTCCCCCGTCTGTTACTCCACAAGAAAGAGGGGAATTAGGGGAGGCCGATTGTTGCCCGACAGATCCGAACCCGACAGATTCGGGGGTGAGGGAACCATCTCCATCGGGTAGTGCGATGGAAGAGCTGAGGGAGGTGGTGAACCAATTACAAAAACTGACAGTACGGTCGGAAGAGCTCCTAAGGGAGGTGGTGCACCAATTACAAAAAATGGCAGTACGGTCGGGAGAGCCAGAAGTGAGGGAGAAAGGATCCTCCCGAAAGGATGAACCGAGAAGGCAAGAGAATGAAGATTCTGGCCGTGTAGCAGTCCCGCTTCCGCCACCCCCTCCGCCCCCTCCCTCGGCCCCTCCCCTCCCGCCCCCTCCCTCCTCCCCTCCCTCTCCGCCCCCCCCTCCGCCCGTTTGCAGCGGCGCGTGTCAGCCGGCCACGGAGCGGCTGCCGCCAGCCGCGGCCGCGGCCGGCCCCCGGGCAGAACCGTCGGCGCCACCGCCCGTTCATCCATCCCGCCTCTCGGGGCCAGAGACGGTAACACCAACCGCGCCCGCGATAGACGCGGAGCCGCTTGTAATATCCGCTGCAGAAGAAAGGCAGAGACATTGGAGGGGTGTAATAAAAGATGCCATTATAGAAGGGACTATGCTCCAAGCATTCCCAGTTATTGCATCAAATGGACAGAAAAATGTGAGGCGTTTGACTGGAAGGTCATTGAGAGATTAAGGAATGCTGTAAGTCAGTACGGAATCAAATCTGCGTTAACTCACCAAATACTGCAATTCATTTTTTCTGTTGATACGCTGATACCTGAAGATATTAAACAGCTAGCGCAGTTGGTTTTGACACCTGCCCAAATGTTAGTGTTTTTCCGGCAGTGGGAGACATTCTGTGATAGGGAACAAGCAACACCACGACAAGAAACAGATCCCTTATGGGGAGTAACCACGCAGATGCTGACGGGTACTGGACCCTTCGCATCAGGGAATGTTCAGTTACAATGTGTCACTGAGGTTCATCATCTATCACAGATGTTGGCGTATCAAGCTTTTCTTACCATACCAGACAATATGCACAGCCATGCTTTTACCCAGGTGAAACAGGAGTATAACGAACCTTTTGCACAGTTTATTAATAGACTGCATAGGGCAATCTATGACCACCCTGACATGAACGACAGCATGAAAGAAAACATGTTCAAAATACTCGCTTTTGAAAATGCTACTGAAAAGACACGCAAAGCATTGTGTAATTTGCTGAAAAATGCAGACGCCGTTGATATGATAGAATACATGGATCGATCAGTGAACTCACAGAAAGTAGCCTATGCTGCCACAGTTCTACAAGGAGCTACAAAGATGCACAAGGCCAGTAAGACACCCTTGGTCAAGTGTTTTAACTGTGGCAAACGTGGTCACATTAGGAGCAAATGTACAGGTACTGTTAACAGTAAGTGCTGCAACAAGTCTAAGAAAGATAACCATACCACCAAGAATACAGGAAGCAGGGAAAATTCACACCGACTGCGAAGGCCCCTCACGCAACGACACCAATGCAAGGGGCTTGGGCTGCCAGCCCTCAGGCAGCCTCGCAACCACCAGATCCGCCACTGCAGGAAGCTCCGGAGTGGATGTGGAAACCGCAGTACACATCCAACATAAAGGGACCATTGGGGTTTGGACTTAGTGCATTTTTAATGGGGCAATCTTCAACAGCTCTAGGAGGAATTCTGGTAGTCCCAGGGCTTATTGATGCAGATTATTGTGGGACTGTGAAAAAATTATGATTCATGTTTTAATCCCTCCTGTTTCTATTCCTAAAGGTACCAGAATAGCACAATTAGTTCCATTCAGGTCGTGTGTTCCAAACCCAGGTGAAGTACAACGTGGAGATGGAGGATTCAGCTCCACAGGGAAACCGCAGGTATACTTTGCCATGGACACAACAAGAGGTAAACCAGAAAAGGTAGTGCAATTGGAAGGGCCTAATGGAGTTATCGTCAAGAAACCAATGAAAACCAATACAGGAGCTGATGTTACGATTATTTCACAATGCATTTGGCCTCCATCATGGCCATTGATCAATCCAAATTTTGGTATTGCAGGGATGGGGGCACACAAGCCACCTTAGTAAGTCAGCTACCGATTACCCATTTGTGTTCCCCGACGGTGAACACGTTAAGATGCGTCCGTATATCATGACTACCCCAACTGAATTGTTTGGCCTCATAGGCCATGATTTATTGAGCCAAATGAAGGCAATGTTAGTGACCCATCCTTTTAGGAGCGGTCACTGAGGTGTAGCCAATCCTGAAAATTAGCTGGAAAACAGATGACCCTGTTTGGATTGATCAGCAGCCGCTAAATTCTGAAAGGCTGCTAAAAATACAAGAGTTAGTTGAGGACCAATTGAGAGCGGGACATGTTGTTCCTTCTACTAGTCCATGGAATACACCAATATTTACCATTCCCAAGAAAAGTGGGAAATGGAGACTGTTACATGATCTCAGAGCTATGAATGCGGTGATGCACAGTATGGGAGCCCTGCAGCCAGGTTTGCCGTCTCCCGTTATGCTTCCAGAAGAATGGGATTTGTTAATTATAGATCTAAAAGACTGTTTTTTCACCATTCCCTTGCACCCAGATGACGCTGAACAGTTCGACCAATTGGTTGCAGCGGCATGGGAGCCTCCTCCAGGGAATCGTTTTCAACAAAGCACGGCAATCACATGCGTTCTTGCACCAACCCACTAGTATGTTAGCAAAGCAATTTGACTTACCACTTACTGATGCCCAAGGTATCGTTAAAGCATGCCCCGATCGGCAAAAGGAAGGGCTGGGCTTGGGCTGTGGGGTTAACCCATGAGGTCTTTTGCCATTGCAGTTGTGGCAAACGGATGTCACCCATGTCATGTGGTTTGGTGCAAAGCGTTCTGTGCATGTGTGTATTGATACCTATCGTGCTGCCATGTGGGCCATGGCACGAACTGGAGAAAAGGCCTTACATATTGAATGACATCTTCACGCTTCTTTTGCAGTGCTGGGCGTGCCTAAAGAAATTAAGATGGACAACAGCCCAGCCTATGGTTCTACACGATTTGCTCGATTTTGTAATTTGTGGGGAATTCACCACGGTACCGGTATTCCACATCTTCCCACAGGACAGGCTATTGTCGAATGGGCCAACCAGACCCTAAAGAACATGCTGCAAAAACAAAAGGGGGGAACCCAGGGCTTACTCCCAGAGGAACGATTGGCCAAAGCCTTATTTGTGCTAAATTATCTTAGATTGACAGGTGATCACAAAGACCCACCAATGGTAGTGCATCATGTTCTTTTACAGGCAGAAAGGATGCAACAAAGTACGGGAATCATGGTAATGTATAAGGACCCAGAATCCGGGAAATGGTGCGGATCAGCAGAAGTAAAACTTACTGGGAGATCCCGGCTAAGTGGGTCAAGCCATGGCTTCGCACTGATGCTGGACCCGGAATTGTCCCAATGGCAACTGGCATGGCACCAGCGGGTGCTGGAGCCACTGATCCGGCAGATTCCGACTAATAGAGTATCACTTGTAGAGGACTTAGAACAGTGTGCCTTATTGTATATAGAATTTGCTTTAGGTAAAAAGTGTGTTAAGCATAATTTGATTAAACATAGTGTGATTACGGGAAGACAGCGTGGGGTAAATGTAAAGTTAGTTAAAGCCAAAATCAGGGGTAAGGTCTATTTCCATTAATAACCTGGGAACGAGGTTGATTGTGTTTCCACAGATACAGGCCCACAACGGACTCCTGTTCGATTTGCACGACCATCATCATCTGGAGCATCATAGATGATGTGGCAACATGAATACTACCTCAGCCGAAAACTAATGTATAGGTCACCTTGGCTAACATAACAGGTCAAGATTCTCTGTGCATCGCAACCGCATCACAAAGCCCATGAACCAATAGACAAGATGGCTATGACTCGTGCAGCGCGCCTGGCCAGCGAGCACATGCGTCATAGATTGCAACAGAGGCGGACTTTTGGCACCCGCTGGCCACGTGTGCTAAAACCCGTTCCTCTGCAAATGTATAAATACCGGGATTTTCCAAAGAGCATCGGGCTGGTGTACGGTGAGGCCATCGTTGCCTCTGTGGGGAAGCCCACGGAAAGCTGGCACCTACCGATTGCTGGGCTGAGTTCGTGGAGCAAGATGGCACAAGAATGTATGGATGGTTCATCTTCCTCATAGTCCTCATGGTCTGGTTCACTAGGGGTAATGGGTTGGCTCAAAGAATTATGGGCATTGTTGTAGTTATTGTGATTTTAGCTATTGTAATAATTTTACCTTGTTCAGCTTGTTAAGAAAAAAATGGCATCCCAAGTTATTACGCAAGCCTAGATTGCTCAAAAACAAAAAGGGGGAATTGTTGAGGATTTCTTGGCTGGGCGAGGGCATGTGAGCAATCCAGCCGTTAGGTGGGAAGGAAGCATAAGTTTACAAAGTGCAGGAGCAGACAAGGACACTGTGCCCTTGTACACTGGGGAAAAGGAAGATAAGAAGAGCCTGACCAGCAACTCCTGGATGCCGAAGAATAAGATAAGTAACTGCTGGACACCTCGTGAAGAAGCTTGCACAGCCAATAGAGGATAAGATAGTGTCGCGTGAACCGGGGTATTGGACCAATTAGAGTATTGTATAAGGCGCGTGCACAAGCACATAAGGTATATAACTGTGCTAAAAGTTGTAGTAAATGGACCTCACTTGATCACATTGGTCTGTGCGTGATTTCCCCTGTGGATCCTCCGCAACATGGGTGAATACCAAGAAATCATTGAGCCTGCGCAAGGAAAGAGGTTACTAGCGGTGACGAAGAGGAGTCATCTATCTTCATCTCTGCGACCACCAGATGACCACCATAAACTGGCACTGCGCAGGCGCAGTTGGGAGGAGACTATGGAAATGACCTCTCAGAGCTAATTTTAATATGAAGCGGGGATAGGTCATGCATATATATAGGCGTATTGTGAATATGTAATACCTGACTGTATAAACTTGAGGTGAACTGCCGAGTCGGGCACGCACAACTTTGGTGGGACTACCCCTGTGCTGCCCAGCGCTGAATGAACATACCTACTTTACAATCCCTTGATCCTCAACAAGGGCATATGAATTCTTTCCTTTTCAGTTAGATTTGCTGCAATTTCTTAATGAGTTAGGTATAAATGAATATTTCTAAACTATTGCATAACTTGGAAAAAAATGCAGTTAACTTTTTTACTCATTCTTTACCTTTCTAACATGTCTTCTATTTGCTATTGCTTTTACTATAAAGAAATACAGTAAAAAGGTTTAAATGACTACACAAAAGTTTTAAATGCCTACACAAAATGTGTATAAAAGCATTGGAGCTTTTGTGCCAGATATAGAATGCAATTACTACTGTTATTATTATGTATGAAAATTAATCTGATTCTTCTATTACACATCTAGAGAATAACATCATAATACCCAGGCATGCTGAAGCAATAAAAGTAAGAACATGTGAATACAGAGCAGAGCAAACACCTGAAGTTTTTCTTTTCACTTTTGCCATAGACATTCTATTGGACTTGACCAAAACTCTCTCTCTGCCTCAGTATCTCTATCTATAAATGGCAACATTAATACTTTCCTTGAGGTATTGCACTGAGTTTGCGTGGCAAGGTTTTGGTAGCTGGGGTCTTGTGTGGATTGTCCAGCTCATAGTTCACAAACAAGTTTCACCATGTCTAGTGCACACAGGCAACTCATGGGGGGTTACAAAAGTGACCCAGCCTTGGATTGCCTTGAGGCCCTGTCTCTGTGCAGAGACGATTCACGGGGAGCTGTCTAGACAGCTTAGCCCTGGGTTGTCTGATAAACCCTAAACTAAACAGGGTGTTGGCTGTGCCATTCAAAGAACCAAAACCTGAACCCAGCCTTGAAATCCCTTAACAAATAGTATGCCCTGAGTTTCAATCCAACCACTATTCAGTTGCCTGAGGAAGCAAAGTAAAAAAAAACACAAACAAAAAAAAACACTGGAGGGTTTCTGTGGACACACAGTCGCAAGAGCATTCCAGACGCCTTTAGAAGACTTTGAACAGAATAAACAAGAAGACAAAAAAGAAAGATGCCAATTAAAAGAACACAGGTGCGCTTTCCACGATAAAGGGAACTTGGCACAAAGAACCTCAATCCGGCAGTTTATCTTGACCAATTAGACTGAGACAAGTTTCACGTGTTTAAGTTGATATAACTGCAGGGTTCGGCGTCCGGAAGATCTCGCGATGTTACGGAAAGATAGAGGGTTAGTCGCAGCCCTATGACACACCTGTAACCCCGCCTGCCCTGGTTAGTATAAAAGGAATTAACTGCGCAGTAAAAGGCGGAAGTTGGCGCTCGTACTGTGTGTGTGTTATCTGTCTCTTCCCCTGGTCCCGGTCGACCAGTGATCTAATCGCAGCACCTTGATATGTAGCGAACGCTACATAGTGGTGACTCCGACGTGATCGGTCGCACAGGCGACGATGGAACTTGCGCAGGTGATTAAGGTATTGAAGGTGTTAGCTAATGAGGTGGGTGCCCGCGGAGCGATTAGGAGGGGCCCCACGGGCGAATGCATCCAATGGATGCTGCGCCGGGGAGGTATTGGTTCTCCCAGAGAAGTTTTAAAACCCCCAAAATGGGGAGAGATTCGGGAGTCTTTGCTCCAATCTGCGCTCGGGGGCGAGTGCAGGGCTGCAGAACGATTACAAACTTGGGGAAAAGTGGAGAGGGTGGTTACGGAAGAACAGAAAGCCGGGGCGTGCTGCTTGGCGGCGCGAGCTGCTTTGTTTGCGGATGAGGCGCCGCCTCAGGAACAGCGGGAGACGGTGCCCTCGGGGACAGTGAGTCAGACTCAGACGGAGTGGGTGGTCGTTGAGCGGGGCTCGCAGACCGATCTCTCTCTGATTAAGGGCGGGGACGCGGGAGGTGCGGCGGAGACCGAGGTTTTTCCTATTGAAACGGCACCAGCGGGGCCGGGTACGCCCCCCCCCCTCGGAAGTTTCCCTTGGAAGAATTACGGCGGGTGGTTCGGAAGGGCTTAGAGGAATGCCTCTTGGACTGGGTTCCAGGCAGGGATGTTAAGGGATATTTATACTGTAAGTTGAGAGAGTGGGAGGAACGGCCACCCGCGGAGGGAGCAGTTAGGAGGCTGCGGGGGTTGGAGACGGTGGCAGAGGAGGAAACACCCCCCCTGTGAGGGAAATCAGGCGTCCTTGCTGGGAGAGCGGACTGAGCCTCCCGGGATTGAGCCTCCTGTGCCTGCTGAGCCTAAGTTTACTGCGCCTTTGCCGGAACGTGTTAAACCCTCGTCTGGGTCCTTGCGGAAGTGGCGCGAGGTGCCAGCGCAGGGCAATTCCGATAGTTCTGATGAGGAGAAGGGGGGTGGTGCAATACGGAGGCCGTCAAAACCTGCGCCACAGACTCAAATAGAGGAGGGACCGAACATTTTGCAGAGAGTACAGGGTCTGTTGCGGAGACTTGAGGGGGTCATACAGAATGCGGAGCGTGCAGTGCCGCTAGTGCCCCCCACACAGGGGGCCGGGGATGGCCAGGAAGAGGGCACCTGAGAGGGCACAGACTGGCGACTGATTGCCAAAGAATGTTGCCTTTCAGGGGTGCAGTTTCAGCCGGCCGTTCTCCCTATTCGGGCAGCGGCGCGGGGAGGGTATGAGTGGACACCTTTTGATGTAAAGACCGTTCGGGAACTCGCGAGTACTGTGCAGGCGCATGGAGTGAATTCCGCGCAGGCGCTCACTTTGTTCGAATGTCTGCTTTCAACGCCTGTTGCGCCCTTTGGTGTGATGCAGCTGAGAGGGGTGCTGCCCCCATCATTGCTGTTGTTGTTTAAGGAGGAATGGTGAGCTCAGTGCCTTAAGGTCGTGACTGATGCTCAGGACCCTGGTCACCATCTGGCGGGAGTGACCATGGAGCAACTCATGGGGGAGGGGCAGTTTGCGACACCTCAGGCGCAGGCACAGGGCATGCGCGGGCGTGACTTTGTGGCAGTCGCGGCTACCGCCTTGGCCGCATTTAAACGTGTCGCGGCTATGGACAGAGTAGATCCCCCTTGGGTGAAGATCCGTCAGGGGATTGCCGAGAGGTTTACAGCCTTTTTAGATCGGCTTCAGTTTGCTGTACAGGCCGTGAACCTTCCAGAAGCGGCTAAGGAAGCGGTTGTGGTTGAGTGTGCTAAGGCTCAAGCCATCCCGCAGACCGCAGTGATTCTCTCTCATTTGTCAGCGGGCTCATCGCTGGGCGAAATGATATGTCACGTACTGGAAAGGGAGCAACAACAAGAATCGTGTCCGGTGGCGGCGCCTTTGAAGCAAGTTTTGCAAGGGGGTACAAGTGCCTGTCACCGATGTGGGGGTAGGGGCCATAGAGCGAGGAATTGCGCAACCAGACCCGGAGGGTTGGCTCAGGAGGTGGGGGCCGGCAACCTCTGTTGTTGGAGATGTGGTAAGCCCGGACACAGAGTTCGAGACTGCCGTGTACCCGGGGCCCAGCAGGGGGCTCCGTGGTATGCAAAACAACGAGAACCGATGTCGGGAAATGAGATGGGGGGAGGGGTGGGGTCCGGGCTCTCCCCTTTAAATTTTGTACAGGACCCAGTGACAGCAACTCAGGATCAACTGGTGCTTCCGTGGAACTGCCCGCTGAGAAGGAGGGACAGGTTCAGGGCAATGTAACAACCGTTCCGGCAGTTGTTCCTGTTGCCCAAATAGCGTTGACCATGGAAGATCGTGAGCAGTTTGCCCTCTCTATCCCGGAAAGGAACAATCAAGCGCCCATGCAACGGTATCACTGGAAAATGTTCCCCCAAGGCATGAAAAATTCACCAACTCTGTCAGACCGTGGTGTCTGCTTTACAGGGTGCATTAGCAGGGTTTACGGGGACAATAGTGGGACATGAGGTCCATCCTTGTGGGGAGATCTTGCATGCCTTACCCATTCTTCCAGCACAGCAGGTGGTGAAACACCCTAATAATGAGTGCACAATTTTTACTGACGCATCCTCCAAGACCAGCAAAGCCGTTTGTGTTTGGAAAGAAGATGGGACATGTCACCAAGTAGACTATACTGAACCAAGTCGCTTAGCACAGTTTTTGAGGACCACGGCAGTGACCATGGCATTGTTACGTTGGCCGGCAGAACCCTTAAATGTGGTCATGGATTCACTGTGTGTATATAAGCTTTTGGTTGCAGGGGAATGGGCACTAGCCTCTTCTACGGAGATAGCCGGTATGCTGCTGAACGCCTTGCAGTTATGTAGTGCACCCGTTTTCCCTACTCATGTTACCAGTCACTCTGGTCTCCCTGGACCATTAGCTGAAGGGAACAGCCGTGCTGACCAGGCAGCACAAGCGCTGTTGGCTGTTGTTGGTGATGATAACATTACGCCAGCAAGGGCATGCGCGATGACGTTACACCGCCTTTTGCATTGTGGTCCATGAGGCCTGGTGACACTAACGGTTATTTCTCGTGCTGAAGCCAAAGAAATTGTTGCAGCTTGCCCTCATTGTGCCCAAGGACCCCTTTGGGAGGCTGGGGTCAACCCTCGTGGTTTGTGGCCAAATCAGATCTGGCAAACAGATATTGCAGAATATGCTCCTTTTAAGCCACGGCAGCATTTACATGTTACAGTAGACATTTATAGTAGATGTATTTTTCCTATACTGCACACTATATGGAATAGTTTGGCAGTTATACAACACTGGTGTGTTTGCATAGCTCAACTAGGTATTCCGCAACAGACCAAGACAGACAATGGTGCACTTTTTACTGGGGAAAAGGTGGAATGGTTTTGTGCAACCTGGGGTATTAACCTTATACATGACATCTCTTGTAATGGCAATGGCCAGGCCACTGTAGAACGAGCACATCGAACCTTAAAGACCTTGCTCGATTGGCTTAGGGAGGGGGAGCAGGAGGAGCCCTCCTGGTTACAGGATAATGTACCTGTTCTCCGTATACAGCATCATCTGTTAACTGCATTAACTTCATTAAATCAGACAGTTCGAAGGGACCTGGAGCAGACGATGGCGCAGCGACATTTTACGAGCATGGAAGAGGAAGGTCCCTACCCATTGGTCTGTGTGCGTGACCTTCAGACACGCCAATGGGAAGGGCCATTTGAGCTGCATTGTCTCGGGCGAGGGTATGCCTGTGTACAGATGCCTGAAGGGCTACTGAAATGGGTCCATAGTCATATGGTTTGTCCTGCCCTAACCTTGTAGTGTTTGAGTGTTTTTCCTTATAGATTGCTGTCATCCTATCCTGGCTTGTGACGCCTTGGGTATCCGCTACAATTTCTGGCAGTGGATGCAGGGCCAGTCGGGGAGACCGATGCATGTCTGGATGACATCCCTCTCGGAGTCCATCAACGCATGCCTTCATGGGGTCTGGCTGTCAGGGGTGGAGTTGCTTACAGCTGGGAATCTAGATGCCCCAGACAGTAAGCCTTGGTTTTCCATTTACCATTTGTGTGGATTACATTTACATGTGTTTAAGATATAGTGTTTAAACTTAGTTGTAGAAATATGCTTATGCTCATAGTACTTTACACAGTTATTTCTTTGTGTGAAGCTGCTTATAACAATAGAAACTAGTTAGTCATAGGGAGGGGGAGATGTAGGGTTCAGCGTCCGGAAGATCTCGCGATGTTACGGAAAGATGGAGGGTTAGTCGCAGCCCTATGACACACCTGTAACCCCGCCTGCCCTGGTTAGTATAAAAGGAATTAAATGCGCAATAGAAGGGGGAAGTTGGCACTCACACCGTGTGTGTTATCTGTCTCTTTCCCTGGTCCGGGTCAACCAGTTATCTAATTGCGGCACCTTGATATGTAGCGAATGCTACATATAACCAATTATGTCTTATGTTTATGTGTGTGTACAGAGTTAGTATAACCAATTAATGTCATGTTTATGCGCATGTACAGAGCTGATATAACTAATCATATTTTATGCTTGTGTGCGTGTACAGTGACTTTGCAGAATATGTGACTATAAGTATGTGTGTGTTTTAGCAATAAAGGGTCGTCTGCTTTCAACTTTACAGGCGTCTGTTTATTTCTACCCCCTGCAGGTTTCAGCTTCAGTTTCAAATTACAACCTTGTGCATTCAAACAATCACAGGCCAGCAAAGGAAAGATAAGGGGGAAACTCCACTCAGATATACATAATCCATTTAGGCATATATCATAATCCACTCAGACATAGTCATACACACCATTCCACAAGTCGGGGGATAAAACCCCTAAGATTCAGGTTGGAAATTGGGGAGTCACTTCTCCAACTATACAGTTGGCTTGTGAAGGAAACCCTTCCCCTCCTTGATTGGCATGCCAGTTGAGGTAGCTTCCTTGGGATTGAGAGCCCTTACCTGGAGGGGTAAGTGAATATTGTTTATGCTTTAAGTTTGTAAATGTGTGTGTGCTTGTGGTTGTCTGTGAATTGCTTGTGGTTGTAATAGTGTACTACTCTTGCCTTAAAAAATTGCAATAGTGCATTCCTCCACTGTATCTGTAAAACCTGCATTAGTGATGTGTTAAGTCTGTAAGTGAAGTTCAAATAAATAATTTCCTTAAACCTTGCAGTTAAGTCTGTGAGTGAAGTTCAAGTTGCTTGCTTGAACCTTGCAGTGAAGTCCTTTTTCCATCACAGGTTTACAGGGGTGGCTTCTGTGAGAAGCTGCTAGAAGCTTTCCCTATGTCCGATAGAGCCAATGCCAGCTGGCTCCAAGACAGACCCACAGCTGGGCAAGGCTGAGCCAATCAGCGATAGAGGTAGTGCCTCTGTGATAACATATTTAAGATGGGGTGGGGGGGGAATTAGCGCAGCAGCAATTGTAGCTGGAGGAGAGGAGTGAGGAAATGTGAGATAAAAAACCCTGCAGATGCCAAGGTCAGTGAAGGAGGGGGAGGAGGTGCTTTAGGCACTGTAGCAGATTCCCCTGCAGCCCGTGGTGAAGACCATGGTGAGGCAGGCTGTCCCCCTGCAGCCCATGGAGGTCCATGGTGGAGCAGATATCCACCTGCAGCCTGTGGAGGACCCCATGCCAGAGCAGGTGGATGCCTGAAGGAGGCTGTGACCCTGTGAGAAGCCCGTGCTGGAGCTGGCTCCTGGCAGGACCTGTGGACCCATGGAGAGAGGAGCCCACGCTAGAGCAGGTTTTCCGGCAGGACTTGTGACCCTGTGGGGGACCCACGCTGGAAGCAGTCTGTGCCTGAAGGACTGCACCCTATGGAAAGGACCCAAGCATGAGCAGTTTGTGAAGAACTGTAGCCTGTGGGAGAGAATCATGTTGGAGAAGTTTGTGGAGGACTGTCTCCTGTGGGAGGGACCCCATGCTGGAGCAGGGAAAGAGTGTGAGGAGTCCTACCCCTGAGGAGGAAGGAGCAGTAGGGACAATGTGATGAACTAACTGCAACCCCCATTCCCCATCCCCCTGTGCCAATTGGGGGGAAGAAGTAGAGAAAATCGGGACTGAAGTTGTGCCTGGGAAGAAGGGAGGGGTGGGGGGAAGGTGTTTTAATATTTGGCTTTATTTCTCAGTATCCTACCCTGACTTGACTGATAATAAATTAATTTTCCCCAAGTCAAGTCTGTTTTGCCAATGACAGTAATTGGTGAGTGATCTCTCCCTGTCCTTATCGCGACCCACCAGCCTTTTGTTATATTTTCTTTCCCCTGTCCAGTTGAGGAGGGAAGTGATAGAGTGGCTTTGGTGGGCACCTGGCATCCAGCCAGGGTCAACCCACCACAGGGATGTTAGAAAGAGTAATTTTAATATTTATATAACATTTTTAATTTGTATAGAAAAAGCTAAACAAATGCAAATAACATGCAGAAAAAAACATATTTTATTTCTATCATTGGTCATTAAAGTAGTTTTTTGTCCTGGTTTCAGCTGGGTTGAAGTTAATTTTCTTCCTAGTAGCTGGTATAGTGCTATGTTTTGAGTTCAGTATGCAAAGAATGTTGATAACACTGATGATTTCAGTTGTTGCTAAGTAATGTTTAGACTGTAGTCAAGGATTTGTCAGCTTCTCATGCCCAGCCAGCGAGAAAGCTGGAGGGACACAAGAAGTTGGCACAGGACACAGTCAGGGAACCTGACCCAAAGTGGCCAACAGTGTATTCCATACCATGGGACGTCCCATCTAGTATAGGAACTGGGAAGTGGGGGCGGGGAATCGCCACTCGAGGACTAACTGGGCATCGGTCGGCAGGTGGTGAGCTATTGCACTGTGCATCATTTCTACATTCCAATCCTTTTATTATTGCTGTTGTCATTTTATTAGTGTTATCATTATCATTATTAGTTTCTTCTTTTCTGTTCTATTAAACTGTTCTTATCTCAACCCACGAGTTTTACTTCTTTTCACGATTTTCTCCCCCATCCCACTGGGTGCAGGGGGGGAAGTGAGTGAGCGGCTGCGTGGTGCTTACTTGCTGACTGGTGTTAAATCACGACACAGTTCTACAGATAATTAGACAGAATGAAAAACAAAGAACAGTGTCAAAAAATAAAGATGCATCACATTATTTATGGATCACTTCATATTGATATGGATCTGGATGGAGACCTGGTATTCTGGATTAGACTAGATCAGATCAGCATGCTATTTCCTTTCTAATTTAGTTTAGCATGCCCTAAACAGATAAATGTTTAAGTCTAGTCTGTCTTTGATGTTAATTTGTTGTTAGCATTGATACGTTCCATTCTTTCTCTTTAATAGGCTCATGTTGGGGGCAGTGGGTGTTCTATTGCTTAGTTTCTTAGTTTACTTGAAATTACTGCAATATTAGAATCATAGAATCATTTAGGTTGGAAAATACCCTTAAGCTCATAGAGTCCAACTGTTAACCTGACACTGCCAAGTCCACCAATAAACCATGTCCCTAAGCACTACATCTACACATCTTTTCAATACCTCCAGGGATGGTGACTCAACCACTTCCCTGGGCAGCCTGTTCCAATGCTTGATAACCCTTTTGGTGAAGACATTTTTCCTAATATCCAATCTAAACCGCCCCTGGTGCAACTTGAGGCCGTTTCCCCTCATCCTATCACTTGTTACTTGGGAAAAGAGACCGACACCCACCTCACTACAACCTCCTTTCAGGTAGTTGTAGAGAGCGATAAGGTCTCCCCTGAGCCTCCTTTTCTCCAGACTAAACAACCCCAGCTCCCTCAGACGCTCCTCATAAGACTTGTTCTCTAGACCCTTCACCAGCTTTGTTGCTCTTCTTTGGACACACTCCAGCACCTCAATGTCTTTCTTGTAGCGAGGGGCCCAAAACTGAACACAGTACTCAAGGTGCAGCCTCACCAGTGCCGAGTACAGGGGGACGATCACCTCCCTGGTCCTGCTGGCCACACTATTTCTGATACAGTCCAGGATGCTATTGGCCGCCTTGGCCACTTGGGCACACTGCTCGCTCATATTCAGACAGCTGTCAACCAGCACCCCCAGGTCTTTTTCTGCTGGGCAGCTTTCCAGCCACTCTTCCCCAAGCCTGTAGTGTTGCATGTGGTTGTTGTGACCCAAGTGCAGGACACGACACTTAGCCTTGTTGAATCTTAAGATATAAAATGCCAGGACAACATATAGCTGGGTAAAGAGCATTGCTGTGCGGGAAGAAGAGCCGACAGCCTTTCTTGTGTATAAAGTAGACATGATGAAATGATAAATGACAGCAAAAAAGTGTCATATGAGTGAATTTCAATAAAGAAGCATTGTTTTCAGAAACTGTACGTTTGCAGTACAGCAATAACTTCTCCTTGAATTGCTTTAGTTTCTACTATGTATCGCTTTATGTTTAGAAAGCACCGTCCTAATCTGTACCTGCAATACCACTTCCTTTTGAGAGCTGATGATACCGAAATTCACGGCTTGTAAATGAATACTCTCTAAGACTCGTTTTGGAGTTTTAGAAAGCAGACATTCTTTATTGCAGCACTGGATGCACGGGGGATAATTCCACCTAGCGTGCATGCCACAGCTTCAGCACAAACAGGTTATATAGAGTAACTAATTACATATTAATCAGATTAGTATACATATACATAAAAATTATTGTAACTGATTCTCATAGTACTGCCTACATCCAATCATGCACAATGGTTCTCCATTTGAGTCGAAGGGCTGTTTTTACGACCACCAACCCATTTGAAATTCTGTTGGCTGACCTTGAAGTCTTTGTTCTTCATCCTTGTTCTTTGATCTTGGAGCTTAACATGGTTTCAGTCACATATGGTCAGTTTCAATATTATTCTTATCTAATGTACAGGAACATCCAGTCATAAGAACAAAGAACTGCAAAATTTATTAGTAACTACCTCTATTAGTTAATTACTTGGCTACACTTTTGTCTATTGTTTCAATCATAGTGTTATATAAGATTTGTAATAATTATTTACCAAATCTGACCTTCACAGTCACCTAGCAGCAAACCAGTTTCCACGGCTGGTACAAAATATTAAAACCATAAAAATATTTAGACATACCATACAGAATGTATGGACATATGCTATCACTGATAGAAGCTTTTGTAGAGCTGAGATGGAGGCTTCAGCAATTAAAATCACCATAGACTTTGGGAGTAAGAGAGCAGATCATTTGAAATGGTGTGCATCAGTTATATTTCACTCAAACGTGGATTTAGGGTATGTACCTAGCCGATATCTTGTAAAAATCTGGTGTAGATTAAGCAGAACATGCTTTTCTCTCTGCTAAACAGGAGACACTTCTTTGCCTTTGATCCCCTGGGTATATAAGCTACTACTTGCAGTGACTTCGGGATATCTTTGTATGCTGTTTTGTGTTTGACTTCATTTAGGGCTTCTACTTTTAACAGCTTCCAGAAAATTAATTATCAGCCTGCTTAGATCTAAGTGACATAATTTGAGGGTTTTATGATATATTTGAGACCCCACACTACTTGATGTTAATCTGCATGGGTTTTTTTGTTTGGGTTTGTTTTGGGGTTTTGGGGTTTTTTTTGAGAAAGGATGTCCTGGTTTTGGCTGGGATAGAGTTAATTTTCTTCCTAGTAGCTGGTACAGTGTGTTTTGGATTTAGTGTGAGAAGAATGTTGAAAACACACTGATGTTTTAGTTGTTGCTAAGTAGTGCTTATCCTAAGTTAAGGATTTTTCAGTTTCCCATGCTCTGCCAGCAAGCAGGTACACAAGAAGCTGGGAGGGAGCATAGCCAAGACAGCTGACCTGAACTAGCCAAAGGGATATTCCATACCATGTGACATCATGCTCAGTATATAAACTGGGGGGAGTTGGCTGGGAGGGGCAGATCGCTGCTCGGGCATAGGTCAGCGGGTGGTGAGAAATTGCATTGTGCATCACTTGTTTTTTCTCTTGGGTTTTTTTTTTTTTTTTTTTTTTTAGATAAGCAAAATAAAATGTAATAGTAACAGTAATAATAAGGTACATCTGAACAGGAGCAAAACAGTTGGTGTTGAGGAACCAAGGTAAACATTAGATGCGTTTCAGGGTTTAATTCAGACTGGCTCACCTAGTACTCTGGCCTCAATGTCCATTAACAATTTGAGTGTATCAATCAGCTAGGAGAGTGTCTTCCAGTTCAGCTTCATCCAAAAGAAATCCAGTTTATGCACTGTAAGATTACCCTGAAATTCTAATTGAAGCATGGTAGACAGAGACTAGCAAAGTCCCTTCAAAAATATGCTCCTGATCCAAGCTAAAACCCTAATGTAAACAAAAACTGAATGCTCCTGCAGCAAAAAAGCATCAGTTTTATTTGCTTTAGAGTGAACTGCTTTGGGGTCTTTGTTTAGCAGAGCATTTAAATATTGTTCCATTGCTTCAAAGAGATCACATCAGTGGGCACATGCCAAGATGTAACTGGCTTCTATGGCCTCTGATAAGAAACTTGCTTAAGATAAGAATCAGGGTTCGATGGTGATTCACTTTAGTGGTTACTGGTTCACTAGCTGATGAGTGAAGAATCATTTACAGTCGTTCACAAGATCCAGCATTTTAATACTGTTACTGCTATACCATCATTCTTAGCAACAAGTAAAGAAGAAAATAAGTTGAGTTGCTCAAAGAAAGAGGTCAGTTCTCTGCATATCAAAACCCCAGCATTTCAAAACTCCATTAAAACCAACAGTTCATGGATGTATTATTTGTACACACAAATGCCTTTGGCTTTCTGTTATTCTACAAAAAAAAGGCAATATAAACTAAACTACAAAACTGAAACAATTTTAAATGTTTTAATTGAGGGAGTTGTGTGTTCCAGTAGCATGTGACTTTCTAGAAATTCTTCCCACTTTAGAATAAGGTCTACAACACTGACAAACTGTCCCAGCATTTTACAGTATTACATCGTGTAAATATAGTAACCATGTATTTAAAATAATCATTATGCCTGGTGGAGATGCTCCTAATACTGAATATTTTAGATTAGGAGTTTTCATCCAGTGTAAACATAAACTGGGTATGAGATGACTCCACTCAAGTTAGTCACATATGTTTTGCTATCCTATATCATGTATAACTTAAGAAATAGTTAGCTGTATATATGTGAGTTTGACTTCTAGATTGAAATATTAATGCATTGGGACATGGCTAGAGATTCTTTTGTAAATATTTATGTCTCTAAAATATATCAGTTTTCTGTATTTGAGACATCTAAATTCATTTCCATGAACGCTTTCTCTTTGAAAGCCCTTGGAAACTACATTACAATATTTTTATAGCTATGGTTATTTCATTTGGTTGATCCTGTCAAATTAGTTGGGGACAGAGAATTCACTACTAGGTTAGGTATAAAACAGGTCATTTTGTTTTGCTATTCCTGAGAGTAGTTTTGCTTCCTCCCACCCCATGACTGTTAAATACTGATGCAATAAGGAACTGAAACCTGCTTTTAGCAATAGCAAAAAGGTACAGGAAAGGATTAAAAGTGTTTTTTATTTGCTGGCTAAGCCCTGTAATGTATTGTCATAGCTGCAGGCTCTGATTCATAAAGATTCAATTGTGGCTGTGTTTCAATAGCAGTGAGTCCATTCATGAGGCATGTACCTTCCTATCTGAGTCTGGGTGTTCTTAAGTTCTTATTGCTGACTAGAAATGGACATTGAGCAGACTTTAAGTCAATGGGAAGCTTTTAATTGATCTTCAGTAATTTCGTAGCTATTAGACTGTATTTCGTTTAACATACTGTAAATTGAAATATTCATATTGTGCTCCATGACTGTTCTCATCTTTTAAATACAGGATACTGGCTTGTAGTGGTTGCAGGCTGTGTGGTTCACTCTGCTTAAGCTTACTGCCTCTGGCCTAAAAGATGACGATAATATTTTCCATTTTATTCCTCTAGATGCAATGTTCAGCTGGAGGCAGAGAGACAAAGCAACTTTTACTAGAGGAAGTCCTTACTGCTTCTAATTTCTCATTTACCTGCTATTACATGAATAAAAACTGAAGCCATGACTCTGACAAAGAGGAGACAGAAGTTAAGCTATTCTTACATTATGTCTCATGGCACAGTAATCAGAGTATCCTTAGGATCTAATCTAGCATCCTGTCTTAATATGACCCTACTTCTATCTCTGCAGCTCTCGCACTACAACCATGCACAGTGAAAGTTATCTGAGCATGCAGGCTCCACTAAGGATATGGCTGTGACTGAACCTGATCAAATTCAAGGCATTATTCTGCACATCACAGTGAAGTATGTTACTAGAAAAATGGGCATAAGTTCCTATGTCAAGGCAACTCAAACTCTGTAAATTAGCCGTTTATTGCACTCTACTAATGCTCTTTGACCCTTAATTCTTGTTTTGAATGATTAAACCTCAAATTTGACCTATCATGTTTAAATACATATATAGACAGAAGCCACCATGTAGAATGTTACAGATATTGTTACAGTGAAATGTAGTAAGGTTATTTATGAATGTTTGGTTGGTTTAAATGTTAGGAGTGATATCAGTGCTGGTCTAACAATCTGCTATATAGATCCTCCAAGTAGAAACAAAGCACATTGGACTGTGCATTTTGATCCTATGAAAATATCCTATGATGTATGAAATAATCTATGGACAGTTAACTTCTACATGTATGTCAAACATTGTTTTTTTAAATTAATCTCAATCAGATGGTTTCTTTACCTGCCTTTCAGAAAAGACGACGGCGGATTGACCGAAGCATGATTGGGGAGCCAATGAACTTTGTTCACACGGCTCATGTAGGATCAGGAGACCTATTCAGTGGAATGAACTCGGTAAGCATGAGTGGATGAAGAATATTTAATCTTTGTTACAATATGGGAACATGACTATTATGGCCGAAGCAATTGGTTGAAGGAGTGGTTCTCAACTGAGTTATAAGAGTTTCTGTAAAGCTGAAAACCAACCTGCTAGTATCTTAATTACAAGAGTTAACCACTTGCATTCAAGATTATGGAATATCATATTAAAAATTCCTATGTTCATTGACAATACAAAGTACTTTTTTTATAAATTGTACAAGGTATATGTAGAGTACTTCTTAAATTTATTCCGATAACATGTATGAACTAAAATTGAGGTATATTTTAAAATATACTAGAGTATTTCACAAAAAAATCCTTTAAAAGTATCTTATAATTCCCATTAGATTTCTTAATTTTTTTAAAAATGTTGTTTATATAAAACTCCGTAACTTTCCTTAGTTTATGGTTCATACAAATATTCTTATTGTGTGTACTTATTGAGGTTCTCACTATTTGCGATGTGAATTATTTCCAGAGCAAGCAACACTGATGTCACAAATGGAGTTCTGTGGCTTCCTGTAGATGATAGGAACTATAAATATTTTTATATCTTTGAAAGTGAAAAACAGAGGCTAAGAGTGGTAAGTTAGCCTTTGCCAACAGCCAAACCCCACCTAGCCACTCACTCACTCCACTTCCTCAATGGGACAGGGGGAGAAAATAGGATGAGAAAGCTCGTGGGTTGACATAAAGACAGGACATCACTTACCAATTACTGTCATGGGAAAAACAGACTCAACTTGGGGAAAATTAATTTATTGCCAATTAAAATAGATTCAGATAGTGGGAAACAAAAAGACAAACATTAAAACAAGTTTTCTCCCGCCTTTCCCAGGCTCAACTTCACTCCTCCGTGACCTGCCCCAACGTGTGCATGTGGGGAGTTTATGGTCAGTACATAGTGGTTTCTCTCTGCTGCTCCTTCCTTTTCACAGAATCATAGAATGGTTTGGGTTGGAAGGGACCTTCAAAGATCATCTAAACCAACCCCTCTGCCATGGGCAGGGACATCTTCAACTAGATCAGGTTGCTCAAAGCCCCATCCGACCTGAACTCGAACACTTCCAGTGATGGGGCATCCACAACTTCTCTGGGCAACCTGTTCCAGTGTCTCACCACCCTTACTGTAATTTTTTTTTCCCTATGTTCAATCTAAATCTACCCTCTTTCAATTTAAAACCGTTGCCCCTTGTCCTGTCACTATAGGCTTCAGTAAAAAGTCTGGCTCTCCATCTTTCTTACAAGCCCCCTTTATATACTGAAAGGCTGCAATAAGGTCTCCCCAGAGCCTTCTCTTTTCCAGGCTACAGAACCCCAACTCTCTCAGCCTTTCGTCATAGGAGAGGTGTTCCAGCCCTCTGATCATTTTTGTGGCCCTCCTCTGGACCTGCTCTAACGGGTCCATGTCTTTATTGTACTGGGGACCCCAGAGCTGGATGCAGTACACCAGGTGGGGTCTCACAAGAACAGAGTAGAGAGAGAGTCTTTCTTTGCAGGACTGCTCTCAATCCATTCATCACTCAGTCTGTACTGATATTTGGGCTTGCTCCGACCCAGGTGCAGGACCTTGCACTTGGCTTTGTGGAACCTCATGAGATTCGCACGTGCCCACTTCTCCAGTCTGTCAAGGTCCCTCTGGATGGCATCCCTTCCCTCTAGCGTATCAACTGCACCACTCAGCTTGGTGTCATCCGCAAACTTGCTGAGGACACTGTCTATGTCATTAATAAAGATATTAAACAGTACCAGTCCCAATACGGACCCTTAAGGGACACCACTCGTTACTGGTTTCCATTTGGACATTGAGCCGTTGACTGTACCAATGCGGCTATCCAGCCAATTCCTTATGCATCTAATAGTCCATCCATCAAACCCATATCTCTCCCATTTAGAGGCCAGAATGTTGTGGGGGACCATGTCAAAGGCCTTACAGAAGTCCAGGTAGATGACATCAGTTGCTCTTCCCTTGTCCACTGATGCAGTCACTCCATCGTAGAGGGCCACTAGAGTAGTCAGGCACGATTTGCCCTTGGTGAAGCCATGTTGTCTGCTTCCAATCACCTTGCTGTCTTCCATATGCTTCGACATGTCTTCCCAGGAGGATCTGCTCCATGATCTTACTGGGCACAGAGGTGAGGCTGACTGGTCAGTCATTCCCAGTGTCCACCTTTTTAAAAATGGGTGTGATATTCCCTTTTCCCCAGTCACTGGGGACTTCACTTGACTGCTATGATTTTTCAAATATGATGGAGAGTGGCTTAGCAGCTACATCTGCCAGTTCCCTCAGGACACTGGGTCCCATGGTCTAGTGTATGTTCAGGTTCCTCAGGTGGTCTCGAACCGGATCGTTTCCTACGATGGGAGGGACTTTGTTCCCCCAGTCCCTGCCTTGAGGTTCAGGGACTTGAGAGATGTGGGAACAGTGGTTGCCAGCGAAAAGGGAGGAAAAAAGTCGTTGAGTACCTCAGCCTTCTCCATGTCGGTTGTCACTAGATCTCCCGTTGTCTTTATCGGAGGGGGGTGGGGGTGGTGTACGTTTTCTTTACTCTTCCTTTTCTGACCAATGCACCTGTAGAAGCCCTCCTTATGATTCTTCACATCCCTTGCCAAATTCAGCTCCAGCTGTGCCTTAGCTTTCCTGATCCCATCCCTACACGCCCGGGCAGCATCCCTATATTCTTCCCAGGATGCGTGTCCCCGCTTCCACTGCCTATGCATTTCCTTCTTGCGCTTCAGCTTGACCAGAAGGTCCTTCCCCAGCCACGCTGGTCTCCTGCCTTCCTTGCCTGATTTCTTACGCATGGGGATTGAGAGTTCTTGTGCGCCAAGAAAAATGTCCTTAAAGAGCTGCCAGCTCCCTTCTGCTCCCTTCTGCTCCTTCTGCACAGTGGCTTCCAACTCCTCCTCTTTGTTACCCATGCTGCGTGCATCGGTGTAGAGGCACTTCAGCTGGGCTGTCGACTGTGTCATCTTTTTGGAGGATCAAGCCCCAGTTCCTTTGTGGCATTTCTCAGATGTTCCCCTGTTGGTTCCTAACACATCAGCAGCCCCTGGCTCTTCTCTGTTGCTCAAAACTCCATCCCCTTCCCCCGCTGAGTCTAGTTTAAAGCTCTGGTCAGGCATGGGTTCTCCACAGGCTGTAGTCCTTCAGGAATATCCATCTGTTCGGTGTGGGTCCTCCACAGGCTGCAGGGACTATCTGCTCCAGTGCCCGGAGCACCTCCTCCTTCTCTGACCTTGGTGTTCCCTCTGTTGTTTCTCACTCTTTGTTCCCTCCTCCTCTCTCTCCAGTGGTTTTGTCCTTTCTTAAATGTTTTCAAAGAGGCATCACCACTTTGCTCATTGGCTCAGTTTTGGCCTGCAGTGGGGCTGTTGTGGAGCCTGCTGGAACTGGCTGTATCTGGCACAAGGCAGCCCCCCCACCCTGCAGGGGTGGCCTCTTCTCACAGAAGCCACCCCTGCAGCCCCCCTGGCTACTAGAACCTTGCCACATATACTAAGATAGATATTGAAAATGACCTTATGAGAATAGATTTATTTTGTACTACTTCATATTTTCTGTGAAATGTCAATATATTTTTAAGGTCAGTAATACATGATCTAAGAAAAGGGTGGCATATAGATAATGATGAAAAATACTTCTTGACCTTAATAATCCCCTTTAAAAGAAAAAAAATTGTTTATCCATTGTGGATTTTAGCAAAGGGGAAGACAGTTTTCTGTCAGGGATATTAGAATAAAGAACAGAGCTTTAAAGAAAAAAAGTCAGTTTTAATGTAGGCAAGTGAGGTCATTTGTAGCTTCCTAGAAACTAGTTTGATTTTTTTTTACAGCTTATTGCAATCAGAAAAAACTTTCGTAACTCAGTAGTCATTGGGGAAGGGCAAAGCTGAGAAATCTGACATGTCAAACAAAGTACCAGGTTTTCCCTGAAGCAACATTATGGATTGGAAGTAATTTATACTAAAACAGCTGTAAGCAAGTTAAATAGACAAGCACAGTTTCAGCTTGATAAAATTAAATTAATGCTAATTATCTATTTAATGCAATTGTCCTGGTTTCAGCTGGGATAGAGCTAACTGTCTTCCTAGTAGCTGGTACAGTGCTATGTTTTGAGTGCAGCATGCGAAGAATGTTGATAACACTGATGTTTTCAGTTGTTGCTCAGTAGTGTTTAGACTATAGTCAAGGATTTTTCAGCTTCTCATGGCCAGCCAGGGCACAAGGAGTTGGCACAGGACACAACCAAGGCACCTGACCCAAACTGGCCAATGGTGTATTTATTCCATACCATGTGATGTCCCATCTAGTTTAGGAACTGGGAAGGGGGGGGGCAGGGAATCGCTGCTCGGGGACTGGCGGGGTGTCGGTCGGCGGGTGGTGAGCTATTGCCCTGTGCATCATTTGTACATTCCAATCCTTTTGTTACTACTGTTGCCATTTTATTAGTGTTATCATTATCATTGTTAGTTTCTTCTTTTCTGTTCTATTAAACCGTTCTTATCTCAACCCACGAGTTTTACCTTTTTTCCCGATTTCCTCCCCCATCCCACTGGATGGGGGAAGTGAGTGAGCGGCTGCGTGGTACTTAGTTGCTGGCTGGGGTTAAACCACAACAGCAATATATTACATTAATATTTAAAACTATGTGTAAATTGAAATAATGAAATGAGTGAGTGAGTGGTATTCTTAATAAAATTTAAAAAATGCATGGCTTTTTGCTTTTTAGATGTTTGCTGCCCTTCTTGTGAGAACCTTTCTGATTCTCACAGCTGAGCAGCCTCATGGGAGGCTTGTGTTGGTTGCCTGAAGCTTTACTCTTTCACCTCAGACTTTTTCCACTACTTGCCCTCACCTTTGCCTTGCATAATACCCAACTCATCTCCAGATAGTAGATAATCATTATTGTCTCTCTACAGGGACTTTTTCTTTCATTTTAACACTCATAACTGGTTGTATTTCTTTATCTTTTTTCTTTTGGATAATGTGCTGCATCGATGACTAGAGTGATTTTTCTGATCCCAGATAAGAGACAGTATGCAAAAATTAATAATTTTCTCTCTCTTTTTAGAATCACAAATCTCTACTTTTTCACATTTGCCTGTTTTCCTGCCTCTTCCTTGGTGACTCACTGTGGTAATATTTCATCCAGTCTCTGTGTTAATTCTTGACAATATAAATTCCAAGAGCACAGTCTTCTCTTCATGTGTTTTTCTGCTGCTAGTTTCCTTTATAGTATGGACGTTATACTACGTGAACTTACTTCTGCCTTCTCTCTTCTGAATATCTTAGGAAGACCTCCTGCAATTTCATTAGCTTTTTCCCATATAAATTTGGGAATAAATTCAGTATCTGCTCTGCACCTTTTCCATCAGCATTGTTCTTTATTATATATCCTCATGCTTCTGAGTACAGTAGTTTTCTGACTACTGAAATATTTTAGTTTGTTTGCCTTCTCTGTAGAGAACTCTGATATTTTGTCAGAGGTAAAATTATACAGTAGGAACCCTCTGTGCACTGTTCCCTTCTCATTCCCATCACCTTCTTTCTGTTTTATCTTTGTATTCCATGGTGAAGTGTCTCACTTTTCTTTTTCTGCTTTATAATCCTCAATTTATCCTTTGATTTCATGTATTCCATTCTTTTCTTCTTTTCTTAGTTTTTCTCTTCTTTACTTAGTTTTCTCTTGTTTACTCTCTCAAGGACCATCTTATTTCCTGGTTTTAAAGGGGAGGGAAGAAATTAATTAGCTAGATATGCAACACAACAGATTGTATGATGTGATTTTGGGTGTGATCCCTTCCAAAATTCTTGAAACCTTATCCTATCTAAATCAGACGTAAACCAGAAAAGAACCTTTGTAATTATGTATCATCATAGGGAAGGCAATGGTATCTTTGAAGAAAAAAAAAAAAGCATTTCATTGTGCTTGTTCTTGTATTTTAGACTGCCTAAAAAGGAGGGTGCTTCAGAAAGAGTGCCACCTCGTCAGTCCACAATTCTGTTAGACCTGCTTTTTGGTCAGTGTTTTTGCCATTGTATGTGTCCTACATAAATTTTCATATGGAAGATGGCCACTGAACTACTAATGCAGTCAAGCTTACATTTGCTGGAGTTTAGTTTAGGTGCAAGAGCCTCCGTATTTTAGACTGATACTTCTTTACCTGCTAACACAAGCATGCATACGGGGCGGCAGGCGAACCCCCCTCCTTGCCTACCTTGCCTTCCCAGGTGCCTCTGTACAACAGGTATGAGGCTCTGGATGTGGAAGGCCAGTCAATGGATGATGTGGATGTCGGTCCATCTACACCAGAGGTGTTGCCAAGGTCAGAAAGGCCTACCCCCCATATCACAAACACCTCCATGAGGAAGAAAAGACGGGTTATAGTTGTAGGTGACTCCCTTCTGAGGGGAACAGAGGGTCCAATATGCTGGACAGACCCTCCTCTTAGGGAAGTCTGCTGACTCCCTGGGGCCCAGGTTAAGGGCATAACTAGGAAACTTCCTAGCCTGGTACAGCCCTTGGACTATTACCCATTATTGGTCTTCCATGTGGGTGGTGATGAAGCTGCAACGCATAGTCCAAGGGCAATCATAAGAGACTTCAGGGCCTCAGGATGATTGGTAAGGGAATCTGGAGCACAGGTTATTTTTTCCTCTATCCTTCCATTTGCGGAAGAAACAGACACACCCAGTCTATTAATACATGGCTCTATGGCTGGTGTCACCGCCACAATTTTGGGTTTTTCGATAATGGGATGGCCTACATGGCACCAGGCCTGCTGGTGTCAGATGGGATTCACCTTTCTCAAAGGGGGAAGAGGGGCTTTGCTCATGAGCTAGCAGGGCTGATTGACAGAGCTTTAAACTAGACTTGAAGGGGGAGGGGGATAATATCAGGCCTGCCCATGACAAGCTGTGGGATGACATGCCAAGGTTAGAGGGACGGGGTGCTAGGTGCCCTCAGCCTGTTGCTCCGAGATGTGCTGGGTACACTGGAGCACACTTGAAGTCTTATGGAGATGAGCCAGGGGGTCCTGAGGTAATAGGAGCCAACAGGGAAACACCAGTGAAATACCTCAAAGGAATTAAGGGGTGTTCCTCTAAAAAGGTGACACATCTGACAGCCCAGCTGAAGTGCCTCTACACCAATGAACGCAGCATGGGCAACAAACAGGAGGAGTTGGAAGCCACTGTGCTGCTAGAAAGCTATGACCTAGTTGCCATTACTGAAACTTGGTGGGACAAAGCCCATGACTGGAGTGCAGCTATTGATGGCTACAGGCTGTGCAGAAGGGACAGGCGAGGAAGGAGGGGTTGCCCTCTACATCAAGAAATGGATAGAGTGTGAAGACCTGTCTCTGAAGAATAGCCACAAGCAGGTTGAAAGCTTATGGGTAAGAATTAGAGACCGAGGTAACAAAGGGAACCTTGTGGTTGGTGTTTACTACAGGCCACCCAATCAAGGGGAGCCTATTGACAAAGCCTTCTTACTCCAGCTCCAGGAGGCATCTCACTTGCAGGCTCTCATCCAGCTGGGGGACTTCAACCACCCCGACATCTGCTAAAAAGTAGCACGTCGAGCTGTAGGCAATCCAGGAGACTCCTGGAGTGCATCGAGGATAACTACTTAAGCCAGGTAATAGACAGCCCTACCAGAAGGGGTGCGATACTGGACCTGTTGGTCACCAACGCAAGTGAGCTAATGAGAGATGTCAAGATTGGAGGCAGCCTGGGCTGCAGTGATCATGCACTGGTGGAGTTCGCAGTCCTGAGGGATATGGGACAGGTGAAGAGTAAAGTCAGGATCCTGAATTTTAGGAAAGCAAACTTCCAGCTGTTCAAGGAGTTAGTCGAGAGGACCCCCTGGGAAACTGCCCTCAGGGACAAGAGAGCAGAACAGAGCTGGCAGATAGATCTTTAAGGATGCTTTCCATAGAGCGCAAGAGCTCTCAATCCCCAGATGTAAGAAATCAGGAAAGGAAGGCAAGGGACTGGCATGGATGAGTCAAGACCTGCTGGTCAAACTGAAGGGCAAGAAGGAAATGCGCAGACAGTGGAAGCAGGGACAGGTATCCTGGGAAGAGTATAGGGGCGTTGCCCGCTTGTGTAGGGATGGGGTCAGAAAGGCCAAGGCGCAGCTGGAGCCGAACTTGGCAAGGGACGCAAAAAATAAGAAGGTCTTCTATAGGTATGTCAGCCAGAAAAGGAAAGTCAAAGCAAGCATACCCCCCCCCCCCCCCCGATGAACACGACTGGCAAACTGGTAACAATGGACGAGGAGAAGGCTGAGGTACTCAACAACTTTTTTTGCCTCAGCCTTCACTGGCAACCTCTCTCCCCACACCTCTCGAGTGGATAGACCTCAAGGCAGGGACTAGGGGAGCAAAGTCTCTCCCACTTTAAGAGAAGATCAGGTTGGTGACCACCTGAGGAACCTGAACATACATAAGTTTATGGGACCTGACGAGATGCATCCCAGAGACCTGAGGGAACTGGTTGATGTAGTTGCCAAGCCACTCTCCATGATATTTGAAAAGTCATGGCAGTCAGGTGAAGTCCGTGGTGACCGGAGAAAGGGAAACATTGCACAGATTTTTAAAAAGGGTAGAAAGGACCCTGGGAACTACTGACCTGTCAGCCTCACCTCTGTGCCTGTAAAGATCATGGAACAGATCCTCCTAGAAGCTATACTAAGGCACATGGAGGACAGGGAGGGGATTCAAGACAGTCAGCGTGGCTTCACAAAGGGCAAGTCTTGCCTGACCAACCTAGTGGCCTTCTATGATGGAGTGACTACACAGTGGACAAGGGAAGAGCTACAGATGTCATCTACCTGGACTTCTGTAAGGCCTTTGATATGGTGCCCCACAACATCCTTCTCTCTAAATTGGAGAGATATGGATTTGATGGATGGACTGTTTGATGGATGAGGAATTGGTTGGATGGTTGCATCCGGAGGGTAGTGGTCAATGGCTCGATGTCCAGATGGAGATCAATGATGAGTGGTGTCCCTCAGGGGTCCGTTTTGGGACCAATACTATTCAGTATTGTCGTGGGTTGACCCTGGTTGGATGCCAGGTGCCCACCAAAGCCGCTCTATCACTCCCCCTCCTCAGCTGGATGGGGGAGAGAAAATATAACAAAAGGCTCGTGGGTCAAGGTTAAGGACAGTTTAATAAAGTGAAAGCAAAGGTCGCGCGCGAAAGCAAAGAAAAAACAAATGATATTATTCTCTACTTCCCATCAGCAGGCGATGTCTAGCCGCTTCTCGGGAAGCAGGGCTTCAGTACGCGTAGTGGTTGCTCTGGAAGGCAAAATGCCCCCCTCTTCCGTCTCCCTTTACTTAGCTTTTATATCTGAGCTGACGTCATGTGGTATGGAATATCTGTTTGGTTAGTTTAGGTCAGCTGTCCTGGTTATGTCCCCTCCCAAGATCTTGCCCTGCCCCAGCCTGCCATTGAGGGGAGGGCAAAAATGTTGGAGAGACAGCCTTGATGCTGTGCCAGCACAGCTCAGCAGTAGCCAAAACACTGGTGTGCTATCAACACCTTTCTAGCTACTGATGCAGAGCACAGTGCTATGAGGGCTGCTATGGGGAGTATTAACTCCATCTCAGCCAGACCCAATACAAGTATCTTCATCAACGACATAGCGGGATCGAGTGCACCCTCAGCAAGTTTGCAGATAACACCAAGCTGAGTGGTGCGGTTGACATGCCTGAGGGACAGGATGCCATCCAGAGGGACCTGGACAAGCTTGAGAAGTGGGCCCATGTGAACTTCATGAGGTTCAACAAGGCCAAGTACCTGCACCTGGGTCAGGGCAACCCCTGGTATCAATACAGGCTGGGGGATGAAGGGATTGAGAGCAGTCCTGAGGAGAAGGACTTGGGGGTACTGGTGGATGAAAAGCTGGACACGAGCCAGCAGTGTGCGCTCACGGCCCAGAAAGCCAATCGTATCCTGGGCTGCATAAAAAGAAGCGTGGCTAGCAGGTCAAGGGAGGTGATTCTGCCCCTCTACTCCACTCTCATGAGACCCCACCTGGAGTACTGTGTCCAGTTCTGGAGTCCTCAGCACAAGAAAGACATGGACCTGTTGGAGCAGGTCTAGAGCAGGGCCATGAAAATGATCAGAGGGCTGGAGCACCTCTCCTATGAGGAAAGGCTGAGAGAGCTGGGGTTGTTCAGCCTGGAGAACACAAGGCTTCAGGGAGACCTTATTGCAGCCTTTCAATACTTAAAGGGGGCTTATAAGAAAGATGGGGACAGACTTTTTAGTAGGGCCTGTTGCGATAGGACAAGGGGTAATGGTTTTAAACTAAAAGAAGGTAGATTCAGACTAGATATAAGGAGGAAATTTTTTATGATGAGGGTGGTGAAACACTGGAACAGGTTGCCCAGAGACGTGGTAGATGCCCCATCCCTGGAAACATTCAAGGTCAGGCTGGGTGGGGTTCTGAGCAACCTGGTTAGTTGAAGATGTCCCTGCTCATTGTAGGGGGGGTTGGACTAGATGACCTTTAAAGGTCCCTTCCAACCCAAACTATTCTATGATTCTATGATATGTGAGACTCAGGTACCAGAGAGATTCTTTTAAACTTTAGAAGTACTCATGAAAATTTACTCTTTAGCCTTGCAATTTGTGTTGATATAACGTTCCTTTTTCAAGTAATGTAGGTAAGTTGTCAGTTAGAAGGTGACATGCCCTGGAGATGTGTCTTTCTAGCTGTTTCTCTAGAGGTAGGGTTCATTCAGATGAAATCAATGCAGTCATTAAGTCATCCTTCTAAATACATTTACCTGTAGATTATTTTCTGAAATAGGTTGATTACATTCAAACGTCTTTTGTCCCAAAGGCCAACAGAAGATGCTGTGATCATCAGCTTGGTGAAATGTGAAAGTTTTTAAACCCTACCCCAGGAATGGGGTGGTACACTCCCTCCACATTTCCTTATTGTGTTTGTAGTCTCTGGTGTCAGACCCACTAGAGCATTGCATCTGAACACTTATCCATGAAGAAAAATTTGAACGTAACATTGCTTTAATGCAGCTGTGTTGCTTATTTGAATAAATCACCAAAGCAGAAGATGGTGTCTTTGCAGACAGGGAAAATATCATGCAAGCAACTTGAAGATCTATCTCCAGCAGTTTTAATACAGCTTTCTAGTGGTGTTTTGAGGTCTCTATGAAGGAGCATACCTGAAATAATTGCAAGTAGTGCCCTGCAGACATAGGCTTCTTACTGCAAGTGCAATTTCTGAAGCTGTAGCTTTAAGTACTTTGTGTTCACTGTGTACTTGTTATGTACACTCTGAGGTGTAAAGAAAAAAAGGCCAAACCTTTAAGATTGGAGCTGTCTTCCTGCAGGCACTAGGAGATGATTATTTTGACTCATGCAGCACAAGCACAAAAGAACTATGGAGTCTTTTCCTTTTTATTGATAAAGACAATGAAAGCCATGGGGGGGTGGTTTTTATGTATTTGTTTGCTTCAGCTTAAAAATGCCTTCAAATAAAATAGTTTCAGAGAAATTGATAGATTGAGTATGGTTTAAAAAATAAATGCCACGCTGATTAAAGGAATAGTATCAATCAAGGAAAAGTAAGTTCATGCCCTTAAACAAAAACCAAACAAAAAAATCTTCCACACACCAAAAGGGCTCCTTTTTTTGTTTAGAAAGCCCTATTTTAAATGTTCTAAAATTAGCCATACAGTTCAGTTACTATGCAGATATTTTATAAATGGAGTATTACATTTTTAATGTAATGGTGTTAACTTCACTGGTTTATCATACTTGGCAAAAAATATTTTCCATAGAACAAGCTAAATTGCAGCTTGTCAGATAGAGTGGAGTTGGATACTGATAATATTTGATTAATTTTCTTGATTTATCAAGCAGCTCAATGAAAGCCTGAATCAGCCAGTTTTCTTTGGGATAGAGGAAAAACTTCTGCATCAGCACCAGTTCTTCCATCTCTCCTGCTGAGCTGCCTGCAGAAGTGAATATTCCAGAAAGCCTACACTGCGTATGTCCTCATGCAAAAGTAGTGTAGCTTTAATGGTGAGAGAGTACTTGAAAAATAATTTTAAAAAAATAAAACCAAAAGCAAGAAGATGCTATAGTTCACTTCTGCCTGCCTGCCTTGTTTTCTCTGACTCTCTTTCCCTTCTGTTTCCAGGTAAGCTCAATTCAGAATCAAATGCAGTCCAAGGGAGGCTATGGAGGTGGCATATCTGCAAATGTTCAGATGCAGCTTGTAGACACTCAGGCAGGATAACCTTGGGGAAACCTTTCCGGTAAGTATTACTGTCTGCTTTTTAGGCACTGGTAGAGTAGTGAGGTGTCCTGGTTTCGGCTGGGATAGAGTTAATTGTCTTCCTAGTAGCTGGTACAGTGCTATGTTTTTGAGTTAGGTATGAGAAGAATGTTGATAACACTGATATTTTCAGTTGTTGCTAAGTAGTGTTTAGACTAAGTCAAGGATTTTTCAGCTTCTGATGCCCAGCCAGCAAGAAGGCTGGAGGGGCACAAGAAGTTGGGAGGGGACACAGCCAGGGCAACTGACCCAAAGTGGCCAAAAGGTCATTCCATACCATGTGACGTCATGCCTAATATATAAACTGGGGGGAGTTGGCCTGGGGTGGATCACTGCTCGGGAACTAACTGCACATCGGTCCACAGGTGGTGAGCAATTGCATTGTGAATCACTTGTTTTGTATATTCCAATTCTTTTATTATTATTGTCATTTTATTATTTTTGTTATTATCATTATTAGTTTCTCCTTTTCTGTTCTATTAAACTGTCTTTATCTCAACCCACAAGTTTTACCTTTTTTTTTCTGATTCTCTCCCCCATCCCACTGGGTGGGGGGGGAAGTGAGTGAGCGGCTGTGTGGTGCTTAGTTGCTGGCTGGGGTTAAACCACGACATGAGGAAGAACATCCTGCCACATATCGTAATTAGCTCCCTATAAACAGCTGCATCCTTATGATGCACGATTTTAAAATGCATTTCTGGGTAGAACAGTCGTGTGAGCATGTTGATTTTTATTATGTAACGAACAAGACATTAATAGTTAAGTCCTGACCACAAATCTGTCCTTAAGCCTGTTTTATGTCCAAGATATTATTGTAGGCAAATCTTTGCAAGTGAACTCAGCTGTATACCAAATTTCAGAATTTTGTGATATAATTAGGATACCGTTTTTGCAACAGTTCAATTTAATTAAGCAAAATATGTGTGGTGTTAAATATGTTATGGTAGGAAAATCATCACTATCAAAATGTTCAAAACTCAGTTTAATGTGTGTTTTCTGTGTTACAGGTTTATGTGAGTTCCTGTATCTTCTTTCCTCTTTTGCCTTGGTGACTGCTTTGTGTTCACAATGAGAGAAGCGATGGCTCATTGTTCACACTTTGTGATTACTCCAGTGAAAAGTTGCTGTTGTGCTCTGATGATGCCATTTATGAGATTGGTCCTACCGTGCCTTTCAGTGACATGCACACATAGGCCTCCTACCAGTACTACGGACATAGAGCTGTTTAGGATCGGGTTTAGCTGTTTGTTAAAGCAAATTAAAGCACCAACCTTAGCTTCCATCATCAATACCTAATACACAGCATTCTGTTACTCTTTATTCTTTAAATATTTTCTCCAATCAAGTAATTTAGAAATGAGTAAATTTCCATTAATATTTTTAATCTCCCATTGTTCATATCCATTTTTGAAAGGCCTGGGCCCCAGCAAGCACAAATTAGTATTTCATACAAAATCAGCAGAATAGATGACCACATGCTTTGTGGAGTTGATTTGTATGGTGGCCTGTTTGGTGCCAGAAGAAATTTAAATTGCTTACTGCAGACTGATGATACTGTTGTTGGTGAAAAATTTAGCTGTGACATGTCATGCCTGTTTCTGAAAAAGGACTTGTATCTTATCTGCTTCAGAGTTAGGTCTTTATTTTAAGTTTTATTCAACTGGTCTTGAAATAATAAAGAGAAAACTTGCATTCATAAGGCGTTTGTTATAAATGTTCAGTATATTTATTTTGAAAGAGCTGACCTCAAGACTGTAAACCGGTGCAGTATCTAAATATTGTGGAAGTGCTTTAGTCTATTTAAAAAATAAAAGAATCATGTTTGGCTGCTTCTTTCTTTTTACAATTTTTCTTAATTTTAGGCTGTATGGTCATTTCCAGTAGCAGTATGTCAGACTGTCTGCAATATTAGCTGAAAATTTTAGTAGCCCTCTCTAAGTAGTTGGCAGTTTCTGTGTACTAAATATTTAGGGGGCATGGAAGTTGCTAAGAGCAACATACTAATCTGGCAGATGCCAGTGAAAACAACATACAGGGTGACTTTTTACAAAGTCAGCAAAAAGCCTTTTGCTCAGGTTCCAAAGCATGTTTCTCTTTCACAAATTGTGAAAATTGTATTTTGATATTGCACTGTTTTCAAATTATCTCTGTAAATTGTCCTTTTTCTCCTTGTTGGTGGTTTGAAACAAGTTGGTGGTTTGAAACCTGACTGAGTTAAATTTTTATGTGGAAAACAATTATCCTAACAACTAAGGCATAACTGAGCCTAATAGTTTCCATTTTTATAGATAAACACACGTGTTTATAAATAAAGATTGCTTCATAAATGAGTCTTTATTCTCTTCCTCTGCTTTCCCTGATTTCATATTGCAATAGTTATCCAAATGATTTAAACATTTATGAACCTACCTACTCTTCTCCTCAGTTCACAAAGAGCATGCAGAATACAAGGGCTATGGAGGTAGCTAGCCTGCCCTAAGTTGTATTCCAGTGGTAGGTGTCAATTATCTGGTTGAATAGTTCCAGTTAGGTTGGATAGTCTTCACTGATAAAGGTAGTGATTGTTGATGACACAAGATCAGATGTTCAGTTGTCTGGGGTGCATAAACACATAGCAATGCAGTGACATTTTAGGGGGTCAGCATTTCTGATGCCACTTGATCAATGAGTCTTAAATATACCATGATTACAGAATGATTTGAACTTTGTCATCAGTAACTGCAGCTTAAATTTACTTGCCAAAACTATCTTGCATTCCTTGAAATATCTTCAGATCAATAGCCAGAAAAAAATTGACATATTTTTATAAGACATACTTTGTACATTGTGTTCATTCTTTAATAAAGTCAGTTCAGTGCTGGCTTGTAGATATTAAAAGGAAAGTATTGACTTTGATTCAATAAATGTTTTTCTTTCAGTTGGTAGCCTACTCTTTTTCTTTTTTCATTAGTTAGATTTGCATTAGAAAAAAACATGCAGCCTACAGACAAATTTGTGGTGAAAATTCTCTGAAGAGTAACCCATTAGTGTGATAAGAAAGTAATTTTCAGGCTTGAGTTTTTCATGCCACTTGACCTTTCTGTTGCCAAAGGGATTAAACCTTAATTTTATTAGCAGTTTTATTTCATTGATTTAATATGTTTACCAGAGGCCTCTGCAAGGATCTCAGAGAGTTTTCTTACTAAGAAATAAATTGGAAACCTTCCTACAGGATTTCTTCACTTCTGACTGCAACTAGTATGTGTGTTTCCTTGCTTACTCTTGATTGTGATGCAGATTATTTTACTGTGGGGATCAGTAGAAGACCAATTAAATACATCATCATAGCAATGTTGTCCCAAAACAGGGTTCTTCACCCAGTGTGCAAAGAGACGATAACACACAGAGCCGAGATATTTATTGCTAGGTACTAGAGTGCTAGGTGGTGACTCCACAAAGCTAGTTGGTATACAACTAAGTTCACTAGCTACCATAGGAATAGGAATGGAAAGTCCTTACATTGAATCCATTGAAGCAAGGAGGTGAAACAATGAGGTTCTGTCAATGCTATTGCCTTACTGCTGATTTCTATCACAGGTGCCCAGTTTTGGACTAGTGTCAAGAAAAAGTGTGTCCTTAGCTAATCTAGCTTGATTTTACTGTTAAAAATGACACCCACTTGTGCATAATGAGTATGTAAATGTAAGACCACCTTAATATGAGTTAGGTAAACTTCTAGACATGCATAGAAGCATTTTTGTTATATAAATTGTTTGTAACGAATCATGTATTTTGTTACCATTTTTTCCTTGATCCTGATGTATATATAAGACCCTGATTGCGTTTCAAGGGTGTGCTGGCTGTGTTAGACACCTGGCACCCTCTTCTATGCAGAAAAGAAATAAAAAGCAAATATCTCGACTCAGTATGTTATTGGCCATCTGCACACTGGTAAAAGAACCCTTTTGGGACAACATTTTTGGCGACCCAGATGGGACAACCATAAGGCCTTGCCTGAATCATCTTGCTGTCCCTGACAGGGGACCGGACTGGACAGAGCTCCAGTGCACACCAACCTATTGATTGGGGTCTCCTCCAGATACTTTCCGAAGTCAGGGCAATGAGCAACTCAAAGGTGCAACACCAAACAGAGATATTTGTACAAGGGTGAAAAGGGGGGTGAATTGCTGGATTGGTGAGTATTAAATTAAATTAAATTTAATTTATTTGCTTCCATGGAAGGTTATAAAGTTGCATGTAGATGCTTGGCAACAGGGGAAAAGATTGCCTTTACTGACAAATTGGGGGGTTAGATCCGAGTGCGCACAAGAGGAAAAAGTCGCATGTAGATGCTCGGCAAGGGTTGCCTTAATTGAGCAGTGGGGTTGGAGCCCCAGAAGGAATTACTGACCAGGGGGGTCAGAGCTGGCAAATAATTAATAATCTGGATATTTGGTGAAAATGGGATCAGGCCAATCCACGATTACTCCCTGTAGCCCTTTGGGATGCATTATGAAAAATTGGAATAAGTTTGGGGGATATCCAATGACTAAAGAGAAAATGAAGAGGTATTGTAATCAATGGTGGCCAAATTATAAATTGCATGGGGAATGGTGGCCAGAAAATTTGTCGCCGATTGGGATGAAGTTCCATATGTCTATGCCTTCATGACTTTGTACAGAAACCCAGATATTCAGAAGAATTGGGGGAAATATGTTGATGCCATGTATAGAGGAGAAAGAAAAATGCAAGGGGTGATATGTTGTGGGGAGAATGAGCAAGAAGATGTACAGGTTTTGGTTCCACCTCCCCCACCTCCTCATAATAGAGAAACTGAAAAGGAAAAGGATAATAAAGGAATGAGTAGAGAAGGGGGACAAATGAGGAATGAAAATTTTAGTCCTATTTCAAGCTGAACATGAGAACAAACGCAGCCAGTAATACAAAGGCCTTTAAGACAAGCGATGGGGGTGGAGGATTTACCAGTTTTTGTACATGTTCCATTTACTACCTCCAATCTGTTAAATTGGAAACAGTCTGTTGGTTCATATCAAGAAAATCCCAAAGGCATGTATCAAATTTTAGAAACCATTATGTTAACTCACAATCCTAATTGGGGAGACATGCAAGATTTATTGAACACCTTTTTTTAAGGCAGAGGAAAAAAGAATGGTGCTAGATAAGGCAAAAGAGGAAGGAGAAAAAAGAAATAAGCAGGAGGATCCTAATCAATACTTACCTTTAAGGGAAGATCTGGGATGGGACCCTGTCCTGGGTTCAGCTAGCATAGAGTTAATTTTCACAGGAACCTGGGAGGGGGCACAGCCAGGACAGCTGACCTGAACTAGCCAAGGAGCTATTCCATATCATGTGACATCATGCTCAGTATATAAATGGGGAGCGGGCTGGGGGGTGCTCTCTCGGATTTTGGTGGGGGAAGTGGTGGAGGGTCAGGTTCTGGGTGGTGAGCAAGTTGCACTATGCATCACTTGTTTTGTATATTCTTTTAATAGTACCATTGTTGTTGTTGCAAGTTCTCTTTTTGTGTTGTCCCAGTAAAATGTCCTTATCTCAACCCTCGAGGTTCCGTTTTTTTCCCTCTTTTCTCCTTTCTGATTCTCCTCCCCATCCCACTGGATGGGGGTGGGGAGGAGCGAGTGAGCAGCTGCATGGTGCTTTGTTACCGGCTGGGCTGAAACCACGACAGACCCAAATACTGGATTTGGAAAAACTAAAACTAAGCAATATCAACAGTTGATATTATATGGAATACAACACCCCAGCCAGCAACTAAGCACCACGCAGCCGCTCACTCACTCCCCCCCATCCAGTGGGATGGGGGAGAAAATTGGGAAAAAAAAGAAGTAAAACTCCTGGGTTGAGATAAGAACGGCTTAATAGAACAGAAAAGAAGAAACTAATAATGATAATGATAACACTAATAAAATGACAACAGTAGTAATAAAAGGATTGGAATGTACAAATGATGCGGAGGGCAATTGCTCACCACCCGCCGACCAATACCCAGCCAGTCCCCGAGCGGCGATTCCCCGCCCCCACTTCCCAGTTCCTATACTAGATGGGACGTCCCATGATATGGAATACACCGTTGGCCACTGTGGGTCAGGTTCCCTGACTGTGTCCTGTGCCAACTTCTTGTGCCCCTCCAGCTTTCTCGCTGGCTGGGCATGAGAAGCTGAAAAATCCTTGACTATAGTCTAAACATTACTTAGCAACAACTGAAAACATCAGTGTTATCAACATTCTTTGCATACTGAACTCAAAACACAGCACTGTACCAGCTACTAGGAAGACAGTTAACTCTATCCCAGCTGAAACCAGGACAGTATCCACCCCTTATTCTATACCATTGACGTCATGCTCAGTTCCCATACCTTTAGTTATATTAGTTACATCCTGATCAATCATCATCACCTTTCCATCCCTTTGAGACATATGAACAATGATATATAAATATATATGTATACACACACAGAGATATCATTCCTTTAGTTCATAGAACGTTTGTTGAGTTTATTTAGGTTCCGACTCTGGGCTCCATCTGTCACACCAATCTGTCTGGGCAGGAGGGATGGTGCAAAGTCCTCTCAGTCGGTAGAGCAGAATTGGGCTTGAGTGCGGTGTGATGAGCAGGTGACATTGGACGCAGCAGGAGGATGGTGTGCACCGTTGGATTGTTGCATGCTGGAGTCAGTTCTGGTTCCATCACTACTGCGCTTTGCTCAGTTTTATCATAGTTCTTTCTGGCTTGATCTAAGTGATTCTTGCTATAGTACTATGGATATAGCATATAACAATTCTAGTAATGATAACATACAGTGGCAGGGTTATATAGCAACTAATATCATACAGTTTAATTCTGGCAATTTTCAGCTAAAATCAAATCCCTTTGAGGCACACATCACAACAAAAATAGCTGTCCTGGTTTTGGCTGGGAAAGAGTTAATTGTCTTTCTTGTACCTGGTATACTGCTGTTTTGGGTTCAGTATAAGAACGTTGATAACACACTAATGTTTTCAGTTGTTGCCAAGTAGTGTTTACGCTAAGAGAAGGATTTTTCACCTTCTCAAGCCCAGCCAGCAAGAAGCCAACTATCTCCTTGGCTACTTCAGGTCAGCTGTCCTGGCTGTGCCCCGTCCTAGGTTCCTGTGAAAATTAACTCTATCCCAGCTGAACCCAGGACACCCATCTTTTCGAATCACCCACCAAGTGCACCCAGGCCCTTGAGCAAAAGCAATCCCACGATTGGGTTTACCTTTGCCTGAGGCAGAAGTAACCCAGACTGTTTTCCCTAACATATTTTTCATGTGCAATACGGGGACTTATCCCCTTCTACAGTACGTAAAAGTTCTGACTGGGTAGGGCCACCCCAATTGGCAGATCCTCTGGTGTTGACTAACCAGGTGGCTTTTGCTAGATGTGTATCCCAATGTTTGAAAGTTCCACACCCCCCATTGCTTTCAATGTAGCTTTTAACAGTCCATTGTATCACTCAATTTTCCCAGAGGTTGGTGCATGATATGGGATATGATACACCCACTCAATGCCATGCTCTCTGGCCCTGGTGTCTATGAGGTTGTTTCAGAAATGAGTCCCGTTGTCTGACTCAATTTTTTCTGGGGTGCCATGTCACCACAAGACCTGCTCTTCAAGGCCAAGGATAGTGTTCTGGGCAGTGGCATGGGGTACAGAATATGTTTCCAGCCATCCGGTGGTTGCTTCCACCATTTTAAGCACATAGCGCTTGCCTCGGTGAGTTTGTGGGAGCATGATATAGTCAATCTGCCAGGCTTCCCCATATTTCTATTTCAGACATCGCCCTCCATACCACAGGGGCTTTAACCGCTTGGCTTGCTTAATTGCAGCACATGTTTCACATTCATGGATAACCTGCGTGACAGTGTCCATAGTCAGGTCCACCCCTCAATCATGAGCCCATCTATATGTTGCATCTCTTCCCTGATGGCCTGAAGTATCATGGGCCCACTGAGCCATAAATAGCTCACCCTTATGTTGCCAGTCCAGATCCACCTGAGACACTTCAATCTTGGCAGCCTGATCCACCTGTTGGTTGTTTCGATGTTCTTCAGTGGCCCGATCCTTGGGTACGTGAGCATCTACATGACGTACTTTTACAACCAGATTCTCTAGCCGGGACACAATATCTTGCCACAGTGTGGCAGCCCAAATGGGTTTACCTCTGCGCTGCCAGTTGCTCTGCTCCCATTGCTGTATCCACCCCCACAGGGCATTTGCCACCATCCATGAGTCAGTATAGAGATAGAGCACTGGCCACTTTTTCAGCAATGTCTAACGCTAGCTGGATGGCTTTCACCTCTGCAAACTGACTCGATTCACCTTCTCCTTCAGCAGTTTCTGCAACTTGTCGTGTAGGACTCCATACAGCAGCTTTCCACCTTCGATGCTTTCCCACAATGCGACAGGACCCATCAGTGAACAGGGCATATTGCCTCTCATTTTCTGGCAGTTTATTATACAGTGGGGCTTCTTCAGCACGTGCCACCTCCTCCTCTGGCAACATTCCAGAATCTTTGCCTTCTGGCCAGTCCGTGATCACTTCTAACATTCCTGGGCGACTGGGGTTTCCTATGCGAGCTCATTGTGTGATCAGTGCAATCCACTTACTCTACATGACATCAGTTGCGTGATGTGTAGAGGAGACCCTCCCTTTGAACATCCAGCCCAGCACTGGCAGTCGGGGTGCTAACAGGAGCTGTGTCTCAGTACCAACCACTTTTGAGGCGGCTCGAACTCCTTCATATGCTGCCAAGATCTCTTTTTCAGTTGCAGTATAACGAGCCTCAGATCTTTGATATCCTTGACTCCAAAACCCTAGCGGTTGACCTAGGGTCTCCCCAGGTGCTTTCTGCCAGAGGCTCCAGGTAGGGCCATTCTCTCCATCTGCAGTATAGAGCACATTTTTAATATCTTGTCCTGTCCGGACTGGCCCAAGGGCTACTGCATGAACAATCTCCCGCTTAATGTGTTCAAAGGCTTGTTGTTGCTCAGGACCCCATTTAAAATCATTCTTCTTCCTGGTCACTTGATAGAGAGGGCTTACAATCAGACTGTAATTGGGAATATGCATTCTCCAAAACCCCACGACACCCTGTGTTTCCTTTTTAATAGTCAGTGGGGACATAACTGCTATTTTGTTAATCACGTCCATTGGGATCTGACAACGTCCATATTGCCATTTTATTCCCAAAAACTGGATCTCCTGTGCAGGTCCCTTGACCTTACTTTCTTTTATGGCAAAACCAGCTTTCAGAAGGATTTGGATTATTTTCTTCCCTTTCTCAAAGACTTCTTCTGCCATGTTGCCCCATATGATGATGTCATCAATGTATTGCAGGTGTTCCGGAGCTTCACCTTTTTCCAGTGCAGTCTGCATTAGTCCATGGCAAATGGTGGGGCTGTGTTTCCACCCCTGGGGCAATCGAATCCAAGTGTACTGGACACCCCTCCAAGTAAAGGCAAATTGTGGACGACACTCTGCTGCCAGAGGGATTGAGAAAAATGCATTAGCAATGTCAATTGTGGCATACCACTTGGCTGCCTTTGACCCTAGTTCCTATTGAAGTTCTAGCATATCTGGAACGGCAGCACTCAGCGGTGGCGTAACTTCATTCAGGCCGCAATAGTCAACTGTTAATCTCCATTCCCCATTAGACTTCCATGCTGGCCATATGGGACTATTAAAGGGTGAGCGAGTTTGGTTGATCACTCCTTGGCTTTCCAGTGTTATCAACATTCTTTGCATACTGAACTCAAAACATAGCACTGTACCAGCTACTAGGAAGACAGTTAACTCTATCCCAGATGAAACCAGGACACCTGAACTAGCCAAGGAGGTATTCCATACCATGTGACATCATGCTCAATACTTAAATGGGGAGTTGGCTGGGGGGTGCTCTCTCGGATTTTGGTGGGGGAAGTGGTGGAGCATCGGGTGGTGAGCAGTTGCACTGTGCATCATTCGTTTTGTATATTCTTTTATTAGTACCATTGTTGTTGTTGTAACTTCTCTTTTCGTGTTGTCCCAGTAAATTGTCCTTATCTCAACCCTCAGGGTTCCGTTTTTTCCCCTCTTTTCTCCTTTCTGATTCTCCTCCCCATCCCACTGGATGGGGGTGGGGAGGAGTGAGTGAGCAGCTGCATGGTGCTTTGTTACCGGCTGGGCTGAAACCATGACAGACCCAAATACTGGATTTGGAAAAACTAAAATTAAGAAGTAGCAACAGTTGATATTATATGGAATACAACATGGGGTCCCTAAACCTAAAAATTTGTCCAAATGATATGAAGTGAGACAAGAGTCTGATGAAAACCCCTCAGCCTTTTATGAAAGGCTGTGTAAGGTAGCTAAGAAGTGGACGGATTTAAATCCAGAGGAAGAAGCCGATTGAAGGCTGCTTAATATGCTGTTTATGGGTCAGTCGTCCCCAGACATAAGAAAAAAGTTGCAAAAGGTGGATGGGGCAAAAGCGATGTCTATTTCACAATTAATTGAAATTGCCTATAAAGTGTATAATAACAGAGAGAAGAAGAAAAAAAAGAGAGAACAAGTGAAAATGAAGTTACAGGCCTCTTTCTTTTTTAGTGGCAGCAATAGTAGATAGAGAAGGGGGAAAGGAAGAGGGGGACGAGGCCGAGGCTGTGGGGATAAGGGCAAAAAGCCTGCTAGCCTGCCCCCCCACTTCCCAGTTCCTAAAACTAGATGGGACGTCACATGGTATGGAATACACCATTGGCCAGTTTGGGTCAGGTGCCCTGGCTGTGTCCTGTGCCAACTTCTTGTGCCCTGGCTGGGCATGAGAAGCTGAAAGATCCTTGACTTTAGTCTAAACACTACTGAGCAACAACTGAAAACATCAGTGTTATCAACATTCTTCACATGCTGAACTCAAAACATAGCACTGTACCAGCTACTAGGAAGACAGTTAACTCTATCCCAGCTGAAACCAGGACAGCTTCCTTTCAGCAGTTTGAGAAGTTCAGCTGGGCTTGCCACTGGTTCAGTCGAACCCACTGTGTCTTAGGCCCTAGGATCCTCAGCCTGTTCGGGCGCCATTTGTTGCAATTGAAAACAGACTCTGAAGCTGGTTGCAAACGAAGACCCTTTATTGAACAAAATGAGCCCTTATATCTGCTAGCTGTGTCCGACGCAGCAGCCAGCAATCATGGGCAGAAGCTTTTCAAAATTTTCCACTCAGCAGCAACTATCTTATCTCTATACTATTCTTGGCTCCGTGTCCTTCCAGCATGATTACTTCGCTGGGAACTTCACTGTTCTCATGGTTTTCTGCCAACCAGAGCAATAATTTTATTATTTCTACAGGTGGTCATTGAGTCAAGTGCTCCCACACCATGCTGGAACAGTTCATGAAGAACTGCAGCCCATGGGAAGGACCCATGTTGGAGAAGTTCGTGGAGGACTGTCTCCCATGGGAGGGACCCCACGCTGGAGCAGGGGAGGAGTGTGATGAGTCCTGCCCCTGAAGAGGATGAAGTGGCAGAGATAATGTGTCATGAACTGACCACAAACCCCATTCCCCGTCCCCCTGTGCCGCTGGGGGGGGGGGGGGGATATGTAGAGAATCTAGGAGTGAAGCTGTGCCTGGGAAGAAGGGAGGGGTAGAGGGAAGGTGTTTTGAGATTTGGTTTTATTTCTCATTACCCTACTCTGGTTGATTTGCAATAAATTAAGTTAATTTTCCCCAAGTCGAGTCTGTTTTGCCTGTGATGGTAATTGGTTGAGTGATCTCTCCCTGTCCTTATCTCAACCCACAAGCCTTTTGTTATATTTTCTCTTCCCTGTCCAGCTGAGGAGGGGGAGTGATAGAACGGCTTTGGTGGGCACCTGGCATCCAGCCAGGGTTAACCCACCACATCTGCTTTGCAATTACAAAAATCAAGTAATGACTACTCTGACCAGGAATAGAGGGGCCTTGCCTCCAGCCAGGTGGAGTAAAGGGACAACCAGTTCTACTGGACTGCGTAGGTTCTATGGCCTGGAACATCAGACCCATGTTAGTTATAAATCTGTGGTGGATACTGGTGCACAGTGTACCCTAATGTCATCAGATTATAAAGGGTACTTCAAGGACCCAAAAGGGTACCAGTGGGCTGCCTTGAGTACGAAGAATATTAAACAGCTGTCTAGTTTGGCCTCTCAGAAGAGCCTTCTGTTGTTGGGTTGCTGTGTGTTAAAGAATGGCAGGTATCAATTGCTTCTATAATGGTGCACTGGTGACAATATCACACCAACCAAGACTCCCTGGTTTCCATCCATAAGCTGATGCATCAATTGGAGAGCCAAGGAGTGATCAGCAAGACTCACTCACCCTTTAGTAGTCCCATATGTCCAGTAGGAGCAGCAACAAGCCTTTGAACAAATTAAATGGGAGATAGTTTGTGTGGTAGCCCTTGGGCCAGTCCGGACAGGACAAGATGTGAAAAATGTGCTTTACACCTGTGACTGTTCACTCAGCTCCTGCTCAGATTTTGACTAACACAAAACTCATGCTAAGGCCTGATGTATGCTGGGAGCAGCACCATTAGGTCAAAACGAGGGCAACATGTACTCAGGACAGCTGGCCAGAAAGAGCTAAAAGGCCATTATCATAGAATCATAGAATCATTTAGGTTGGAAAAGACCTTTAAGATCATTGAGTCCAACCATAAACCTAACACTGCCATTATGCAGCTTGCTGTCTCCTGCAGCTATCATCTTTGCATATTGATTATCTAGCAGTTTCCTCAGAATCTGCTATCTTGTGGAAATGGTATAGACCAAACTTCCAAGCTGGAAGGTATAAAAACATCAGCTTATTGTGAAAGCTTTTGAGGTGGATACAACAGCAGCTGGACTGCTGAGGCTTCCGTGCTTCCTGGTGTGATACAGGGGACAGCGGCATTGTGATGGAGTAGGAAGGATGAGCACTCTCACCGTCTGCTAGGTAACTATTTTTCTCATAAGTGCACAAGTTATAACTTGTGAGTTGTGAGTGAAGAATTATAGAACCTGTGAGTGAGAAACCTCATGACTTAAGTGATGAATTAGTGAACTGACAGAGTAGTCTGTGCAAAGGGGATTGAGCCCTTGTTTGTCATGTTTGTTTTTTTCTTTCCTAATGAGCTCATAAAATAAAGTTTAATCTACAGAGTATGTTGTCCTGTAAATTTGAGACATCCAAACAGACCGTGACAACACCACAGCCAGGGATCATCGCCCCACCTGGAGTTTCTGGTAGAAAGTACCTGGAGAGACTCGAGGTCAAACTCTAGGGTTTTGGAGCTGAGGATATAGATGATCTGAAGCCTGTTACACTCCAACTGAAAAAGAAATATTAGCAGCTGTCATGGTTTAACCCCAGCTGGCAACTAAGCACCACACAGCCACTCGTTCACTCACTCCCCCCACAGTGCTATGGGGTAGACAATCAGAAAAGTAAAAGTGAGAAAACTCATGGGTGAAGATAAAAACAGTTTAATAGGGAAAGCAAAAACTGTGCATGCAAGCAAAACAAAACAAGGAATTCATTCACTACTTCCCATCGGCAGGCAGGTGTTCAGCCATCTCCAGGAAAGCAGGGCTCCATCATGCGTAATGGTTACTTGGGAAGACAAATGCCATCACTCCGAATGTCCCCACTTCCTTCTTCTTCCCCCAGCTTTTATATTGCTGAGCATGACATCATATGGTATGGAATATCCCTTTGGTCAGTTGGGGTCAGCTGTCCTGGCTGTGTCCCCTCCCAACTTCTTGTGCACCCCTAGCCTACTCACTGGCAGGGCAGTATGAGAAGCAGAAAAGGCCTTGACTCTGTGTAAGCACTGCTCAGCAATAACAAAAACATCCCTGTGTTATCTACACTGTTTTCAGCACAAATCCAAAACATAGCCCCATACTAGCTACTATGATGAAAATTAACTCTATCCCAGGCAAAAACAGCACAGCAGCATATGAAGGGGTTCAAGCTGCTTCAAAAGTAGTTGGTACTGAAGAACAACTCCTCTTGGGACCTCAATTGCCTGTGCTGGGATGGATGTTCAAAGGGAGGGTCCCATCTACATCATGCAACTGATGCTACATCGAGTAAGTTGGTAGCACTGATAATTCAATGGGTTCGAATGGGAAACCCTGACCATCCAGGAATCCTGGAAGTGGTCATGTGTTGGAGCGGCGGAGGAATGCACATAAGTCGACCCAATATGAGTGATAGAAGTGATTCAACTTTATTTGCACGGATAGCTCATATTTATACAGTTTGCGATAATTATGCCTACTAGTCCTAATATGATTGGTACATTGCTAATGTTTATTCATTACTAAAACACACCCACTTGTGGTTTGCAACTATGCGTATTCCGTAACTTTCTCATGGGAACTTCTTCAAAAGTTACTTATGAAGTTATGCCAAGGTCACACCGTCCCTGTCTTTCTCCTGATAACAGCGAGACCAGCTGTTGTTTTTCTCCTGATATCAGCAAAGCCAGCTATTTTCGGCCAAGGCCTAATCTTGCTGCTCAAACTGACATTCTTTCACACAGAACTCTGCTCGCACAACTTTTCTATAGACCCATGTCCTTTTTCATCAAGCCAGTTCCCAACAGTCATGGACTGGCCAGAAGGGAGAAACTTTGTAGTGTTGCCAGAGGAGACAACTCGTGCTGAAGAGGCCCCACTGTATAATAAATTACCAGAAAATAAGCAGCAATATGCCCTGTTTACAGATGGATCCTGTCATATTGTGGGAAAATATCGAAGGTGGAAAGCTGCTGTGTGGAGTCCTACATGACAAGTCGCAGAAACCACTGAAGGAGAAGGTGAATCGAGTCAGTTTGCAGAGGTGAAGTCCATCCAGTTGGCTTTAGATATCACTGAAAGAGAAAAATGGTCAGTACTTTATACTGACTCATAGATGGTGGCAAATTGTCTGTGGGGGTGGCTACAGTAATGGAAGTGGACCAACTGGCAGCACAGAGGTAAACCCATTTGGGCTGCTGCATTGTGGCAAGATATCTGCTTGGGTAGAAAACCTGGTTGTGAAAGTACATAACGTAGATGCTCACATACCTGAGTTGTGCCACTGAAGAACATTGAAACAACGAGGAGGTGGACCAGGCTGCTAGAATTGAAGTTGCTCAGGTGGATCTGGACTGGGAGCATAAGGGTGAGCTATTTATAGCTTGATGGGCCCATGACACAGAAGGACACCTAGGAAGGGATACATCATAGAAATGGGCTCGTGATCAAGGGGTGGACTTGACTATTGATGCCATTTCACAGGTTATCCATGAATGTTAAATGCGTGCCATAATCAAAGAAGCCAAACAGCTAAAGCCTTTTTGGTATAGAGGATGATGGCTGAAATATCAATATGGGGAAACCTGGCAGATTGACTATATCACACTACCACGAACCTGCCATGGCAAGTGCCATGTGCTTACAATGGTGGAAGAGACTACTGGATGGTTAGAAACACACCCTGTGACACATGCTACTGACCGGAATACTATCCTGGGCCTTGAAAAGCAAGTTTTATGGTGACACAGCACCCCAGAAGGAATTGAATCAGACAATGGGACTCATTTCTGAAACAACCTCATAAACACCTGGGCCAAGGAGCATGGCATTGAGTGGGTGTATCACGTCCCCTATCTTGCACCAGCCTCCAGGAAAATTGAATGATACAATGGACTGTTAAAAACTACACTGAGAGCAATGGGTGCTGGGACATTCAAGCATTGGGATACAAATTTAGCAGAAGCCACTTGGCTAGTTAACAGTAGAGGATCTGCCAGTCAACCTGGCCCTGCCCAATCAAAACCCCTGCGCACTGTGGAAGGAGATAAGGTCCCCGTAGTACATATAAGGAACTGGCAGGGAAAAACAGTCTCTGTTATTCCTTACTCGGGAAAAGGCAAAGCCATTCCTGGGTGAAAATAACCCGTGATTTGAGTTGTATGATGGCAGTGTTACATGATGCTGTATGTCCCCACTGCTGTGGCTGCCATATTTCAAAGGTATTATAGCAGTAACCTGCTAGCCAGGCTAGAGGCAAGGGGATAAGTTCATTGCAGTGTTAAAACCTATTGTGGGAGCAGCTCGGAATGTTAGAATTTGTTTTGCTGCATGTTGGCCAAGCCTTTGAAGAACTAGTTTCACAAGGTCAGGTTGGAGGATGGCCTTGTGTAGGCCTGGGAAGATGTGGCTGAAAACAGTCACGAGTATGTGTATGGAATGTTTTTATCTTTAACTGTTCTGAGGACTGGCAAACATCCCAGCTGAGCCAGATATGCACTCCTGTTTTAGTAATATTGGCTGTATGCCATTAGTTCTTTCTAGATCTTTGTTGAAACATATATAAGTTTGATCCTTTTGTGAAATAAAGGGAATCTTGCACAGAGAGCTTGAGCGTTTAATTCAGTCACCGCAGATGGTGACCCCGACGTGATCAAGAGAAGAAAATGACGTGAATAAGAGAAGAAGAAAAGGGCTGATTCCCCTCCACTGCGGAGACCACGCAATCGAACGGGGAGAGTTCTGAAGAAGTGGCCACGACTCCGAGAAAATAGGTGACAGCAACCCCTGTGGAATGGGTGAGTTGCGAGATTGAGGTAGCATGGGGCAATCAGCTTCCCAGGAGCATAAACTCTACTTAAACGTTTTGCAGCAGATTTTACGGGCCTCTGAGTATAAAATAACAGAGGGACAAATTGCTTCGCTTTTAATATGGGTAAAGGATAATTGTAACTGGTTTCCCACAGAGGGAACTTCTGATAGCAAGGTTTGGGAAAGAGTCAGGGAACGTTTACAAACATGAAAAAGTTTGGCATTTGATGTATCAGAAAATTTAATTGTGACATGGAAATTTATTTATACTGCGCTGGTGCATTTACAGACGGCAGAGAAAATCATATCAGTACAACCTGATACTACTTTTGAGGAGACAGTCTGTAAGCAGGCCGCTAATGAGCAGGATTCTGATTCTGATAATAATTCTTTTAAATCAGGCATGGTGGACTCTGAAAAAGAGCCGGATTTATATCCCTCATTACCTCCACCACTGCCTGCACCACCGCCGTTAACGCACACACCCAGCCAGCAGGCGGACAGGCAGCACGGGCTCCGCGGGGTTGCCGACTCTCACCACCGCATACAGGTCCCTGCCGCCCCGCCGCAGCCTTCCGCGGCTTTCGTGCCTGCCCCGCCGCCGCTGCCTTCCGCGGCCACCGCCACCTCCCCAACCCACCCCAACCACCTGGTACTCCTTCTCCAGGGTTTGCAGAACTTAAAACAGAACCTGGCTTTGCTGCGTTGCCTGTATCTCTTTCTCCTGCTACTCCCTCTAACTCTATGCCTCTGATCTAATCCTGTGGCTCCTGCTTTACAGCGGTGCGGACAAAAAAACTGTAGTGCCTTCAGCTCTGCCTTTAACAGACTTTGATGCTAAATGTGACAATTCATTTAATGATTTCGGAAAAAATACAAATAGCTTGATGCAACACTGTCGAGAAAAAGCTCTACAGCAAGGAGACACCATGTTTCCTTTTCCTGTTATATACAGACCCCATAATCCACCACAGCATGAGGGTTTACCTTATGAAATGATAAAAGAATTACGGAAATCAATTCATGAAAATGGGTTACAGAATTCATTTACAAAGGGACTAGTGGAAGCAATTGGAGGCAATTATGTTATGACTCCTTTGGACTTCAAATTGCTACAGAAAAAATTCAAAAGATGCTGCCCTGGAAATATTTAGGGTGGAATCTTACAGAAAGAACAGTACAGCCTCCATCATTAAAGTTGCAGACAGATATACGAACTCTGAATGATGCTCAAAAATTATTAGGAACAATAAACTGGGTACGACCCATGTTAGGTATAACCACAGAGGAATTAAGTAATCTCTTTAACATTCTGAGAGGTGATCCTGATTTAACATCACCACGGATCTGAACTCCAGCTGCCAAGGAAGAGTTAAATTTAGTTTCACAAAATATATATAGGTTACAAGCCTATAGAAGGGACTTAACTTTACCTGTTAATGTGTATGTCATACAAGGTCCAAAACAACCTTTTGCTATTATAGGGCAACATGATAAAGTCTCTCAGAAAATTTTAGATTTGGAATTGGTGTTTCTCTCTCACACTTTAAAGAAAATTATTACACAGCCTTTAGAAATGATCGTGACTGTGGTACAAAAAGCACAGTCACGTATTCAGTGTCTCATTGGTTTTGATCCCTGTCCTGGTTTCAGCTGGGATAGAGTTAATTGTCTTCCTAGTATCTGGTACAGTGCTATGTTTGAGTTCAGTATGCGAAGAATGTTGATAACACTGATGTTTTCAGTTGTTGCTAAGTAGTGTTTAGTCTGAAGTCAAGGATTTTTCAGCTTCTCATGCCCAGCCAGCGAGAAAGCTGGAGGGGCACAAGAAGTTGGCACAGGACACAGCCAGGGAACCTGACCCACACTGGCCAACGGTGTATTCCATACCATGTGATGTCCCATCTGATATAGGAACTGGGGACTGGGGGCAGGGAATCGCCGCTCGAGGACTAGCTGGGTGTTAGTCGTCGGGTGGTGAGCAATTGCATTGCGCATCTTTTGTATATTCCAATCCTTTTATTATTGCTGTTGTCATTGTATTAGTGTTATCATTATCGTTATTAGTTTCTTCTTTTCTGTTCTATTAAACCGTTCTTATCTCAACCCGAAACTTCTTTTCCTGATTTTCTCTGCCATCCCACTGGATGGGGGGGAGTGAGTGAGTGGCTGCGTGGTGCTTAGTTGCCGGCTGGGGTTAAACCAAGACAATCCCGATACCTTGTATCTTCCTTTTTCAAAACAAGATTTTGATTACCTTTTTGTTCAGTCACAATCGCTGCAAATCGCATTGGCCGACTCGACAAACAAAATTTCTTTCAAACTGCCTCAAGGTAAGTTACTGCAAAACCTTCACACATTTGTATTGGCTATGTGTGGCATGGTTTTGGTGGTGGTGGTGGTGGGGTTACAGGGGTGGCTTATCTAAGAAGCTGCTGGAAGCTTCCCCTGTGTTTGTGAGAGAGCCTATACCAGCTGGCTCTAAGACGGACCCGCCGCTGGCCAAGGCCGAGCCAATCAGCAATAGTGGTAACGCCTCTGTGATAACATTTTTCAGAAGGAAAAAAAGTTGGGATAGAAGGAAACGGCAGCCGGAGCGAGGAGTGAGAACATGTAAGAGAAACAACCTTGCAGACACCAAGGTCAGTGAAGAAGGAGGGGGAGGAGATGCTCAAGGCGCCGGAGCAGAGATTCCCCTGCAGCCCGTGGTGAAGACCCTGGTGAGGCAGGCTGTCCCCCTGCAGTCCAGGGAGGTCCACAGTGGAGCAGATATCCACCTGCAGCCCGTGGAGGACCCCACACCGGAGCAGGTGGGTTCCCGAAGGAGGCTGTGACCCCGTGGGAAGCCCGTGCTGGAGCAGGTTCCTGGCAGGACCTGCGGATCTGTGGAGAGAGGAGCCCACGTTGGAGCAGATTTTCTGGCAGGACTTGTGACCCCGTGGGGGACTCACGCTGGAGCAGTGTGCTCCTGAAGGAATTGCACACTGTGGAATGGACCCATGCTGGAGCAGTTCGTGAAGAACTGCAGCCCATGGGAAGGACCCACGTTGGAGAAGTTTGTGGAGGACTGTCTGTCGTGGTTTAACCCCAGCCAGCAACTAAGCACCATGCAGCCACTCACTCAGTCCCCCCCATCCAGTGGGATGGCAGAGAAAATCAGGAAAAGAAGTTTCGGGTTGAGATAAGAACGGTTTAATAGAACAGAAAAGAAGAAACTAATAATGAAAATGATAACACTAATACAATGACAACAGCAATAATAAAAGGATTGGAATATACAAAAGATGCGCAATGCAATTGCTCACCACCCGCCGACCAACACCCAGCTAGTCCTCGAGCGGCGATTCCCTGCCCCCAGTCCCCAGTTCCTATATTAGGTGGGACGTCACATGGTATGGAATACACCGTTGGCCAGTGTGGGTCAGGTTCCCTGGCTGTGTCCTGTGCCAACTTCTTGTGCCCCTCCAGCTTTCTCGCTGGCTGGGCATGAGAAGCTGAAAAATCCTTGACTTTCGTCTAAACAGTGAGAGCGGCGGAGGAATGCACATAAGTCAACTCAATATGAGTGATAGAAGTGATTCAACTTTATTTGCACAGATAGCTCATATTTATACTGTTTGCGATAATTATGCCTACTAGTCTTATTACGATTGGTACATTGCTAATGTTTATTCATTACTAAAACACACCCGCTTGTGGTTTTGCAGCTATGCATATTCCGTAACTTTCTCATGGGAACTTCGTCAAAAGTTACTTGTGAAATTCTGCCAAGTTCACACTGTCTTAATTTTTCTCCTGATAACAGCAAGACCAGCTGCTGTTTTTCTCCTGATATCAGCAAGGCCAGCTATTTTTGGCCAAGACCTAATCTTGCTGCCCAGGCTGACATTCCTTCACACATAACTCTGCTCGCACAACTTTTCTATACACTCATGTCCTTTTTCATCAAGCCAATTCCCAATAAAACAGTACTTAGCAACAACTGAAAACACCAGTGTTATCAACATTCTTCGCATACTGAACTCAAAACATAGCACTGTACCAGCTACTAAGAAGACAGTTAACTCTAAACCAGCTGAAACCAGGACACTATATCCCGTGGGTGGGACCCCACGCTGGAGCAGGGGAAGAGTTTGATGAGTCCTGCCCCTGAGGAGGATGGAGCAGCAGAAAATAACGTGTGATTAACTTACCGTAAACCCCATCCCCATCCCCCTGTGCCGCTGGGGGGTTGTAGGTAGAGAATCCGGGAGTGAAGTTGTGCCTGGGAAGAAGGGAGGAGTGGGGGAAGGTGTTTTGAGATTTGGTTTTATTTCTCATTACTTTATTCTGGTTGATTTGTAATAAATTGAGTTAATTTTCCCCAAGCTGAGTCTGTTTTGCCCGTGACGGTAATTGGTGAATGAGCTCTCCTGTCCTTATCTCAAACCACAAGCTCTTTGTTATATTGTCTCTCCCCTGTCCAGCTGAGGAGGGGGAGTGATAGAATGGCTTTGGTGGTGTCGTGGTTTAACCCCAGCCAGCAACTAAGCACCACGCAGCCGCTCACTCACTCCCCCCCACCCAGTGGGATGGCAGAGAAAATCAGGAAAAGAAGTTTCGGGTTGAGATAAGAATGGTTTAATAGAACAGAAAAGAAGACACTAATAATGATAATGATAACACTAACAAAATGACAATAGCAATAATAAAAGGATTGGAATGTACAAATGATGCGCAGTACAATTGCTCACCACCCGCTGATCGACACCCAGTTAGTCCCCAAGTGGCGATTCCCCCGTCCCCCCTCCCCCCAGTTTATACACTAGATGTGGCATCACATGGTATGGAATATCCCTTTGGCCACTTTGGGTCAGCTGCCCTGGCTCTGTCCTGTGCCAACTTCTTGTGCCCCTCCAGCTTTCTCGCTGGCTGGGCATGAGAAGCTGAAAGATCCTTGACTTTAGTCTAAACACTACTTAGCGACAACTGAAAACATCAGTGTTATCAACATTCTTCTCATACTGAACTCAAAAGATAGCACTGTACTAGCTACTAGGAAGACAATCAACTATCCCAGCTGAAACCAGGACCTCTAGTTAGCTGGAATATTCAACAAAAAGTAGAAATCTATACTTTTTTCATCTTTTTGTAGTTCATTTTCATTATATAGTAATTGTAACTCACTGGAACTATGTATTATCCTTTAAAACAATGAGACATCTTAGGGCCCCATTTTAGTCCACTTTTCAGAATACAAATAAACCCCTTCAAAAGCAGTATATATGTATGTAGCTAGTGTGTATCTGTACACAAGGTATATATAGTTAATAAACATGGATGTCTGGGCAGACTGTACCCATAGAGTCTCTTATATTTGTCTAATCCCCACATTAAAACAAACCCTTTATATAGACTGTTTAAAAAGCAAATTATGAAACCAAATGTAATAGTATGTCCAGAACAATAGATTCTTTAAACAGAGTTCAGAAAATGCTAGGTATTTAGACATCTATAGTGATCCTGACTGGAAGACCATTGTACATCGAGGAGTTAGTGATCCACATAGCAGTTAACATGAGCAGGCCCAGGCCAGTGGTGTGTTGTGCTGTGCTGCACATACAGTATGGCCTTCAGGACTGTGCTGTGAAGGACAAATCCCTTGGCTGCATCATAAACTCAGCCAGCTCATTGAAACAGAGAAGCCTGCAGGCAGCTCCCACTTGGTACCAGCAATTATGCCACCTGTGTGGCCTTGCCTTTATCTAAAAGTGCAGCAAGAAGTTCTCATGAGAACATCCTTTCTGTTTGACAATAGGAACTGTTGATGTCACAAAATGACAATAATAATAATGACAATAATAATAATGAAAGGATTGGAATATACAAAACAAGTGATGCACAAGGCAATTGCTCACCACTTGCCAACCGATGCCCAGTTAGTTCCCGAGCAGAGATCCCCCCCGACCCCACTCCCCCCAGTTTATATACTAGGCATAACATCACATGGTATGGAATACCCCTTTGGCCACTTTGGGTCAGGTGCCCTGGCTCTGTCCTGTGCCAACTTCTTGTGCCCCTCCAGCCTTCTTGCTGGCTGGGCACGAGAAGCTGAAAAATCCTTGACTTTAGACTAAACACTACTTAGCAACAACTGAAAACATCAGTGTGTTATCAATATTCTTCTCATACTGAACCCAAAACAACACTATAACAGCTACTAGAAAGGAAATTAACTCTATCCCAGCTGAAACCAGGACATTTTTTTAAAAATAGGGAGTTTAATGTTTAAAATATTTTCATGGACATTTTACCCCTGTGCTTTTGTTTCGATTAGTTGCTTTAAAAAATTGTCATTAACATATGTAAATTACCATAGAATCATAGAATCATGGAATTGTTTAGCTTGGAAAAGACCTTTAAGATCATCAAGTCGAACTGTCAACCACGCTCACTAATCCATGTCCTTAAGTGTCATGTCTACGTGCTTTTTTAAGACCTCCAGGGATGGTGACTCAACCACTTCCTTGGGAAGCCTGTTCCAATGCCTGACAACCCTTTTAGTAAAGAAATTGTTCCTAATATCCAATCTAAACCTCCCCTGGTACAACTTGAGGCCATTTCCTCTTGTCCTATCACTAGTTACTTGATAGAAGAGACCAGCACCCACCTCACTATAACCTCCTTTCAGGTAGTTGTAGAGAGTGATAAGGTCTCCCCTCAGCCTCCTCCAGACTAAACAACCCCAGTTCCCTCAGCCGCTCCTCATAAGACTTGTACTCCAGGCCCTTCACCAGTTTCATTGCCCTTCTCTGAACATGCTCCAGCAACTCAATGTCTTTCTTGTAGTGAGGGGCCCAAAACGGAACACAGTACTCAAGGTGCAGCCTCACCAGTGCCGGGTACAGGGGAACAATCACTTCCCTGCTCCTGCTGGCCACACTATTTCTGATACAGGCCAGGATGCCATTGGCCTTCTTGGCCACCTGGGCACACTGCTCGCTCATATTCAGCCAGCTCTCAACCAGCACCCCCAGGTCTTTTTCTGCTGGGCAGCTTTCCAGCCACTCTTCCCCAAGCCTGTAGCACTGCATGGGGTTGCTGTGACCCAAGCACAGGACCTGGCACTTGGCCTTGTTGAACTTCATACGATTGGCCTCGGCACATTGATGCAGCCTGTCCAGATCCCTCTGCAAAGCCTTCCTACCCTCGAGCAGATCAACCCTCCCTTCCAACTTAGTGTCATCCGCAAACTTACTGAGGGTGCACTCGATCCCCTCATCGACATCATTGATAAAGATATTAAAGAGAACTGGCCCCAAAACTGAGCCCTGGGTGTAGGGATTGGCGCTCGGAAGATCTCGCGATGTACGGAAAGAGAAGGGTTAAGGGAGGCGGGATGACCGACAGGCAGTATATAAGGGCGTGACGCAGTTGAATAAACGCCATTTGCAGCATCCTCATATTGGTGTCAGTGCTCTGTGGCCCAGGGTATGGTGGACCCTGTGCCGAGTCCCACGGGGTGATCAGACGAATGTCTACAAGTGGTGACCCCGACGTGATTGGACATCGGCGGATTACGCGGGGCGTAATCGAAGGCCTGGCCAGGCATGGAAGGAGTCCTGAAGGTGTTGGACTCGTGCTCTAGAGAGGTAAAAATCCCTATGGGACAAAAAGAAGCGAAAGCTTGCCTAGAGCGGCTCCTGAAAGAGGAAGCGATAGAGCGCCCGGGGGACATATTGTCTCCTGAGTGCTGGCCGAAATGCACCGCGGCTTTAGCGGAACGGGCTATGGCGACGCAGCATGGTCCGGAGTTAAAGACGTGGGGGCGGATTAGGGCGATTTTCAGGAAAGTGCGGGAGGAGGGCTTAACATGGAAGGAAGCAAAGAGATTGATGCACGCGCAGGCGGAGCGGGGCGTGCAGGCGGATGGGGGGGCGCGGACAGAAGGGCTGACGGAGGTAGCGGAGCAGACGCCTCTGGTGCTCCCAGTGCAGCCGTCGGCACCGGCCGAACCACCGGGATACCCTTGGGAGGAGTTTGAACGGGAGCGTGAACGGGCGAGAGAGGAGGAGCGGGAGAAAGAGCGACAGTTAATTCAGGAGGCAGAGGAACCCGTGGCGGAGCAAAGGAGACGGGAGAAGGAGAGGCAGAGACTAGAGGAGGCGGGGAGGGCGGTGATGAAGGGATCAGAAAAGGAGCAGGTAGAGGAGGGAGTGGTTCCCCTGTATGATCCGGAGGATTGGGTGCCGGGACGTGTTTTGCGAACCGCGCCACAAGCTCACCCTAAGATGGCGCCGACATCCGCCTTCTCCCCGGATGTCTCTCCGGAGGTCGGGAGAGGCGGAGCACGGCCAAAGGAAGGAGGAAGGAAAGTCAGGACACCCCCTCTTACGCGCGTAGCGGAAGAGGAAGAGAGTGGTCCGGACTCAATCGAGGGGTCGGCTCAACGGTTAGAGGAGGCGTGGCAACTGGTGGGCGGACACCGCTGTCGTCCGCCACACGCAGCGGTAAAACAAAAGGCTGTCTCCGACTGTAAGGCGCAGTCGGCAGCAGCCAGTGAAACGGCAACGCCTATGTCTTTAATACCTGTGTCCGACCCAGCTACAGATCCGCTGCAGATGTTGCAGCGAGTAGTAGAGGAGATACAGGAGCAGGTGAAGCAACAGCGGCAGCTGCTACAAGCAGCTGGGGAACAGAAAGGAGTTCCCGATTCACCAAAGATCACGTTGCCAGACTGGAAAATTGTAGCAAAGGAATGTGTTATGGACGGCATACGTTTTGAAGGACCCCCTTTAGTTTGCCCAGTCCGAGCTGGTCCAGGTGGTGTGGGGGTGGAGTGGTCTCCGTTAGATAGCAAGCTTTTGCAACAAGTGAAGAAGACCGTGGATGATTACGGCTTAGGACATCCCATGACAGGCTCTCTGTTAGACGTGGGTTTTTTTTCAGGTTCACTGACTCCCTGGGATTCGCGACAGTTTTGCAGTATGATTTTGACTCCCATTTTTTTTTGATTTGGAAAGAAGCTTGGACAAATAAGTTGCAGGCGGCACTAGTTGAGGCCCAACAAGAAAGGCCCAACCCATTACCTCATTCGTCAGTACAGCGTCTGCGAGGGTCAGACCCTGGTCAGCTGACGCCGCAGCAACAGGCGGGACAACTTACAGCTAGGGAATTAACAACGTCGACACGGGCGGCGCGTGCAGCCTTGACAGCTGTTGCACCCCTGATGACTCCAAAGGAGCCATGGACGAAAATCAAGCAAGGGGTAGCGGAGGAATTTCCAAAATTTTGCGACCGGTTACAGGGAGCCATAGAGCAGGCGCATCTCCCTGATTCAGCTAAAGGACCAGTATTGTTGGAGTGTGTTAGACAGCAGGCGAATGAAACTACAAAAGCGGTCTTACGAACTGTGCCTCTGGGGGCATCCCTTGGAGTGATGGTAGAGGCAGTATTGAAAAAGCAGCGGGAGGTTCCTGATTCAGTGGTACAGTCAGTTGTGGCTGCAGTAAGGGCTCCGGAGCTAAAAGGTAGCCCCGGACAGGTGGTTTGCTACCGTTGTGGTCGCAAAGGGCATAAAAGAGATCAATGCAAAGCAGAGAAGCGTGAGTCAGGAGGTCCTCCGGGGCCTTGTTGGAAATGCGGACTAACAGGACATCTGGCAAAGACCTGCCAAGCGGGAAACGGCTTTCGGGGGAGACAACGGGGCATGCCTCCCCCCACCTCACAAGAGCCCCGCAACGCATCCTCCGCAACGGCGATGGAACAGTCACGGAACCCCAAGTGGCCTTGGTGTTAGATTGCTGGGACAGGCCGCATGTACAGGTCTGTATACGGATAGTGGCCGACAACATCACACCGCGTGAGCTGTGGTGTTCTGCACTCATGGATACAGGTGCTGATGTCTCATGTCTTCCTCATGGTATGTGGCCAGATTCTTGGCCTACTGTACAAAGCCGCTTAGAAGGACTGGGTGGTAACTCTCTGTCAGAACATTCACTGCTGGCTTGTTGGGTTTCTGCCCAGGACTCCGACGGGTCAGTCTTGGTTGCTAATGTCAGACCGCATAAGGCACAGGTGTCTGAGCCTTTACTTGGCCGTGACGTGTTGCAACAATGGGGTGTCCGCTTGTCAAATTTTTGAGTGGGGCCACTGTCTACCTGATGCGCCGCGAGCTTGCGGTATGTATGAAGTGGAAAACCACTGATCCGGTTTGGGTAGAACAGTGGCCCCTCACGCAAGAAAAATTACTAGCGGCGACTGAAATAGTAAATAGAGAACTCGAAAAGGGACACCTTGTTGAGAGCACTAGTCCATGGAATACACCCATTTTTGTTGTCCCAAAGAAGGACAAGAACAAATGGCGGCTACTACAGGACTTGCGGGCCGTCAATGCGGTATTGGAAGACATGGGGCCTTTACAACCCGGCCTACCTATTCCCTCTGCTCTGCCAGATGGCTGGCCAATTTTGATCATGGACATTAAAGATTGTTTTTTCTCTATCCCGTTAGCAGAGGACGACCAAGAAAAGTTTGCCTTTACACTCCCAGCGACCAACCTAGCTGAACCAGCAAAGCGGTATCAGTGGACAGTTTTGCCGCAAGGCATGAAAAATTCACCAACCTTGTGTCAAAGGGCAGTGGCCCTTGCCCTGCAGCCGGTAAGACAAAACAATTCTCAGTTGGTCATCTATCACTACATGGATGATATTTTGGTGGCAGCGCCTTCGGAGGAGTCCCTCCGTTCTGGTGAGCAACAAATTTTACAGGCTCTGCAAGCGGAAGGCCTAGAAGTGCAGGAGGCTAAGACGCAAAAAGGGCCGGCCTGTAAGTATTTAGGGCTCAGCATTGGCCCTCATGCAGTCCGAGCACAACAGCAGATCTTGGAGCCAGTCGTTAATACTTTACATGACTTACAGAAATTAGTTGGAGCTTTGCAGTGGTTAAATGGTGTCTTGCCCATTCCTCCCGATTGGATGAGTCCTCTATATGAGCTCTTGAAAGGACACCACCCGTGGGAGAAAAGGACTTTGACTCAGGAAGCAAAGAACTCATTGAATGGAATTGCAGAACTCATGAGTGTAGAAAGCTTGCACAGATGGCAGCCAAAAGAACCATTGCAACTGTATTTGAGCCTGACAAAGAAGGGTGCTATTGGACTGGTAGGCCAAGGTGAACCCTCGAAGCCTAGGGCTCTATGGTGGATTACATCCACCCAGATAAAAACGGCTTTTCAAGCCTATTCAAAGGCACTGGCATTGTTGATTTTGCGGGGCCGCGAAGTAACCCGTAGGGTGTTTGGGAAAGAGCCAGACAGAATCTGGCTGCCGGTACGTGCGGAAACATGGCAAAGGAACCTGAGCCAACAGGACGAACTGGCTTTGGCCTTTGAGGGTTTTGTGGGACACCTAGCGTATGGGCCCACTCTTGAGGCAAAGACCTTTTTGCCGTTACTGTGTCTGAAGCCAGTCCTACGCATCAGTGAACAACCGGTGCAAGGTCCTACTCTGTTTACAGATGCGTCTTCACAGACGCAGCGAGCAGTAGTTGTATGGCAAGAAGGCACTGATTGGAAAAGAATGGTATACCAGGATGAATCGTGCTCAGTGCAAAAACTCGAAGCCCATGGGATTCGCATGGCTCTTTCCTTGTTTCCTGAACAGCCCTCGAACATCGTAACAGATTCGATATATGTGGCGAAACTGATACACACTATGGCAGAATCTGGCTGGCCTATTTCGGACGTAGCCGTCATGTTGGAAGCAGCGCTTACGCGACGTTCTGCGCCCGTATCAATTATTCATGTGACAGCGCACACGAATCATTCAGGGTTCTATTATGATGGAAATCGTCGCGCTGACCTAGCTGCTCGTCAGGTGAACACTCTACAGCAGGCCCGGCAGTTACACCATGACTTACACATTGGGGCAAAGGCACTGTCACGGCACTGTGACATTCCCTTACACCAGGCACGGGACGTTGTGGCTACTTGTCCTCACTGTCAGCATGCTCCTTTGTGGCTCGCGGGAGTGAATCCGCGGGGGCTAGAGCCCTCGGAGTTATGGCAAACTGATTTCACCATGTATGCACCCTTTCAGCCATCCCCTCACATTGCTGTCACCATCGACACCTGCAGTGGCGTTCTCGTTGCGACTCTTCACAGAAAGGTTACGGCCCGTGCAGCGCAACAACATTGGCTGACTGCCATGGCGTGGTTAGGTTGCCCACGCACTATCAAAACAGATAATGGGTCCTGTTTTACCGCAGCTTCTACCCAACAGTGGGCAGATCGTTGGGGAATCCGACTGCTTCACGGTATTCCCTATAACAGTCAGGGACAGGCCATTGTAGAACGCGCACATCGCACATTAAAAGCCAAGCTTGATGTTCTTAGGGAGGGGGAGCAGGTACCCCAAGAGACAGACCCTCTTGACCACGAAAATCATCAGCAACAAAATCCCAAATGCCGACGTTCTGCTCGTGAGACCCCTGTGCACCGTAATGCACGGTTGTTGGCTTTAGCACTATTTGCACTCAATCAGTTTGCCCATGGTACAGAGTCACAGAGTCCAATGCAGAAGCATTGGCAACAGGCGATAAGGGGAGTAGGGCCACCAGTATTGGTCCGTGACCCAGAAACAGGAAAGTGGGAAGGAGGGTGGCGCTTGGTGACACAGGGAAGAGGGTATGCTGCAGTACAATCATCAGAGCACCCAGACTCACGTGTGCGCTGGGTGCCGTCACGGTGGTTGAAACCAGACCTCAGTCAATAACGATTTGTTGTGAGTTATTTTGCAGGATGCCGTTCAGAAGATCATCTGAGTACCTGCACTGTGGTCGTTGTGACCCTTGGGTGCTTACCAAGTATGACCGCTGTGGACAACAACTCTGGAGACGCACCAGCCGAACATCAAAATGGTGTGACCGATGTTTTGAACACCGCAGATCCACTTTACAGCAACCGCTGTGTGTACCCCATAAGCAGGGGACTATGATATGCTTTTAGACAAAGCCAATCAATTACAGGAGGCAGGTGACAGTGGCTTGACAATCTCCTCTCGTCGACCTGGCAATGGCTCCTGTCTTTGATTGACTGAAAAACGTTGACCCTATTTGGAATCCTTTTGGTGGTGGTTATTATGGTTTGTTGTGGGATACCAGCACTGACTGTTTGCGTGCGGAAACTCTTTATACAGAGTGCAGGTACCCACCAGTACACGAATTACCATGAGGTGGTGGGATCACTTATACCTGTAACGCCAGTTTGTACCGTCGGTCATCCGCCATAGTGAGGGGGGAATTGTAGGGATTGGCGCTCGGAAGATCTCGCGATGTACGGAAAGAGAAGGGTTAAGGGAGGCGGGATGACCGACAGGCAGTATATAAGGGCGTGACGCAGTTGAATAAACGCCATTTGCAGCATCCTCATATTGGTGTCAGTGCTCTGTGGCCCAGGGTATGGTGGACCCTGTGCCGAGTCCCACGGGGTGATCAGACGAATGTCTACACCTGGGGAACACCACTAGTGACCGGCCGCCAACTGGATTTAACTCCATTCACCACAACCCTCTGGGCCTGGACATCCAGCCAGTTTTTTACCCAGCAAAGAGTACACTTGTCTAAGCCATGAGCTGCCAGCTTCTCAAGGAGTATGCTGTGAGAGACAGTGTCAAAGGCCTTACTGAAGTCCAGGTCGACAACATCCACAGCCTTTCCCTCATCCACTAGGTGGGTCCACTGGTCATAGAAAGAGATCAGGTTGGTGAACCAGGACCTGCCTTTCATGAACCCATGCTGGCTGGGCCTGATCCCCTGCTTGTCCTGCACATGCCATGTGAGCACACTCAAGATGAACTGCTTCATAATCTTCCCCGGTACTGAGGTCAGGCTGACAGGCCTGTAGTTCCCCGGATCCTCCTTCCGACCCTTCTTGTAGATGGGTGTCACATTTGCAAGCCTCCAGTTGTGTGGGACCTCCCCTGTTGGCCAGGACTGCTGATAAATGATGGAGAGTGGCTTGGCAAGCTCCTCCGCCAGCTCCCTCAGTACTCTCGGATATATCCCCTCTCGTGCCATAGACTTTTGAGTGTCCAGGTGGCGTAGCAGGTCATTAACTATTTCCTCCTGGATTAAGGGTGTACATTCTGCTCTCCATCCCTGCCTTCCAACTCAGGGGGCCGAGTACCCTGAGGATAACTGTTCTCACTATTAAAGACTGAGGCAAAGAAGGCATTAAGTACCTCAGCCTTTTCCTCATCTTTGGTGGCAATATTCCCCTCTGCATCCAATAAAGGATGGATATTCTCCTTGGCTCTCTTTTTGTTGTTAACATATTTGTAAAACCATTTTTTGTTGTCTCTTATGACAGTGGCCAGATTGAGTTCTAGCTGAGCTTTTGCCTTTCTCATTTCCTCTCTGCATGACCTTTAATAGCTAATAAATTAGTTATTTTTAAAAATTCTAACAACAATCAGATAAAAATGTTTCCTTCTGGCTGAAATATTTTATGTGGAAAACAATCAATTACTAGTGAATATCACTAAGAGTACAGTTCTATACTTCTTTTGGACTCACAAGTTCATGTCATCATTTGTCTCTAATCTTTTCTTTATACAGGTGCTTGCATTCCTGCAGCTATGTAGGGAGCCAGAACAAGGAACTGATGTAAATGAGAACTCACTTAGGAAAAAAGATACCTTTTCATCTAGATTTATTCCTTAGTACTGTTCACTGTGTTGTCACATGTATTACTAGGGCTTGGACAAGGAAGGATTTGGGAACATAACAGCTCCAAAACTAAAAGAAGCCAATTATTAAATGTACTACAACTTTTGTTAAGCATATCCCAATATATTCTCACATTGCTTGCCCTGTCCTAGCCTCATCATCACAGAAGTGATATCCAGTCTGGCCTTTCATCAGTATGCTTTCAAGAGTGCCACAGTGTCTACCGAGTCAAACAGATGACCTTTTCAGGAGTCTGTTGTTCCCCACTCCCCACCTAGTTCAGATGAAGGAGAGGCAGGAGAGCTCAGTGAATTATATAATCAAGTAGTTCCATAGGAAATACTGTTATGAGAACCCCTTTATTTATTATAAAAGCAATATAAGCAAATTCATAATACCTTCCATTAAAGATTTTGAAGTTGTTTAAGGAGTACCACTATAAGTAACATTAATCCCATTTCATAAGTGGGCAAATGAGGTAGAGAATCTGTAGGTGATTTGTCCACAGGTCATTTGCCTAGCGTACCTCCCAATCTTCTAAGGATTGTTTTGTACCCTGGTTAAAATTGAAGACTAATGTAGAGGGTTGACCCTGGCTGGAGGCCAGGTGCCCACCAAAGCTGTTCTATCACTGCCCCCCACCTCAGCTGGACAGGGGACAGAAAATATAACAAAGGGCTTGTGGGTCAAGATAAGGACAGGGAGAGATCACTCAACCAATTACCGTCACAGGCAAAACAGACTCAGCTTGGGGAAAATTAACTTATTTTATTGCAAATCAACCAGAGTAGGGTAATGAGAAATAAAACCAAATCTCAAAACACCTTCCCCCACTCCTCCCTTCTTCCCGGGCACAGCTTCACTCCTGGATTCTCTACCTAACCCACCCCAGCAGTGCAGGGGGATGAGGAATGGGGTTTACGGTCAGTTCATGACACATTATCTCTGCCGCTTCATCCTCCTCAGGGGCAGGACTCATCACACTCTTCCCCTGCTCCAGCGTGGGGTCCCTCCCATGGGAGACAGTCCTCCACAAACTTCTCCAACATGGGTCCCTTCCGTGGTGTGCAGTCCTTCAGGAGCACAGTGCTCCAGCGTGGGTCCCCCATGGGGTCACAAGTCCTGCCAGAAAACCTGCTCTGTGGGCTCCTCTCTCCACAGATCCGCAGGTCCTGCCAGGAACCTGCTCTAGCACGGGCTTCCCACGGGGTCACAGCCTCCTTCAGGCACCCACCTGCTCCGGCATGGGGTCCTCCACGGGCTACAGGTGGAGATCTGCTCCACCGTGGACCTCCATGGGCTGCAGGGTGACAGCCTGCCTCACCATGGTCTTCGTGAAAGGCTGCAGGGGAATCTCTGCTCCGGTGCCTGGAGCATCTCCTCCCCCTCCTTCTTCACTGACCTTGTTGTCTGCATAGTTGTTTCTCTTACATGTTCTCACTCCTCTCTCCAGCTGCAGTTTCTGTGCTGCCGCAACTTTTTTTCCCTTCTTAAATATCTTATCACAGAGGCGCTACCACTGTTGCTGATTGGCTCGGCCTTGGCTAGCAGTGGGTCCGTCTTGAAGCCGTCTGGCTTTGGCTCCATGGGACATAGGGGCAGCTTCTAGCAGCTTCTCACAGAAACCACCCCTGTAACCCCCCTGCTATCAAAACCTTGCCACCCAAACCCAATACAACTAATTACAATTAACCATTATGTTACCTCTCAAGATGTGAGATCCCATGCTATTTAAGCTTTAGAGTTCCGTACTATCAGCTCAAATCAGCACAGCATGCTCTATCCAGAAGTAGCAGAAAACAAACACAAAAACTTTGGAGTAAGTGTTCACAGTAAGATGCTGTGGTTTAAAAATAGGCAGTGTAATCCTGCGTCAGTTTCCAGTTCCAAGTGGTAGAGTTCACTGGAAGATTTTAACCTGATCCAGGTTTAAAAATAAAGAAATTTCCACCCAGACATTAATGATTATTTAAATGCAGCAGAAAATAATTAGATGACCTCTAATTAGCAAGTCAACTGCAGTCACAACTGATGGATACACATCCTCAATAAAAAAGCCCATATCTTTTCCATATCCTCTGGTTGCTTCCCCCAGCCTCATCATCTTAGCATTAATATCCAGACTGAACTTTAATCAATTTGCTCTCAACCATGCCACAGTCTCTAACAAGCTCTTAATGAGAAGCTTGATCACACTGCCTGTACAGGATGAGCTGCACATACAAGATGAGTACATGCTGTCATCCTGAAAATGTTGCTACCTGCATATTCTCACAGACTCTCTTAATTGCAGTTGCCTGATACTTATATTGAGTAGAACTATGATGTAGAAATCCATAAAATATCCTTCAGGGTAGAATAGCTACAAATTATGTAATGTTTATTCACTTACATATTTAATAACAAAAATCTATGCAGAAATCCCAGATTCTGCATAAAGGCTATTATGGTGTCTCAAAATGTATTTAATTTAATTTTGACTCTTTTTTTGTTTTGGAGAATTCGTGCATCCTACTTCATTACAATAATAGGATTAATGAGTTTAACTGATTATGTTGGGAGATAAACTACATCTGCACAGCCATAGATGATAAGATAGAATTGCTGCAGCCTGAGTGTTTCACCATGTTTCTGCTGTTACTGTTATGCCCATTGTCACCCAAAACCATTCACTTTTTGAAACTGAAACACACTAGTACTACAATGATGACAATGAGTTTTCTCAATGAGTTCTACTTAAAATATCAATAATAATAAATGTCAGTAATAAATATCAATAATATCTGCAATACACTGACAACATATGTATACATGTCTATCCTAACTGTTAAATTACTGTGCACTAAATTTTTTCTTTTCTTCCATGTAAATGTAAAGGTCTTTTTTGCATAATTTCAGGGCAACTTCCATTCTTTTTTTCTTCTCCACATTACTCCTAAACCGTTTGCTTCCTTTGAACAAACTGTTAATCTTCATGTTCTTTTTCCATGATGTCTGCTGCTTTAGATAGTACTGTGACAAAGTCAGAATCAATATAAGATTTTTTCTTCTTCTAAAATAAATACAATAAATTATTAAAATCCACTTATAAATCAGGTTTTTAGATGAATCACTTGCATATTGTCTTGTGCAGGAAGAAAAGGCAATTTTTCTATAGCTATTTTTTCATACACCATATATGTTTTATGCACTACATAATTATTACTGCTAATATGGGGTGTTATTTACTGGCATTATAATACATCTCAAAGGCATCACCTGAGATCAGGATCCTACTACACAAGTACAGCCAAGAGACAGAAAAACTCATACAGCTTCAGTCGCTGACCCCATGAAAATCAGTGAAATTAAGCACAGTAATAAATTTAAGCATGTCCATGTTAGACATGGACTAGGAAAATGGTGGATTAAAGAATGGAAATATTGCTATCCCTATATTCCAACATTTGAGTACTTGACTATAAGTATGTAGCATTTTTTTCAATGTACTTTTATCTTCAGTATTGTCCTGGTTTCAGGTGGGATAGAGTTAGTTGTCTTCCTAGTAGATGGTACAGTGCTAAGTTTTGAGTTCAGTATGCAAAGAATGTTGATAACACTGGTGTTTTCAGTTGTTGCTCAGTAGTGTTTAGACTACAGTCAAGGATTTTTCAGCTTCTCATGCCCAGCCAGCGAGAAAGCTGGAGGGGCACAAGAAGTTGGCACAGGACAGAGCCAGGGCAGCTGACCCAAAGTGGCCAAAGGGGTATTCCATACCATGTGATGTCCCATTTAGTATATAAACTGGGGGGAGTGGGGGCGGGGGGATCACCGCTCGGGGACTAACTGGGTGTTGATCAGTGGGTGGTGAGCAATTGCACTGTGCATCATTTCTACATTCCAATCCTTTTATTATTGCTGTTGTCATTTTATTAGTGTTATCATTATCATTATTAGTTTCTTCTTTTCTGTTCTATTAAGCCATTCTTATCTCAACCCGAAACTTCTTTTCCTGATTTTCTCTGCCATCCCACTGGGTGGGGGGGAGTGAGTGAGCGGCTGTGTGATGCTTAGTTGCTGGCTGGGGTTAAACCACAACAGTCTATGTTGGCGCCCAACATGGGGCACGAAGGTTTGAGATAACGACAAACCTGGCCAGAGCTTGTTAAAACAAATTTGTTCTAAGCTTTCATTATGTTGATTAATGTGTTCTTAGACTTGTTGCTCTGGTTTTTGAAGCTCTGTTCGCTTAGCGAAGGATGAAGATGATCCGGGGTCATCATTGGAACCAGAGGAAGAGGCAGAACCAGAGGTAATCACCCGGTCCCTATCCTTGAGTGAGCTGCGGGATATGCGAAAAGATTTTGGCCACCGTGTAGGTGAGCATATTATCACCTGGCTCCTCTGATGCTGGGACAATGGGGCTAATAGATTGGAATTAGAAGGTAGGGAAGCCAAGCAGCTGGGATCACTTGCCAGGGAAGGTGGCATTGACAAGGCAATTGGAAAAGGGACACAAGCTATTAGCCTCTGGAGGCAACTCCTGTCAAGTGTGAAGGAAAGGTACCCCTTTAAGGAAGATGTTATATGTCAATGAAGCAAGTGGACCACCATGGAAAAAGGTATTCAATATCTGAGGGAATTAGCCGTGCTAGAGACAATTCATTATGACCCGGACAATCCACAATTACCCAAAGATCCAGACGAAGTCCAATGCACACGACCCATGTGGCGGAAGTTTGTACGGAGTGCAGCATCATCCTATGCCAACTCACTGGCAATAATGGCCTGGAAAGACGAAGAGGCACCGACAGTGGATGAAATGGCTCGCCAACTCCATCAATACAAAGAAAATCTCTCCTCCTCCCTACAAGCCTGCATTTTGTCTGTAGAGAAGCTGTCCGAGGATTTCCAGCAACAAAAAGAGGATATGTCCTATTCCGCATCTGTAAGGACCAATGTCTCAGCTATTAGGAGTGAGCGTTCCTCTGCCCAAGAGAGACAATATAGAAGGTACACACCATGAGGTGCCCTGTGGTTTTACCTATGTGATCATGGAGAGGACATGAGGAAGTGGGATGGAAAACCCACCTCGATCCTAAATGCACGGATATGAGAGTTGTGAGGAAAAAACACCTGTGGTGGGTTGACCCTGGCTGGACGCCAGGTGCCCATCAAAGCCGTTCTATTACTCCCCATCCTCAGCTGGACAGGGGAGAGAAAAATATAACAGAGAGCTTGCGGGTCGAGATAAGGACAGGAGATATCACTCGCCAATTACCGTCACGGGCAAAACAGACTCAGTTTGGAGAAAATGAACTCAATTTATTACAAATCAACCAGAGTAAGGTAATGAGAAATAAACCCAAATCTCAGAACACCTTCCCTCCACCCCTCCCTTCTTCCCAGGCACAACTTCACTCCCGGATTTCTCTACCAAACCCCCCAGTGGCACAGGGGGACAGGGATGTGGTTTATGGTCATCACACGTTATTTTCTGCCGCTTCATCCTCCTCACAGGGGGGGCTCATCACACTCTTCCCCTGCTCCAGCGTGGAGTCCTACCCACAGGAGACAGGCCTCCATGAACTTCTCCAATGTGGGTCCTTCCCATGGGCTGCAGTTCTTCACGAACTGCTCCAGCATGGGGCCATTCCACGCTGTGCAGTCCTTCAGGAGCACACTGCTCCAGCGTGGGTCCCCCACGGGGTCACAAGTCCTGCCAGAAAACCTGCTCCATGGGCTCCTCTCTCCACAGATCCGCAGGTCCTGCCAGGAACCTGCTCCAGCGCGGGGTTCCCATGGGGTCACAGCTTCCTTCGGGAACCCACCTGCTCCGGCGTGGGGTCCTCCACGGGCTGCAGGTGGATATCTGCTCCACCGTGGACCTCCCTGGACTGCAGGGGGACAGCCTGCCTCATCATGGTCTTCATGAAAGGTTGCAGGGGAATCTCGCTCCGGTGCCTGGAGCATCTCCTCCCCCTCCTTCTTCACTGACCTTGGTGTCCGCAGGCTTGTTTCTCTTACATGTTCTCACTCCTCTCTCCGGCGGCTGTTTCTGTCTCTCCCAACCTTTTTTTTTTTCCTTCTTAAAAATGTTATCACAGAGGCATTACCACTATCGCTGATTGGCTCGGCCTTGGCTGGCGGCGGGTCCTTCTTGGAGCCGGCTGGTATAGGCTCTCTCTCGAACACAGGGGAAGCTACCAGCAGCTTCTTACAGAAGCCACCCCTGTAACCCCCCCTGCTACCAAAACCTTGCCACACAAAACCAATACACTGGTTAAAGACAAACCCTGCACAGCAAGGAACCACAGGTGAAAAGCCCATCAGCTCTGACATCAGCAACAGGAGGGGATGGGCCTGCTGGAGGGTGCCCAGCTCCCTGTTCCAATAAGCTGTTCTGATACAAAGATCAAACAATGGCCATGTCTGTAGGGAAGGAGAAGTTACTCCCCAAACTACCCCCAAGCCCAAAGGCTCACAAACTGCTCATTAACCTGAGGATTTTGGGTGCCCGCCCAAAGGAGGGGCAAGGATGATAAAAGGACACAAACTGAAGCCCCGGGTACGTAAGCCCACTGGAACTGGACCCCTTGTCTGACTGGACCCCTCGGCTGACTGAACCAACACTGGATCCAGGACCAGTGAAATCTTTCTCTCTTCCTTTTTCTCTCTCTGTCTTCTTCTCTCTTTCCTTTTCCTTTTCCACAGTCCGTACACCTCATCCGTTTCAAGACATAAACTGTTGACCAAGTCTGAGACTAAGATTGGATCCAGCCACCCCTGGGCCCTTCTCTGAGGAGGAGTCTGGAAAGAAAGGGGGTCTGTTCTGAACCTTGTGACTCAACGGGAGGGATCTCCTTATTCCCTGAATTGATTTATATGGTTACACAGTTTACAGAAGTAGTCCTATGCCAATTCCTGTTGTGAGAAACCTTGCCACCTACTACCACGCCTCCCCAGTTCAGTCTGCTTCTGTCATAAATAAAATGTTTAACTGATTATTTGGTGTCATTTCACCTTAATTTAGCCCGAGGGAATTTGAATTAAACACGACTCCCTGGTCTGTCCAGTCTGGGTCGTGACACCATGCCACTGACTGGAACAGTATCCTGGGCCTTGGAAAGCAAGTCTTGTGGTGACACGGCATCCCAGAAAGAATTGAATCAGACAACGGGACTAATTTCCGAAACAACCTCATAGACACCTGGGCCAAAGAGCATGGCATTGAGTAGGTGTATCACATCCCCTATCATGCACCAACCTCCGGAAAAATTGTACCATACAATGGACTGCTAAAAACTACAACGAGAGCAATGGGGGGGTGGGACTTTCAAACATTGGGATATACATTTAGCAAAAGCCATCTGGTTGGTTAATACTAGAGGATCTTCTAATCAGGCTGGCCCCACCCAACCAAGACTTCCACATACTGTAGAAGGAGATAAAGTCCCTGTAGTGAGCATGAAGAGTATGTTAAGGAAGACAGTCTGGGTTAGTCCTGCCTCGGGCAGAGACGAACCCATCTAAGGGATTGCTTTTGCTCAAGGACCGGGGTGCACTTGTTGGGTGATGCAGAATGATGGGGACATTCGATGTGTGCCTCAAGGAGATTTGATTTTGGGAGAGAATAGCCAGTGAATTAGGCTGTATGATGTTAACTGCTAAATAACCTGCCACCGTATGTCAGTACATCTATAGTGGCTATATGCCATATCAAGGGTATGACAGTGAAAATTATCCAAATGACTGAAGAATGGACTTTGAAACAAGGCAAAGTGCAGTGGTGATGGAGCTTGAACTCACCCCCAGCAATTTCCTCAAGATCAACATCTTTGACCTGCAGACCAAGGGCATGAGTTGCACCAAATGTACTAGCCACAAGTTCCAGAGACAGCATGCAACAATCCAACACCTCACAACATCTTTCCTACCCTGAAGGACTGTTACAACAGATGGAGCCCCAAAGTCATGGATTAAATATAATTGATGGACATGTTAGAGGGATGGCCCATAGACTAAGGGAATGCTATTCATGTATGTGGGTGTACATATATATGTATCTCAAACACAGGGAAAGTGGTGGTGATTAATTGGAAAATTTAGGATCTGGGCAGGATGTAGATGGTATAGAATAAGTGGTGGATAATGTCCTGGATTCAGCTGGGATAGAGTTAATTTTCACAGGAAGCGGGGAGGGGCCACAGCCAGGACAGCTGACCTGAACTAGCCAAGGAGCTATTCCATACCATGTGACATAATGCTCAGCATATAAATGGGGAGTGGGCTAGGGGGAAGCTCGCTCTCTCTCAGTTTGGGAAGTGGCGGAGCATCGGGTTCTGGGTGGTGAGCAGTTGCACTGCGCATCACTTTTTGTATACTCTTTCATTAGTACCGTTGTTGTTGTAACTTCTCTTTTTGTGTTGTCCCAGTAAATTGTCCTTATCTCAACCCATGAGGTTCTATTTTTTTCTTTTCTCTTTTCTGACTCTCCTCCCCATCCCTCTGGAGGGGGGCGGGGCAGAGGGACCGAGCGGCTGTGTGGTGCTTTGTTGCTGGCTGGGTTTAAACCATGATGCCCAGGCTCAACATCACTCCTTTATTCCCTACTCCTCTACTCCCCTCCTGCCAGCACTGCAGGGAGGAATGGGGGATGCGGGGTTATGATCAGTGTCATAAATTGCGACCACAAGGGATCATAATCCAATTAAAATTTTATTGATTATAGCAAGTAGAATATGAGCAAATACAGCGCTGGACGGCAGGGGAGTCTGCGCTCCACCAACTGCCGTACTGAGCAGTTCAAACAGTCCCTTTTTATACACCTTTACTTCCGTGTTCGTGAAGTAGTGGAGATACTCTGCGCATGTTTCAGTTGTTGTTAGGGGGTCGTTGTCTGCCTCTTTGAGGCCGAAGTAAGAAGTCTTTCTCCTTTGTCCCATAGTTAATCCCTTACTCATATGTCCTTATATGGGGTTGTCTGTCCTGTTTCTGTGGGTTCCTGGATACCTGGCGGTTATCTTGCACAATGGTAAAGGATTGTGGTTATCTTATCTTACACAGGCGGTGTCTGGTAGCTGTTTGCATGAGCGATTTCCTGACCTTTACATTGAGCTTAACATAAATCTTAATAAACAATACCCTAGTCCATAGTTTCTCACAATCCCCCCTTTTTCTTTTTTATCCTATTATTGTTTATTAGACGCTACTTTCATTTTCGGCACTGTAAGCAAACCTTTTTCCACAATCCCAACATTTATCATAACACTCACAAGGTAATACTTCACAATTACAATAGGCATAGTTTTCACGTGGCATAACACATTCACAACAACTTTCATCTTCATTAATAGATACACTTTTACCTCAGACCTCGTAGCTAAAATAAGCAATTTAGCTATGTCAAACCGTTTTTTAATAAAATGTAAAATATAGCGTAATATACAAGGCCCAAATATAAGTCCTAGAATCAACATAGTAAGCGGTCCTGCTAAAACAGACAATAAAGTGGTTAGCCAAGGTGAAACATTAAACCAGTTTTCATACCATGACCTGCCCGCTTTACGATTTTTTTTACGTTGATCTAATCTTTTCCGGAGTTCAGACATAGTGTTCTGGACTACTCCCGTATGGTCAGCAAAAGAACAACATTCTTCATTGAGAGCTACACATAACCCTCCTTCTTTTAAGAACAATAGGTCTAATCCTCTTCTATTTTGCAGCACTACTTCTGATAAAGACTTTACTGAAGTGGCTAAATTCTGGATAGATTGTTCTATTTTTGTTAAATCCTCATCTACAGCCATCTGCAAACTTTGTAATTCCTGACCTTTTACTAGGGAGGCTATGCCTGTACCTGCTCCAACTCTGCCCGCTATCAGCAGTGTAGCTAGGGTTACCACTGTAATTGGCTCTCCTTTTTGTCTATTCAGGTCTCCTTCAAAGTGGCGTAGCACCTCCTCAGAGGTGTGATAGATTAGACGAGGAACAATAATCACCTGTACGCAAAACTGAGATTGATTAAACACGTTTAGGGATAGGCAAGGCATTACTCTGATGTTTGAACAAACCCATTTAGCTCCCGGTGTCGGGATAGCCCATTTGTCATTTTGATTTTTGTGTTTTTCTATATCGGTGTTAGTGATTGTTCGGTTGCACAAAGGCTGATACTTTTCGGGCACTGTTCCTATACATTTTCCTTGACCTGTTACTAATTGAATAGTAATTCTTTGTGTATGATTCTTCTGGTCATTCCATGGACATTCTCGTGGGTTTGAACCATTAGACCATTGAATCTTACCTGGTTTTCCAATTGTCTCAAAATATGGTGGTCTAACATTATAACATAACCAGCATTCCTTAGTTAAATTTGGTTTGCTTTCATTAAGGGCACGATAAGAGGCTTGCATTAGATTCCATAAGGGGTCTTTGGATTCTGACAACTCTAGATCCCTGGATAAGGAGAATTCAGTCACAGTATCATTAGTTGTTTTTGAAAGAGAGTCTGGAGAAGGGGTTACAACAATTACGGGGGCAACTTTTTCTTCAGAAGAAGTGGGTGGATTCAGGACCAGATTTGGTCCTATTGACAAAGGATCATGAGGAAGTTTTTCTTTAACTATTCTAAAGTAACTTCCCCTATCCGTTCCGTGTTCCCAATATCTAATTCCCCAGATACGGCCAATTAACCATGTGTCATCTTGGGTTTTTTTTATGGTGATTTCAATTCTTTTACAGGACACTTCGACACAGGGTTTTATAGGGTCTCTACTAAAATCATGTGTTGAGGGAGTGCAGTCTGGGGGTCCCCAAGTTACATCTATATATTTATCTCCCTGCGTTTTCCAACTTGAAGCAATAGTTTCACAACCCCAATAGCCACAGTAAAAATGACCTGGATAATTACAATAACTTTTGCCAGGGTTACTTGCTGGACATATATAAAATGCCTTGCATTGGACTTGAAGCATTGCTGCATCTCGGGGGCCCCCTTCTATAGGTATCAGGGAATATAGATGCACGGAGAAGTTCCACTTTCCTGGACCAATCTGAGTTTGAATTAATTTTGATTCTGGTAAATTATATAATTTCCAGGCCATAGGTTCATGAGGGTTTCCATTTGCTTGGGTTATTATTAATAACCAAACTAATGGTATACCAGGAAAAAGGGTGTCTGTTAATTTTATCAATTTAAGTTTATTTTTACCAGTCCTGGGGAAGTTCGACCATTGCTGCTTTTGCATCCCATTGTTCTGGTTCTTTTCTCCACAGTTTGTTCCTCCTCTGCCTCGCCCGTCGACTCGGTTGCTTCGAGCCACGGGGTGTACCATCTTCTCGGCAGCAAGGGAATTCTTCAGGAGAACAGCTGTTTCGGGCTTTCTGCCTGTTTATATAGGCTTCCCACTTTGCAGCTTTAACTAATGGGGCAAAGCAAGACACAGTTAGTATTTCCCTTCTGTACTTTATAGCCAAGATTTCAGCTACAAAGGGGATTGGTTCGTTGGAATGGTAACAATAATATTGAAGGTTTATTCTTTTGGTAAAAATTTCCCACCATTCATGGGATTCTCGAATAATTTTTTGTTTAGACTCTAATTGTTTTAGTTTTCATTCAGTGAGAGTTCATTGGATTTTCCAACACTGTGTGCAAACTCCTATAGGAGGGTATCCATATTCACAGTGTGTCCACCATTTATTCTGGCATACCTTACACCTGAAACAAGCAAATGGATAACAATTGCAGTTCAAATTATTACACCTAATTCGTACATCTAGAGTGCTCAAATTATTTACACTTGTGTATCCTCTGTATTCAATATTGTGTGGTTGCATAAGTTTAGCAATTTCCTTTAGCACACTTTGTATGCTTTCATATATAATAGATAAAAGAAGAAGTAATTATAGCAAATATAAACAGCAATATACACTTTATACTAAAAGGTAATGCGGCAAAATAATCAAATAAAGTCTCTATCATTACGTTATCTTTTCAGGGTTATCTTGGTGTCACCTGGAGTACTGATTACTTTCCAGTGGGGTCTTGTCACTGGGCCTTTAATGCGACTGGCATGAGTCCATCCACGTTCAGCAGTCCGGACAGCTGTTTCTGTTGTAAGCAAAACAAGATAAGGTCCCTCCCAATTGGGTTTTAGGGTTTCTTCTTTCCACGTTTTAACCAATATCCAGTCCCCAGGTTTAAAATTGTGAATTTTTAAGTCCAACGGAGGTCGTTGCACAATCAGTCCATGTTCCCAAAGCTTGTTACGATGTTCTGCTAATTGTGAAACATATTCATTAATTACACGATCTTGAATCAAAACATTTGTTTGTGGACTTTCAATTCTATAGGGCATCCCATACACCATTTCAAACGCTGATATTCCTACATCTGCTCGGGGTCTGGTTCTGAGAATTAATAGTGCCATGGGTAGGCACTTAATCCATGATAATTTGGTTTCTATCATTAATTTAGTCAAAATAGTTTTGATTTCTCCATTCATCCTTTCAACTTTTCCCGAACTTTGTGGGTGCCATGGCGTATGGTATTCCCACTTAATACCCAAGCTTTCTGTTAGATCTTTAACAATTTTTGACACAAAGTGTGTTCCTCTGTCCGAGTCGATTACATCAGGTACTCCATATCGAGGTATAATATGTTCAAGTAATACTTTAGTAACCTGATTAGCAGTTGCCTTGGAGGTAGGAAAAGCTTCAACATAATGTGTTAAGTGATCCATCATTACTAATAAATATTTGTAACGCCCTACCCTGGGTAGTTCAGTAAAATCCACTTGTATGTGTGAGAAAGGTCTGTATGCTGGGGAACGTCCTCCAAGAGGTTTTTGTCTCATGTTGTTCCGATTAACCTTTTGACAAGTCTCGCAGGCTGCTGTGACTGTCTTTGCTATGTTATATACGCCTGTACAGGCAAACTGTTGATTAAAATGATCAACTAACGCCTGGGTTCCCCAGTGTGTTTTACTGTGTATTTTTGAAAATATTTCGAGTGCTATGCCCTTCGGCAAGACTTCTCTCCCATCTGGCAATATGTACTTACCATCCTGTTCCTTAGCTCCCATTTGCTCTAATTTTTCCTTTTCTACAGACTCAAAACTCAAATTTTTACTAACAGGCACTTGTTGCATAGTCAAAATCGTACTATAATTACCTGCTACTCGTTTTGCTTCTGTATCAGTTGCATTATTTCCCCTAACTTGATAACTTGTACCTCGCTGGTGTCCCTTTATATGTACAACTGCTATTTTATTCGGCATTTTTAATGCCTCCAGAACTCGCCGAATTAATCCCGGGTGTATCAGTTCTTTTCCCTGTGAGTTAATAAATCCTCTTTCCTCCCATATTTTTCCAAAGGTATGTACCACTCCGAACGCATAGCGTGAGTCTGTATATATAGTTCCATCCTTTCCCTTCAGTGACACTAATGTTTTCCACAATGCATACAGCTCACAGGCTTGAGCCGACCAGCTGGCACTCAGGGGGCCTGATTCTATTGTTTTAAATTCTCCTTTTTCCAATTTAACAATGGCATATCCGGATAATCGTTTACCTTCCACTATTCGTGATGACCCATCTATAAATAATACTTCTCCACATTGTAGTTCTTCTTCTTCTAAGTCTGGCCTAATGCGTGTCTGCTGTTCAATTGTTTGAAAACAATTGTGCAATAGTTCATTGCCTTCTCCTGGGTATAAAAATTCAGCGGGATTAACTGCTCCAATAGTTTTTAAAGATAGTTTAGGGGATTCTATAAGTATTCCTTCATACTTTAATAATCGGCTATCTGTAAGCCACTTTTCTGCTTTTTGTTGTAGCACTCCCCTGATGTTATGAGGTGCATATAAGACAACTTCTCCATTAAAGGTAATGCGATTCGTTTCCTCAAGTAATAAGGCAGCAGCAACAATGATTTGTAAACAACTTGGCCAACCCCTGCTCACAGGATCCAACAGCTTTGATAAGTATGCCACCGGTTTCTTTTGTCTGGCCCATTCCTGAGTTAATACTCCGAATGCCGTTCCTTCATGTATGTTAACGAATAAATGGAATGGCCGCTTTAAATCTGGGAGGCTTAAAACCGGTGCTTGACTTAGCTCCCTTTTGAGACTGGCAAACTGCTCTTGATCCTGAGGGGTCCACTTGGGTATTTTGTCTTTAGACAGTTGTTCATATAAAAATTTAACTTTAAAGCTGTAGTTCTCTATCCATTGTCTACAATACCCAAATAGCCCTAATGCCTGCCGAATTTGCCTCTTAGTGACAGCCATAGGTAATTCTAGAATTCCTTTAATGCGCTCTGGATCCAATATCTTCTTGCCGTTAAACAAATAATGCCCCAAATATTTCACTTTTTCCTCCACAAATTGTAACTTTTCTTGTGATACCCGTAGTCCCTTTTGTGCAAGAAAGTTTAGGAGTCAAATGCTTTCTTTTCTTACATCCTCCTTATTATTCCCTGCTATGAGCAGATCATCTACATACTGTAACAGTACGTTTCCTGTTTGTACCTGGTATTCTTTTAAGAGCTCTTCCAGGGCTTGTCCAAACAGATTAGGGGATTCAGTGAACCCTTGGGGGAGCACGGTCCATCTCAATTGCTGTCTACGGCTTGTCTCTATGTCTTCCCATTCAAATGCAAAATAATCACGGCATTCTTCTGCCAGTGGACAGGCCCAAAAGGCATCCTTTAAATCAATCACACTATACCAGGAGTTATGGGGTCCTAGCTTGCTTAGCAGTGTGTATGGATTTGCTACTACAGGGAACCGGGTGATAGTTCTTTTGTTTATTTCCCTCAAATCATGTACAAGCCGATATTTCCCATTCGGCTTCCTTACAGGCAAAATGGGGGTGTTAAAGGGTGACATACAAGGCTCTAAGATTCCTTGTGCTAACAATTGATCAATTTCTGGTTTTAATCCTCTCCGTCCTTCTAGGGATATGGGATATTGCCTCACCCTCACAGGTATGTGGGGTTCAGAGATTTGAATTTTAATCGGTGGGATTTCCAGTTTACTTATTGTGTCCGGAGAGTACCAGACATCAGGGTTAATTTGTTTTTGATTGTCCACGGCTAAAGGATAAGCAGACACCGTTAGCTCTTGATTTTTTACTTTAATTTCTAATTGTAATTCGACAATTAAATCCCGTCCTAACAGATTAAATTCTGCTTCAGGGACGAGCAAGAGTTCACCCATTCCAAATTTATTTTCAGTTTCGAACACCACATTTTTGATTTTGCTTACTTTAAAGGGTTCCCCTTTTGCTCCAATTACTTGTACTTTTTCAGGGGAAACTTTACATCCCTCAGGTATTTGTCTAATAGTCGATTTCTCAGCCCCAGTGTCTACTAAAAAGGTGAATTCTTGTTTATGGGGACCTATTTTTAATTTTATCAAGGGCTCATGATGACTCCGGTCCCCTAAGATATAGAGCCCCTGACTTTCCTATTCCGTTTTTAATATTTCCTCATCCCTGATCCTTTCTCTGCAATTCTTCTTTATATGTCCCTTCTTTCCACAGTAAAAACATCTCTGTTCCTTCTTTACTACTACGTTCTCTTGTCTCGTTCCAGCAGATCTGTGTTCACCAGTCCGCCCTTTGCGATCCTCTCTGACCGCTGCTACCATCATTTTTACTTGTCGCTTGCTGCTCTCTTCTTCCCGCCTTACGTAGACTTTCTGAGCTTCCCTCAATAATTCGTCCAACCCTCTATTCTGCCAGTCTTCTAACTTTTCAATTTTCTTTCTGATATCTTCCCATGATTTTGCCACAAACTGAGTTTTGAGGAGCGCTTGCCCTAAAGGGTCGTCTGGATTTACCCCAGAGTATAGCTGAAGGGCTTTCCTCAGTCGTTCTAGCCACTCAGTAGGGCTCTCATCTTTCTTTTGCATTTCATTAAATGCTTTATTGATATTCTGGCCACGGGGTACTGCTTCTCTAATCCCCTGAATTACTATAGTTCTCAGGTCCTGCATATGAGTTCTATGCACCGGATCCTGATTATCCCAATTAGGTCTTTGGAGTGGCCATTTAATATCTGCTTGGGGTCCCTGGGCATGCTGAGCATCCCACAGTCTCATTCCTGCTCGTCTAATCATATCTCTTTCCTCGGTAGTAAATAATTGACCAAGGATAGATTGCATCTCATCCCAAGTATAAAGGTTTGGTCCCAAAAATTGATCTAATCTTTCTGCCACTCCGAGTGGGTCCTCAATTAAGTTTCCCATCTCGGTTCTTTTAAAATCTCGTAGATCAACCAAGCTTAGGGGTACAGAAATATATCCAATCACAGGTTGAGGTCCCCCCATGGGCATTTCCCTCAGAGGATACATCTGAGCTGCCCCTTTTTGACTTCTAGTCACGCGTCTAGGAGGAGGGGGGACCCTTGTTCCGACTCTGGTGGGGGAGTGGGCGCTCTGGGGACCTCTGGAGGGGCTGCGGAAGCAGGAGGAGGAATGTAAGGGGGGGGGGGGTAGAAGGGTTTCGTCTAACTCCTCCTTCTTTTTCTTTTGTTTAGTTTTTACTTCATTCAGTGGGTAAAGTATAGCTCCCGGTCTTTCTAGCCACACTTCCGCATACTGACTTTCCTCCGGGTTAAGGGGTTTTTTATTATTAACCCAGAGGTTTAATTGCTGTCTTACCCAATCCTCTTCTGACCCATAGACTGGCCAAAAGACATTTTTAGAAATCTTCTTCCCTCCCCATATCTTAGTACAATATTCTATCATTTTCTGCTTATCTTTCCTTAGGGTTCCAGGGAAATATCTCCAATTGTCTAAGATATATGCCAGAGGGGTATTCTTAGGTACAGTGGGTACCCTTCCCATGGGAGTCGAAGGCTTGCTGCCCTTCGCCCCCATCTTCTGGATTATCCACACACACACACTCACTCGCTCCCCTTGTTCCTGGCCCAGTCCCTCGCGGGAGATGGGAAACGCAGTACTTAAGAGTCCACACTCGCTTGGTTCAGTATATCGAACCTCTCATTTGTTATAATCCAGGAAACCCAATCCCACCCGAACGGCAAACCCGTGAACAAATTCGCAATATACTTACACGTCCTGCGTCTTCGTCCGGACTCCCATGCACAGAATTTTTATGGGATTTTACCGGTTTCTCCTTTGCTCACTATTCTAGAATTTAGGTTCGTCGGTAAGGTTGAGGTAGGCTGTCGGTCACGGGGCCGCGGATTGCCGCGGGGCACCTCCCCGGAGGACAGAAGCCCACCATTCCTTATCCGAGTCACGGCACCAAGAATTGTCATAAATTGCGACCACAAGGGATCATAATCCAATTAAAATTTTATTGATTATAGCAAGTAGAATATGAGCAAATACAGCGCTGGACGGCAGGGGAGTCTGCGCTCCACCAACTGCCGTACTGAGCAGTTCAAACAGTCCCTTTTTATACACCTTTACTTCCGTGTTCGTGAAGTAGTGGAGATACTCTGCGCATGTTTCAGTTGTTGTTAGGGGGTCGTTGTCTGCCTCTTTGAGGCCGAAGTAAGAAGTCTTTCTCCTTTGTCCCATAGTTAATCCCTTACTCATATGTCCTTATATGGGGTTGTCTGTCCTGTTTCTGTGGGTTCCTGGATACCTGGCGGTTATCTTGCACAATGGTAAAGGATTGTGGTTATCTTATCTTACACAGGCGGTGTCTGGTAGCTGTTTGCATGAGCGATTTCCTGACCTTTACATTGAGCTTAACATAAATCTTAATAAACAATACCCTAGTCCATAGTTTCTCACATCAGTTCATAACAGTTCCTCTCTGCTGCTCCTTCTTCCTGACACTTTTTCACTGCTCTAGCATGGTCCTCTCCACAGGCTGCAGTCCTTCAGGAAAAAAATCTGCTCCAGCGTGCATTGTCCACAGGCAACAATTCCATCAGGAATCCAACTGATCCGATGTTGGGTCCCCCATGGACTGCAATGTGAAAATATGCTCCAGTCATGGGGTCTTCCACATGCTGCAGGAGAATATCTGCTTCAGCACATGGAATACCTCTGTTATTGATTTATTATTGATTTGTTATTAGTTAGAATTAATCATATTTAATTTTAATAGGAATATAGAATTATATGTCTCTATGGTATTTTATATATTTAACCAACAACTAACAGCTGTTGTGAAATCCCCTGTATAACCCGGTACCAAGGCTGGAGGAATTGGCCAAAATCGTCTAGTAGGAACATTTAGAACTTAGATAACAAGCTTGAGATTTAAGATGATCTAGATATAGTGTTTATTAGTAGGAGTATATAATAACCTAAAAGAATGTAGAAGATGTCAGAATTTCAAATTAATGGAAACTGATAAGTTTTTTATGAAGCAACTTGTAATTATCTGCCAAGAAATAGTTAGTTACCTGCCAAGGGCCAAACTGCGCAGAATCACCTAAAGGAGGTCAAAAAGCGGACAAGTGAGGAAGACTATGAAAGACCACCAGAGGACTCTAGAAGACCACCAGAGACCTTCAATGCGCATGCGTAAAAGACATTAACATATGCTAATGACTTCCCAGAAATCTAATGAATATGCATAACCTTTTTTGGAAATCTAATGAATATGAATGAATAAGTTTAATATAAGGTGTATGATTTTGGTGTTCGGTGTGCGTGGTTTTTTTGAGAGGACTCACCCGTGCACCCGGCCGTCAATAAAGAAGTGTCTGCTTATCTACACTAAATTGGTGTTGATAAGTTCTTTATTCCGAGTTTTTCGGCAACAGTTTCTGGCGACCCAGATGGGACCTCGCTGAGAGAGACCGGAGGAGTCGGGGACCTGATCGGTTCCAGCCGGCACCGAGGATTTCTCGGGGATACCCATCGATCCCCGATCCATAAGGCTCTTTGCGACGTCCCCTGGATTTTGGTAAGACACTTCTTTTCTTTTTATATTAAGGATAGTGGGTTAGAGTCCCACTAAAGTGGGTTAGAGTCCCACTAAAGTGGGTTAGAGTCCCACCGGTGGGTTAGAGTCCCACCGTATCGTCTGCCTGTCAGACGCGGCGAAAGCTGCGCAGGGTTGGACTGAAGGATCCTGAAGGAAGTGGAAGCCTAGGCGTCTGCCCGTAAGACATAAGCGAAAGCTATTGCTGGGTTGGACAATTTGGGAGTGGGTTAGAGTCCCACAACTTTTGAGGATTCTGGGTTAGAGTCCCAGCTTCAAAAGCAATTTGGAGTGGGTTAGAGTCCCACAACTTTTGAGGATTCTGGGTTAGAGTCCCAGCTTCAAAAGCATTTTGGAGTGGGTTAGAGTCCCACAACTTTTGAGGATTCTGGGTTAGAGTCCCAGCTTCAAAAGCATTTTGGAGTTTTGGGTTTGAGTCCCAATTTTTAAGGAATCTTTAAGAATATATGTGTATTTTTGTGAAAAGGTGTGGGTGTGAGTGTTGTAAGTGTAAGACGTGCACGAACTGAGTGTGGAGTATGGAAGAATGAAGTGTGGGTTTGAGTAATTATATATCTTGTATGGTATTTGATATATAACTTGCCAGGGGATATTGGTTATGACTCTTGCCTAGGGAAGTCGGCTTTGTCCGTGCCCTAGTCGAGCAGGTGGACTCCATTACCTGGCAACAATTGTCATCAATATTTATTTGATATCTGACATTTGATATTGGTTTGGTATCGGACATTTAAAAATTGAATATTGATATTTGATATTTGATATATATAATAGTTATCTAGTATTGGGCATTAACATAATGGCATTGGCCAGAATATTCAAAAGTAAGAGTATGGGAAATTTGTCTACTGATGCAAAGATACCGAAAAACTCTCTGTTAGGATGTTTATTAGCACACTGGAAAGATTTTCAGGATGATTTGCGGAAAAATCAAATGATTGAATATTGTAATAATTGGTGGCCTTCGTATATATTAGAAGATCAGGAAAGGTGGCCCATGAATGGAACACTGAATTATAACACTATCTTGCAATTAATGTTGTTTTGTAAAAGGGAAGGGAAACAGGATGAAATGCCATATGTGGATTTATTCTTTTATTTAAGACAGAGACGGGATTGGCAGGAAGAATGTAAGCTAACTAGTAGAGACAATTTGGTGATGGCTATAACATCTGACAATAGGAAAGGGAAGAAATGTTGTTTGGCGTGTGACACTGGAAAAGAGTGTGTAAAGGAGAAAATTGTCCCCAGAGAAGATGAAGGGCCGGAGTTGGATATATCCCCTCCTAGGAGGGGAAGGAATTGGAATCAAGGGCATAGGGAACGGATGGAAGCAGAAAGCAGTGGAATAGAAGATCTGGGGGAAGGACCATCTGAAGTTGTAATTCATACCCCCATTTCTCGGAGGACTCGACAGTAGGCACAAACAATAGCTCCCCTGCGGCAGGGAGTTGGTAACGATGGGCCGGTGTATGTAAAAGTGCCCTTTTTGGTTACGGACCTGATGGCTTGGAAGCAGGCAGCTGGAGTATATACAGAAGATCCTGAGAGAGTAGGCAGAGTGATGGATACTATAATCAGAACGCAAAATCCGGACTGGAGTGATTTACAGGTGATCTTGGATAATTTGTTGGATGATACAGAAAAGCAGATGGTACTAAAGATTGGCAAAGCACAGGCAGAAGTGGCTGTACTGAGTGGGACAACAGGTGGAACATTAGAGCAGAATTTTCCATCTAGGGATCCGCAGTGGGATCCAAATAACATGAAACATAGAGAAAGGCTGAGTCGGTATCAGAAACGGACTTTATATAGAGTTAAACATGTTATGCCTAAATCTCTGAATTGGTCTAAAATATATGAGGTGAGACAAGATAAGAATGAATCTCCCCCAGCATTTCTGGAAAGACTGAAGGAAGCTGCCAGAAAATATACTGATTTAAGAGTAGATACAGAGGCGGCTCAGATACAGTTGGCTTTGATTTTTATGGGACAGTCGGCACCAGACATAAAAAGAAACTTCAGAAGCTGGAGGGAGAGGATTCAAGGAGTTTGAATAAAATGCTGGAGGCAGCATGGAAAGTATATAATAACAGGGAAAAGGAGGAAAGGAGAATCAGAGAAAATAGATTATTGGCTGTAATGACAGGTACAGCAGACAGAGGACGAGGTAGAGGAAAAGGGTGAGGTATCAGTGGACGGGAAGGATTTAGGAATTTTAGTAACCGAAATTTTAACACCCCCTTAGGAGTCAATCAGTGTGCTTTGTGTAGGGAGGAAGGACATTGGAAAAGAGATTGTCCTAGAAATGAGCAGTGTTCGGGACAAAATATTCAAAAGGAGGTAGCTAGAATGATGGTTTTGGATGAATGAAGGGGACCGGAGGGGAACCCAGCTGAGCCTCTGGTTATAATTAAGCTGGGAGAAAAAGAAGTTAAATTCTTAGTGGATACAGGAGCGACATTTTCTGTATTAAATACTTGTAAAGGAAAAATTGGAACAAAATCAGCGAACATAGTGGGAGCAACAGGGAAAGAAGAAAACAGACCATTCCTGCAACCCCTGGATTTGAAGTTTGGAAATAAAATAATTATACATAAATTTTTGTATGTACCAGAATGCCCGATACCCTTATTAGGAAGGGATTTGTTATCCAAATTAAATGCACAAATTGTGTTTGAGGAAGGAGAACTCTTTTTGAAAATACCTGAGTCAAAAACCGGAGAAATCCTGATGATACAAGAGAAAGTGGAAGAACAGGAAATTCCACCAGAGGTGGAATTTGCAGTAATTCCTACAGTCTGGGAAACAGATATTCCTGGTAAATCAAAATTGGCAGCACCTTTAAAAATAGATTTAAAGGAGGATGCAGGAACAGTAAAAATTAAACAATATCCAATTAAACCAGAAGTTAGACAGGAGCTGAAGAAATTGATTGATAAATTCATAGAGTACAAAATTTTGGAGGAATGTGAATCGGAATATAATACTCCTATTTTACCAGTCAAAAAACCCTCAGGTGGATATAGGTTGGTGCAAGATTTGAGAGCAGTGAATCAGATAGTCAAGGATATATATCCTGTGGTAGCAAATCCTTATACGTTGCTAACAGCGTTAAAGGAGACTCATCAGTGGTTTACAGTGCTTGATTTGAAAGATGCTTTCTTTTGTATACCTTTGGAGAAAGAAAGCAGAAAGCTGTTTGCTTTTGAATGGGAGAATCCACAGACAGGGCGAAAGATGCAGTTAACGTGGACAAGATTACCCCAAGGATTTAAAAATAGCCCGACAATTTTTGGGAACCAACTAGCAAAAGAGCTTGAAATTTGGAAACAGGACAAACCAAGCCCTGAACATCTACTTTTGCAATATGTGGATGACATCCTGATTGCTACGGAAGAAAGATTTACCTGCATACAGGTAACCATTGATCTCTTAAACTTTCTGGGACTAAATGGGTACAAGGTATCCAGGAAGAAAGCTCAAATAGCACGGCAGACTGTGATATATCTGGGCTTTGAGATCTCAAAAGGGCAGCGACAATTGGGAAAAGATCGCAAAGAGACTGTTTGTAGCATACCTGAGCCGAAAAACATCCACGAACTCAGAGCATTTTTGGGAATGGCTGGGTGGTGTCGTCTCTGGATCATGAACTACGGTTTAATAGCTAAACCGTTGTATGAAGCCCTAAAGAACTCTTCTTTTGTGTAAGGTCCAAAACAGCAGAAGGCCTTTATGGAGTTAAAACGTGCTTTAATGTCTGCACCTGCTTTAGGCCTTCCTGATTTAACCAAGGATTTTCAGTTGTTCGTCCATGAAAGACAACGTTTGGCACTTGGTGTGTTAACTCAGAAGATGGGAAGCTGGAAGCGACCGGTCGGATACTTCTCCAAACAATTGGACACAGTGAGTAAAGGATGGCCAAATTGCCTTCGAGCGGTGGCTGCAACAGTAATGCTTATACAAGAAGCTCGGAAATTGACGATGGGAAAAACAATAATAGTCTATGTCCCACATATGGTGAAAACTGTTTTAGAACAAAAGGGGGGATATTGGTTATCTCCGAGCAGGATGATGAAATACCAGGTAATATTAACTCAACAGGATGATGTAATTTTGAAAACGACTAACCTGGTAAATCCGGCAGTGTTTTTAAGTTCTATACAGGAAGAAGGACAATTGGAACATGATTGCTTGGCTGCTATTGAATATGTTTATTCCAGTCGTGAAGATTTGAAAGATGTACCACTGGAGCAACCGGACTGGGAGTTGTATACTGATGGTAGCAGCTTCATGGAACAAGGAGTCCTATACGCTGGATATGCGGTAACAACAGATACCACAGTTATAGAAGCAAAAGCATTGGCGAGTAATACTTCAGCTCAAAAAGCGGAACTTATTGCTTTGATTCGAGCTTTGGAATTAAGCGAAAACAAAAAAGTGAATATTTGGACAGACTCAAAATATGCCTTTGGGGTGGTACATGTCCATGGAGCACTGTGGAAAGAAAGAGGATTGTTGTCCTCTCAGGGATCAAATATTAAACACCAAGATGAAATTTTAAAATTATTACAGGCAGTTCAAAAACCAGATCAGGTAGCAATCATGCACTGTAAAGCACACCAAATTGGAAACACAAAGGAAATTACTGGAAATAATTTTGCCGATAGAGCAGCAAGAAAGGTAGCCAAGGAACGAGCATGGCAAATGGCACTAATTCCCTCCAAAACAGTAACTCTTCCCAGGGAGGAACCAAGATATTCAGAAGAGGATGACAAGTTAGGCCAATTATTAAATGCTAAGAAAAATCAAGCCGGATGGTGGGTAACACCTACAGGACAGGTGGTACTTCCACCCGTTCTGATGAGAGAAATAATTCAAACGAAACATCAGGAATGTCACTGGGGAGCAGAAGCCTTAGCATCCTCCTTACAAAAACAAGTAGTATCGCTTAAAATGTTAGGAATGGTAAAAATGATAACTGCAAAATGTGAAGTATGTTTGAAAAATAATCCAGTGGTCAGGAAAAAGGTACAAATGGGTCGAATAAAATCTGGTACAGAGCCTGGAGATTACTGGCAAGTAGATTTTTCAGAATTACCTAGGCAGAATGGATATCGGTACATTCTGGTGGGGGTTGATACTTTTACAGGATGGCCAGAAGCTCTTCCCTGTCGTTCCACACAAACAAAGGAAGTAGTAAAGTGGTTACTACGAGAAATAATTCCAAGGTTTGGAGTTCCTATAGGAATTTCTTCTGACAGAGGTCCACACTTTGTTGCAGAGGTAATTCAAAATGTTAGTAAAATTCTGGGTATAGCATGAGATCTGCATACCCCATGGAGACCACAATCCAGTGGGAAAGTGGAGAGGATGAATCAAACTCTAAAAAGGCAAATAAGTAAAATTTGTCAAGAGACTAATTTAAAATGGCCTCAAGCACTTCCATTGGCATTATTACGAATCAGAGTACAACCAAAGAGTGGAACCTCAGTCAGTCCTTATGAATTGTTGTATGGGAAACCTTATGAGTCCCCGGAACCAAACCCAAATATGCATGTAAAAGGAAAACAAGATGTGTATAACTATTTGCTTTCCCTAGGAAAAACTTTGACTGTAATTCAGAGAGCAGTAGTGTGGAATAGACCATTATCCCTAGAAGCTCTGGTGCATGACTTTCAACCAGGAAATTATGTCTATGTGAAAACGTGGGCTTCCGAACCCCTGCAGGAACGCTGGAAGGGACCCTTCCAGATACTGTTAACCACCTTCACGGCTATTAGATTGCAGAATCGGATGCTTGGATACACTACACTCGAGTGAAGAAGTCACCTACTCCATGGAAGATTATTAGCCGTGACCCAAAGACTTTAAAACTGACTCTGAAACATGTCTAATTTTTCATATCTGTTTGTGATTGTTGTTTTTTTTTTATACTAGTTCGGCAAATAATGTTGGTGGGAACCTGGACTGATTTGATGATTAGGAACAAAAGACAAGTAGAAACAGAACAATTGATTAGCATTCCTAAAAAAAAAAATATTTGAAGAAAATTTGATATTATGATTGATTAAGGGATTTACCAGCTTGCAAAATGTTACCCAGATTACTGCTTGTTTGCCAATACCAAGAGCAGTAGGGGAATCTATTCCTTGGAGAATTCTAACTATGAATTTAAGTGTGTGGATACCTCAAGGATAGATTGGACCATTGTTATATTTTTAATGTCACTCAGGACGTAGAACATGATTTAGAGTTATTGAACAAAATTGAAAAGGAAACTGAAACCATTCGAGAGGATATGTCAGAAGATTGGTTGGGAAAAAAATTTTAGCAGATTAGGATGGAATCTGAGCTCTTGGTTACATTCTATAATCAAAACTTTGTTTCTGTTACTAATTGTCTTTTTGATGATCATGCTGACATATGCTTGTCTGAAGAGACAATTTACTGATAGAATTGCAGTCAATCACATGATCATGAGAGAGGTTCCAATTATTCCACCAGAATACAGTCCACCACCAAAATATACTGAAACAAATATTAACTTTCAAAATAGTAGTAGAGAAATGTTATGTAGATAATGTGAAAGTATTGAAATAATTTTCAACACTTTCAAAGGGGGGAAATGTTATTGATTTATTATTGATTTGTTATTAGTTAGAATTAATCATATTTAATTTTAATAGGAATATAGAATTATATGTCTCTATGGTATTTTATATATTTAACCAACAACTAACAGCTGTTGTGAAATCCCCTGTATAACCCGGTACCAAGGCTGGAGGAATTGGCCAAAATCGTCTAGTAGGAACATTTAGAACTTAGATAACAAGCTTGAGATTTAAGATGATCTAGATATAGTGTTTATTAGTAGGAGTATATAATAACCTAAAAGAATGTAGAAGATGTCAGAATTTCAAATTAATGGAAACTGATAAGTTTTTTATGAAGCAACTTGTAATTATCTGCCAAGAAATAGTTAGTTACCTGCCAAGGGCCAAACTGCGCAGAATCACCTAAAGGAGGTCAAAAAGCGGACAAGTGAGGAAGACTATGAAAGACCACCAGAGGACTCTAGAAGACCACCAGAGACCTTCAATGCGCATGCGTAAAAGACATTAACATATGCTAATGACTTCCCAGAAATCTAATGAATATGCATAACCTTTTTTGGAAATCTAATGAATATGAATGAATAAGTTTAATATAAGGTGTATGATTTTGGTGTTCGGTGTGCGTGGTTTTTTTGAGAGGACTCACCCGTGCACCCGGCCGTCAATAAAGAAGTGTCTGCTTATCTACACTAAATTGGTGTTGATAAGTTCTTTATTCCGAGTTTTTCGGCAACACCTCCTCCCCCTCCTTTTTCTCTGACTACTACTTTCTCACTCTTTTTTTCCCCTCCTCCTCTGCCTGTGCAACATTTTTGCCCTTTATTAAAGGTTAACCCACCACACACTGTCTTCCTTCTAAATTGAATAATTCATCACATTCTGGATGAGTATCTGAAGCAGGCAAGCCTAAGTTTGGCTTCTAGAGTCTACACTACTCAGCTAAATAGACAAAGTAGCCAAGCTGGCCTCAGCAGAGGGAGCAGGCACCAAACAGGCAGAAAACTGGACAGTGCTTTCACCATAGATGATCTGATTTGCAGGTCAAATGAAACAGAGTAGGGAAGCTCAGAGTGCCAGCACCCTTGCTTTTCCAGGCCTGCAGATAAAGAAAAACCACTCTGTCCTCTTGTCTCCTAGCAAGTTTGAGCGATTATATATTAAATGTTTAAAATTAAATGGCATGCAAATATCTGCTTCCTACCAGCTCTATCTCTAAATGTTAGTTGGAGGTGAACAGGAAAGCTAGACCTTTTTAGACTCCTGTTACCAATGCCCTACAATCCCTACTCCATATTGCAGTAAAATATTGCTATTTTTTTATAAAGTTGTGTAAAGATTTTCATGAGCCCCATGTAAATGAGCCTGATATTAAGATGTGGCACACAACTCCATAGTAGTATAAGGGCAACTGATATCCAAGATAAGAAGTCACAGGTGCCAATGACACCAGCTTCCAGCAGAAGTCCTGCCCCCTGCAGGCAGCCACATATTCTGCATGCTCCAGAAGAGCCTCCCCTCTTCCCATCACATGGTATAAGGACCTGGAAGTCCCACCCCACTACATGGTAGTGGCAGGGGGCATTTTATTTCAGCCACCATTTTATGACAAGGAGCCACCATTATGTAAAATGTCATACCCCCACATGGTTTAATACTGCTTTGTGATTGGCTTACTGCTGTTTCTGACATAGTCACACCCCATGTTCTCAGACAGTCCTGTGACTGGCTGGCAGGACCAGCCACCCCTTCCTGTTTACCTCAGAAGGATGCTAAAGCAGGAAGTGCCCTCCCAGTAAATACACAGGGTCTGCTATGCTATTTCAGCTGCCATTTTATGGCAGGTAGCCACTGTTTTTTACAATGTCATGCCCAATGTGTTTTCACATTGCCTGAGATTGGCTGCCAGGACCAGCCACCATCTTCCAGTTTACCTGGAAGAATGTCAGAAAAGGACACCCCCTCTTACTGTATACATGGAGGCTGCCATTTTTGACAGTGCAATTCCCCATGTGTTTTCATACTGCTTTGTGATTGGCTGGTTCCTTGCCATTTTTTAAACTGTCATACCCACGTCATCTCAGAGCACACTCTGACTGGTTGCCCTTTTCCTTTGGACCAAGAAATATTGATATATAAATTTATATACACATGCTGGAGCAGAGGAAAAATGTGACAAGAAAGGAGTGTCAGAGAGAAACTGCTTTGTACTGACTGTAACACACCCCTTTCCTGCTTTTGCATTGCTCATTGCCTCACTGAAGGGACTGAGTATAACCTGTGGCTATAATAAGGGAGAAGAGGAGTTTGGAGTGAAGGAGTAAAGCTGAGCCTAGGAAAGTGGGGAGGAAAGGTGTTTTCCCTATGTGTTTTAATTCTTGTATTTTTGTTTCTCAATACCTGAATTAGTAATGAAATATATATATTAATTAGCAATAAATTAAGTTAACTTTCTCCAAGTCAACTCTGTTTTGCCCGCAATGGTAACTGGTAAGCTATCTCCCTGTCTTTATTTTGACCTGTGAGCTTTCTCACTCCCTTTCTTCCTATTTTCTCCCTGATGAGATGGGGTGGAGTGAGCAAGCAGCTGGGTGGGAGTTTGGCTGCCCAGCCAAAGCCAATCTACCACAACGTATAAATATATATTTTATTTATACATAGATACACTTTATATATATATTTATATATTTTATATGTAGCATATATATACACACAAGGATATGAATTAAATATTTATATCCATAAATGTGTAGGTATAAAATGTAGAAAGCATTCCTTAATAAGAGCTAATGAAATGAATAATTAAAGTTTAAATGTGAATAGAAAGGAATTTAAAAAAAAAGTAAAAGATGGGTTCACCACCACCATCCACTTTACTAGGCTGCTGAACAAGCCTTAACGTGTCTGGGGTCAGGAGAGGGCAGAGGGTATCACAAGGGTGGGGGACACAAACCATTTAGAACACACCCAAGGGCTATGGACCCCTCCTAGGAGGCCTGTCATGGGGCCCCTGCACAACCCCTCACCCTGTGCAAAGAAGAGACCAACCCTGTGAGATGGACCGAGACGCCTCCCACATCCGGGCCCAGCCCAACAGGATGACCATGAAGGATTACTGGGCTTTGCACGGTGCTGCAAGACACAAGCAACGCTGTCTGCGAAAATGGAAAACCAGAACAAAATGCCAGTGACCCGGTTTCAGCTGGGATAGAGTAAATTGTCTTCCTAGTAGCTGGTACAGTGCTATGTTTTGAGTTCAGTATGAGAAGAATGTTGATAACACTGATGTTTTCAGTTGTTGCTAAGTAGTGTTTAGACTACAGTCAAGGATTTTTTAGCTTCTCATGCCCAGCCAGCGAGAAAGCTGGAGGGGCACAAGAAGTTGGCACAGGACACAGCCAGGGCACCTGACCCAAAGTGGCCAACAGGGTATTCCATACCATGTGACATCCCATCTAGTTTAGGAACTGGGAAGTGGGGCAGCAGGGAATCGCCGCTCGGGGACTGGCGGGGTGTCGGTCAGCGGGTGGTGAGCAATTGCCCTGCGTATCGTTTGTACATTCCAATCCTTTTATTACTACTCTGTCATTTTATTAGTGTTATCATTATCATTATTAGTTCCTTCTTTTCTGTTCTATTAAACCATTCTTATCTCAATCCACGAGTTTTACTTCTTTTCCTGATTTTATCCCCCATCCCACTGGATGGGGGGGGTGAGTGAGTGGTTGCATGGTGCTTAGTTGCTGGCTGTGGTGTCGTGGTTTCAGCCCGGCCGGTAACAAAGGACCACGCAGCCGCTCGCTCACTCCTCCGCCCCCCTCCGGTGGGATGGGGAGGAGACGGAGGAGAGAAAAGGAAAAGAAACTGGAACCTCGAGGGTTGAGATAAAGGCAGTTTACTGGGACAAACACAAAAAAAGATTACAACAACAACAACGGCACTAATGAAAAAAAGTATACAAAAAGAGTGATGCACAGTGCAACTGCTCACCACCCGGGACCCGACGCTCCGCCACTTCCCCCACCGAAAACAGAGACCACCCCCCGGCCCGCTCCCCATTTATATACTGAGCATGATGTCACATGGTATGGAATAGCTCCTTGGCTAGTCCAGGTCAGCTGCCCCGGCTATGTCCCCACCTCCCAGGATCCTATAAAAGTTAACTCTATCCCAGCTGAACCCAGGACATTATCCACCCCTTATTCTATACCATCTACATCATGCCCAGATCTTACTTTTTTTTTTCCAATCAACCACTACTACTTTCCTTGTCATATATATAAGTATATGGACTCAACCACCTGACCTCGCACACATACACACGGTGTTCCTTTAGCCTATGGGCTATCCCTCTAATGTGTCCATCAATTTTGGAGCTCTATCTGTTGTAACAGTTCTTCAGGATAAGAGAGAGATGGTGTGAGATGTTGGGTTGTTGTACGCTGCCTCTGGAACTTGTGGCTAGTACATTTGGTGCAACTCATGCCCCTGGTCTGCAGGTCGAAGATGTTGATCTTGAGGAAATTGGTGGGTGCCAGTTCAAGTTCTATCGCTGTTGTACTTGGCTCAGTTTCAAAAGTCCATCCTGTAGTCATTTGGATAATTCTCACAATAATACCCTTGATATGGCATATAGACACTATAGATACAATGACATGCATTGGCAGGTTATTTAGCAGTTAAATATCATACAGCCCAATTCACTGGCTATTCTCTCCCAAAATCAAATCTCCCTGAGGTACACATCAAACTTCCCCATCCTTCTGCATCACCCACCAGTTGTACCCAGGTCCTTGAGCAAAAACAACCCCTTGAATGGGTTTGCTTCTGCTTGAGGGAGGACTAACCCAGACTGTCTTTCCTAACATACTCCTCATGCGCACTACAGGGACTTTATCCCCTTCTACAGTATGTGGAACTCTTGGTTGGGCGGGGCCAGCCCGATTGGCGGATCCTCTAGTATTAACTAACCAGGTGGCTTTTGTTAAATGTGTATCCCAATGCTTGAAAGTTCCACCCCCCATCGCTCTCAATGTAGTTTTCAGCAGTCCATTGTACCGTTCAATTTTTCCGGAGGCTGGTGCGTGATAAGGGATGTGATACACCCACTCAATGCCATGTTCTTTGGCCCAGGTGTCTACGAGGTTGTTTCGGAAGTGAGTCCCGTTGTCCGACTCGATTCTTTCTGGGGTGCCGTGTTGCCATAAAATTTTCTCTTCAAGGCCCAGGATAGTGTTCTGGGCAGTGGCATGGGACACAGGGTATGTTTCCAGCCACCCAGTGGTTGCTTCCACCATTGTAAGCACATGGCACTTGCCTTGGCGTGTTCGTGGGAGTGTGATATAGTCAATCTGCCAGGCCTCCCACTGTTTATATTTCAGCCATCGTCCTCCATGCGACAGGGGTTTTTGCCGCTTGGCTTGCTTAATTGCAGCACATGTTTCACATTCATGGATGACCTGTGCGATAGTGTCCATGGTCAAGTCCACCCCTCGATCTTGAGCCCATCTATATGTTGCATCTCTTCCCTGATGGCCTGAGGTATCATGGGCCCACTGAGCCATAAATAGCTCACCTCTACGTTGCCAGTCCAGGTCCACCTGAGACACTTCAATCTTGGCGGCCTGATCTGCCTGGTGGTTGTTTTGATGTTCTTCAGTGGCTCGACTCTTGGGTACATGAGCATCTACGTGACGTACTTTTACCACTAGCTTCTCTATCCGAACAGCGATATCTTGCCACAGTGCGGCAGCCCAGATGGGTTTACCTCTGCGCTGCCAATTGCCCTTCTTCCATTGCTGTAGCCACCCCCATAGGGCATTTGCCACCATCCACGAGTCAGTATAGAGATAGAGCACTGGCCACTTTTCTCTTTCAGCAATGTCTAACGCTAGCTGGATGGCTTTCACCTCTGCAAACTGACTCGATTCACCTTCTCCTTCAGCAGTTTCTGCGACTAGTCGTGTAGGACTCCATACAGCAGCCTTCCACCTTCGATGTTTTCCCACAATGCGACAGGACCCATCAGTGAACAGGGCATATTGCCTCTCATTTTCTGGCAGTTTATTATACAGCGGGGCTTCTTCGGCCCGTGTCACCTCTTTCTCTGGCGACATTCCAAAATCTTTGCCTTCTGGCCAGTCCGTGATCACTTCTAACATTCCTGGGCGACTGGGGTTTCCTATGCGAGCTCGCTGTGTGATCAGTGCGATCCACTTACTCCACGTGGCGTCAGTCGCGTGATGCGTAGAGGAAACTTTCCCTTTGAACATCCAGCCCAGCACTGGCAGTCGAGGTGCTAAGAAGAGCTGTGTCTCAGTACCAACCACTTCTGAGGCGGCTCGAACTCCTTCATATGCTGCCAAGATCTCTTTTTCAGTTGGAGTATAGCGAGCCTCGGATCCTCGATATCCCCGACTCCAAAACCCCAGAGGTCGGCCACGGGTCTCCCCAGGTGCTTTCTGCCAAAGGCTCCAGGTAGGGCCATTCTCCCCAGCTGCAGTGTAGAGCATATTTTTAATATCTTGTCCTGTCTGGACTGGCCCAAGAGCTACTGCGTGAACAATCTCCTGCTTAATCTGTTCAAAGGCTTGTCGCTGCTCAGGCCCCCATTTAAAATCGTTCTTCTTCCGAGTAACTTGGTAAAGAGGGCTTACAATTTGACTGTAATTTGGAATATGCATTCTCCAAAAACCCACAACACCTAAGAACGCCTGTGTTTCCTTTTTATTAGTCGTTGAGGACATAGCTGCTATTTTCTTGATGACGTCCACAGGGATCTGACGACGCCCATCTTGCCATTTTACTCCTAAGAACTGGATCTCCTGCGCAGGTCCCTTGACCTTACTTTCTTTTATGGCAAAACCAGCCTTCAAAAAGATTTGGATTATTTTCTTCCCTTTCTCAAAAACTTCTTCTGCCGTGTTGCCCCATACGATGATGTCATCAATATATTGCAGGTGCTCTGGAGCTTCACCTTTTTCTAGTGCAGCCTGGATCAGTCCATGACAAATGGTGGGGCTGTGTTTCCACCCCTGGGGCAGTCGATTCCAGGTGTACTGGACGCCCCTCCAAGTGAAAGCAAACTGAGGCCTGCACTACGCTGCCAGAGGGATTGAGAAAAATGCATTAGCAATGTCAATTGTGGCATACCACTTAGCTGCCTTTGATTCCAGTTCATAGTGAAGCTCTAACATATCTGGCACAGCAGCGCTCAGTGGTGGCGTGACTTCATTCAGCCCACGATAATCTACTGTTAGTCGCCATTCCCCATTGGATTTCTGCACGGGCCATATGGGACTATTAAAGGGTGAGTGAGTCTTGCTGATCGCTCCTTGGCTCTCCAGTTGGCAAATCAGCTTATGGATTGGGATCAGGGAGTCTCGGTTGGTGCGATATTGTCGCCGGTGCACCGTCGTGGTAGCCATTGGCACCTGTTGTTCTTCAACCTTCAGCAACCCCACAACCGAAGGGTCTTGGGAGAGACCCGGCAGGGTAGACAGCTGTTCAATCTCCTCCGTCTCCAATGCAGCTATACCAAAGGCCCAACGGTACCCTTTTGGGTCCTTGAAATACCCCCTCCTGAGATAATCTATACCAAGGATGCACGGGGCCTCTGGGCCAGTCGCAATGGGGTGTTTATGCCACTCATTCCCGGTTAGACTCATTTCAGCTTCCAATACGGTTAGCTCTTGGGATCCCCCTGTCACACCAGAGATACAGATGGGTTCTGCCCCTTTATAACTAGATGGCATTAGGGTACATTGTGCACCAGTGTCCACTAGAGCCTTATATTCCTGTGGGTCTGATGTGCCAGGCCATCGAATCCACACTGTCCAGTAGACTCGGTTGTCCCTCTCCTCCACCTGGCTGGAGGCAGGGCCCCTCTAATCCTGGTTAGAACATCCGTTACTCACTTTCTGCACACGTAAATCAGAAGTCCCTTCAAGGGGATCAGAAATGAGATCAGCCCATCTACTGCGTCTGGGGGACTGCTCACAGGAAACTGGAGCAGCAGTTTTCCAAGAAGAATTCTCTTTTCTGGTTGCTTTTTCTCGCAACTCCTGTACCCGTGCATCCAAGACTGAAGTGGGTTTTCCATCCCACTTCCTCATGTCCTCTCCATGGTCATGCAGGTAAAACCACAGGTTAGCCCGTCTAGTGTACTTTCTCTCTCCTCTCTCTTGGGCAGAGGAACGCTTACTCCCAATAACTGCGATGCGGGCCTGTACAGGTGAGGAGGAGGACAGATCCACTTTGAATTGCTGGAACTCTCAGGACAACTCCTCTACAGCTGAGACACAGGCCCGTAGGGAGGAAGAGAGACTCCCTTTGTATTGCCGGAGTTGGACAGCCAATTCATCCACCGTTTGTCCATAGCCTTCTCTCCAGGACATTACTGCCAATGAGTTGGCATAGGTTGGTGGTGCACTTCGTAGAAACTTCTGCCACATGGGTTGTGTGCATTGGACTTCATCTGGATCTGTGGGTGACTGCGCATTTTCTGGATCATTGTAAATCACCTCCAGCACGGCTAATTCTCTCAGGTACTGAATACCTCTCTCCATGGTGGTCCACTTGCCTTGGTGACATGTAACTTCATCCCTGAAGGGGTATCTTTCCTTTACACCTAACAGAAGTCGCCTCCAGAGGCTGAGGACTTGTGTTTTTCTCCCAATCGCCTTGTCGATGCCCCCTTCCCTAGACAGAGATCCCAACTGCTTGGCTTCCTTACCCTCTAATTCCACACTACTAGCCCCGCTATCCCAGCATCGGAGCAGCCAGGTAACAATGTGCTCACCTGGGTGGCGGCTAAAATCTTTTCGCATGTCACGCAACTCACTCATGGATAGAGATCGGGTAATTATTTCAGGTTCTGCCTCTACCTCCTGTTCTCGCGATGACCCTGGTTCATCTTCATCTCTCGCTAAGCGAACTGATTTCTTTGTGTGTTTCTTTTTCTGTACAGGGGCGACTGATACTGGCACAGGCTGGTTCTCTGGTTCAGCTGCAGTGTCTGTCACCGGGGTAGGGGTAGTCATGGTACCTGTTGTCGTGGTAGGGGCAGCCACGGTGCTTGTTGTCGGGGTAGGGGCAGCCACGGTGTCTGTTGTCAGGGTTTGGGTAGCCACGGTACATGTTGTCCTGTTTTCCATCCTTTCCCCCTTTTCCCCCTGAGGGTGCTGCATAATATCAAGCAGTGTTTGGTAGATACTGGCCAGGGCCCAGCACAGTGCAGCGAGCTGTATGTCTTTGGAATAGCCACAGCATTTTTCTTTCAAATATTCTGTCACTTCATAAGGGTTCTGTAGTTGTTCGGGAGTGAACTTCCAAGTCACTGGCGGTGAGAAGTTCTCTAGATACTTGCCCATATGCTCCCACATGCCGTGCCACCCATGAGTATCCAGCTTTGGGGGAGATCTCTGAGTGGTACTCTTAAAGAGCCTCTTTGTAGCCCTAAAGAAGACCTGAAACATATTCAGGAGGCATAGCACTAACAGCACACTGGCTTGCACATCCCAAGGATATTCAAAATTCTCAAAAGCTGTTGTAATTAGTCGGAAGGAGAAGAGGGAGGTGAACGGACGGGGGGAGGTATCCCCCCCTAATTTCCCCATGGATTGGGTGTAATTACCAATAAAATCCGACAGAAGGCGCCCAAAGTATGGAAATGATATCACTGCCTCATACAGATACCAGCTTAACCTCATGACCAGTGATGTAATCATTTCATAAGTCGACATTGCCCAGTACAGCAAAATGATAATCCCAATCACTCTCCCAGAGATGAGATACGCAACTACAGGCAATACATAGAGCATATAAGAGCTTACAAAACGCCACCATGTAAACAAATGAAACAACATTGTGACTAACATCTATATATCTAAGAAATGCGTTTGGCAAATTTGTTTCAACACGCTCTGGCCAGATCTGTCGTTATCTCAACCCTTCTGCCCCACGTTGGGCGCCAAAAAGGACTGTCGTGGTTTCAACCCGGCCGGTAACAAAGGACCACGCAGCCGCTCGCTCACTCCTCCGCCCCCCTCCGGTGGGATGGGGAGGAGACGGAGGAGAGAAAAGGAAAAGAAACTGGAACCTCGAGGGTTGAGATAAAGGCAGTTTACTGGGACAAACACAAAAAAAGATTACAACAACAACAACGGCACTAATAAAAAAAAGTATACAAAAAGAGTGATGAACAGTGCAACTGCTCACCACCCGGGACCCGACGCTCCGCCACTTCCCCCACCGAAAACAGAGACCACCCCCCCCAGGCCCGCTCCCCATTTATATACTGGGCAGGATGTCACATGGTATGGAATAGCTCCTTGGCTAGTTCAGGTCAGCTGCCCCGGCTATGCCCCCACCTCCCAGGTTCCTGTAAAAATTAACTATCCCAGCTGAACCCAGGACACGGTGGTTAAACCACGACAGCCAGCTTCATAAGAATGTGTATTTCGGGGCAATAATAAAAAGCCCCAAAGGCTTAAAACCGAAAAACATGGCCTGTAAAGGAATACTGTCTGAGACTCGTTTTGGAGTTTTAGAAAGCAGGCATTCTTTATTGCAGCACTGGATGCATGGGGGGATAATTCCACCTAGCGTGCATGCCACAGCTTCAGCAGAAACAGGTTATATGGAGTAACAATTACATATTAATCAGATTAGTATACATATACATAAAAATTATTGTAACTGATTATCATAGTACTGCCTACATCCGATCATGTGCAATGAAAAATTCATTTGACTTGAAAGGCTGCTTTTACGATCACTGACCCATTTGAAATTCTGTTGGCTGTCCTTGAAGTCTTTGTTCTTGTCCTTGTTCTTTGATCTTGAAGCTTAATGCAGTTTCAATCACATGTGGTCAGTTTCAACATTGTTCTCATCTAGCGTACAGAAACATCTAGTCATAAGAGCCAAGAACTGCCAAACTTAGGAGTAACTACCTCTACTAGTTAATTGCTTGGCTATACTTTTGTCTATTGTTTCAATCATAGTGTTAGTATAAGATTTCTAATAATTATTTACCAAATCTCACTTTTACAGTCACCTAGCAGCAAACCAGTTTCCACAGCTGGTACAAAATATTAAAACCATCAAAATATTTAGACATACCATGCAGAATGTATGGACATATGCTATCAGGCTTTCCAAAAAGACCACATGTACCAAAAGAATTGGCCAATGGGCCTGTGAATCAGAAACTGAATTTTGAGGTAAGTTTCACACAGAGCAGGTAATCTCCCTTTGACCACAGTTGGGGGTGGGGGCAGGACTTATAGCTACTTGTTAGACCACTATGGGGTGCAGGCTTGTGCTAAATTTGTTTCCTTATCCTTAGGTCAATGACCATATAGAACATTTCAGAAAGCTCTGGCTGACTGACTGAGAAGGTAGAAGACAGAAGTGTGTCTTGATTTGTCTGCATTCCTGTCTAGGCCTGCAGCAGCTAAAGTAAGGAGAATGGACATAGAAGTGACATAGAAGTTCAAGGAGAAAAAGGAAAATGCCTGGAGAAGCCTGACTGGCAACCAACTCTCCTCATACCTTGTTAATAAAGTTTCTCTGAATTTGAATCAAATTGATTGTCCAGTGTTTCATTTTGTACACACATGTAATAGCAGTGAGTCAGTAGGCATGTCTATGCCATCACCTCTGTTAAAAGAGATTTACTATGCTCCTGGGGTGGTGGGAAGCTTTGGGGGGTATAAATTACATTTTTCAAGCTGATAAAAGGTGAATTGCTGATCTGAACAGAAGCCAAGTGGCCACCTGGCTTGCAAGCCAGGATTCTTACAGTTTACACAAGGCAGCAAGAAAGCACTTTAAAAATAACAAGGTGATTGTGGCAGAGGTAGATGCACAATGGCAGGCAGACTTGGTGGATATGCAACAGTTTTCCAAACACGATAGTGAAGTACATCTTAATGATGATAAACATATTATCAAAGCATGCCTGGGCCATTGGTCTATAAGGCAAAAGACGTTCTGAAATAGCGCAGGCTTTTAAAACAATATTAAGCAGGGGGTGAATGTCTCAAATTACAGACTGACCAGGGAAAAGAATTTTTAAATGAGCCTTTAAACAAGTTGTTAAAGCAATAGAATGTTCACCATTTTGTTTTATTAATAATGAAGTAAAAGCTGTCATAGAGCATTTTAACAGGACACTCAAATTGACGATGTAGAAATATTTTACATCCCTGTGGTGGGTTGACCTTGGCTGGATGCCAGGTGCCCACCAAGCCACTCTATCGCTCCCCCTCCTCAACTGGAGAGGGGAGAGAAAATATAACAAAAGGCTTGTGAGTTGAGATAAGGACAGGGGGATCACTCACCACTTATGGTCACGGGCAAAACCCAGACTCGACTTGGGGAAATTAATTTAATTTATTACCAATCAAATCGGAGTAGGGTAATGAGAAATAAACCCAAATCTTAAAACACCTTCCCCCCACCCCTCCCTTCTTCCTGGGCTCAACTTCACTCCAAATTTTTTTTCTATCTCCTCCCCTGAGTGGCGCAGGGGGACAGACAGGGAATGGAGGTTGCAGTCAGTTCATCACACGTTGTCTCTGCTGCTCCTTCCTCCTCACACTCTTCCACTGCTCCAGCATGGGGTCCCTCCCACGGGAGACACTCCTCCATGAATTTCTCCAGCATGGGTCCTTTCCATAGGGTGCAGTCCTTCAGGAACAGACTGCTCCAGCATGGGTCCCCCACAGGGTCACAAGTCCTGCTGGAAAACCTGCTCCAGCATGGGATCCTCTCTCTCTCTCCACGGGGCCACAGATCCTGCTAGGAGCCTGCTCCAGCGCGGACTCTCAGCCTCCTTCGCACACATCCACCTGCTCTGGTGTGGTGTCCTCCATGGGCTGCAGGGGGCAACCTGCCTCACCATGGTCTTCACCAAAGGCTGCAGGGGAATCTCTGCAGAATGTGTATGTGGGGACAATAATAAAAAGCCTCAAAGGGTTTTTCAAGAAGGACCACGTGAACCAGAAAATTGGCCAATGAAATGGAGAATGAATTTTAGGGTTAGTTTCACACAGAGAATGTGGGCTCTGGTGCGGAGCTCCCTTTGCCTATGCTTGTGTGTGGGGGGACTTACAGCTACAAAAGGGAAGCTAAACAAATTTTGTGTCACTGCAAATGTCTTCTTGGCAAGGGGTTACGGTGACCACAAGGGTCCTTAAATAGAAACTGCATTTATGAACCTAATGGGGAAGTGAACGTCTCCTAGTAGGGCAGAAGTTGACCCCCTGGAAGGGACTTCCCAGTTGCTGCAGCCCTCTGCAGAGCAAGAGGCTGTGCCCCAAAAATTTCACAATGAGGATGTTTCCCAGAAGGGGCCATGGGCTGCACTCCCAAGCCAAGTTGGCACATTTGAAAGTCCATCTTTACCTCCATCCTCCAATGTAGCAGGGGTGGTGGAGGAGGTGCAGACTGCCCTGTGGCTTCTATGGAGTATGTGCAGCAGAGGGAATGGCTGATCCAGAGGTTTGGGGCTAGGAGAATACAGATTTGTTAATTTAGCTCAGCTATCACTACATGAAGTTTATTAAACATTTGTTCAGGGTGTAGAGCAAATTTTTGATTGTTTATGCCAGTTGCTTGAACCTGGTGATTATGCTCAGCTCCATCTTGAAGCTGTCAACATGCATGACTCTTTACATTCTCTCACTATTAATTTAAGCAATATTAATGCAGAAAAATTTTTAGACTGGGTCAGCACTCTTACTTTATAGGAGAGCTGTGTTTTGATCAGACTTTCCACCTGGCTGTCATTACTGTAAAAGCTGTTGGGGGTGGGGTATGCAGAACCCTGCAGTCTATCCCCCATTCTAAAATTATAGATAAAAAGCAGCACTATTTAATTGATCTAAATGACAGCGACAATAATCTCTTTTACTGGGAGTCTTGCAGCACTTAGAGCAGTGAGGGATCTGATATGCAGAATTGTTAAGTGGAGTGAAAGAGCTACATGACAAACTGGGGTGGTCTGTGTGTCATGCTGAGTGACATCCCCTTGTTTGAGGATCTGCTACATGACAATATACACATCATCCTCCTATCTGAGGGGAAAAAAAGTTGAGGGATTTTTAAGCAAAATGATAGTCAGGTATCCCAAGACCTGTTTCCTCTTGTTACATGATGAATATTATTATGGTGTTAAGGATGTCAGGAAGGTGTTTGGAGTGAGAAACATTTGTGAGCTTTGTCATAAACTGTAGAACCATGGGCACAGCTATAAATATTATTGCTGGCTCTGCTTGTCTCGCAATTGTGCAGTTAACTTGGGGACAAGGTGTACTGGGTCTGGCTGAGATGGAGTTAATTCTCCCCATAGCAGCCCTCATAGTGCTGTGCTCTGTATTGGTAGCTAGAAAGGTGTTGATAACACACCAGTGTTTTGGCTACTGCTGAGCGGTGCTGGCACAGCATCAAGGCTGTCTCCAACATTTCCCCACACACACCAGCAGGCTGGGGCTGGGCAAGATTTTGGGAGGGGAAATAAATAGCCAGGACAGCTGACCCAAACTGACCAAACAGATATTCCATACCATATGATGTCAGCTCAGCTATAAAAGCTAAGTAAAGGGAGAAGGAAGTGGGGGCATTCATTATTTATGTTTGTCTTCTGGGGCAACTGTTGCGTGTACTGAAGCCCTGCTTCCCAGGAAATGGCCAAACATCGCCTGCTTTATTAAACTATCCTTATCTTGACACAGGAGTCTTTTGTTATATTTTTCTCTCCCCTGTCCAGTTGAGGAGGGGGAGTGATAGAGCGGCTTTGGTGGGCACCTGGCATCCAGCCAGGGTCAACCCACCACACAATGATAAAGTGCCTCAGCAGCAGGCTGTTGTGCAGGTTTGGGGAAAGTTTCCAGAGACACAGGGCTATTAAAAAAGAAATCAATAGTTTGGTGTCATGGTTTCACCTCAGTAGACAGCTAAGCCACACACAGCTGTTTGCTCGCTTCCCCCGGAATGGGATGGAGGAGAGAATCAAAAAGGTAAAAGTGTGAAAACTCATGGGTTGAGATAAAGACAGTTTAATAAGTAATGCAAAAACTGCATGCATGAACAAAGCAAAATAAGGAATTCATTCACTGCTTCCCATCAGCAGGCAGATGTTCAGCTATCTCCAGGAAAGCAGGGCTTCATCACATGTAAGGGTTCCTTGGGAAGATAAATGCCATAACTCCAAACATCCCCCCTTCCTCCTTCTTTACCCCAGCTTTTATTGCTGAGCATGACATCATATGGTATGGAATATCCCTTTGGTCAGTTGGGGCCAGCTGTCCTGGCTGTGTCCCCTCCCAACTTCCTGTGCACCCCCAGCCTGCTTGCTGGTGGGGCAGTGTGAGACACAGAAAAGGCCTTGACGCTGTGCAAGCACTGTTCAGCAATAACTAAAACATCCCTGCGTTATCAACACTGGTTTGGTCACAAATCTAAAACATAGCACCATACAAGGTACTATGAAGAAATTTAACTCTATCCCAGCCAAAACCAGTTCATTTGGCTATGATTTTCTGTGAAAAATGCAAGGCCTATGTGGAAAAGCATCACAAATGTGAAGGCTGGAAATGCAGAATGTGCTATGAACAGATCTGTAATGTAAACGAGTACCAGAGCTTCATGCCTGTGACCAAAAATCCAGAAGCAGGGTAGGGTTATATTCTCTATCACATGGAATATATGTAGGTGGCTGGGTGTGGCAGTACACTTCCCCCCCCCCCCCCCCCCCCCCCGCCATCAGGAAACAAAACTTCTCCAGGAAGGGAGAAGGGGAAGGAAACCCTGGAGGCCGCAGGTTGAAATTTGAACTGGCCAATAGAGATGCACCAGGTGCACCGAGGTGATCCTCCTGGCCAATAGGGATTAAATGACCACAGGTCAGATTCAACAGGGGTATAAACAGGGTCCCGCCAGAGGACATGTTGGCAGTCCTCAGAGCAGCGGCTCTGCAGTCAGGGAGTCCCCCTCAGGTTGGGGCACCACCCGAGGTAACTCCTCGAGGGTGAGAGCCCTCAGCTTTTAGGCAAGTGATATGCACATTTTGAGCCATCACTTTAAATCTTGGGGATTCTTAAGTTGGCCGTGTAGTATTAATTCTCTTTACATCATTGAGCCTGTGGTTTTATAAAATGTTACTGGACTTCTAACTATCTTTTGCTGAAGAATAAATCTGAGTTTTAACACCTATTGGATTTGGTTAGTCGTGCATCCGTAACACTGGGACAGAATTAATTTCTTCATAGCAGCCCATATGGTGCTGTGTTTTAGATTTGTGACCAAAACAGTTTTGATAACACACCAATGTTTTAGCCATTGCTGAACAGTGCTTGCACAGCATTAAGGCTTTCTGTTTCTCACCCTGCCCCCACAAAGCAAATAGGCTGGGGGTGCACAGGAAGTTGGGAGGGGGCGCAGCCAGGAGAGCTGACCTGAACTGACCAAAGGGATATTCCATGACATATGATGTTGTGCTCAGCAATAAAAAACTGGGGGATAGTCTTTCCACTGTAGCCATTGCTCAGAGACTGGATGGACATTGGTCTGCTTGTGGGAGGTGGTGAGTAATTGCCTTTGCATCACTTGTGTTGGAGCGGCGGAGGAATGCACATAAGTCGACCCAATATGAGTGATAGAAGTGATTCAACTTTATTTGCACGGATAGCTCATATTTATACAGTTTGCGATAATTATGCCTACTAGTCCTAATATGATTGGTACATTGCTAATGTTTATTCATTACTAAAACACACCCACTTGTGGTTGGCAGCTACGCGTGTTCAGTAACTTTCTCATGAGAACTTCTTCAAAAGTTACTTGTGAAGTTATGCCAAGGTCACACCGTCCCTGTCTTTCTCCTGATAACAGCGAGACCAGCTGTTGTTTTTCTCCCAATATCAGTAAAGCCAGCTATTTTCAGCCAAGGCCTAGTCTTGTTGCTCAAACTGACATTCTTTCACACAGAACTCTGCTCGCACAACTTTTCCACAGGCCCATGTCCTTTTTCAGCAAACCACTTCCCAACAATTCCCCCTTTTTCTTTTTGTGCGAGTAGAGCTTGGTGTGTCAGCTTTGAGACTCCTCTCATCATGTACCCATATGCAATTTTAACTATTACACAGATTAATATCAATATACCCAACCATCGTAAGGCTTCCTCAATCAATGACATTAGCCGTGGTGTTATCCCGCCAAATATTGACTCTAACACCCCATCAAACCAATTAGTTTCTTGCTGGATCTTTGTGTATGTTTCTTCAGCCAATTTATCTGTTTGTGAATAGATTGAGGTAAAATTTTAACACCTGCTGTATTGCGCTTTGCAAAGATCTATGAACACAATTAATTAAGCACAGTAAAAACAACATTATACGTAATAAAATACATAAGCACACAAAACCAGATTTGATTAATAGCTTTAGCTAGTGACACCCAAACATTCTTACTGTCCCATGGCGTTAACCGATGTGGATCAATCACTGGTGTCACTTTCATGCTGCTTACTACAGTCAGTGTGTTCCATATCAATCTCAGCATAAGGTTTCAAATTTATGGGTAAATCAGGAACGTATCTGCCAGATATGGAGGATGTGATTTTTTGTCCAATTGCTGTCAAGGATTGCTGTCCCGGTGCACTTAGTTGTCTTGTAGAAGTTAAGCTATCGCTGCCCCTCAATAAATCCAGCAGCGGCTGTAAGTCTGTATTTGTAATACCACAACAAGGTCGAATCCACTGTAGGTCTCCGTTTAAATCTTTCTCCCTCTTTTTGTTTTTGAGCAATCCAGGCTTGCTTAATAACTTGGGATGCCATTTTCCTTAATAAGCTGAACAAGGTAAAACTATTACAATAGCTACAATCACAGTAACTACAATAATGCCCATAATTCTTTGAGCCAACCTGTTACCCCTAATGACCCAGACCATGAGGACTATGAGGAAAATGAACCATCCATACATTCTTGTGCCATCTTGCTCCACGAACTCAGCCCAGCAATCGGTAGGTGCCAGCTTTCCGTGGGCGTCCCCACAGAGGCAACGATGGCCTCACCGTACACCAGCCCGATGCTCTTCGGAAAATCCCGGTATTTATACATTTGCAGAGGAACGGGTTTTAGCACACGTGGCCAGCAGGTGCCAAAAGTCCGCCTCGGTTGCAATCTATGATGCATGCGCTCGCTGGCCAGGCGCGCTGCACGAGTCATAGCCATCTTGTCTATTGGTTCGTGGGCTTTACGATACAGTTGCGATGCGCAGAGAATCTTGACCTGTTATGTTAGCCAAGGTGACCTATACATTAGTTTTTGGCTGAGGTGGTATTCATATTGCCACATCATCTATGATGCTCCAGATGATGATGGTCGTGCAAATCGAACAGGAGTCCGTCGTGGGCCTGTATCTGTGGAAACACAATCAAACTCGTTCCCAGGTTATTAATGGAAATAGACCTTACCCCTAATTTTGGCTTTAACTAACTTTTACATTTACCCCACACTGTCTTCCCGTAATCACGCTATGTTTAATCAAATTATGCTTAACACACTTTTTACCTAAAGCAAGTTCTATATACAATAAGGCACGCTGTTCTAAAAACCTGTCTGAAGGACTCAGTGTCCGCTAGTAATACTCTATTAGTTAGAATCTGTCGGATCAGTGGCTTCAGCACCCGCCGGTGCCGTGCCAGTCGCCATTGGGACAATTCCGGGTCCAGCATCAGTGCGAAGCCATGGCTTGACCCACTTAGCCGGGATCTCCCAGTAAGTTTTACTTCTGCTGATCCGCACCATTTCCCGGATTCTGGGTCCTTATACATTACCATGATTCCTGTACTTTGTTGCGTCCTTTCTGCCTGTAAAAGAACATGATGCACTACCATTGGTGGGTCTTTGTGATCACCTGTCAATCTAAGATAATTTAGCACAAATAAGGCTTTGGCCAATCGTTCCTCTGGGAGTAAGCCCTGGGTTCCCCCTTTTTGTTTTTGCAGCATGTTCTTTTAGGGTTTGGTTGGCCCATTCGATAATAGCCTGTCCTGTGGGAAGATGTGGAATACCGGTACCATGATGAATTCCCCACAAATTACAAAATCGAGCAAATCGTGTAGAACCATAGGCTGGGCCGTTGTCCATCTTAATTTCTTTAGGCACACCCAGTACTGCAAAAGAAGCGTGAAGATGTCATTCAATATGTAAGGCCTTTTATCCAGTTCGTGCCGTGGCCCACATGGCAGCAGGATACGTATCAATACACACGTGCACAGAACGCTTTGCACCAAACCACGTGACATGGGTGACATCCATTTGCCACAACTGCAATGGCAAAAGACCTCATCGGTTAACCCCACAGCCCAAGCCGAGCCCTTCCTCTTGACAATCAGGGCATGCTTTAAAGATACCTTGGGCATCAGTAAGTGGTAAGTCAAATTGCTTTGTTAACATCCTAGCAGGTTGGTGCAAGAGCGCATGTGATTGCCGTGCTTTGTTGAAAACGATTCCCTGGAGGAGGCTCCCGTGGCGCTGCAACCAATTGGTCAGCTCTGTCATTTCCCGTTTCTCATCTGCACAGTGTTCTCATACCCAAGAGTTCTACCAGAGGGGTCATATCACAATTAGTGATACCTCAAAGATTCCGCACCCACTGGATATCTCCCACAAGCTTCTGGACATCATGTAACGTTGAAATTTCTCATGTTATTTGAACCTTCTGAGGTTTAACACTGCTTACATCTATGTGCCACCCCAAATACTTCCAAGGTGCTGCCTCTTGCACCTTTTCAGGAGTGATTATTACTCCGCGATGGCTTAAGATGTCCTGCAATTGAGTTAAAATCTCATCCTGTGGCAAGTTACTGAGGAAACTGCTTTCTTACAGGCTCTGATGCCCAGGCCACATACACCTGACACATCGTGGGGGAATTGCGCATTCATTGCGGTAACACGACCCAATGGTATCTCTTATAGGGATCTGCCTTGTTAATTGATGTTACCGAAAAGGCGAACCGTTCAGCGCCATCTGGGTGCAATCTTTTAGATTTATAATTAACAAATCCCATTCTTCTGGAAGCATAACTGGAGATGGCAAACCTGGCTGCAGGGCTCCCATACTGTGCATCACCACATTCACAGCTCTGAGATCATGTAACAGTCTCCATTTCCCACTTTTCTTGGGAATGGTAAATATTGATGTATTCCATGGACTAGTAGAAGGGACAACATGTCCCGCTCTCAATTGGTCTTCAACTAACCCTTGTATTTTTAGCAGCCTTTCAGAATTTAGCAGCTACTGATCAATCCAAACAGGCTCATCTGTTTTCCAGTTAATTTTCAGAATTGGCTACCCCTCAGTGACCGCTCCTAAAAAGGATGCGTCACTAACATTGCCTTCATTTGGCTCAATAAATCATGGCCTACGAGGCCAAACAATTCAGTTGGGGTAGTCATGACATACGGACACGTCGTAATGTGTTCACCATCGGGGAACACAAATGTAATCGGTAGCTGACTTACTAAGGTGGCTTGTGTGCCCCCTATCCCAGCAATACCAAAGTTCGGATTGATCGATGGCCATGATGGAGGCCAAATGCATCGTGAAATAATCATAACATCAGCACCTGTATTGATTGTCATCGGTTTCTTGACAACAACTCCATCGGGCCCTTCCAATTGCACTACCTTTTCTGGTTTACCTCTTGTTGTGTCCATGGCAAAGTATACCTGCGGTTTCCCTGTGGAGCCGAATCCTCCATCTCCACGTTGTACTTCACCTGGGTTTGGAACACACGACCTGAATGGAACTAATTGTGCTATTCTGGTACCTTTAGGAATAGAAACAGGAGAGATTACAACATGAATCATAATTTTCACAGTCCCACAATAATCTGCATCAATAAGCCCTGGGAGCACCAGAATTCCTTCTAGAGCTGTTGAAGATTGCCCCATTAAAAATGCACTAAGTCCAAACCCCAATGGTCCCTTTATGTTGACTGCGGTTTCCACATCCACTCCGGAGCTTCCTGCGGTGGCGGATCTGGTGGTTGCGAGGCTGCCTGAGGGCTGGCAGCCCAAGCCCCTTGCATTCGTGTCGTCGCGCGAGGGGCCTTCGCGGTCGGTGTAAAGTTTCCCTTCTTCCTGTATTCTTGGTGGTATGGTTATCTTTCTTGCACTTGTTGCAGCACTTACTGTTAACAGTACCTGTACATTTGCTCCTAATGTGTCCACGTTTGCCACAGTTAGAACACTTGACCAAGGGTGTCTTACTGGCCTTGTGTTTCTTTGTAGCTCCTTGCAGAGCTGTGGCAGCATAGGCTACTTTCTGTGAGTCCACTGATCGATCCGTGTATTCTATCATATCAACGACGTCTGCATTTTTTGGCAAATTACACAATGCTTTGCGTGTCTTTTCGGTAGCATTTTCAAAAGCGAGTATTTTGAACATGTTTTCTTTCATGCCCTCGTTCATGTCAGGGTGGTCATAAATTGTATTCTCCTGTTTCACCTGGGTAAAAGCATGGCTGTACATATTGTCTGGTACGGTAAGAAAAGCTTGATACGCCAAGATCTGTGATAGATGATGAACCTCAGTGACACATTGTAACTGAGCGTTCCCTGATGCGAAGGGTCCAGTACCCATCGGCATCTGCGTGGTTACTCCCCATAGGGGATCTGTTTGTTGTCGTGATGTTGCTTGTTCCCTATCACAGAGCTTCTCCCACTGCCAGAAAAACACTAACATTCGGGCGGGTGTCAAAATCAACTGTGCTAGCTGTTTAATATCTTGAGGTATCAGCGTATCAGTAGAAAAAATGAATTGCAGTATTTGGTGAGTTAACGCAGATTTGATTCCCTACTGACTCACAGCATTCCTTAATTTCTCAATGACCTTCCAGTCAAACACCTCCCATTTTTTCTGTCCATTTGATGCAATAACTGGGAATGCTTAGAGCATAGTCCCTTCTATAATGGCATCTTTTATTACACCCCTCCAATGTCTCTGCCTTTCTTCTGCAGCGGCTATTACAAGCGGCTCCGCATCTATCACGGGTGCATTGGTTTCCCCGTCTCTTTTTTGCATTTCCTTTAACAATTCTAACATTGTCTCTTTTTGTTCTATTATTAGAGTAGCCAAGTCCTTGTTTGCACTATTTGAATCAGGGTATATGCTAGGTATAATTTGTTCATGTTGAACGGTGGTATTTGAGGGCTGGTTTTTCGTAGGCAGATTTCTACTCACTCCCTGATTCTGTAGGGTTTCCTTTAATCGTACGGTTAGGGAGGCTTAGGAACTGTCAGATGTCTGATTAATATCGGCAGTCCCAGGGAGTGGAGCAGAAGTCAAGGGCACAAGAGTAGGCGAACAAGCTCCAAAAAGTCTCTCTCACTGCATTATGTTTTTCTCCCCGCTTTTCCCTTTTGCTTGCGGTTGGAGAGAGAGAGCAGCAAAAGCAGACGCAGACGCTTTACGATCTGCTTTCATTTCTTACAGAGTTGTCTTAATCAATTTCCATAAAGTTGCAAGATCTTTAACTTCTTTAGACCCGTCACTAATTTCATCCCATAGGGAGGTTCCGATAGCTTTCCAGGTACTAAGCTCAAAAGCTGTACCCACACTAATTGAAAGGTTTCTGCCCTTGCTTCATTAGTTTTTTAGCTGATTTATCATCGTCAGTTACCATATCCCATAATACGTCTCCTAATCTACACCATTCACTCTCCTCAAATAATAAATCTGGATTCTTAAAGCATCCCTTAACACGACCTAAAGCAACTAATCCCAAAACTTGCTTAACGCAATTTACTCCCCGCTTTTCTAAAAAGCACTGTAATAATTTTAGGGCTACCTCTTGATCCATTGCCGGCCGGCTTCTTGATACTCCTTGGTGCTACCTTGATTAAGGCACCTCGGTTAAAAAGTCTTTGCAGCCTTTTTCCAGTAGCCCTCACTGACGGCGAACCCCTTTTGGACGGTCCAGGCACGAGAGTTAACACACCAACCAAGACGATCAGCGTTCGGTTAATCTTTTGCCCCCCGGTCGCTGCTACCGGTGCTTCTCAGTGTCCGTCGCTCCAATTCCCCTTTCTTCGGTCCCCGTTCGGGCACCATTTGTTGGAGCGGCGGAGGAATGCACATAAGTCGACCCAATATGAGTGATAGAAGTGATTCAACTTTATTTGCACGGATAGCTCATATTTATACAGTTTGCGATAATTATGCCTACTAGTCCTAATATGATTGGTACATTGCTAATGTTTATTCATTACTAAAACACACCCACTTGTGGTTGGCAGCTACGCGTGTTCAGTAACTTTCTCATGAGAACTTCTTCAAAAGTTACTTGTGAAGTTATGCCAAGGTCACACCGTCCCTGTCTTTCTCCTGATAACAGCGAGACCAGCTGTTGTTTTTCTCCCAATATCAGTAAAGCCAGCTATTTTCAGCCAAGGCCTAGTCTTGTTGCTCAAACTGACATTCTTTCACACAGAACTCTGCTCGCACAACTTTTCCACAGGCCCATGTCCTTTTTCAGCAAGCCACTTCCCAACACACTTGCTTTTTTTCCCTTTTTCTCCTTCGCTTCTTAAACTGTCTTTATCTTGATACACAAGTTTTTTCTTGCTTTTGGTCTTCCAATTTTTTCCCACATCCCACTGCAGGGGGAGTGAGCGAGTGGCTGGTGGGTGTTTAATTGTTGGCCAGGATCAACCAACCATAGTAGGAAACTGTGGCACATGTTCCAAATTACATTTTGCCGTGTAGTTAGCACTGGATGCACCTTGGAATGAAGAATAAGGGGCAGAAGGATAAATTGAAAGAGAGGGGGAGTTTAAAGGGAACACTTCTCATGGACTTTATTCAACTGTTTATGGACACAAAGTTTTGGTGCTAAAATATCCTAGCACATAATGCCAAAGACTATGATGGTTACTTTGTTGTTAATCATCTTCTGAAGGAAAAAATGGATGTGCAATTGATCACTCAAGGTGGTAAAACTCATGTGCATAGAAGCACCTAGCCTGAGTATATGTTTCATAGACTCTTTAAAATTTTACCAATGAAACTAAGCAGTCTTCCCCAGGCAATGTCTATCAAGGACTGCAAAGGTTATTTATTTCCCTCATTTTTCAACACTGCTGAAAATCAAAGTTATGTGAGCTGTCTTCCACCGTGTGAATATTATGGAGTGGACAGCACGATGCTTGAAGACAAAAAGCAATTCTTGGCATGGCACACAGCTAATCAGGAGAAGATTTTTTTACTTGCAAAAAGAACTGAGTTACTATTGCCAGCAAGATGTAAAAATTTTGAGGGAGGCCTGCAGATCATACAGGAATGACATTATGGTGAGGACCCATCACACATTCTATGTGAAAGAGGACGGTGAAAAGGTGAAAGTTTATCATTGTATATATCCCTTTCAGTGTACTCTGGCCTCTACTTTCATGTCCACATGTGACCAATCAAACCCCCCCCAGTAGAAGAAGGCTCAGAGGAGATGGGCAAGAATGATGAGCTCAGGGAAGAACATATGGAATGATCACTAATTATCGTAAAGAAAGTTGAACTTAACTCAACACAAAGGGGACTGGAGGATGGCCTTTGTTTTACATATATGACTATACCAGTAGGTCATCAGGTTGTTTAAATAGCCTTCCCTGAGATAATTAGTAGAGAGTAATGTCTTCCTGAGCTAGCTAGGCTAGCATGGAAGGGCAAAGTGTATATGTGGTTCAGCCCAACATAAAGTATCAAAACTGAATTGCTCCAGCGCCTGGAGCACCTCCTCCCCCTCCTTCTTCAATGACTTTGGTGTCTGGAGAGTTGTTTCACATTTTCTCACTCCTCGCTTCTGGCTGCTGTTTCGCAGCAGGTTTTTTTCCCTTCTTAAATATGTTATCACAGAGGCGTTACCACTGTTGCCAATTGGCTTGGCCTTGGCCAGTGGCGTGTCCATCTTGGAGCTGGCTGGCATTGGCTCTGTCAGACATAGGGGAAGCTTCTAGCAGCTTCTCACAGAAGCCACCCCCATAGCCCCCCCACTACCAAAACCTTGCCAAACTCAATATAATCACACAACACTTTTTACTACATTGATGTGTTGTCGGAGTTTATAAAGAACTATAACCATAGCTTCCACTGAACTATCAGATCCAGGCCCATGGACATGAATGAACCCTTTAAACTCTGCAAGGGTTTGGAAAACTGTAACTGGGAATGTGTTTAAAATTAAAGAATTTCTGACTCTGCTTGAATAGGGAGACCATGTCAGGGTGTCTCGAACTAAAGAGAGATTTGAGAAAGGTTATGAGAAATTTTCATAGTAGCTGAAATTGTGAGAAGGGGACTGACAAACTTTTGTTGAATGTTGCAGATGTAAACATTAGGCTGACACACAGCAAACATAGCTTTTGTTTGATGACCTCTCCAGTGTCAGGGGCTTGCAAGCTGGTTATTACCAATGCCTTGCTGTTTGTGTGTATTGGTTTTGTCTGGCAAGGTTTTGGTAGCAGGGGGGGGGTTACAGGGGTGGCTTCTGTAAGAAGCTGCTGGAAGCTTCCCCTGTGTTCGAGAGAGAGCGAGCCCATACCAGCCGGCTCCAAGAAGCACCCGCCGCTGGCCAAGGCCGAGCCAATCAGTGATAGTGGTAACGCCTCTGTGATAACATTTTTAAGAAGGAAAAAAATTGGGACGGAGAGAAACTGCTGCCAGAGTGAGGAGTGAGAACATGTAAGAGAAACAACCCTGCGGACACCAAGGTCAGTGAAGAAGGAGGGGGAGGAGATGCTCCAGGCGCCGGAGCGAAGATTCCCCTGCAGCCCGTGGTGAAGACCCTGGTGAGGCAGGCTGTCCCCCTGCAGTCCAGGGAGGTCCACGGTGGAGCAGATCTCCACCTGTAGCCCGTGGAGGACCCCACGCCGGAGCAGGTGGGTTCCCAAAGGAGGCTGTGACCCCGTGGGAACCCCGCGCTGGAGCAGGCTCCTGGCAGGACCTGCGGATCTGTGGAGAGAGGAGCCCAGGTTGGAGCAAGTTTTCTGGCAGGACTTGTGACCCCGTGGGGGACCCGCGCTGGAGCAGTGAGCTCCTGAAGGAATTGCACACCGTGGAATGGACCCATGCTGGAGCAGTTCGTGAAGAACTGCAGCCCGTGGGAATGGCCCACGTTGGAGGAGTTCGTGGAGGACTGTCTCCTGTGGGTGGGACCCCACGCTGGAGCAGGGGAAGAGTGTGATCAGCCCTCGTCCTGAGGAGGTGAAGCGGCAGAAAATAACGTGTGATGACCATAAACCCCATCCCTGTCCCCCTGTGCCACTGGGGGGGCTTGGTGGTGAAATCCGGGAGTGAAGTTGTGCCCGGGAAGAAGGGAGGGGTGGTGGGAAGGTGTTCTGAGATTTCGTTTTATTTCTCATTACCTTACTCTGGTGATTTGTAATAAATTGAGTTAATTTTCCCAAACTGAATCTGTTTTGCCCGTGACGGTAATAGTGAATGATCTCTCCTGTCCTTATCTCGACCCGCAAGCCTTTTGTTATATCTTCTCTCCCCTGTCCAGCTGAGGATGGGGGAGTGATAGAACGGCTTTGGTGGGCACCTGGTGTTCAGCCAGGGTTAACCCATCAGATTGTGAAGAAAGTGCAGGTGGCACCTGCAGTGTATTTGGAACATGCTGAGGTGTTACTTATGGCAAACGCTAAATATGTGGTGGATGGGGTGGGCATGAAATTGTTCAGCATACCATCTGTCAGTTGTGTCAGTAAGCAGGAAAATATGTTCATGGGGCAAACTTGTTTTTCTTGTATGTGTAGATAACTGTTTTTAGCAGCAATAAATTTTGTGGCCCTCTATGTGGATAGCAAACAAACCCTAGCAAAGCCACTGCAACCTGATTTTGAGAACAGCTAGCAATTTCCTGGCAGATCAAAACTGTGCAGAGTTTTTTGATGGCTATCCCCCAAACAACGTTCTCTTTCCTGAAAACATCATGTCCTTTTTAAAACACAACACCATGGACATTGCTTTCCAGAGGAAGCAACTTCAGCATCCCTCTCCACAGCCTGTGGATACCACTGCATCTTTTTCCTATGTCACCATAACAAGGGACTGACTTTTGAACAGCTTTTTAAACTGTATTCTAATGCATTAGTTCAGAATGATGAGATGATGATGCATTTTGTAAAATATGAATATGGTATGGAGTTTTCCCCATGACAAGAGCTACTCAAATTATGTTTCAGAAGCCCCAGACCTGCATCTCTTGTAAAGATTTTCATAAATGTATTCTGTAAATAAAACTTACAACCCAACTGCAAGGCTGTGTGTGTACTTTAAGTATTCCCCCAGCCCTTGGTTTTTTTAAAGGACACTACAGACAACAAAGTTGAAAGGTCTAATGAATATTTATTTTCAACAGTAAACTTTAGAAAGTGAGCCACTGGGCTTTAGGTGGCATGTGTGGTGCTTCTGGGTCTTTCTCAGTCCCTTTTAGTTGTTCCAAGAGATCCCAGTTCTCTGTATTACCCATGACAGAAGACGGGACATTCACTACAGCCATGGCTTTCATAAAAACATTCCAGCCTTTAGGTTTTCTCAGGCTAGAAGGGGCATGAGTCTGACATATGCCTCGGACTAAGTTGAGTAGGCTGGACCCCATGATAATATCTCCTTTGTATACAAAACTTCCCTGGTTATCCCAATAAATATGTTTGGATTGCCCTAGCTTACCTAGAAACACTTGTGCAGTCTTCCGATATTGTGGATGTACATCATCCAACACTTCCTGGACCACAGGGTTGGGGGGTGTGTGTGTGTGTCTCAGGAGTCCTTATGGCACACGGAAAACAGACTCCACAATCAGTGAGATTGTAAAGTAGGTATGTTCATTCAGCACTGGGCAGCACGGGGGGTAGTCCCACCAAAGTCGTGCGTGCCTGACTCGGCAGTTCGCCTCAAGTTTATACAGTCAGGTATTACATATTCACAATATGCCTATACATATGTATGACCTATCCCCGCTTCATATTAAAATTAGCTCCGAGAGATCATTTCCATAGTCTCCTCCCAACTGCGCCTGCGCAGTACCTCTTTATGGTGGTCATCTGGTGGTCGCAGAGATGAAGATAGATGACTCCTCTTCATCACCGCTAGTAACCTCTTTCCTTGCGCAGGTTCAGTGATTTCTTGGTATTCACCCAAGCTGCAAGACCAGTCTTAGCTGGCTCTTGGGGCCTGCTCCTGCTTCTTATCAAGGACTGTCTTTACCTCATTGGCTGGTTCTTGGGACCAGCTCTTATCAAGGACTGTCTCTTCCTCAGCTAATTTCAACAATGTAAGCACTAGACATCATCTTTCATCCCCCTTTATTATGTCTACTGAGATTCTTTTGACTCCCCTTGTCTCACTTAGGGACTTTTCTGCTTCTGTTTCATTTTGTTCCAGAAAAATAAGAGTTATTTTTTCCCCTTTCCTGATCACTCTGCTTCGTGTGTACCAAGTACTCTTTAAGAGCAGCTGTATACACCTTAGCTTCCTAGTAAGCTGTCAAGGCTAGTTGGTGGAGAATGTCTCTCATTTCTGCATCCAAAGAGTAGGCTGCCCTAAAGTCTTCTCCAGGTAGCTGTGACACCCTTAGCTGCTCCAACTGATTTGGAGGCACCAGATGCATTTTTTTTCTACATGTTCTACCACTGTTTTACCACAAGTCCCGTAATGACCGGAAGAGCAAAACTTAGAAGAGGACCCACTGGCTTGCTTCACCATCAGCTTCTTTCTTTTGAAGGACATGGTTTTCCTATCCAACCTTTTAATGAATTTGCAGACCTCTTTCAGCACACCTACCTGGTGGGATGTTAATGGAATATTCCCCTTCAGGGTATTCAGGGCAATTTCAGGGCCTTTATTAGGTCATTGGAAGAAGCACACACTATTGCTTTCCTCTGCCAGGGGAGGACCTAATCAACAGCTCCTGGAGGGACAGGTTACTCTTCAGACACTGGGACATCTTGTTCCCAAGTCTGCACCAATAGCAACACAGGGGGCTGGGATAGGTCCTCTGTATTTATTGCCAAGCATCAGTCTTTTTTTTTCCAATAAGTAAATGGCCAGTCACTCTGGTGGGAAAAGACCAGTTCTTAGCATAAAAGCCTCAAGGGTAGAAGTGTTTAAATAGACAACCAGAAACATATAAGGTCCCTTTATAGCATCTTTGAACGCTTCTAAAAAGAACCAGGACTTGCCAGGATACATCTGCCTCGCTAGGGATGTGACCTGGAGCCAGTCTTGGGGGATTCTTAAATATCACCATATATTTGGTGTTGAGAGTAATGGTGCAGGTCTTTTTGCCCTAGCAAAAACATTCTGGACAATGTACAGGATTCTAAGATTCCTAAGATGCACATACTTGGTAAAAGCTTTCTCAATTTCATCTGTGTCACAAGCTGAATTCATTAAATCATGAATCACAACCATATTCCAAGGGGAAATTGTTAGCGACCTGCTACAATACTTAGACACACACAAGTCTATGTGACCAGATGAGATCCACTCAAGGGTACTGAGGGAGCTGGCGGAAGTGCTCACCAAGCCACTTGCAATCATTTATCAGCAGTCCTGATTAACTGTGGAGGTCCCAGTTGACTGGAGGTTAGCAAATGTGATGCCCATCTACAAGAAGGGACGGAAGGAGGATCTGGGGAACTACAGGCCTGTCAGCCTGACTTCGGTGCCGGGAAAGGTTATGGAGCAGCTCATCTTGAGTGCCATCACACATCATGTACAGGACAACCAGATGATCAGGCCCAGTCAGCATGTGTTTATGAAAGGCAGGTCTTGCTTGACTAACCTGATCTTCTATGACAAGGTGACCTCAGTTGGCAACGAACCCAGCAGTGGCAATGGTAAGTCCAGCAGCTGAGCGCTAGACTGAGGCAGACAAGGAGGGTCCCAGAGCCTGGGAACCCTGAAGAAGAGCTGAGAGACCCGTCCAGAGCTGGCAGCTCTCATGAGCAAGGCTGATGCAGCATGGGCGTTGCCAGGAGCAACCGCGGGAGATTTAAAGAGCCCTGGCGAGCGCCAGCAACTAGGAGCACCAGCGAACAGGGCAGGCAAACAGGCAATGGTGCAGCAAACAGGGCGTGACAGTTTGCGTGGCAGTTAGTGCAGGGAGGGCTCAGTCCCCCTCCTAGCTCAAGAAGGCTACTCAACCAGTGGGCATTGTCCTCTCAGAGGGAGACCCAGCTATGGTTGCCACTCGGATGAAAGCCATTGCCAGGAAAACTGTGGCGATCCAGACGGAGCTCCCAAGTAAACATGCAGCTGTCCAGGTATCCAGCTGCAGGGAGTGTCTGAGCCTGTCACTGGTACTGGAGGGCAGCAGAGACACCTCCTGTGTGCGGTGTGACCAGGTGGATGATCTGCTCAGCCTGGTGGCAGTGCTGAAGGAGGAAGTGGAAAGGTTAAGGAGTATCAGGGAGTGTGAGAGGGAGATAGATTGGTGGATCCACACCCTACCATCCCTGAGGCAGAGACAGAAGATGGAGGCTCCACAGGAAGTGGAGGATCCCCTAACTTCTTGCCACCAGGCAGGAGGGGACCTAAGAGATGGAGGGGGAGGCAGGCGAATCCCCTCCCGGTCTCCCTCGCCTTCCCAGTTGCCCCTACACAACAGGTATGGGGCTCTGGAACTTGAGGGCCAGGCAAATGAAGATCAGAATGTAGATGAAAGGCTATCCAAGGGGCTCCCTAGGTTGAGTCAGTCAGCCCCATGCATTCTGACAGCCTCTGTTAAGAGAAAAAGGAGGTTAATTGTCGTAGGTGATTCCCTTCTGAGGGGGACAGAGGGCCCAATATGCAGACCTGACCCATCCCACAGGGAAGTCTGCTGCCTCCCTGGGGCCCTGGTAAAAGACATTACTAGGAAACTCCCTGGTCTGGTTTGGCCCTCTGATTATTACCCACTATTGGTTGTGCAGGTTGGCAGTGATGAGGTCACAGAAAGAAGTCCAAAAACAATCAAAAGGGACTTCAGTGTACTGGGGTGATAAGTGGAAGGATTGCGAGCACAGGTAGCGTTTTCCTCAATCACTTCAGTGGCAGGGAAATACACTGAAAGGAACAGGAATACACACCTGGTTAACACGTGGCTCAGAGGCTGGTGCCATCAGTGTAATTTTGGGTTTTTTGATCATGGGGAGGTTTACACGGCACCGGGCCTGCTGGTGACAGGTGGAGTCCAGCTATTTCAAAGGGGGAAAAGGATTCTCACTCGTGAGATGGTGGGGCTTATAGAGAGGGCTTTAAACTAGGTTTGAAGGGGAAAGGGGATAAACCTAGGCTCACCAGAGATGAGCCTAGGGGCCGCATGCCAATGTTGGGGGTGGAATCGATAGCCCGGCTCAAGTGCATCTACGCCAGTGCACACAGCATGGGCAATAAACAGGAGGAGCTGGAAGCCATTGTGCAGCAGGATAGATATGACTTAGTCACCATCACAGAAACATGTTGGGATGATTCTCATGACTGGAGTGCTGCAATGGATAGCTATAAGCTCTTCAGAAGGGATAGGCAAGGTAGAAGAGGTGGTGCGGTGGCTCTCTATGTTAGGGAGTGTTTGGACTGTACAGAGCTACACGATTCTGATGACAAGGTGGAGTGCTTATGGGTGAGGATGAGAGGGAAGGCCAACAAGGCTGATATTGTGCTGGGAGTCTGTTATAGACCATCCAACCAGGTTGAAGAGACAGATGAAACATTCTACAAGCAGCTGGCAGTACTCTCACAATCGTGTCCCCTTGTTCACATGGGGGACTTCAACTTCCCTGACATCTGGTGGAAATACAACACAGCAGTGAGTAAACAATCTAGGAGGTTCCTGGAGTGTGTGGAAGATAACTTCCTGACACAGCTGGTAGGTGAGCCTACTAGGGGAGGAGCCTCGCTGGACCTACTGTTTACGAAAAGGGAAGGATTGGTGGGATATGTGGTGGTCGAAGGCCGTCTCAGGCTTAGGGACCATGAAATGATAGACTTCTCAATTCTTGGTGAGGCAAGGAAGGGGGTCAGTAAAACCACTATTATGGACTTCCAGAGGGCAAACTTTGGCCTGTTCAGGACACTGGTTGAGAGAGTCCCTTGGGAGACAGTCCTGAAGGGCAAAGGGGTCCAGGAAGGCTGGACATTCTTCAGGGAGGAAATCTTAATGGCTCAGGAGCAGGCTATTCCCATGCACCGCAAGACGAACTGCCGGGGAAGACAACTGGCCTGGCTGAACAGGGAACTTTTGCTGGGACTCAGGAAAAAAAGAAGAGTTTACCATCTTTGGAAGAAAGGGCAGGCAACTCAGGAAAAGTACAGGGATCTTGTTAGGTCATGCAGAGAGGAAATGAGAAAGGCAAAAGCTCAGCTAGGACTAAATCTGGCCACTGTCATAAGAGACAACAAAAAATGGTTTTACAAATATGTTAACAACAAAAAGAGAGCCAAGGAGAATATCCATCCTTTATTGGATGCAGAGGGGAATATTGCCACCAAAGATGAGGAAAAGGCTGAGGTACTTAATGCCTTCTTTGCCTCAGTCTTTAATAGTGAGACCAGTTATCCTCAGGGTACTCGGCCCCCTGAGTTGGAAGGCAGGGATGGAGAGCAGAATATACCCCCATAATCCAGGAAGAAGCAGTTAATGATCTGCCATGACACCTGGACACAAGGCTATGGGACCAGAGGGGATCCATCCAAGGGTACTGAGGGAGCTGGCGGAGGAGCTTGCCAAGCCACTCTCCATCATTTATCAGCAGTCCTGGCCAACAGGGGAGGTCCCACACAACTGGAGGCTTGCAAATGTGACACCCATCTACAAGAAGGGTCGGAAGGGGGATCCGGGGAACTACAGGCCTGTCAGCCTGACCTCGGTACTGGGGAAGATTATGGAGCAGTTCATCTTGAGTGTGCTCACATGGCATGTGCAGGACAAGCAGGGGATCAGGCCCAGCCAGCATGGGTTCATGAAAGGCAGGTCCTGGTTCACCAACCTGATCTCTTTCTATGACCAGTGGACCCACCTAGTGGATGAGGGAAAGGCTGTGGATGTTGTCTACCTGGACTTCAGTAAGGCCTTTGACACTGTCTCTCACAGCATACTCCTTGAGAAGCTGGCAGCTCATGGCTTAGACAAGTGTACTCTTTGCTGGGTAAAAAACTGGCTGGATGTCCAGGCCCAGAGGGTTGTGGTGAATGGAGTTAAATCCAGTTGGCGGCCGGTCACTAGTGGTGTTCCCCAGGGCTCAGTTTTGGGGCCAGTTCTCTTTAATATCTTTATCAATGATGTCGATGAGGGGATCGAGTGCACCCTCAGTAAGTTTGCGGATGACACTAAGTTGGAAGGGAGGGTTGATCTGCTCGAGGGTAGGAAGGCTTTGCAGAGGGATCTGGACAGGCTGCATCAATGTGCCGAGGCCAATCGTATGAAGTTCAACAAGGCCAAGTGCCAGGTCCTGTGCTTGGGTCACAGCAACCCCATGCAGTGCTACAGGCTTGGGGAAGAGTGGCTGGAAAGCTGCCCAGCAGAAAAAGACCTGGGGGTGCTGGTTGAGAGCTGGCTGAATATGAGCGAGCAGTGTGCCCAGGTGGCCAAGAAGGCCAATGGCATCCTGGCCTGTATCAGAAATAGTGTGGCCAGCAGGAGCAGGGAAGTGATTGTTCCCCTGTACCCGGCACTGGTGAGGCTGCACCTTGAGTATTGTGTTCCGTTTTGGGCCCCTCACTACAGGAAAGACATTGAGTTGCTGGAGCGTGTCCAGAGAAGGGCAATGAAACTGGTGAAGGGCCTGGAGTACAAGTCTTATGAGGAGCGGCTGAGGGAACTGGGGTTGTTTAGTCTGGAGAAGAGGAGGCTGAGGGGAGACCTTATCACTCTCTACAGCTACCTGAAAGGAGGTTATAGTGAGGTGGGTGCTGGTCTCTTCTATCAAGTAACTAGTGATAGGACAGGAGGAAATGGCCTCAAGTTGCACCAGGGGAGGTTTAGATTGGATATTAGGAAAAAATTCTTTACTGAGATGGTTGTCAGACATTGGAACAGGCTTCCCAGGGAAGTGGTGGTGTCACCATCCCTGGAGGTCTTAAAAAAGCACGTAGACATGGCACTTCAGGACATAGTTTAGTGGGCATGGTGGTGTTGGGTTGATAGTTGGCCTTGATGATCTTAAAGGTCTTTTCCAACCTAAACGATTCTATGATTCTGTGATAGAAGATACACATTTGTGAGGGCATGCTGGGCAGGGGTGGGCTCATATTTACCCACCTAGTGTTGATAGTTGCCTGATTATGTACACAAACCACTTAATATTTTTTTTCCTTAAGATCAAACTTCATATATTTTTTGGATTGTCTGCTTTTCCCTACTTGCTAAGAATTTTTAACTAGTAATTGTTATAATAATTGCTTTGGGGATATATTGCTGTCTGATTTTAGCTAATGGACATACATGTAAGATTTATGTGGGCCTCTCCTATTCTTGATCATATTTTCCTTGAGAACAAGTGGAAAAAAAAATTTCAAAAAATTGCATAGCTCTTTCAGATTACCAAAATATTTCCTGTGAGTTGAACCTAAATTTAAAGAAATTCATAAACTTGCAACTTTGTGTGGTATGTTGTGTCAAAAATAGTTTAACACAGTATGGGAAAAAACCACTGGTTTAAGTATTTCAATTTTCTTCACCAGGACCTCATAATACAGAGTCATAAAAGTATTTCATGCAAAGTAAGCCTTAAGACTAGTTGCAATAATTAAGATCAACTGTGTGAGTTGAAATGAAAAGAAATGCAGTTTTAAAAAGAAAGTTAAAAAAACCCAGACAACAAACAAGAAAAAAACTATTCACTTGAATACATTTTGACATGATGTATTTTGGCTAAGTACTAAATAAATAGTAAAGTCCATTGGACACAAATAACTATTTTCCTAATTCTGAAAATAGAGTTCTTCAAAATAATTCATAGCACATTTTAATACCATATAAATAAACCCAACTGTACATAATATGTATGCTGATTGTTTTTGATTATAATATTCTTTTACATTCTTATGTCACAAGTATGGTATATTTTAAACTAATAGCAGTTATTAAATAAAAATCAGACAATCGTGTAGATTTCTAGGGTACAATAAATGTTATTTTATTCAGAATTAAAAGGGTTTTTTAAAAAATAAAATAATTTATTTCTGATTTTAGCTTACAACAATAGAAAGTAGATATTCTATGTGATAATTTACTTTGGAGGATCCCTGTTCTACTGTGCTGGCCATATGTCAATGGCCTTATCCCTAGCAAGGGATCCCAGCTGCTAGGCTTCCTTACCCTGTAATTCCTGACTACTGGCCCCAATATCCCAGCATTGGAGTAACCAGCTGAGAATTAGCTCACCTGGTTGACAGCTAAAAACTTTTCACATATCTCACAGCTCACTTAGGGATAGGGATCGGGTGGTTTCTGTCTCATTTATTATTTTAGGCTCTTCCTTCTGTTCTTGTGACTGCTCTGCTGCAGAACAGGCTGCCTCTTCTGATTCTTTCTCCTGCTCCCTCTTAGGAGAAGCTTCTTCATCCCTTACTAAATGAGCTGACTTCTGCTTCCATTGTTTCTTTTTAGTTATAGGGGCAACTAATATAGTATCTGGTTTAGCCACAGTGTCTGTTGGTTTGTTTTCCCTCTCTTCTCCCTGAGGGTGCTGCATAATATCGAGCAGTGTTTAGTAGGTGCTGGCCAGGGCCCAGCACAGTGCGGTAAGTTGTGCCTCTTTGTAATAGCCATGGCATTTTTTTTCCAAACATTCTATCACTTCATCAGGGTCCTGTAGTTGTTCAGGAGTGAAGTTCCAGACCATTGGAGGTGAGAAGTTTTCTAGATACCTGCCCATATTCTCCCACATGCCCTGCCACCCATGACCATATGGTCATGGAGCCTGGGTCATATTCCTAAATTGCTTGTTAACCTTAGACAAAACCAAAGCAATATTCCTAAGAAATACCAATAGAAGTATTTTAACTACCCAAGGATGTTTGAGATACTGAGAAGTTATTGTAACGAGGGAGAAAACATCACAGAAAAAGGTGGTGAAGGTGCCATTCTGTATTTCCTCCACAAAATACCTCTCAGAGGAAGAAGTATAATTGTTAATTGTCTCCATGAGGTGGTACCCGAAGTACAGCAATGGCTTTGGTACAGAGCCCAAATACCAGATTAAGCTCAAGGTCAGTGTTTTAATAACAAATCTCCCAGGCAAAACATCACTAATCACTACAGAGCACAGCAAACTGCAAAAGCCAACACCAATCTTTAACAGGTACAGCGAAAAAAAAGAGCATGGCAGAGATCAGATTAACTAACTCCCCCTTTTCCTCAGCTTTTATTGCTGAGCATGATGTTATATGGTATGGAATATCCCTTTGATCAGTTGGGGTCAGATGTCCCAGCAATGTCCCCTCCCAAACTCTTGTCCAGCCTACTGGCCTTTGGGGGGGGGGGGGGGGTGTTGGAGAGAAAGCCTTGATGCTGTGCAAGCACTGTTCAGCAATAACTAAAACATTGGTGTATTATCAACATATTTTATTGCCACAAATGTGAAGTACAGCACAATACAGCTGTGTTCAGCTCTGGGGCCCCCAGCACAAGAAAGACATGGATCTGCTCCAGTGGTCCAGAGGAGGGCCACGAAGATGATCAGGGGGCTAGAGCACCTCCTCTATGTGGATAGGCTGAGAGAGTTGGGGTTGTTCAGCCTGGAGAAGAGAAGGCTCCAGGGAGACCTTATTGTGGCTTTCCAGTACTTAAAGGGGGCCTACAATAAAGATGGGGAGGGACTCTTTATCAGGGAGTGTAGTGATAGGATGAGGGGCAACAGTATTAAACTGAAAGAGGGTAGATTTAGATTAGATATTAGGAAGAAATTCTTTACTGTGTGGGTGGAGAGACACTGGAATGGGTTGCCTGGAGAAATTATGGATGCCTCATCATTGTGTTCAAGTGTTCAAGGCCGGGTTGGATGGGGCTTTGAGCAACCTGGTCTAGTGGAAGGTGTCCCTGCCCATGGCAGGGGGGTTGGACCTAGATGATCTTTAAGGTCCCTTCCAACCCAAATCATTTCATGATTCTATGAATATAGGATGCTATGAAGAAAGTTAATGCCATCCCAGCCAGACCCAGTACAGTAGGATAATGATGCCTCTTAAATTATTGTGGGTTTCAAGCACCTATACAAATAACTGTGGGATTAGCATGGGAAACTGATAGCATTTGCTTTGAAGTTGCAAACTTTCCCCTTGGTTGTAGAGTTGCTCCCCTGTTTTGTGTTTCAATCTAAGGCCTTGTTCACATTTTTCATAAAAATCAATAGGTCTTTTATGCTTGTTATTCTCACACTGCACTGTGTAAAGTAACTGCATGGCTTCAATCAACATGCTACATGGTCCACTTGTGCACTGATAATGATTTATGAATAGAAGTACAATTCTTGCTATTTAGAGAATCAGAAATTTTAACATACACTATGACACCTCAATTATTTCCAAGATTTATGATTAAGGGACTTTGAAACTTCATTTCATGGAAAATCATGTTCTACTGATATTATTGTATTTAAGAAAAAAAGATATCTTTGCGGTGGAAGATCCACAGGGGACATCACACACAGACCAATGTGATCAAGTGAAGCCCATTTACTACAACTTTCAGCACAGTTATATACCCTATGCGCTTATGCACGCGCCTTATACAATGCTCTGATTGGTACAATATCTCGTTTCACGTGGCACTATCTTATCCTTTTATTGGCTGCTCAAGCTTCTTCACGAGGCATCTTGCGGTTGCTTATCTCATTCTTCGGCATCCAGGAGTTGTTTGTCAGGATCTTCTTATCTTCCTTTTCTCCGCGCACAAGGACACCGTGTCCTTGTCCGCTTCAGTATTTTGTATGCTTATGCTTCGTTCCAGCTAGAGGCTGGATTGCTCACATGTCCTCGCTAAGCCAAGAAATCCTCAACAATTCCCCCTTTTTGCTTTTGAGCAATCCAGGCTTGATTAATAACTTGGGATGCCATTTTTCTCAACAAGCTAACTAAACAAGGTAAAATTATTACAATAGCTAAAATCACAATAACTACACCAATGCCTATGCGACATAACTCTTTAAGCCACCCCATTAGTTACTGTACTGAGGCATAAGCAATCTTGTCCGGTCACCAGATGTTTTCTTTGGTTTGCGGCAGTATCCATGACTACGTCCATCCAAGGACTGTGAGGAAGATGGACCATCCGTACATTCTTGTGCCATCTTGCTCCGTGAACTTAGCCCAGCAATCGGTAGGTGCCAGCTTTACATGGGCGTCCCCACAGAGGCAACAATGGCCTTGCCGTATACCAGCCCGATGCTCTTCTGAAAATCCCGGTATTTATACATTTGCAGAGGAATGGATTTCAGCACACGTGGCCAGAGGGTACCAAAATCTGCCTCGGTTGCAATATGGGGAGCCTATGATGCATGCGCTTGCTGGCCAGGCGCGCTGCACAAGTCATAGCCATCCTGTCTATTGGTTCATGGGCATTGTGATACGGTTGCAATGCACAGAGAATCTTGACCTGTTATGTTGGCCAAGGTGACCTACACGTTAGTTTTTGGCTGAGGTGGTATTCATATTGCCGCACCCTCTGGGATGTTCCAGATGATGATGGTCGTACAAATCGAGCGGGAGTCCATTGTGGGCCTGTATCCCTAATTTCCGGCTGCTCCTGATATGTGGATAAAAGCTGTCTAAATATCGGTGGACCACCTGCATCAGACCAGTGATTTAGAAAATTTAAAACATAAGTGGCTTTAGCTAAATTTTCTTGTGAAGAAAAATTCCCTACTTTTTTTTTCCCCCATCAATTAACACCTTCTGTATTGCCCTTTGCAAAGATCTATGAACACAATTAATTAAACACATTAAAAATAACATTATACCTAATAAAATACACAAGAATAAAAGACTTTTCAGGTAACGCCAATGACACACAAAAAGAGGTTTGATTAATAGCTTTAGCTAGTGACACCCAAACATTCTTACTGTCCCATGGTGTTAAACGAAGTGGATCAATCACCAGTGTCACTGTCATGCTGCTTAATACAATCAGTGTGTTCCATATCAATCTCAGCATAAGGTTTCCAATTTATGGGTAAATCAGGAACGTATCTGCGAGACATGGATGATGTAATATTTTATTATTTTTTTTTCTTTGTCCAATTGCTGCCAAGGCTTGCCATCCCAGTGCACTTAGTTGTCTTGTAGAAGTTAGGCTATCGCTGCCCTGCAATAAATCCAGCAGCGGCTGTAAGTCTGTATTTGTAATACCACAACAAGGTCGAATCCACTGTAGGTCTCCGTTTAAATCTTTCTCCCTCTTTGGGCATTATTTCCCCTTTTTGTACACACAGGTCAATCCATTCCTGCATTTTATCCTTGGGGGATTTCTCTTCCGCCTTACCCACTACTTTAGCAAAAGAGTCCATACTTTCTACGATTGCAGTTGCTGCTTTTTCATATGCTTTTTTCGTCAATGGTTGCCTACATTTACCCCCGTCTCTTTTTCGCATTTCCTCCAGCAATTCTAACATTGTCTCTTTTTGCTCTAGTATTATAGTAGCCAAATCCTCGTTTGCATTATTTGAATCAATGTATATGCTAGGTATAATTTGTTCATGTTGAACGGTGGTATCTGGGGGCTCTTTTCTCGTAAGCGGATTTTTACTCACTTCCTGATTCTGTAGGGTTTCCTTTAATCGTACGGTTAGGGAGGCTTGGGAACTGTCGGATGGCTGATTAATATCAGCAGTCCCAGGGAGTGGAGCAGAAGTCAAGGGCACAGGAGCAGGCGAACAAGCTCCAAAAAGTCTCTCTCGCTGCATTATGTTTTTCTCCCTGCTTTTCCCTTTCGCTTGCAGTTGGAGAGAGAGCAGCAAAAGCAGCCGCAGCCACTTCATGATCTGCTTTCATTTCTTGCAGAGTTTTCTTAATCAATTTCCATAAAGTTGCAAGACCTTTAACTTCTTTAGACCCATCACTAATTTCATCCCATAGGGAGGTTCTGATAGCTTCCCAGGTACTAAGCTTGAAAGCTGTACTCACACTAATTACTCGGAATAAGTTCTCTCTCCCAGGCCCATAAAAGCAACCCCTTTATCGCGGAGTTATCGCATTTCAGTCCTCTCTTAGAGAGAATATGTTGAAGGAGATTTAGGACCACTTCTTGCTCTTTGTCCAACCCCATCTCCTTCTCCGACTGCTGACCTGATCAGTGGGAGATTCCAATCTTCTGTTCGCTTGCGCAAACCTCCTCATCTTCCTAGCTCAGCTGAGGCTCCAGTCATCCTGCTGGGGCAGCAGGGATAGTTTCGGCCAGCTTCTCTGCTCCCTCGCCGGTTAGAAACTCTCGTAGAGATGATAAAGAGCCAATCTGAGGATCCCTTGTTGTGGTGCCAATTGCGCCGGAGGATCCACAGGGGACATCACACACAGACCAATATGATCAAGTGAAGCCTGTTTACTACAACTTTCAGCACAGTTATATACCCTATGCGCTTATGCACACGCCTTATACAATGCTCTGATTGGTACAATATCTCGTTTCATGCGGCGCTATCTTATCCTTTTATTGGCTGCTCAAGCTTCTTCACGAGGCGTCTTGCGGTTGCTTATCTCGTTCTTCGGCATCCAGGAGTTGTTTGTCAGGCTCTTCTTATCTTCCTTTTCTCCGCGCACAAGGACACCGTGTCCTTGTCTGCTTCAGCACTTTGTATGCTTATGCTTCATCCCAGCTAGAGGCTGGATTGCTCAGCCAAGAAATCCTCAACATATCTTTGATTACATTTTATTGAATTGATAACATAATAGATTCAAGTTTAAATTAAAAACCCTACAAAGAGACAACATGATCTGTATTAATAAAAAACCTGAGGGGATTACTGACAGTAGAATATGAACATCACTTCACCAAATGAACTCAACTGTTCTAGGGACCTGGGGGGGGTGGGGTAGGGGTGTGTAGGGTTCAGTTATGGAATTTAGTTATCAGGCCTGAAAGTAGCTCATGGTCGCAAGATTGTTCCAGGTGCCTTTAGAAGGCCTTGAACAGAATAAACAAGAAGATAGAAAAAGAAAGATCCCAATTAGAAAAACACAGGTGCACATTACATGATAAAGGGAACTGGGCACAAACAACCTCAATTCAGGGGCTTATCTTGACCAGTTGGACTAAGACAAGTCTTGCATGCCCTAACTAACACAGCCAATTATGTTCAGTGTTTATGCGCGTGTATAGAATGAGTATAACTAACTTTATCTTATGTTTATGCGCGTGGACAGTATCGTTGTAACCAATCACCGCTTATGCTTGTGTGCGTGGACACCAAATGCTTGCATGCAGCAGCCAATCAAAATTTCTAAACGACTTAGAGAATTGTATAAAAATGATCAGTTAAGCTCAATAAAGTGGCGACTTTAATCATCATATTGGTGTTCTATCTTCTGGGCCCCGCACAGAATAATCCCTAAACCCTACATTTGGTGACCCCGACGTAATGCAAAGAGGAACAAGAGGCAACGCTACTGAAAAGGCGGGGGAATTGCCGTGGACCACGCTGGCTTGAAAGACAGCGCCAGACACTGCTCGAGAGAGGCAGGACACTGCTCAGGAGAAGCAGGTAAAATCGTAAACTTATGTTGGTAAAAAGGGCAGCATGGGTATCGCAGCATCTGCAAGGGAAAAGGCAGCTGGAAAGATATTTATGAGGCTGGTTGAAAAAACAGAGACAAATATTAAAAAGGACAGAAACCTTTTAATTAGTGTGGGTACAGCTTTTGAGCTTAGTACCTGGAAAGCTATCGGAACCTCCCTATGGGATGAAATTAGTGATGGGTCTAAAGAAGTTAAAGGTCTTGCAACTTTATGGAAATTGATTAAGATAACTCTGTAAGAAATGAAAGCAGATCGTAAAGCATCTGCGTCTGCTTTTGCTGCTGTCTCTCTCCAACCACAAGCGAAAGGGAAAAGCAGGGAGAAAAACATAATGCAGCGAGAGAGACTTTTTGGAGCTTGTCCGCCTGCTCCTGTGCCCTTGACTTCTGCTCCACTCCCTGGGACTGCTGATATTAATCAGCCATCCGACAGTTCCCAAGCCTCCCTAACCGTACGATTAAAGGAAACCCTACAGAATCAGGAAGTGAGTAAAAATCCGCTTACGAGAAAAGAGCCCCCAGATACCACCGTTCAACATGAACAAATTATACCTAGCATATACATTGATTCAAATAATGCAAACGAGGATTTGGCTACTATAATACTAGAGCAAAAAGAGACAATGTTAGAATTGTTGGAGGAAATGCGAAAAAGAGACGGGGGTAAAGGTGGGTAGCTGTTGACGAAAAAGGCATATGAGAAAGCAGCAACTGCAATCGTAGAAAGTATGGATTCTTTTGCTAAAGTGGTGGGCAATGGGGAAGAGAAATCCCCCAAGGATAAAATGCAAAAACTGATTGACCTGTGCATACAAAAGGGGGAATTAATGTCCGATGAGGGAAACGGGTCTGAAGGGAGATATGAGGACAGATACAAAGGAATGCAATGGCTAACAGACCCACCCTCACAAAACACGGAACCAGCCCGGGCAGTACCCCCACCACCACCACCCAGCGATCCATCTTTTTCGCTGGGACAACGCTGGCGCGGGATTATTGAGCAAGCCACTATAGAAGGAATAATACTGCCACCTACTATCGGATCATTTCCCGTGTTCACTGAACCAGGAGGAAAACGACAATGGGTTCCTCTGGACTGGAAAACAGTTCGAGAACTGCAAAAAGCCATTATCCAATATGGAATAGACAATAAGTATGTACAACAAATGATACAACAATTTTTTAAGGCACAAACCTTAGTGCCAGCGGATATAAAGATTTTGGTGGAAATGTTCTTTGAACCAACTCAGAGGTTGCTGTTTCACGATCGGTGGAGACAGAAAGCAGAAGAAGCCCAGGTGAGAAATTTAGAAGTTGGGCACAAAATCCACTTGCATTTGTCAGTGTAGACATGTTACTTGGCATGGGACAGTTTGCTACTGGTCCCGTTCAGGCTGCATTAAGACCGGAGGTTTTACAATTGGCACAACAACTAGCTCTGGAAGCTATTTCAGAGGTGCCGCAAGTGGGTAAACAGGTTCCGCCATATTCTCAAATCATACAAGGGGAAGAGGAGCCGTACATGAAATTTCTGGACCGTTTAAAAGCTGCTGTCGAGGCATCACCCACTTTAACCCCTGAAGCAAAAGCTGCAGTCGGAAATGACTTAGCTATTCAAAACACGAATGCAAAATGCAGACAAATCATTGAGTCGCTTCCACGTACAGCTACATTAGTGGATATCATCAAGGCTTGTAATCGCTTACCTCTAATACAGGAACAAGAGAAAGCTAAAATACATGCTGAAGCTCACGCTGCAGCGCTCGCGGTAGCATTACAACCATAGTGCAACAGGGAAAAGGAGACCGTGGCCCACACAAAGACCCCTTAGCATGTTATCGGTGTGGTCAACCGGGCCATTTGAGACGTGCATGCTCTCAACGCATAGCAACGCAGCCTCGATCTAGGCCAGCACTAACTAACGGCAGCCGGTCAAACTTTCCTGGGATCTGTGAGAGGTGCGACAAGTTCGGACACAAAGCCAGCGACTGTCGAACAAGGTTTAAAACAGACGGAACACCATTAACACTATATCCGGGTTTGCAAGTTGTGGAAGCCTCTGTTTGTCCACAAAAGCTGTCTCTACACAAAGACATATGAAATATACATGATGTACAAAAACTTGTTGGAGACCTACAGTGGATCCGGCCTTATTGTGGTATTACAAATATGGACTTACAACCGCTGCTGGACTTATTGCAGGGCAGCAATAGCCTAACTTCTGTACTACAACTAAGTGCACCCGGGCGGCGAGCCTTGACAGCAATTGAGCAGAAAATCACATCATCCATGTCTGGCAGATACATCCCTGATTTGTCCATAAATTTATATGTATATAACTCAGATAAGGAAGTTGCAGGAATTTTGCGTCAGTGCGATGAGCAACAAAAACAAAACCCATTGGTAATAATAGAATGGATATTCTTGCCTGCTAGCATGTCAAAAATGATAGTCACTAGTATTGAAGCTCTGGGAAAGTGCATTCAAAAAGCAGGGGTAAGGGCGATACAAATTTCAGGGAGGCAAATGGACAAAATCATTTTACCTATGTCACTTGATATTGTGAGTAATGCCATGATGAAAAATGACTGCCTTGCAGTAGCTCTGATGGGCTTTAAGGGGGAAGTGGATAATCACTACCCCCCCTCACCCGTTATTTAAAACAATGTTAACAATGGAACCACGCTCTATTTGCAGCGAAAAGCCGCTGGAGGCCATTACCGTTTTTACCGATGCTAGCAACAGAACGGATAAAGCGGGATTTGTATATTTACAGGATGGATCCTGAAAATCCGAAGTCATTCTGTCAGAGTGGTCAGTACAGGTGCTCGAGCTATTAGCCGTATGCTCTGTTTTCAAAAAGTGGGATAAAACACCTGTCAACATTATTTCGGATTCTCAATATGTCATGGGGATAGTCAAACGTATGCATAGGTCCCTACTTAAAACTGTAAGTAATAAGCAGCTGTTTATGACACTTTTGAAATTATGGTTGTTACTAGAAAAACGGACAGACTTATTTTTTATCGATCATATTCGTAGCCATACAACGTTGCCAGGATTCATGGTGGAAGGTAACGCGGGCGCAGATCGGCTGGTAGTAGCCAATGCAAACATCTATTTTAATACACCCAAACCTGATTTGTTTGGACAAGCACTGCTATCCCATAAATTTTATCATCAGTCGGCAAAAGCGCTGAGTAAACAATTTAATCTTCCATTGCAGCAAACCAGAGCTATTCTTGCTGCTTGCCCACACTGCGCGAATATTCAAAACTTACAACCACAAGGGGTGAACCCCCGGGGATTATCACCATTGCAAATTTGGCAAACAGATGTTACGTAATATCCCAGTTTTGGGAGATATAAATTCATTCATGTATCTATTGACACATATTCGAACCTTATATGGGCTACTGTTCATATATCAACCAATGCTAAAGCCGTAATTAAGCACCTTTTGGCAGCATTTGCCGCCATGGGAGTGCCAACAGAATTTAAAACAGACAATGGCCCAGGATATCGCGCACAATCATTAGAAACATTTCTACAGATGTGGGGGGTAGCTCATAATTTTGGCGTACCCCATAATTCTACTGGCCAAGCTATCATTGAATGTGCACATTGGACCTTAAAGGATCATTTAAACATTTTAAAAACGGGGGAAGACATGCGGCACTGTACTCCCCAAGAGTTAATAAGTAAAGCACTGTATGTTTTGAATTGGCTACAGCCACGTGGTACTGAGGATCAGATCCCATTTAATAAACATATGTGTGGGAGCAAAAATGTTGATAAAAATCAGCTGCAAGTTTCAGTATTCGATCCAGTTTTACAGCAATGGCAGGGACCTTGCAAGTTATTTACGTGGGGAAGAGGGTATGCTTGTGTTTCCACAGGTAACGAACAGCCCCATTGGATACCGGCGAAATGGGTCAAGCCATGGATTGAGCGACCAGATGTCACAGACAACTCAGAAGATCGAGAACAAGAGGCAGCGGAGACGTCAGCAGGACCGACTAGACAAATCACGACGGAGACCGGCAGTCAATGCGGAAATTAAGAAAACGTGTGAAAAACATGGAGTATGATACCGGTTTTGGATATGTATCTTAGTGCAAGTGGGTAGAAAGGATAGTTGATCATAAAAAAAAAAAAAATAAATAATTTTTTTTTGTATGTAACTATTGTAACAGAAATTTAACTAACGAACTAACCTACTAACCTATATCTAATCGTATAGAGAATAAGCAGTTTAGAGTTATTATAGCAAATATATATATATGATTTAATGTTAATCAGCACTTGGCAAAACATTACTCATAAGAGCCGAGTGTGGAAGTAGTTTTGAGATACCCTGATATGTAGTAATTTATTCATTAATCAAAAAAAAAAAAAGTTAACAGTTAAAACTAAAATTAGAAGTAAGGTCATAGACTTAGTTAAGAATCTAGAAATAGGGCAATGGGAAAGTCCATTTTTCATTAATAACCTGGGGGCGAGATTATGCTTGTGTTTTCACAGGTGCAAGCCCACGATGGACTTCCGTTCGATTTGTATGACTATCATCATCTGGAACATCATAGATGGTGCAGCAATACAAATACCACCTCAGCCAAAAACTAATGCGTAGGTCATCTTGGCTAACATAACAGGTCAAAATTCTTAGTGCATTGCAACCGCATCACAAAGCCCATGAACCAATTGATAAGATAACTATGACTCGTGCAGCGCGCCTGGCCAGCGAGTGCATGCATCATAGGTTTCCAACTGAGGTGGATTTTGGCACCCGCTGGCCACGTGTGCTAAAATCCATTCCTCTGCAAATGTATAAATACTGGAATTTTCCGAAGAGTATTGGGCTGGTGTACAGCAAGACCATAGTTACTTCCATGGGGACACCCACATAAAACTGACACTGACACCGACACCTACCGATTGCTGGGCTGAGTTTGCGGAGCAAGACAGCAATATGTTCAAAAACTAATTGATCAATCAAAAAAAAAAAAAAAAAGAGAGAGAGGAAGATATAGGGTTCAGTTATGGAATTTAGTTATCAGGCCTGAAAGTAGCTCATGGTCGCAAGAGCATTCCAGACACCTTTAGAAGGCCTTGAACAGAATAAACAAGAAGATAGAAAAAGAAAGATCCCAATTAGAAAAACACAGGTGCACATTCCATGATAAAGGGAACTGGGCACAAACAACCTCAATTCAGGGGCTTATCTTGACCAATTGGACTAAGACAAGTCTTGCATGCCCTAACTAACACAGCCAATTATGTTCAGTGTTTATGCGCGTGTATAGAATGAGTATAACTAACTTTATCTTATGTTTATGCGTGTGGACAGTATCGTTGTAACCAATCACCGCTTATGCTTGTGCGCGTGGACACCAAATGCTTGCATGCAGCAGCCAATCAAAATTTCTAAACGACTTAGAGAATTGTATAAAAATGATCAGTTAAGCTCAATAAAGTGGTGACTTTAATCATCATATTGGTGTTCTATCTTCTGGGCCCCGCACGGAATAATCCCTAAACCTTACAGGGGTGTTTGAAAAAAAATGCAATACTTCCAGAAACTCAGGACATCTTCTTACCATACCACTTTTTACATCTCCTGCTTCCTTCAAATCACAGAGCTTAGAAGGTACTACTCTAATATCTCCTGCTAAAGCAGACAAATTAAGTCAAAAGTAGACAAATGAAGTCAGGAAATGTAAAGCTATTAAGGGGGTGTCTTTCAACATCTTTTCAAAGAATTAGCAGTAGCGCCTTACCACTCCTGGTAACATTTGACCAGGAGTTTCATGCTTCTGAGTGTGGCATTCATACAGCTGAGAGTACAGAGACATTGTAGATCTGTATGCAATGGTGAACTCTTCCTGTAGTTGAAAATTTACTTTTTGCTAGAGTCCAGATGTTTGACTTGTTCCTTCCTGTTCCAGAGCTGCACTCCAAGGGAGAAGAAAATGCAACAATGAACTCCTGAGTTTAATGAAACGTATTTTCTCACTCCTATAGATTTTTACTGCAGAGCGATGTTATATGATATTTTCATGTGTGTACAAAATATCAAGAAGTGCTTATATCACTTATATCAAGAAATGCTAACATAGTTAATGGACCCCACATCGGAGCAGTTAGATGTGCCCTGAAGGAAACTGCAGCCTGTGGAGAACCCACGGAGGAGCAGGCTCCTGGTAGGAACTGTGGGGTCCATTAACTATGTTACTGCTGTGCTCTGCATCAGTAGCTAGAAAGGTGTTGATAACACATCAGTGTTTTGGCTACTGCTGAGCAGTGCTGGCACAGCATCAAGGCTGTCTCTCCAACATTTTTGCCCTCCCCTCAATGGCAGGCTGGGGCAGGGCAAGATCTTGGGACGGGACATAACCAGGACACCTGACCTAAACTAACCAAACAGATATTCCATACCATATGACGTCAGCTCAGCTATAAAAGCTAAGTAAAGGGAGACGGAAGGGGGGCATTTTTGTCTTCCGGAGCAACCACTATGCATACTGAAGCCCTGCTTCCCGGGAAGCAGCTAGACATCGCCTGCTGATGGGAAGTAGAGAATAACATCATTTGTTTTTCTTTGCTTTTGCACACAACCTTTGCTATCACTTTATTAAACTGTCCTTACCTTGACCCACGAGCCTTTTGTTATATTTTCTCTCCCCTGTCCATCTGAGGAGGGGGAGTGATAGAGCGGCTTTGGTGGGCACCTGGTGCCTAGCCAGGGTCAACCCACGACAGCATTATTGAATAGTAGCTTCTGTTTTCTTTTTAAATCGAGACCAGAAAAATGAAACTTATATAAACAAGAAAAAGACTAATTTAAAAATATTACATGAAGTAAGACAGGGATGTCCCCTAAATCTATTTGGTTGGTTAACCTCTTGACTCCCAGGCTTAAGTATAGGACTGTGAACTAAAAGGATTTTAGTTGCTATAGTCGCTATCTTATTTTTCTTTTAATTATGTATGTGTATTTACAGTGTTGGATTACCTTATGCACTCGACTTACTACTAAAATAATGAATAGTATAGTGTGACCCTGACAGTCAAAAAAAAAAGAGGGACTGTTAGGAAAATCTCATTCCCTAAATAATGTACCAATTAGTCTTTATAGTATAAAATAGTATGAACTTTCTTAATAGTATGAAATTGTATGAACTTTTAAAATATATATATAGTTTACATTGTATACTGCATAGCCATGGTTAAGTAAGCATGACTGTTGTGGTTTAACCCCAGCCAGCAACTAAGCACCACGCAGCCGCTCACTCACTCCCCCCCATCCAGTGGGATGGAGGAGAAAATCGGGAAAAGAAGTAAAACCCATAGGTTGAGATAAGAATGGTTTAATAGAACAGAAAAGAAGAAACTAATAATGATAATGATAACACTAACAAAATGACAGCAGTAATAATAAAAGGATTGAAATATACAAATGATGTGCAGTGCAATTGCTCACCACCTGCTGACCAACACCCAGCTAGTCCCCGAGCAGTGATTCCCCGCCCCCATTTCCCAGTTTATACACTAGATGTGACGTCACATGGTATGGAATATCCCATGGGTTTTACTTCTTCCCAATTTTCTCCTCCATCCCACTGGATGGGGGGGAGTGAGTGAGCGGCTGCGTGGTGCTTTGTTGCTGGCTGGGGTTAAACCATGACAATGAGTTATAGAACCTGATGCTTTGTCCTGCACAACTTCAGCTCAGAAGGCGGAATTATTGGCTTTAACAAGAGCTTTGGAATTAAGTGAGGAAAAGAAAGTAAACATTTGGGCTGATTCAAAATATGCATTTGGTGTGGTGCATGTCCATGGGATTTTATGGAAAGAAAGAGGATTACTGTCCTCTCAGGTGTCCAACATTACATAAAGAACAAATTTTACACTTATTACAAGCAGTCCAGAAGCCAACTGAGGTAGCAATCATGCACTGTAAAGCACATCAATCAGGGAATACAAAAGAGATTGTAGGGAACAGATTAGCACATAAATCAGATAGGGAAGCAGCCAAAAGGAATGCCTTAAAAATGGCATTAATTCCTACAAAAACTATTGCATTACCAAGGGAAAAAACTAAATATTCAGAGGAAGATGAGAAATTAGGGAGGTTATTAAATGCAAGGAAAACTCAGGCAGGATGGTGGGTGACTGTATTGGGTCTGGCTGAGATGGAGTTAATACTCCCCATAGCAGCCCTCATAGCACTGTGCTCTGCATTGGTAGCTAGAAAGGTGTTGATAACACACCAGTGTTTTGGCTACTGCTGAGCAGTGCTGGCACAGCATCAAGGCTGTCTCTCCAACATTTTTGCCCCCCCCTCAATGGCAGGCTGGGGCAGGGCAAGATCTTGGGACGGGACATAAGCAGGACAGCTGACCTAAACTAACAAAACAGATATTCCATACCAGATGATGTCAACTCAGATCTAAAAGCTAAGTAAAGGGAGATGGAAGGGGGGCATTTTTGTCTTCCGGAGCAACCACTATGCCTACTGAAGCCCTGCTTCCCAGGAAGCAGCTAGACATCGCCTGCTGATGGGAAGTAGAGAATAACATCATTTGTTTTTCTTTGCTTTCATGCACGACCTTTGCTATCACTTTATTAAACTGTCCTTACCTTGACCCACGAGCCTTTTATTATATTTTCTCCCCCTCCCCCCCCGTCCATCTGAGGAGGGGGAGTGATAGAGCGGCTTTGGTGGGCACCTGGCATCCAACCAGGGTCAACCCACCACAGTCCTTTTTGGCGCCCAACGTGGGGCACGACAGCAGCAGTTTTGCATTAAGCGTTGTATAGCTAGTTATTAAGTGGCAAGCTCCTGTGCAGGTCACAGAGCTTGTTGGCTGCTTGCTTATCTCTAACTTGCTGAGTTTGGGAACATGTTAATGCAAATAATGGCTGTGTACCTTGTGCTGGCACTGGTGGCTTTGCTGTGCTGTGGGAGCTGTCTTGTGGAGCAGATGAGGGAACACATCTCCCTCTTCCTACCTGAGATTAGTGTGGATGGCTTTATTATGCAGGCTCCCAAGGTCCTTGTTCACCCTTATATGAGCTGTTCAATACTAATAATTAATACTGGTGGCATATTATGGGTATTGTGGAATCTGGTCTCGTCCTGGTATAAGAGAAGACAAGTTTCAGCTGAGGCAATACTGAAATGTGCCCTCAAGCAGCTGGTCCCTGGGTGGCAGGGTATATGGAAGGATTTGGGCAGATTTCTAGGACGGTTATCACCTCCCATAACCTGGGACTTTACACCCGAACAGGCAAGTAACCCTGGCAAGCTGATGCACCACCTGATAGAAGGGTGCCTTGCCTATTCCAATGAAAACCAGCAGCTTCTCGCACTGTACTGGGGCCTGGCCTATGCCTACCAAGCCATAGTTCAACACTCTCAGAGGACCACGGTTGAGGCAGGGACCCAGACTGCATCTGAGGACACCATGCTCAAGATAGGGACCCAAACAACAACAACAACTACAGTAATTGCCCCAATAGTGAAAAAGCAACAGTGGACAGGAAGATCAACAGGTCCATATCATCGATTAGTGAGGGAAGAAGAAGAAGAGGAAAGGCTTGATCTAGAAGCTGGTCCTTCGATAAAGAAACTGGAGGAAGGAGTGAGGGAACTTAAACAGGAAGCGGAAACTACCCGGTCTCTGATGTCCTCAGAACTTCGGGACTTGCGGAAAGATTACAGACGCCAGCCAGGTGAGCGGATTGCTGCCTGGCTGCTCTGATGCTCGGATAACGGGGCCGACAGTAAGCAACTAGAAGGCAAGGAAGCCCAACAGCTGGGATCCCTCGCTAGAAACTGGGGAATTGAGAAAGGAATTGGAAAGGAGGCAGCAATTTGCAGTCTCTGGAGCTGGCTCCTCTCAAGTGTGAAGGCAAGATATCTATTCAAGGGAGATCTTGTCAATTCCTCAGAAAAGTGGACTACCGCAGATGAAGGCATCCGGTACCTGAGAGAGTTAGCAGTGGTGGAAGTCATCTACAGTAATCTAGATGATGATGAGGTCTCCAAAGATCCAGAGGATGTCCTGTGCACATGGGCCATGTGGAGAAAGGTGATTCAAGGTGCCCCATCGTCATATTCTAACAGCTTGGCAGCGACGTATTGCCCAGATATGGAAACACGAACTGTGGAGAAAATGTCATCTTGGCTCCAAAACTTTGAAGAAAATCTCTGTGTCTCCTCATCCCTACAGGACAGTGCCTTGGCTGTTAGGGATGCTCCAAGAAATCAGACCTCTCCTGCCCCGTTCAGAGGGAAAGGGAGCCCAAGGTGAATGCTGTGTGGTGTACTGTGACGTGGTTTAAACCCAGCCAGCAACTAAGTACCATGCAACCACTCACTCACCCCCCCCATCCAGTGGGATGGGGGACAAAATCAGGAAAAGAAGTAAAACTCGTGAGTTGAGATAAGAACAGATTAACAGAACAGAAAAGTAGAAACTAATAATGATAATGATAACACTAATAAAATGACAACAGCAATAAAAGGATTGGAATGTACAAATGAGGAGCAGTACAATTGCTCACTACCCGCCGATCGACACCCAGTTAGTCCCCGAGCGGCGATCCCTCGCCCCCGTCCCCCCAGTTTATACACTAGATGTGACGTCACATGGTATGGAATACACCGTTGGCCAGTTTGGGACAGCTGCCCTGGCTGTGTCCTGTGCCAACTTCTTGTGCCCCTCCAGCTGGGCATAAGAAGCTGAAAAATCCTTGACTATAGTCTAAACAAAACTTAGCAACAACTGAAAACATCGGCGTTATCAACATTCTTCGCATACTGAACTCAAAACATAGCACTGTACCAGCTACTAGGAAGACAATTAACTCTATCCCAGCTGAAACCAGGACAACTCTGGTTCTTCCTGTGTGACCAAGGGGAGGACATGAGGAAGTGGGATGGTGAACCGACCTTTAAGCTGGAAGCCCATGTACGTGAACTGAGAGGGAAGACAGCTGTTAAGAAGGGGTCACCCAAGAAGAAGGCTGTCAGCGTAGTTGCTGTAGAGGCCCAAGAAAGCAATCAGCAATCTTCCAGGCATAGAAGATCTGAAACAACCTCCCTTGATTCCGGTGAGGGGACTTCTGGTCTGGCTCTGAAAGGGTCAGACAGTGAATACTCTGATGAGGAACAGCAATAGAGGGTCCCTGCCTTCAGCCAGGAGAAGGAAAGGAATGACCGGATATGCTGGACTGTGTGGATTTGATGGCCTGACGCATCAGACCCACAGAAGTATGAGGCTTTGGTAGACACTGGTGCACAGTGTACGCTGGTGCCATCAGGATACAGGGGCACAGAAACCATCTGTATCTCTGCAGTGACAGGGGGATGCCAAGAATTGTCTGTATTGGAGGCTGAGGTGAGCTTAACAGGGGACAAGTGGGAAAAGCACCCCATTGTGACCGGCCGAGAGGCCCCTTGTATCCTTGGCATAGACTACCTCAAGAGAGGGTACTTCAAGGACCCAAAGGGGTACCGATGGGCTTTTGGAGTAGCCACTGTAAACACAGAGAAGATCAAACAGCTATCTACCCTGCCTGGCCTCTCGGAAGATCCCTTCATTGTGGGATTGCTGCGAGTTGAAGAACAGCAGGTGCCAATCACTACCAGGACGGTGCACTGGCAACAATATCACACAAACCGAGAGTCCCTGGCTCCCATCCATGAGCTGATTCATCACCTAGAGAGCCAAGGAGTCATCAGCAAGACTCATTCACCTTTTAATAGTCCTATATGGCCAGTGCAAAAGTCTGATGGAGGGTGGAGGTTAACAGTAGATTATCGCGGCCTGAATGAAGTGACACCGCCACTGAGTGCTGCTGTAGCAGGCATGTTAGAGCTCCAATATGAACTGGCATCAAAGACAGCCACGTGGTATGCTACAATTGATATCGCCAGTGCGTTCTTCTCCATTCCTTTGGCAGCAGAGTGCAGGCCACAGTTTGCTTTCACGTGGAGAGGTGTCCAATACACCTGGAATTGACTGCCCCAGGGGTGGAAGCACAGCCCTACCATTTGTCACGGATTAATCCAAATGGCACTGGAACAAGGCGATGCCCCTGAACATTTACAATACATAGATGACATCATCATGTGGGCCAACGAGGCAGAAGAAGTGTTTGAGAAGGGTAAAAGAATAATTCAGATTCTTCTGAAAGCTGGTTTCAGCATAAAGAAAAGCAAGGTCAAGGGACCTGCACAGGAGATTCAGTTCTTGGGAATAAAATGGCAGGATGGATGCCGTCATGTCCCTATGGATGTGGTCAACAAGATAGCAACTATGTCTCCACCAGCTAACAAGAAAGAAACACAAGCTTTCCTAGGTCTTGTGGGGTTTTGGAGAATGCACATTCCAGGTTATACTCAGCTTGTGAGCCCTCTATTGAGTAACCTGGAAATAGAACTATTTTGAATGGGGCCCTGAACAACAACAAGCCTTTGAGCATATCAGACAGGAAATAGCTCATGCAGTAGCTCCTGGGCCTGTCCGGACAGGACCAGATGTGCAAAATGTACTCTACACTGCAGCTGGGGAGCATGGTCACACCTGGAGCCTGTGGCAGAAAACACCAGGAGAAACCCTAGGTCGACCATTAGGGTTTTGGAACCAGGGGTACCAAGGATCAGAAGCCCACTACACCCCGACTGAAAAAGAGATACTAGCAGCATATGAGGGGGTTCGAGCTGCTTCAGAAGTTGTTGGTACAGAAGCATATCTCCTCTTGGCACCACAATTGCCCGTGCTACGCTGGATTTTCAAAGGAAACATCCCCTCTACACATCATGCAACCAGCGCTACATGGAGTAAGTGGATAGCATTGATCATGCAACGGGCTCGACTGGGGAAATCTAACCGCCCAGGAATTCTGGAAGAGATCATGGACTGGCCAGAAGGCAAACATTTTGGAGCATCACCTGAGGAGGTGGCTTGTGCCCAAGAGGCACCACTATATAATGAGTTATCAGAAGATGAAAGGCATTATGCTTTGTTTAGTGATGAATCCTGTCGTGTGGTAGAGAACCATCGGAAGTGGAAAGCTGCTGTGTGGAGTCCCACACGACAAGTCGTTGAAGCCACTGAAGGAGAAGGCGAATCAAGTCAGTTTGCAGAAGTGAAAGCCATCCAACTAGCCCTAGACATTGCTGAACGAGAGAAGTGGCCAGTACTCTACCTCTATACCGACTCCTGGATGGTGGCTAATGCCCTGTGGGGGTGGCTACAGCAGTGGAAGAATGTGGACACATATTTAGCTAACGGTCACAAGAGCATTCCAGATGCTTTTAGAAGGCCTTGAACAGAATAAACAAGAAGACAAAAAAAGAAAGATGCCAATTAGAAGAACACAGGTGCACATTCCATGATAAAGGGAACTTGGCACAAATAACCACGCATTTCACGATAAAGGGAACATGGCACAAAGAACCTCAGTTCGGCAGTTTATCTTGACCAATCAGAGTGAGAAAAGTTTCGCATGTTTTAGTTGGTATAACCAATTATATCCTATGTTTATATGCGTGGACATAGTATAACCAATTATATCTTATGTTTATGCACGTGGACAGTATCGATGTAACCAATCATATTCTATGCTTGTGCGCATGGACAGTGACTTTGCAGAATATGTGACTATAAGTATGTGTGTGTTTTAGCAATAAAGGGTCGTCTGTCGTCTGCTTTCAAGATTACAGGCGTCCGTCTACTTCAATCTCCTCAGAAGAAGACCAATTGGCAACGCAGGGGTAAATCATCTGGGCAGCAGCATTGTGGCAGGACATTGCTGCCCATGTAGAACACACGACTCCAAAGATACATCACGTAGATGCTCACGTGCCCAAAAGCCGTGCCACTGAAGAACATCGAAATAATGAACAGGTAGACAAGGCTGCCAAAATAGAAGTAGCTCAGGTGGACCTGGACTGGGAGCGTAAGCGTGAGCTATTTGTAGCTCAATGGGCCCATGAGAAATCAGGACATCTAGGGAGAGATGCAACATATAGGTGGGCTCGCGACCGAGGGGTGGACCTGACCATGGAGGTCATCACACAGGTCACTCATGAATGTGAAACATGTGCTGCAATCAAGCGAGCCACCAGAGTAAAGTCTTCCTGGAACAGAGAGCGGTGGCTGGGCTTTCGATATGACGAGGCCTGGCAAATTGACTACATTGGACCACTGCAACGAACACGCCAAGGCAAGCGCTACATACTCACCATGGTGGAAGCAACTACTGGTTGGCTAGAAACATATCCTGTAAACCATGCCACTGCCTGAAACACCATCTTAGGCCTTGAAAGGCAAATATTATGGCAACATGGTACCCCAGAAAGAATTGAATCAGACAATGGGACTCATTTCCGAAATAACCTCATAAGCTCCTGGGCAAAGAAACATCGCATTGAGTGGGTGTATCATATCCCCTATCACCCACAAGCATCTAGAAAAATTGAGAGTTATAATGGACTGTTGAAGACTATGTTGAGAATGTTGGGCAATGGGGCATGGAAGCATTGGGATACAAATTTAGCAGAAGCCACTTGGCTAGTTAACAACAGAAGATCTGCTGACCGTCCTGGTCCTGCCCAAACAAAACCCCTACATGCTGTGGGAGGAGATAAGGTCCCCGTAGTTTTTGAGGATTTCTTGGCTGGGCAAGGGCATGTGAGCAATCCAGCCTTTAGCTGGGAACGAAGCATAAGTTTACAAAGCGCTGAAGCAGACAAGGACCCTGTGTCCTTGTACGCTGGAAAAGTAAGATAAGAAGAGCCTGACAAACAACTCCTGGATGCCGAAGAATGAGATAAGTAACTGCTGGACACCTCATGAAGAAGCTTGCACAGCCAATAGAGGATAAGATAGCGTCGTGTGAAACGGGGTATTGTACCAATTAGAGTATTGTATAAGGTGCGTGCACAAGCGCATAAGGTATATAACTGTGCTAAAAGTTGTAGTAAATGGGCTTCACTTGATCACATTGGTCTGTGTGTGATGTCCCCTGTGGATCCTCTGCAACATGTAGTGTACATGGGTAAGTGGCTGGGGAAGGCAGTGTGGATTTCTCCTCCCATGGGAAAAGGCAAACCCATTCGTGGGATTGTCTTTGCTCAGGGACCTGGGTTTACTTGGTGGGTAATGCGGAAGGATGGGGAGACCCAGTGTGTGCCTCAAGGACATTTAACCTTGGGGGAAAAATAATCTGTGATGTGAGTTGTATGTTGCAGGAAGTAATGTAGCAGGAATGACCTGAACTGCAGAGGGGTGAACTTCATGCAGAACCAAGTGCATCGGTGACCCAAACCAAGCCGGTGTTGGTGCCCAACGATCGAACATACTGCTTCTCCTGTCCTGACCACTCATATTGATGGATGGGGCCCAAGTCATAACCTGTGTGTGAACATCTGGAGGAGTGGAAGAAGCCCAAGGAATATCTATCTGGGGATGGTAATTAATAAGAATGTATAAATCTGTACGTTGGGTATAGAAGTGGATTAAGTATGTAGTTTCAGTTGTAAGTGTTGGTAAGAAGGGATTTCAGTAATGAGAATTAAATACAATAGTATGGTTAGAAGATATCTATATTAAATTATGTGGGACCTGAGCAGGACACAAATGGTATGGAATAAGGGGTGGAGATTGTATTGGGTCTGGCTGAGATGGAGTTAATACTCCCCATAGCAGCCCTCATAGTCCTGTGCTCTGCATTGGTAGCTAGAAAGGTGTTGATAGCACACCAGTGTTTTGGCTACTGCTGAGCAGTGCTGGCACAGCATCAGGGCTGTCTCTCCAACATATAGGTATAAAAGCTAAGTAAAGGGAGACGGAAGGGGGGCATTTTTGTCTTCCGGAGCAACCACTATGCCTACTGAAGCCCTGCTTCCTGGGAAGTGGCTAGACATCGCCTGCTGATGGGAAGTAGAGAATAACATCATTTGTTTTTCTTTGCTTTCATGCGCGACCTTTGCTATCACTTTATTAAACTGTCCTTACCTTGACCCACGAGCCTTTTGTTATATTTTCTCTCCCCTGTCCATCTGAGGAGGGGGAGTGATAGAGCGGCTTTGGTGGGCACCTGGCATCCAACCAGGGTCAACCCACCACAGTGACAAGAAAATGTCAAGTAGTAATCCCACCACTTGTAATGAGAGTAATAATACAGACAAAACATAAGCAATGCCATTGGGGAGCGTAAGCATTAATAACTCTCCTAAGGAGACAAGTAGTATCAGTAAAAATGCTAGAAATAGCTAAAATGGCAACTGTGAAATTTGAGAGATGTTTGAAAAACAATCCAGTTGTAAAGAAAAAGGTCCAAATGGGAATATTGAAATCAGGAATGGAACCAGGGGATTATTGGCAAATAGATTTTCCAGAGCTACCTCAACAAAATGGATATCGATACATTCTGGTAGGGGTTGATATTTTTACAGAATGGCCAGAAGCCTCCCTGTCAGACCAGTCAAGCAAAAGAGGTCATTAAATGGCTACTACAAGAAGTTATCCTGAGATTTGGAGTACCTATTGGAATCTCTTCTGATAGAGGTTCCCATTTTGTTGCAGAAGCAGTGCAGGGCGTTAGTAAATTTTGGGAATTACTTGGGACTTGCATACACCTTGGATGCCACAATCTAGTGGAAAAGTAGAAAGAATGAATCAAACATTAAAAAGATAAATTAGTAAAATATGTGAGGAAATTAATTTGAAATGCCCTCACGCACTCCCACTGGCCCTTTTATGAATTTGGGTTCAACCAAAGAGTGGGACATTAATTACTCCTTACGAGCTACTATATGGGAAGCCTTATGAATCTCCTGAACCAAATTTGAGCATACATTTAAAAGGAAAACAAGATTTATATAACTGTCTGCTTTCTTTAGGAAAAACTTTAACTGCACTTCAGAGTGCGGTTGTTTGGAATAGGCCTTTGTCTTTGGAAAATCCAGTACATGATTTCCAACCAGGCAATTATGTCTATGTGAAGACACGGACTTCTGAACCTCTTCAGGAACGCGGGAAAGGACCCTTTCAAATATTGCTGACTACTTTCACCTCTGTCAAGATTGCTGAATCAGATGCATGGATCCACTATACTTGAGTGAAGAAAGCTCCACCATCCTGGAAAGTTGTATACAGGGATCCTAGAACTTCAAAACTGACTTTGAAGCATGTCTAATCTTGTATATTGTTTTGGAATCTAGGGAAAATGGATTTTGATTTGGAAAATAATGTTGGTGGGAGCTTGGTCTGAGGTTGTGACTGAACGACAGGTAACAGTAAACCATGGAGGTACTTTGGGATTGGAATGTAATTTTACTCAGATTCCAGAATTTGATCCTGTCAAATTAGAAATGAGTTGGATGAGAGGCAAGGAGAAAGGTGAGTTTCTACCAGGGCAAATTGAGCTGAAGAAAAAGACAAGAAATAAGAGACAAGTTGAACAATTAATTTATCTCCCCAAGAAAACTCAGGAAGAAAATTTGATGGTAGGATTGATTAAGGGATTTGCTAATTTCCAGAATGTGACACAAATTACTGCCTGTTTACCAATACCAAGGGCAGTTGGTGAATCCATTCCATGGGGAATTTTGACAATGAATTTGACTAATTTAGAACATAGAAATATGACTACCCACTGTGAACAAAGGCCAGTAGTTGGATGGCAAGAACAACTGACAACTATTAAGAAGCAATGGAAGTCTCCAGGGAGCAGGGCAGATTGTGAAAAATTATTAAATTCTGTTTTTATTAAAATTGGGAGATTTCATAATGTAGGATATTGTACTTACGATGAACAAGTGAAGAAAAATGTAACTCGAATGATCATGGAATGGAAATGTGATAAGACTAATCAGACTATACCAGAAAGGGCAGTTTGTTAGGATTCAGTATGGTCTATGACCATAATATCTCAATTCCAATATATGGCCAAATCTCCTTGGTGTTTTACCTGGGACAGATCAATTTTTACAGCTTGGCCATCAGTAAATGACAGAGGGAGTACACTGCGAGAAAAGGAAAATTTAGTATCTTGGTGGAAATGTGAGAAAATATGCAATTGCAGTACTAAAGACATGGCAATCTAAAGAATTCCCCCTTTAGCTGCGGCCTTGAAGTATGGCTGCTTGTGTAGAGGACTTAAAAACGATCTCTAATTGACTGAAACTTTTAAACCTAAAAGAGGAACAATATTTAGTTGCAGAAAAACTACCATTCAGAGTCCAGGACACTTAGTTTGGGCAATGAGTGGCGGAACCTGGACAACCCATCTGCCTCTTGATGGGAAGGTAAAACAAATCACTTTGGGAATGCCAACATTACGCCCATTTTGGAAAAAGTCTTCTTTTAAAGGATCTTTAGAAAATTTTAAATTGGAACGGGTGAAAAGGTCAGAAATAGATAATGAATGGAATGAACCCTCTACTGGAGTTAGAATCACTTTGGCCCTAGAATCTTTACTAACCCCTTTGGCAATATACAGGAATCAAGACTGGCTGTACCAATTAACAGGACAGGTAGAAAAACTGGCCAATGTGACCAGAAAAGGATTTAGAGATTTAAACATACAGTTACAGGCCACTTCCAAAATGACCCTGCAAAATAGGATGGCTTTAGATATGCTTTTACTCAAAGAACACGGAGTATGTGGATATTTGAAAGACAGAATGGACCACTGTTGTATATACATTCTGAATGTAACTCATGATGTAGAACATGATTTGGAATTATTGGGAAAAATCGAGAAAGACACACAAGAGTTGCAACAAGATATTCAAGAAAGCTGGATAGCCAAGATTTTTAAAGGACTAGGCTGGAATCTAAACTCTTGGATTAAATCATTGATTAGCACAGGATTAACTTTGTTAATAATCTTTTTGATTATTATCTTGGTCTATTATTTTCTAAAGAAACAAATAGATCGTAAGACTTCTGATTATCCAAGCTGTGGCAAGACGACGAGATGGACAATCAATCCCAGAGTTTCCTCCAGCTTATAGTGAATAATTAGTAAAATTATAGTGAAAGTATTGAAATTATTTTCAAAACTTTCAAAGGGGGGAAATGTTACAATATAAGAAAAAAATCAGTTTTGTACTTACAATTTAAAATTGTAACCATACGGAATTGTGTTAGGTACAATGAATCATGATAGGTATAACGATAGAAACCTCATATATTTTCTATTGAATTTTGTGTTTGAGAACTAACATTATGATTGAAACAATAGACAAAAGTGTAGCCAGGGGACTAGTTAATAGAGGTAATTACAAAAGTGTAGTTAAGTGATTAACTATTATTTACTCATAACTTTTGCAGTTCTGCTCTTATGAGTAGATGTTCCTGTATGGTAGATGAGAACAATGTTGAAATTGACCACGGGTGACTGAAATTGCATTAAGCTTCAAGATCAAAGTGACGTGCGGAAAACAGACTCCACAATCAGTGAGACTGTAAAGTAGGTATGTTCATTCAGCACTGGGTAGCACGGGGGTAGTCTCACCTAAGTCGTGCGCTCCTGACTCGGCAGTTCGCTTCAAATTTATGCAGTTTCGCAATATGCCTATACATAGGCATGATCTATCCCTGTTTCATATTAAAATTAGTTCCAAAAAGTCACAAGGCCGGTCTTGGCTGGTTCTTGGGGTCGACTACTGCTTCTTATCAGGGACTATCTCCTGTCCCAGCCAGCCTCAACAATGCAAACGTTAAGCATCACTTGTCATCCCCTTGGGCCATGTCTACCTCTACTGAAATTTCTTTAACTTCACTATAAGCTAGATAATTATTAAACAGTTCCTATCTACATCCATGTATCTACTATATCTACTAAGGTTCCTTTGGCTCCCCGTCTCAGTCCCCCCTTTTCTAGAAAATAGTAAATTCTTTTACTATATCCAACTCTAGTACTTCTAATGCATTGTTTCCCTATCTAGCATTCTCTCAAAATATTTGTTGGACTCGAGTTTTCATCGCAACCGATTCTTTTTCCATTCGCTGTATGAATCTCCTGTGTTTTGGAAACACAATAAGCCGCATCACTGACAAACAGGTTTTCATCCCATGCCTTACACAGAGTCTCCACAACTCTCCATATTACCGCGTAAAAACTAAATGTCGATCAGGTTTTGTGGTGACTTTCCATGGAATTTTGGGTGTCTTTTTCACTCTGGTGTGATGAATCCAAGCATTCTATTCCTTGATTCCGATTGCAGTAAAGGAGGTGAGTAGTACTTGAAATGGTCCTTCCCACTGTGGCTCCAGGGTTTTTTCTGTAAGAGACTTTACATATACATAATCCCCAGGTTGTATATTATGTACAGGTCCATCTAAAACTCTCCCTCGAGTCCCAGCCACATGCTTCCTGATTTTATTGAGCTGTTTACTTAATGCTATCATGTTAGAGGTCACAATTTCATCTCCAGCTTGCACAGACACCTCTTTCTGTATTTCATAGTGTTACTGATTGGTTATTGATTATGTTATTGATTTGTTATTGATTAGTTAGTAGCTTTGATTTATTATTGATTTGGTAGTAGTTAGAATAAAGCATGTTTAATAAGAATATAAAATGGTAAGAAGTAGTTTAGCAAAGGTATCTCTATTGTATTTTGCACATTTAATTAATAACCGACAGCTGCTGTGAAACCCTCTGTATAACCCGGTACCAAGGCCGGAGGAATTGGCCAAAATCATCTAGTAGGAACATTTAGAACTTAGATAATAAGTAATAGGAACATTTAGAACTTAGATAACAAGCTTGAGATTTAAGATGATTTTGATATAGTGTTTGTCAGTAGGAGTATATTATAACAACCTAGAAGAATGGAGAAGATGTCAGAATTTTAAATTAATGGGAACTGATAAGAGTCGAATGAAGCAACTTGTAGTTATTTGCCAAGAAATAGTTAGTTACCTGCCAAAGACCAAACTGCGCAGAATCACCTGAAGGAGGTCAAGAAGTGGACAAGTGAGGAAGACTATGAAAGACCACCAGAGGACTCTAGAAGACCACCAGAGACCTTCAATGCGCATGCATAAAGGACATTAACATATGCTAATAACTTCCCAGAAATCTAATGAATATGTATAACATTTCTCAGAAATCTAATGAATATGAATGAATAAGTTTAATATAAGGTACATGATTCTGGTGTTCGGGGTGCGTGGTCTTTTGAGAGGACTCACCCATGCACCCGGCCGTTAATAAAGAAGTGTCTGCTTATCTACACTAAATTGGTGTTGATAAGTTCTTTACTACGAATTTTCGGTAACAATAGGGTTGTCCATACAAAATTTCAAAGGGGCTCAGTCCTTCCCTTGCCCTTGGTCTTGTTCGTATACGCAAAAGGGCTAAAGGGAGAGACTGAGGCCATGTCAAATTTGCTTCTTGTCCTAATTTCACAATTTGCTGTTTGATTAAGTGGTTCATTTTTTCCACTTGACCACTCGACTGGGGGTGATATGGAATATGAAGCTGCCAATCTATACCCAAATGGCGGCTAATTTGTTGTACTATTTTTGAGATAGATGTGGTCCTCTGTCAGGATATGGTTGCTGGAAGCCCAAAATATGGTATTAACTCTTGCACCAGTATTTTAGTTACCTCCCTGTCCTGGTTTCAGCTGGGATAGAGTTAACTGTCTTCCTAGTAGCTGGTACAGTGCTATGTTTTGAGTTCAGTATGTGAAGAATGTTGATAACACTGATGTTTTCAGTTGTTGCTCAGTAATGTTTAGACTATAGTCAAGGATTTTTCAGCTTCTCATGCCCAGCCAGCAAGAAGGCTGGAGGGGCACAAGAAGTTCGCACAGGACACAGCCAGGGCACCTGACCCAAAGTGGCCAACAGGGTATTCCATACCATGTGACATCCCATCTAGTTTAGGAAGTGGGAAGTGGGGGCAGGGAATCGCTGCTCGGGGACTGGCTGGGTGTTGGTCGGTGGGTGGTGAGCAATTGCTCTGCGCATCATTTGTACATTCCAATCCTTTTATTACTACTGTTGTCATTGTATTAGTGTTATCATTATCATTATTAGTTTCTTCTTTTCTGTTCTATTAAACCATTCTTATCTCAACCCACAGGTTTTACTTCTTTTTCCCGATTTTCTCTCCCATCCCACTGGATGGGGGGGACTGAGTGAGCAGCTGTGTGGTCCTTAGTTGCTGGCTGGGGTTAAACCATGACACTCCCGAGCTTTAGCTGTTCTTCTTGGGAATGCTTCTGGCCAACCTGAAAACGTATCAGTTAATACCAATAAATATCGATACCCCCCTTTTCTTGGAAGTTCTGTGAAATCAATTTGCCATTGCTGTCCAGGCCCATTGCCTTTCCCAATCTGACCGATTTCTAGTTTGGGGGTATTCTTAGGATTAGTCTGGAGGCAAAGATCGCATTGTTGTGTCACCTGTCTCACCGTGGTATATAAATATCTAGCCACAATTTCCCTTATCAAATGTTTATACAGAGCCTCTGTCCCCCAGTGTCTTTTCCTATGCTCCTCCTGTATCAAATGCTATAATAAGCAAGAGGGAACGATTAGCTTTCCCTGTGGGGTATGAGCCCACCCCTCTTCATTATATGACCCTTCTAAATCTGTAATGAGCTTCTGATCTTCCTTGGTGTATTCTGGCTTACCTTTTAGGGAGATTTGTCTATCAGGAATTAAAGCCCCTTCTATTTTTACCTTTGTTTTGGCCACTTGTTTTGCCTCTCTGTCCGCCAGCTCATTCCCTTTTTCCAAATCTGAGCTCACTTTCTGGTGTGCCTTAATATGCATAATTGCTACTTTCTTAGGGAGCTGGACAGCTTCCAGTAACTTCAGAATTTCTTCTGCATGTTTGGTATTTTTCCCCTGGGAATTCAATAGTCTTCTCTCCTTTCAAATTGCTCCATGTGTGTGTACAACTCCAAAGGCATATTTTGAGTCTGTATAACTGTTCACAACTTTGCCCTGGGCCAATTCCAGGGCGTGGGTTAGAGCAATTATTTCTGCCTTCTGTGCAGAAGTGTTCATGGCCAAAGCCCCTGATTCTATGACCTCTTGGCTGGTGGTGATGGCGTATCCCGCATGTCGATTGCCATTTAGGACGTAACTGCTTCCATCTGTGAACGAAGTTTCCTCATTTTCCATGGGGCTGTCTTATTCACCGCCCGTAAGTCTTGGACCACCCGATATGACCCATCGGGGCTTCCGAACAGGTAATAAGGGGGTATTGAATTCAGACTCACACTCTTTTAATAATCCCAACTGCAAAAATTTTTCTGTCACCGGCCGGATTCCTTCTCTGTCTTCCTTTTTTAGGGGATATTGTTTAATTCTTACCGGCTTTTGGCCTTCCTTGATCCTAACTTCAACAGGTGGAGCACTTTTCACTCTTCCAGGTGCAATTTCTCCCTTTTCGAATACAATTTTTGTTCCCAATTATTCCAACAAATCCCTTCCCAAAAGTGATTTTGGGGAGTTGGGCATATATAAAAATTTATGAATGCCCCACTGTTTTCCTAATTTATATTCTAAAGGTTTACAAAAATATGCCTTTTCACTTTGGCCAGTCGCTCCTTTCACCATGACATAAACATCTCCCAGGGGCATCAAAGCTTGGTTCAGAACCGAGTATGTTGCCCCTGTATCTACCAAAAATTCTACCTCTTGTTGTGTTTTCCCTAGCTTAATTATAACCAGTGGATCCGCTAGGGTAGATTCCCCAGGTTCCCGTCAATCTCCCTTCACATGGGCTACCGTTCTTCCTGTTTGAGCCCTCTGATCCTCCTTCTTGTTCCTTGGGCATTCCTTTTTCCAATGAACGAATTTCTTACACAAAGCACATTGATCCTTGCCCAGTCGGGGCAAGTCTCGTCTAGGCCCTCTTCCTCTTTCTTCCTGAATAACAGCCATTAATTTCCTTTGCCCCTGCCTATATCCTTCTTCTTTGTTACTAAATACTCTCCATACTTCATCCAACAATATTTCTAAATTCCTACTCTCCGTAGGGCGTAATTTCTGAAGTTTGCGCCTTATATCCCCTGTAGACTGACCCAAAACCAGGGAGACCAATTGTTGTACTCCTACCTCTGACCCAGGATCCAGCGGTGTGCTGCGGTGCATTACATCCCTCAGTCAATCCAGGAATTCAGATGGAGACTCGGAAGGACTCTGTTTAACTGCATATAAAGCTGACCAATTTATAGTTTTGGGGATTGCCCTCTCCATTCCTTTTGTAATCCACTCCTGATACCCCTGCAATCATTCCATATGTGCAGCTCTATTAACATCCCACTTTGGGTCTTGGAGAGGGAAATATTCCTCAACGTCCCCTCCTGTAGTCTTATAATGATCTTCAGCAAGGTTTCCTGCTGTTTTTAAAAATCAGCTGTTTCTCTGTCTCAGTCATATATTCCAATAAGAGCTGTATGTCCTTCCAGTCAGGGTTATGCTGTTTTACAATAAATTGGAGATGCTTAGCTACAGTTATCGGATCTCTCCTATAATCTTTTGCAACCTTTTTCCATTCCCCTAGGTCAGCAGTAGAAAAGGGTACTTTGATTAACATCGTCCCACCATCCGGCCTCACCGCCTCTCAGAGAGGTGCTTGTAAAGCTGTTGAGGTAGTTTTCTTCCTAGTACGGGAAGATACAGGGCTGTCCGGGGGGGTCGGAGTTCTATCCGAGTCTGCATCCTGTTCCTGTGGTCGAGGGGGAGGCTTAAACAAATCAGTTAGATCTTGTTCTGGTACCTGATGGATTTTATTTGTCTTTGTACATCTTTGTCCAATACTACATGCCGAACAACACCGCCTCAGTTTACCTCTAAGCTCCTTGTTGTTTTCTCGCTTAACTGCGAGCACCATGGGGTCCTGTGGGGGTACCATTCCACAGTCCCTTTGCCACTCCGGATGGTTTCGGAGGGTGAAAAACATGGCTGCATATGAAACCTCATCCCATTTTCCTTCTCTCCTTAAAATCAGCATTGGTTGTAATAGAGTATTATAATCTATTGACCCATTAAGTGGCCACTTAGCATCACCTTCTAACTTATACAACGGCCACCACTGATTGCAATACTTAATAAGGTTCTTTTTATTTTCCATACCTCTGTTCCCAACAATATCTTTTGTAGGGTTTAGGGATTATTCCGTGCGGGGCCCGGACGATAGAACACTAATATGATGATTAAAGTCGCCACTTTATTGAGCTTAGCCGATCATTTTTATACAATTCTCTAAGTTGTTTAGAAGCTTTGATTGGCTGCTGCATGCAAGCATTTGGTGTCCACGCGCACAAGCATAAGTGGTGATTGTTTACATCGATACTGTCCACGCGCACAATCATAAGATAAAGTTAGTTATACTCACTTTGTACATGCGCATAAACACAGGACATAATTGGCTGTGTTAATTAGAGCATGCAAGACTTGTCTTAGTCCAATTGGTCGAGATAAGCCCCTGAATTGTAGTTTGTGCCAAGTTCCCTTTATCGTGGAATGTGCACCTGTGTTTTTCTAATTGGGATCTTTCTTCTTCTATCTTCTTGTTTAGTCTGTTCAAAGCCTTCTAAAGGCGTCTGGAACACTCTTGTGACCATGAGCTACTTTCAGGCCCGATAACTAAGTTTCATATAATTGAACCCTACAATCTTTCCAGTGGGCAATTACACAATCCAGAGGATTCCCCCTTGATTCAATATTCCCCCTTGATAGTTTCCCATTTTATAACTCCTCCTTTTAATAAGCTTCCATGCAAATTGTTTCTTACACCTCTTTATAGAATTCTCCCAGTTTTCCTCCCACATGTCCTGAATTTCCGGGATTAAATTTTCCTTTCCACACACCAATTTCACTATTTCGGCTACCTTTCCAACCACAAACAATCTCAACTGTATACGTAGCCCGTCCCCTCTTATCCCAGGGAGTCCAAACCCGACACTCAGGGCATTCAATATCCCCTCCACAATCTATTGGCAACCTCTGTTTACACCACACACATTCCAGGACATATGAGGGCATACACTCATTTCCTGGATGTAAAAGACACCATTCAAAGACCCACATTTATGCGATGCACCATACAGGGACTTTCTTATACCAACACCACAAAATGATTAAGATAATCAAACTCAAACTTACAATTGCAACACTAACATAATTTCAAGTTCCAAATCACCAGTGAGTCACACTTCGTTTGTCTCCGGCCATACCCCTTGTGTAGTTATGAAACTGCGGATCAGAACTCCACACACACTCCACAGATGAGCTGTGTCTCTTTTACTCAAACATTCAATCCACAGTTTTAGACATTTACACATTAACAAGCATATATACACATATAAATCTCAACATAACATTTCCACATACTCACACAAAATCTTTAACATTAAATTTCCAAACATTCACATCATACAAGCATCGCTCCAGTTGACAACATTTCAGAAGCTGCAAAAATGTACCAAGTGCAATTCCGAGGCGGTTCGCTTACCCTTCTCCTGCCTCTTATATACCAGTCATCGACAGGTCTGTCCTGCCTCCCGATACTGGGATGCAGTGGTCACCCTGGATTTGCTCGATCTACCCCCAAGATCGCTAGGGGCCACTCTATCGGTCAGCAAATCCCCCCATACAGGGTACCCTCCTCCCATACGGGACTACACTGCACGCCAGACGTCTCTGTGCGATTTATCAGCTGCCCCGGCCTGTACTTTTACAGGCTCCCTTTGTGACACATACCGTTTGGTCCGCGGCTTCAGGAGGTTGTCTGCTCCTGCAGTTAGTGGCTGGCAGCGGATGCTCCTCCGAGGAAAGTGCTCGGGGCGCACCTAGGGGCGTCCGCTCCGCAGTCAGTCCCGCAGCCGAGTAGAGAGTTTCCTGCCTGGCTCGCCAAACTGACATGTGGGAAACAGACTCCACAATCCGTGAGACTGTAAACTAGGTACATTCATTCAGCGCTGGGCTGCACAGGGGGTAGTCCCACCAAAGTCGTGCGCGCCTGACTCGGCAGTTTGCTTCAAATTTATACAGTCAGGTGTTACATATACATGGAGTTTCACAATATGCCTATACATAGGCATGACCTATCCCCGCTTCATATTAAAATTAGCTGCAGGAAGCCATTTACATAGTCTTCTCTCAACTGCGTTTGCGCAGTGACTCCTTATGGTGGTCATCTGGTGGTCGTAAAGATGAAGGCTGTATGACTTCTTTGCGGTGAACTCTTAACCTTCTGTCCCTGCGCAGACTCAGTTGCTCCTTGGCATTTATCCAAATCACAAGGCCGGTCTTGGCTGGTTCTTGGGGTTGACTGCTGCTTCTTATCAGGGACTATCTCCTGCCCCAGCCAGCCTCAACAATGCAAACGTTAAGCATCACTTCTCATTCCCTTGGGCCATGTCTACCTCTACTGAAATTTCTTTAACTTCATTATAAGCTAGATAATTATTAAACAGTTCCTATCTACATCCATATATCTACTATATCTACTAAGGTTCCTTTGGCTCCCCGTCTCACAGCCACTCTCTCACTTCCCCCCCACCTAGTGGGATGGGGTAGAGAATTGGGAAAAAAAAGTAAAAGTCGTGGGTTGAGATAAAGACAGTTTAATAGCACAGAAAGGAAGAAAATAATAATTGTTGGAGCGGCGGAGGAATGCACATAAGTCGACCCAATATGAGTGATAGAAGTGATTCAACTTTATTTGCACGGATAGCTCATATTTATACAGTTTGCGATAATTATGCCTACTAGTCCTAATATGATTGGTACATTGCTAATGTTTATTCATTACTAAAACACACCCACTTGTGGTTGGCAGCTACGCGTGTTCAGTAACTTTCTCATGAGAACTTCTTCAAAAGTTACTTGTGAAGTTATGCCAAGGTCACACCGTCCCTGTCTTTCTCCTGATAACAGCGAGACCAGCTGTTGTTTTTCTCCCAATATCAGTAAAGCCAGCTATTTTCAGCCAAGGCCTAGTCTTGTTGCTCAAACTGACATTCTTTCACACAGAACTCTGCTCGCACAACTTTTCCACAGGCCCATGTCCTTTTTCAGCAAACCACTTCCCAACAATTCCCCCTTTTTCTTTTTGTGCGAGTAGAGCTTGGTGTGTCAGCTTTGAGACTCCTCTCATCATGTACCCATACGCAATTTTAACTATTACACAGATTAATATCAATATACCCAACCATCATAAGGCTTCCTTAATCAATGACATTAGCCGTGGTGTTATCCCACCAAATATTGACTCTAACACCCCATCAAACCAATTAGTTTCTTGCTGGATCTTTGTGTATGTTTCTTCAGCCAATCTATTTGTTTGTGTATAGATTGAGGTAAAATTTTAACACCTGCTGTATTGCCCTTTGCAAAGATCTGTGAACACAATTAATTAAACACAGTAAAAACAACATTATACCTAATAAAATACATAAGCACACAAAAAGAGGTTTGATTAATAGCTTTAGCTAGTGACACCCAAACATTCTTACTGTCCCATGGCGTTAACCGATGTGGATCAGTCACCGGTGTCACTGTCATGCTGCTTACTACAGTCAGTGTGTTCCATATCAATCTCAGCATAAGGTTTCAAATTTATGGGTAAATCAGGAACGTATCTGCCAGACATGGAGGATGTGATTTTTTGTCCAATTGCTGTCAAGGCTTGCCGTCCCGGTGCACTTAGTTGTCTTGTAGAAGTTAAGCTATCGCTGCCCCTCAATAAATCCAGCAGCGGCTGTAAGTCTGTATTTGTAATACCACAACAAGGTCGAATCCACTGTAGGTCTCTGTTTAAATCTTTCTCCCTCTTTTTGTTTTTGAGCAATCCAGGCTTACTTAATAACTTGGGATGCCATTTTCCTTAATAAGCTGAACAAGGTAAAACTATTACAATAGCTACAATTACAGTAACTACAATAATGCCCATAATTCTTTGAGCCAACCTGTTACCCCTAATGACCCAGACCATGAGGACTATGAGGAAGATGAACCATCCATACATTCTTGTGCCATCTTGCTCCACGAACTCAGCCCAGCAATCGGTAGGTGCCAGCTTTCCGTGGGCGTCCCCACAGAGGCAACGATGGCCTCACCGTACACCAGCCCAATGCTCTTTGGAAAATCCCGGTATTTATACATTTGCAGAGGAACGGGTTTTAGCACACGTGGCCAGCGGGTGCCAAAAGTCCGCCTCAGTTGCAATTTATGACGCATGCGCTCGCTGGCCAGGCGTGCTGCACGAGTCATAGCCATCTTGTCTATTGGTTCGTGGGCTTTACGATACAGTTGCGATGCACAGAGAATCTTGACCTGTTATGTTAGCCAAGGTGACCTATACATTAGTTTTCGGCTGAGGTGGTATTCATATTGCCACATCATCTATGATGCTCCAGATGATGATGGTCGTGCAAATCGAACAGGAGTCCGTCGTGGGCCTGTATCTGTGGAAACACAATCAAACTCGTTCCCAGGTTATTAATGGAAATAGACCTTACCCCTAATTTTGGCTTTAACTAACTTTTACATTTACCTCACACTGTCTTCCCGTAATCACACTATGTTTAATCAAATTATGCTTAACACACTTTTTACCTAAAGCAAGTTCTATATACAATAAGGCACGCTGTTCTAAAAACCTCTCTGAAGGACTCAGTGTCCGCTAGTAATACTCTATTAGTTAGAATCTTTCGGATCAGTGGCTTCAGCACCCGCCGGTGCCGTGCCAGTTGCCATTGGGACAATTCCGGGTCCAGCATCAGTGCGAAGCCATGGCTTGACCCACTTAGCCGGGATCTCCCAGTAAGTTTTACTTCTGCTGATCCGCACCATTTCCCGGATTCTGGGTCCTTATACATTACCATGATTCCTGTACTTTGTTGCGTCCTTTCTGCCTGTAAAAGAACATGATGCACTACCATTGGTGGGTCTTTGTGATCACCTGTCAATCTAAGGTAATTTAGCACAAATAAGGCTTTGGCCAATCGTTCCTCTGGGAGTAAGCCCTGGGTTCCCCCTTTTTGTTTTTGCAGCATGTTCTTTTAGGGTTTGGTTGGCCCATTCGATAATAGCCTGTCCTGTGGGAAGATGTGGAATACCGGTACCGTGGTGAATTCCCCACAAATTACAAAATCGAGCAAATCGTGTAGAACCATAGGCTGGGCCGTTGTCCGTCTTAATTTCTTTAGGCACACCCAGTACTGCAAAAGAAGCGTGAAGATGTCATTCAATATGTAAGGCCTTTTCTCCAGTCCGTGCCGTGGCCCACATGGCAGCAGGATAGGTATCAATACACACGTGCACAGAACGCTTTGCACCAAACCACGTGACATGGGTGACATCCATTTGCCACAACTGCAATGGCAAAAGACCTCATCGGTTAACCCCACGGCCCAAGCCCAGCCCTTCCTTTTCACAATCAGGGCATGCTTTAACGATACCTTGGGCATCAGTAAGTGGTAAGTCAAATTGCTTTGTTAACATCCTAGCAGGTTGGTGCAAGAACGCATATGATTGCCGTGCTTTGTTGAAAACGATTCCCTGGAGGAGGCTCCCGTGGCGCTGCAACCAATTGGTCAGCTCTGTCATTTCCCGTTTCTCATCTGCACAGTGTTCTCATACCCAAGAGTTCTACCAGAGGGGTCATATTGCCATTAGTGATACCGCAAAGATTCCGCACCCACTGGATATCTCCCACAAGCTTCTGGACATCATGTAACGTTGAAATTTCTCATGTTATTTGAACCTTCTGAGGTTTAACATTGCTAGCATTTATGTGCCACCCCAAATACTTCCAAGGTGCTGCCTTTTGCACCTTTTCAGGAGTGATTATTACTCCGCGATGGCTTAAGATGTCCTGCAATTGAGTTAAAATCTCATCCTGTGGCAAGTTACTGAGGTAACTGCTTTCTTACAGGCTCTGATGCCCAGGCCACATACGCCTGACGCATCGTGGGGGAATTGCGCATTCATTGCGGTAACACGACCCAATGGTATCTCTTATAGGGTTCTGCCTTGTTAATCGATGGTACCGAAAAGGCGAACCGTTCAGCGCCATCTGGGTGCAATCTTTTAGATTTATAATTAACAAATCCCATTCTTCTGGAAGCATAACTGGAGACGGCAAACCTGGCTGCAGGGCTCCCATACTGTGCATCACCACATTCACAGCTCTGAGATCATGTAACAGTCTCCACTTCCTACTTTTCTTGGGAATGGTAAATATTGATGTATTCCATGGACTAGTAGAAGGAACAACTTGTCCCGTTCTCAACTGGTCCTCAACTAACCCTTGTATTTTTAGCAGCCTTTCAGAATTTAGCAGCTACTGATCAATCCAAACAGGCTCATCTGTTTCCAGTTAATTTTCAGAATTGGCTACCCCTCAGTGACCGCTCCTAAAAAGGATGCGTCACTAACATTGCCTTCATTTGGCTCAATAAATCATGGCCTACGAGGCCAAACAATTCAGTTGGGGTAGTCATGACATACAGACACGTTGTAATGTGTTCTCCATCGGGGAACACAAATGTAATCGGTAGCTGACTTACTAAGGTGGCTTGTGTGCCCCCTATCCCTGCAATACCAAAGTTTGGATTGATCAATGGCCACGATGGAGGCCAAATGCATCATAAAATAATCGTAACATCAGCTCCTGTATTGATTGTCATCGGTTTCTTGACAACAACTCCATCGGGCCCTTCCAATTGCACTACCTTTTCTGGTTTACCTCTTGTTGTGTCCATGGCAAAGTATACCTGCGGTTTCCCTGTGGAGCCGAATCCTCCATCTCCACGTTGTACTTCACCTGGGTTCGGAACACACGACCTGAATGGAACTAATTGTGCTATTCTGGTACCTTTAGGAATAGAAACAGGAGGGATTAAAACATGAATCATAATTTTCACAGTCCCACAATAATCTGCATCAATAAGCCCTGGGAGCACCAGAATTCCTTCTAGAGCTGTTGAAGATTGCCCCATTAAAAATGCACTAAGTCCAAACCCCAATGGTCCCTTTATGTTGACTGCGGTTTCCACATCCACTCCGGAGCTTCCTGCGGTGGCGGATCTGGTGGTTGCGAGGCTGCCTGAGGGCTGGCAGCTCAAGCCCCTTGCATTCGTGTCGCCGCGCGAGGGGCCTTTGCGGTCGGTGTAAAGTTTCCCTTCTTCCTGTATTCTTGGTGGTATGGTTATCTTTCTTAGACTTGTTGCAGCACTTACTGTTAACAGTACCTGTACATTTGCTCCTAATGTGTCCACGTTTGCCACAGTTAGAACACTTGACCAAGGGTGTCTTACTGGCCTTGTGTTTCTTTGTAGCTCCTTGCAGAGCTGTGGCAGCATAGGCTACTTTCTGTGAGTCCACTGATCGATCCGTGTATTCTATCATATCAACGACATCTGCATTTTTCGGCAAATTACACAATGCTTTGCGTGTCTTTTCGGTAGCATTTTCAAAAGCGAGTATTTTGAACATGTTTTCTTTCATGCCCTCGTTCATGTCAGGGTGGTCATAAATTGTATTCTCCTGTTTCACCTGGGTAAAAGCATGGCTGTACATATTGTCTGGTATGGTAAGAAAAGCTTGATACGCCAAGATCTGTGATAGATGATGAACCTCAGTGACACATTGTAACTGAGCGTTCCCTGATGCGAAGGGTCCAGTACCCATCGGCATCTGCGTGGTTACTCCCCATAGGGGATCTGTTTGTTGTCGTGATGTTGCTTGTTCCCTATCACAGAACTTCTCCCACTGCCAGAAAAACACTAACATTCGGGCGGGAGTCAAAATCAACTGTGCTAGCTGTTTAATATCTTGAGGTATCAGCGTATCAGCAGAAAAAATGAATTGCAGTATTTGGTGAGTTAACACAGATTTGATTCCGTACTGACTCACAGCATTCCTTAATTTCTCAATGACCTTCCAGTCAAACACCTCCCATTTTTTCTGTCCATTTGATGCAATAACTGGGAATGCTTAGAGCATAGTCCCTTCTATAATGGCATCTTTTATTACACCCCTCCAATGTCTCTGCCTTTCTTCTGCAGCGGCTATTACAAGCGGCTCCGCGTCTATCACGGGTGCGGTTGGTTTCCCCGTCTCTTTTTTGCATTTCCTTTAACAATTCTAACATTGTCTCTTTTTGTTCTATTATTAGAGTAGCCAAGTCCTTGTTTGCACTATTTGAATCAGGGTATATGCTAGGTATAATTTGTTCATGTTGAACGGTGGTATCTGAGGGCTGGTTTTTCGTAGGCAGATTTTTACTCACTCCCTGATTCTGTAGGGTTTCCTTTAATCGTACGGTTAGGGAGGCTTGGGAACTGTCAGATGGCTGATTAATATCGGCAGTCCCAGGGAGTGGAGCAGAAGTCAAGGGCACAAGAGCAGGCGAACAAGCTCCAAAAAGTCTCTCTCACTGCATTATGTTTTTCTCCCCGCTTTTCCCTTTCGCTTGCGGTTGGAGATAGCGAGCAGCAAAAGCAGACGCAGATGCTTTACGATCTGCTTTCATTTTTTACAGAGTTGTCTTAATCAATTTCCATAAAGTTGCAAGATCTTTAACTTCTTTAGACCCGTCACTAATTTCATCCCATAGGGAGGTTCCGATAGCTTTCCAGGTACTAAGCTCAAAAGCTGTACCCACAATAATTGAAAGGTTTCTGCCCTTGCTTCATTAGTTTTTTAGCTGATTTATCATCGTCAGTTACCATATCCCATAATACGTCTCCTAATCTACACCATTCACTCTCCTCAAATAATAAATCCGGATTCTTAAAGCATCCCTTAACGCGACCCAGCGCGACTAACCCCGAAATTTGCTTAATGCAATTTACTCCCAGCTTTTCTAAAAAGCACTGTAATAATTTTAGGGCTACCTCTTGATCCATTGCCAGCCGGCTTCTCGATACTCCTGGGTGCTACCTTGATTAAGGCACCTCGGTTAAAAAGTCTTTGCAGCCTTTTTCCAGTAGCCCTCACTGACGGCGAACCCCTTTTGGACGGTCCAGGCACGAGAGTTAACACACCAACCAAGACGATCAGCGTTCGGTTAATCTTTTGCCCCCCGGTCGCTGCTACCGGTGCTTCTCAGTGTCCGTCGCTCCAATTCCCCTTTCTTCGGTCCCCGTTCGGGCACCATTTGTTGGAGCGGTGGAGGAATGCACATAAGTCGACCCAGTATGAGTGATAGAAGTGATTCAACTTTATTTGCACGGATAGCTCATATTTATACAGTTTGCGATAATTATGCCTACTAGTCCTAATATGATTGGTACATTGCTAATGTTTATTCATTACTAAAACACACCCACTTGTGGTTGGCAGCTACGCGTGTTCAGTAACTTTCTCATGAGAACTTCTTCAAAAGTTACTTGTGAAGTTATGCCAAGGTCACACCGTCCCTGTCTTTCTCCTGATAACAGCGAGACCAGCTGTTGTTTTTCTCCCAATATCAGTAAAGCCAGCTATTTTCAGCCAAGGCCTAGTCTTGTTGCTCAAACTGACATTCTTTCACACAGAACTCTGCTCGCACAACTTTTCCACAGGCCCATGTCCTTTTTCAGCAAGCCACTTCCCAACAAATAATGATAAAAGTTATTATTATAATAAAAGAATTAGAATATACAAAACAAGTGATGCACATGCAAGTGCTCACCACTTGTTGACCCATGCCCAGTTAGTTTCCAAGCAGCGATTTCCGCCCCCCCCCAGCCAACTCCCCCCAGTTTATATATTAGGCATGACATCACATGGCACGGAATACCCCTTTGACCAGTTTGGTTCAGCTGTCCTAGCTGTGTCCCCTCCCAACTTCTTGTGCCCCTCCAGCCTTCTCGCTGGCTGGGCATGAGAAGCTGAAAAGTCCTTGACTTTAGACTAAACACTACTTAGCAACAACTGAAAACATCAGTGTTATCAACATTCTTCTCATACTAAATGCAAAACATAACGCTATACCAGTTGCAAGAAAGAAAATTAACTCTCTCCCAGCTGAAACCAGGACAGTATCCACCCCTTATTCAATATAATTTATGTCATGCTCAGGTCCCATACTTTCAAATACATCCCAAGTAATCACCATCACCTTACCTGTCCTTTTATATTGTCACTGTCTGGGCAGGACACAGCATGGAGTCATGTTGAGTTCAGAATTCCCTCGGGCTAAATTAAGGTGAAACAACACCAAATGATCAGTTAAACATTTTATTCATGGCAGAAGCAAACTGAACTTGGGAGGCATAACAGTAGGTGGCAGGGTTTCTCACAACAGGAATTGGCATAGAACTACCTCAGTAACCCGTGGTAACCATATACATCAGTTCAGGGAATAAGGAGAGCTTTCCCTTTGAGTCACGAGGTTCAGAGCAGATCCCCTTGCTTTCTAGACACCTTCTCAGAGAGTAGCCAAGGGGCGGCTAGATCCGCTCCTAGTCCCAGACTTGGTCAACATTTTAATTTCTAAAGGGATGAGGTGTAGGGATTATGAAAAAGGAGAGAGAGAGAGTGAGACAGAGAGAGGAAAAGGAAAAGAGAAATGTTTCATAGGTCCTGGGTCCAATGTTGTTCCAGTCAGCCTAGGGGTCCAGTTCTGGTGGGCGTGTGTGCGTGGCGCTTCAGTTTGTGTCCTTTTATCATGCCCTTGCCCCTCCTTTGGGAGGGCACTCAGGCTAATTAAGTGTGGTTTGTGTTTTCAGAACCTTCAGGAAATGGGTCAGTGGGCTTGGGGGTCGTTTGGGGAGTAACTTCTTCCCTTTAGGCATGACCATTGTTTGATCTTTGGCCACACATGGTGAGCTGCCCTGCTCAGTATATCAGAACATGGAACTGCACATCTTCCAGCATGCTGTCTGCATCCTGTTGCTGATGTCTTGTGCTGATCTGTCCTGACTTGCTTCTTTTCATGTGTGGTTAAGTGTTTGTTATTATGAAGAACTTCCCACACCACAATGTTTGAGACATTAATTCTTTCAGTGTCTCACAGATATATATACACACACACAGAGGTATCATTCCCTTAGTCTATGGGCCATCCCTATAAAATGGTTGTTGAGTTCTTTTAATCCATGACTTCAGGCTCCATCTGTCATACCAGTCTTTCTGGGCAGGAGTGATGGTGCAAAGTCCTCTCAGTTAACAGAGCAGGATTGGGCTTCAGTGCGGTGTGACGAGCAGGTGACATTGGATGCAGCAGGAGGATGGTGTGCACCGTTGGATTGTTGCATGCTGAAGGTAGTTCTGGTTCCATCAATATTGTGCTTCGCTCAGTTTTATCACAGTTAATTCTTCCTTAATCTAAGTGATTCTTACTTCAATACCATTGATATAGCATATAACAATTATAGTAATGATAACATACAGTGACAGGGTTATATAGCAACTAATATCATACAGTTTAATTCTGGCTATTCTCACCTAAAATCAAATCCCCTTGAGGCACACATCAGACTTCCCCATCTTTTCACATCACCCACCAAGTGCACCCAGGCCCTTGAGCAAAAGCAATCCCACGAATGGGTTTACCTTTGCCTGAGGCAGGAGTAACCCAGACTGTCTTCCGTAACATATTTTTCATGTGCACTACAGGGACTTTATCCCCTTCTACAGTACGTAAAAGTTCTGACTGGGCAGGGTGTCGTGGTTTCAGCCCAGCCGGTAACAAAGGACCACACAGTCGCTCGCTCACTCCGCCCCCCTCCGCAACTGCTCACCACCCGGGACCCGACGCTTTGCCACTTCCTCCACCGAAAACAGAGACCACTCCCTGGCCCGCTCCCCATTTATATACTCAGCATGATGTCACATGGTATGGAATAGCTCCTTGGCTAGTCCAGCTTAGCTGCCCCGGCTATGCCCCCACCTCCCAGGTTCCTGTAAAAATTAACTCTATCCCAGCTGAACCTAGGACATTATCCACCCCTTATTTCATACCATCTACATCATGCCCAGATCTTACTTTTTTTTCCCAATCAACCACTACAACTTTCCTTGTCTTATATATAAGTATATGGACTCCACTCCCCGACCTCGCACACAAAAACACGGTGTTCCTTTAGCCTATGGGCTATCCCTCTAATGTGTACATCGATTTTGGGGCTCTATCTGTTGTAACAGTTCTTCAGGATAAGAGAGAGATGGTGTGAGATGTTGGGTTGTTGTATGCTGCCTCTGGAACTTGTGGCTAGTACATTTGGTGCAACTCATGCCCTTGGTCTGCAGGTCAAAGATGTTGATCTTGAGGAAATTGGTGGGTGCCAGTTCAAGTTCTGTCGCTGTTGTACTTGGCTCAGTTTCAAAAGTCCATCCTGTAGTCATTTGAATAATTCTCACAATAATACCCTTGATATGGCATATAGACACTATAGATACAATGACATGCATTGGCAGGTTATTTAGCAGTTAAATATCATACAGCCCAATTCACTGGCTATTCTCTCCCAAAATCAAATCTCCCTGAGGTACACATCGAACTTCCCCATCCTTCTGCATCACCCACCAGTTGTACCCAGGTCCTTGAGCAAAAACAACCCCTTGAATGGGTTTGCCTCTGCTTGAGGGAGGACTAACCCAGACTATCTTTCCTAACATACTCCTCATGCGCACTACAGGGACTTTATCCCCTTCTACAGTATGTGGAACTCTTGGTTGGGCGGGGCCAGCCCGATTGGCGGATCCTCTAGTATTAACTAAACAGGTGGCTTTTGTTAAATGTGTATCCCAATGCTTGAAAGTTCCACCCCCCATCGCTCTCAATGTAGTTTTCAGCAGTCCATTGTACCGTTCAATTTTTCCGGAGGCTGGTGCGTGATAAGGGATGCGATACACGCACTCAATGCCATGTTCTTTGGCCCAGGTGTCTACGAGGTTGTTTCGGAAGTGAGTCCCGTTGTCCGACTCGATTCTTTCTGGGGTGCCGTGTTGCCATAAAATTTTCTCTTCAAGGCCCAGGATAGCGTTCTGGGCAGTGGCATCGGACACAGGGTATGTTTCCAGCCATCCAGTGGATGCTTCCACCATTGTAAGCACATGGCACTTGCCTTGGCGGGTTTGTGGGAGTGTGATATAGTCAATCTGCCAGGCCTCCCACTGTTTATATTTCAGCCATCGCCCTCCATGCGACTAGCTTCTCTATCCGAACAGCGATATCTTGCCACAGTGCGGCAGCCCAGATTGGTTTACCTCTGCACTGACAGTTGCTCTGCTTCCATTGCTGTAGCCACCCCCATAGGGCATTTGCCACTATCCATGAGTCAGTATAGAGATAGAGCACTGGCCACTTTTCTCTTTCAGCAATGTCTGACGCTAGCTGGATGGCTTTCACCTCTGCAAACTGACTCGATTCAGCTTCTCCTTCAGCAGTTTCTGCGACAAGTCGTGTAGGACTCCATACAGCAGCCTTCCACCTTCGATGTTTTCCCACAATGCGACAGGACCCATCAGTGAACAGGGCATATTGCCTCTCATTTTCTGGCAGTTTATTATACAGCGGGGCCTCTTCCGCCTGTGTCACCTCTTCCTCTGGCGACATTCCAAAATCTTTGCCTTCTGGCCAGTCCGTGATCACTTCTAACATTCCTGGGTGACTGGGGTTTCCTATGCGAGCTCGCTGTGTGATCAGTGCGATCCACTTACTCCACGTGGCGTCAGTCGCGTGATGCGTAGAGGAAACTTTCCCTTTGAACATCCAGCCCAGCACTGGCAGTCGGGGTGCTAAGAGGAGCTGTGTCTCAGTACCAACCACTTCTGAGGCAGCTCAAACTCCTTCATATGCTGCCAAGATCTCTTTTTCAGTTGGAGTATAGCGAGCCTCGGATTCTCGATATCCCCGACTCCAAAACCCCAGAGGTCGGCCACGGGTCTCCCCAGGTGCTTTCTGCCAAAGGCTCCAGGTAGGGCCATTCCCCCCAGCTGCAGTGTAGAGCATATTTTTAATATCTTGATCTGTCCGGACTGGCCCAAGAGCTACTGCGTGAACAATCTCCTGCTTAATCTGTTCAAAGGCTTGTCGTTGCTCAGGCCCCCATTTAAAATCGTTCTTCTTCCGAGTAACTTGGTAAAGAGGGCTTACAATTTGACTGTAATTTGGAATATGCATTCTCCAAAAACCCACAACACCTAAGAACGCCTGTGTTTCCTTTTTATTAGTCGGTGAGGACATAGCTGCTATTTTGTTGATGACGTCCACAGGGATCTGACGACGCCCATCTTGCCATTTTACTCCTAAGAACTGGATCTCCTGCGCAGGTCCCTTGACCTTACTTTCTTTTATGGCAAAACCAGCCTTCAAAAGGATTTGGATTATTTTCTTCCCTATCTCAAAAAGTTCTTCTGCCGTGTTGCCCCATATGATGATGTCATCAATATATTGCAGGTGCTCTGGAGCTTCACCTTTTTCTAGTGCAGCCTGGATCAGTCCATGACAAATGGTGGGGCTGTGTTTCCACCCCTGGGGCAGTCGATTCCAGGTGTACTGAACGCCCCTCCAAGTGAAAGCAAACTGAGGCCTGCACTCCGCTGCCAAGGGAATGGAGAAAAATGCATTAGCAATGTCAATTGTGGCATACCACTTAGCTGCCTTTGATTCCAGTTCATATTGAAGCTCTAACATATCTGGCACAGCAGCGCTCAGCGGTGGCGTGACTTCATTCAGCCCACGATAATCTACTGTTAGTCGCCATTCCCCATTGGATTTCTGCACGGGCCATATGGGACTATTAAAGGGTGAGTGAGTCTTGCTGATCACTCCTTGGCTCTCCAGTTGGCAAATCAGCTTATGGATTGGGATCAGGGAGTCTCGGTTGGTGCGATATTGTCGCCGGTGCACCGTCGTGGTAGCAATTGGCACCTGTTGTTCTTCAACCTTCAGCAACTCCACAACCGAAGGGTCTTGGGAGAGACCCAGCAGGGTAGACAGCTGTTCAATCTCCTCCGTCTCCAATGCAGCTATACCAAAGGCCCAACGGTACCCTTTTGGGTCCTTGAAATACCCCCTCCTGAGATAATCTATACCAAGGATGCACGGGGCCTCTGGGCCAGTCGCAATGAGGTGTTTATTCCACTCATTCCCGGTTAGACTCATTTCAGCTTCCAATACGGTTAGCTCTTGGGATCCCCCTGTCACACCAGAGATACAGATGGGTTCTGCCCCTTTATAACTTGATGGCATTAGAGTGCACTGTGCACCAGTGTCCACTAGAGCCTTATACTCCTGTGGATCTAACGTGCCAGGCCATCGAATCCACACTGTCCAATAGACCCGGTTATCCCTTTCCTCCACCTAGCTGGAGGCAGGGCCCTTCTAATTCTGGTCAGAGTATCCAGTACTCACTTCTCATAAAATTGGCTCAGAATTCCCTTCAAGAGGATCAGAAATAAGATCAGCCCTTCTGCTCTGTTTGAAAACTGGAGTGGCATTTTTCCCTTTTCTGATTGCTTTTTCCTCGCAACTCACGTACCTGTGCATCTAGGACCAAGGTAGGCTGAGGAGATTGAAGTACACAGACGCCTGTAAAGTTGAAAGCAGATGACCCTTTTTTGCTAAAACACACACATATTTATAGTCAATTATTCTGCAAAGTCACTGTACACACGCACTAGCATAAAATATGATTGGTTATATCAACTCTGTACATGTGCATAAACATAAGATATAATTGGTTATATCAATGTAAACATGCGACACTTGTCTCAATCTAATTGGTCAAGATAAACTGCCGGATTGAGGTTCTTTGTGCCAAGTTCCCTTTATCGTGGAATGCACACCTGTGTTCTTCTAATTGGCTTTATTATCATCTTTCTTTTTTTGTCTTCTTGTTTATTCTGTTCAAGGTCTTCTAAAGGCGTCTGCAATGCTCTTGCGACTGACGTTAGCTAAATATGTGTCCACAATTCCTCCTTTTTTTTTTTCGAAAATTAACACCTGCTGTATTGCCCTTTGCAAAGACCTATGAACACAATTAATTAAACATGGTAAAATCAACATTATACCTAATAAAATACATAAGAATGTTGCCGAAAAACTCGGAATTATGAACTTATCAACACCAATTTAGTGTAGATAAGCAGACACTTCTTTATTGACGGCCGGGTGCGCGGGTGAGTCCTCTCAAAAAAACACGCACACCTGAACACCAAAATCATACACCTTCTATTGAACTTATTTTCATATTCATTAGATTTCCGAGAAAGGTGATGCATATTCATTAGATTTCTGGGAAATTATTATCATATACAAATGTCCTTTACACAGGCGCAGTGAAGGTCTCTGGTGGTCCTCTAGAGTCCTCTGGTGGTCTTTCATAGTCTTCCTCACTTGTCTGCTTCTTGACCTCTCAGGTGATTCTGCGCAGTACGATTCTCACCATCATCTATATTAATTTACATAAAAATGCATACTATGCCTATTCTTAAATGTAACCTTTCTAATGATTGGTCCTTCCGTCACACCATCTTATTAATATTCTTATCTTAAAACAATCATTGGTTAATCTCAACTCTACTGATTGGAATCCTCGATAATTAGATCGAGGTGGGAAGGGTAAGGGGTTTCCAAGCGGCAAACTGGTGTCCATAACAGTTTCCTTAGTTTCTTAAAATAAAACACAACAAATCTTTGTCAAAGTTTCTGTGCTTAAATGATTTTAGACAATACTTGAATTCTTATGGTTACACATAGTACATTTTCTAAAGTTCCTAAGTTCCTATGACTATATTTCAAACTTAACACTCCCATACCTATGCTTCACAATTTTCTACTTCTTAATCAAACTGTTGGTTAAATGTAAAATGCAATAGATATGTATAGTTTTTGCTAAAATATCTTATAATTCTACATTCCTATTATAATTGAATATGATTAATTCTAACTAATACCAATGAATAACAAATCAGTAACAAGAATAAAAGGCTGTTCAGGTAATGCCAATGACACACAAGAATAGGTTTGTTTAATAGCTTTAGCCAGTGTCACGCAAACATTCTTACTGTTCCACAGTGTTAAACGATGTGGATCAATCACCAATGTCACTGTCACGCTGCTTACTACAGTCAGAGTGTTCCATATCAATCTCAGCATAAGGATTCGTCCATTTAGTTGGAATCCACTTTGGCCCATTTCTGTAATGACACAAGCATAACCTCAGCCCCATGTCATTACTTTAAAAGGTCCCTCCCATTGCTGATGCTCAATATTTTTAATCCAGACTTTCCACCCATTATCAATATTTTGAATCCCACTATTCATTGTTTGAAAGTGGTGAACTACAGGGGGAACAACTGACTCTCCACGCAGAGACAAAAAATTCATCACATATATTGCTTTCATGAGTCTATTTGAAGGAGGTTCCCCTAATTCCCCCAGTTTTTGTTTTTCAAAAATATCTTTTAATACTTTATGAGTACATTTGATTATAGCTTGACCTGTGGGAGAATGAGGAATGCCAGTAATATAAGTAACTCCCCATTGCTGAAAAAAATCCTGAGTCCGTTGTGCTATAAAACATGGTCCGTTATCTGTTTTTATCTGGGCCGGGACACCCATTACTGCAAATGCTTGTCGTAAGTGTGTTTATAAATGTTGACTTGTTTCGCCCGCAAGCGCTGTGGCCCATATCATCAAGGAATATGTATCAACAGAAACATGAACATAACACAATTTACCAAAAGCTGGTACATGAGTCACATCAGTCTGCCACAATTGCAGGGATCGCAGACCCTTAGAATTTACAGCGCCATCTCCATGCCCAGATAATTCCTGGCACTCAGCACAGGATTAAATGATGGCTTTGGCATCTGCTATAGAAATTTGAAACTGTTTGACTAATACTTTCGCTGGTTGGTGGAAAAAACTATGAGCTCCACATGCCTGCAGAAGTTTATTGGGGGATGGCCCAGTCCATACAGGATTAGCTAGTAAATCAGCTCGTTTATTCCCTTCTGTGATCCATCCAGGCAAACTGGTGTGACTTCGCACATGCATTATATAATAACACTTTGTCCGTTGGTTTAACAGAAATAACAACATGTTAAATTTTTCAAACAATGCGAAGTTATCAATTTCTTTCAAATAAGCCCGTCTCAAGCGTTTTACTACACCTACCACGTATAAAGAATCAGCAATAATATTGACCTTAACATCCTGCCACTTTTTAAATACTCCTATTACAGCTTGAAGTTCCACCACTTGGGGGGAGCCTTCACATGTGACAATGTGATTTTTCCATACCTGACCTTCTTTCCAAACTACTACTGCCTTTCCTGTTTTTCCACTGCCATCCGTAAATATTGTAGGACCATCAGTAGGTAACTCTGCACACAATTCTTTTTCTTCTAGTTGTATATTCTGTAGCAAGGTAAACATTTTGTGTGCAGCAAGATGAATATCTATCTTTCCTTCAATATATGCAAAAGCAATTTTTAAAGTTAGGCTATTCTGTAGATACCGTTGTAAATATCCTTGAGTCAAAGGAACGACAATCGTGTGTGGTTCTTGTCCACAAATCTCAATAATCCGATGTTTCCCCTTTATAATTAATTCTGAAATCATTTCAATTTGAGAAAATATGTTTTTTCGGGCCTGGTGAGCTAAAAAGATCCATTCTATTATTAACAAGTCTTTGTGACTCCCCTCCCATTGATATATGATCCTGAGGGGTTGTTTTTCTCGGTTTAAAACGCTAAGATTAATGTCAAGGTTTTCTTTAATCCTAAAAGCCTGACTCTGGGATATTATATCTGCTATCTGTTGCAATGCTTGTTTACCTTGAGGGGTCAATTGCCGAGGTGCCGTTAAGGTAGTGTTGCCTCGTAACATTTCAAATAAGGGGGGCAGAAGCTCATTATCTATTCCCAACCGTGTTCGAACCCAATTGATTGTCCCCAGTAATTTTTGCACATCATTCAATGTTTCAATCTTGTCTATAATTTCCAGTTTTTGTGGAACTATAGTTTTTTCTAAAATCTTCCAGCCTAAATATTTCCATGGTTGCATTTTTTGTATCTTTTCTGGTGCTATTTTTAAACCAAAATCAGACAACTGAGTAGTCAATTCTTTGAGCTTTTCAGATAACTCTCTTTTCCCTGCTATCAAGATATCATCCATATAGTGATAAGTAATCAAGTCTGGATTTTGTTGTCTAAACCCTTTTAGAGCTTGGGATACATAGGACTGGCATATTGTTGGAGAATTTTTCATTCCTTGTGGCAGAACTACCCAATGATAACGTTCCATGGGTTCCTGTTTGTTTATGGTGGGGAGATAAAAGGCAAATTTTTCCACATCTTTCAGGTCTAAATATATTGTAAAGAAACAATCCTTTAAATCAATAATCAGAATGTTCCATCCTTGTGGAATCATAGTAGGCGTGGATAACCCTAATTTAAGGGCTCCCATATTTTCCATTACTTCATTTATTTTTCTTAAATCATGCAACAGTCTCCATTTCCCAGATTTTTTTGGAATGACAAAAACTGGTGTATTCCAAGGGCTCGTGGTATTCACCAACTGCCCTTGTTCCAATTGCTCCTGTACTAACTGTTTCAAGATGGCGACCTTAGATTCAGTCAGCAGCCATTGATCTACCCAAACCAGTTCCTCTCTTTTCCATTTCAGTTTTAAGCATGGTCGCCCATCAATGGCCGCACCACAAAATTGTCTCCTATACTAAGCACACATCCCATTTGACTTAATACATCCCTGCCTATCAGGTTCGTAGGGATATTGGTTACATAAGGTTTGATATAAGAAACTGAATTTTGACAAATCAATTGGATCATATATTTGCTTTGTCGAGTTTTTGATAATCCTCCCACACCAAACAGTTTCGAATCCATCTCAGAAAGCTCCCAAGTGACAGGCCAGCCCTCCCATGACAGAACCGTTACATCTGCTCCAGTGTCCACTAATGCTTGTAATTTTATTTTTTCTGGCCTGATCGTTGCATTTTGTAACTCTACTGATATACTAGGTTTTGTTTTATTGATCTCCATTGACCACATAATTTGAGCTTCTAATCCCGTAGATCCAAACCCTACATTGCCACACTGTTGATTAACCTTACATGGTATATTTGCTTTAAAAGGGACTAGCTGTGCAATTCTGCTTCCTTCCTGTATCGATACTGGTGGAGATGGTGTCCAAATCATAGCATAAATGCGACCTCTGTAGTCCACATCAATCATCCCGGGAAGCACAAAAATTCCTTGTAATGTTATACTAGACCGTCACAACAACAGGGCACTAAGCCCATTACCCAACGGTCCTTGTGCGTTTACTGGCACATGGTGTACCTGAGAGTTCCATAGTAGAATGGTTTCTATTGTTGAGACATCCACTCTGGCACTTCCAGCTGTTCGGGCTAGCAATTCTGCCAGACATCCTTCTTGGCGCAGTTCTGGAATCCTTTCGGAGCTGTTGGGGTCATCGCACCACTCCTCGCACTCTTCTTGTAGTTTCCCGGTGATTGGGTACCTCGAGGTGGCAGAGCTACACCTTCATCTGTGAAACAAGATCTACATTGGTTAGCATAATGTCTTCCTTTATGACAATGAGGGCATATATGAGGCCCAACTTCCACTTTGTTTCACCCCTCTTTACACTGAAATTGCAAATGTTCCGGTTGACCACATTTATAGCATTTCTTAACATTTTTTGTATCCATTCGCATGGCTACAGCAAAAGCATTGGCCATTAATGTAGTTTTATGCTCCAAAGACACAACTTTGTTACAGGCCTCTATCACAACTACTAGCATCACTCTTCCTGGCATCAATTGTAGTATTTTTCTACAGTCTGCATTTGCATTTTCCATGGCCAGTTTTATTATCAATGCTTCTTTGGCATCAACATTATCTATTTGCTTTTCAATAGCATCTCGCAGACGATCAATCAAGGACGTATAAGGTTCCGTATTACCCTGCCTTATACTTGTAAATGATTGTTCTGGCTCTCCAGCTTCAGGCAAGGTTACCATTACCTTCAGAGTTAAGGAAGCTGATTCTTGTAATGCTTCCACCGGTAGCCTTGCTTGCCTATTAACATCTGCAAAGTCACCAGTCCCCATCATTTGTGCAGTAGTGATCATATATTGTGGATCTCCTTCTGGGCGGTCCAAATTTCTTAGTGCCGCTATAATCACATAATTCTGCCCATTTCACCTTCCATAATAGACGCTGAGTCGGGGTTAAAATCATTGTAGCCAATTGTGTACAGTCAAAGCCCGTTAAAATTTGACCAGAAAATATATTCTCCAATAACGCCGGACTAAATGGAGCAGACAGTCCATTAGCCATTACTGTTTTCCGTACTTCTTTTATTAAATCCCAATTGAAAGGTTGCCACATGTTTGGGGCATTCTGCCTGACTGTAACTGGAAAAGCCACAGGATTTAGACCTCCGGTTAACATTTTATCATTTATGTTCTTCCATTTCTTTTTTATAGCTTCTCCTGGGGATGTATCTGCCTCATAGGGAGGTGCAGAGAGGATAGGTCCCTGCTCGAGAGGCAGGTTACTTAAAGGTTGATCGTTGCCTCCATTAGTGGCATCTCCCTCGGTGTTTAATTCCTCATCACTGTCCGAATTATTTACCACCTCGCCACACACACTTTTCTTTTTTTCCGGGGCTTCTTCAATTGAAATTTTTGCAGCAGCAGCCACCTCCTTTTCTGCCTTAAGGGTTTTCAACGTTTCCAGCACTGATCTCCACGTAGAGGAGATTTTCTGAGCCTTAGCGTCCCCAAACGATACAAAGTCCCAAATTACTTTTCCCATTTCTTCCCAATTTTTAACTTCAAAGACTTCTACATTTGAAGTGGGGGCACCATGGTCCTTAAGCCACTTCAGCATCATACGTAAAGTATTTAAATCATACATAATCCCTCTCGTGGAGAGGATATGCGAAAGCATTTTTAAAATTGCCCCTTCTTCCACAGACATCTGGGCACCCATTTTAATCTTTCTAGCCACTCACCTTACTTCCAAATGAGCACGGTGATTGATCTCCAGAGAGAAGGTTTGTCCGCTCAGTCCAGCTGGCTAGACGATCGTTCGGCTAGAGTCTCCTCCGGACACACTTCCAGCAATTCCAGCGTTTTCTCGGCCCGCAATCACATCGGGGTCACCATTTGAGGAGATTGAAGTAGATGGACGCCTGTAAAGTTGAAAGCAGACGACCCTTTTTTGCTAAAACACACACATATTTATAGTCACATATTCTGCAAAGTCATTGTACACACGCACAACCATAAAATATGATTGGTTATATCAACTCTGTACACGCACATAAACATAAGATATAATTGGTTATACCAACTCTGTACATGCGCATAAACATAAGATATAATTGGTTATATCAACTTAAACATGCGAAGCTTGTCTCAATCTAATTGGTCAAGATAAACTGCCGGATTGAGGTTCTTTGTGCCAAGTTCCCTTTATTGTGGAATGCACACCTGTGTTCTTCTAATTGGCTTTATTATCATCTTTCTTTTTTTGTCTTCTTGTTTATTCTGTTCAAGGTCTTCTAAAGGCGTCTGCAACGCTCTTGCAACCGACGTTAGCTAAATATGTGTCCACAGTAGGTTTTCCATCCCATTTCCTCATGTCCTCTCCATGATCACATAGGTAAAACCACAGGGCACCTCGTGGTGTGTACCTTCTATATTCTCTCTCTTGAGCAGAGGAACACTCACTCCTAATAGCTGAGACATTGGTCCTTACAGGTGGGGAATAGGACGTATCCTCTTTGAGTTGCTGGAAATCCCTGGACAGATTCTCCACAGCCAAAATGCAGGATTGTAGGGAGGAGGAGAGATTTTCTTCGTATTGATGGACTTGGCGAGCCACTTTGTTACAGATGCACAACTAACCAAATCCAGTAGGTGCGGGAGCATAATAATGGACTCAACGACAGATCAGTATGTTCATAGTTGAAGACCCTTTACTAGAGCATCAGACATCATTTTTATACATTGGTTACATCCATACATGCATTTAGCTATTTTACTATTGGTTACACACATTATTCACACACTGTCCACGCGCCTAGTTACACTTAATGATTGGTAATATCAACACTGTACATGTGCATAAACATAAGATATAATTGGTTATACTAACTAAAACATGCGAAACTTGTCTCAGTCTAATTGGTCAAGATAAACTGCCGAATTGAGGTTCTTTGTGCCAAGTTCCCTTTATCGTGGAAAGTGCACCTGTGTTCTTCTAATTGGCATCTTTCTTTTTTTGTCTTCTTGTTTATTCTGTTCAAGGCCTTCTAAAGGCATCTGGAATGCTCTTGCGACCGTTAGCTAAATATGTGTCCACAATAGGTGTTAAAACTCAGATTTATTCTTCAGCAAAAGTTAGTTAGAAGTCCAGTAACATTTTATAAAACCACAGGCTCAATGATGTAAAGAGAATTAATACTACACGGCCAACTTAAGAATCCCCAAGATTTAAAGTGATGGCTCCAAAACGTGCGTATCACTCACCTAAAAGCTGAGGGCTCTCTCCCTTGAAGAGTTACCTCGGGCAGTGCCCTGACCCAAGAGGGAGTCCCCGACTGCAGAGCTGCTGCTCTGAGGACTGCCAGCATGTCCTCTGGTGGGACCCCGTTTATACCCCTGTTGAATCTGACCTGTGGTCATTTAATCCCTATTGGCCAGGAGGGTCACCTCGGTGTACCTGGCGCGTCTCGATTGGCCAGTTCAAATTTCAACCTGCAGCCTCCAGGGTTTCCTTCCCCTTCTCCCTGCCTGGAGAAGTTTCGTTTCCTGATGGCGGGATGGGGGAGGTGGGGAGTGTACTGCCACACACTTCATCCACCATTGGTGCCTCTTCATCTTTCCAGGTCATTATTGCCAATGGGTTGGGATAGGGCAATACTGCGCTCCATACAAGCTTCTGCCACATGGGTCATGTGCATTGGACTTTGTCTGGATCTCTGGGTAATTGTGCATTGTCTGGGTCATAATAAATCTTCTCTAGCATGGCTAATTCCCTCAGATATTGGATACCTCTCTCCATGGTGGTCCACTTGCTTGAATGACATATAACATCTTCCTTGAAGAGGTACCTTTCCCTCACGCTTGACAGGAGTCACCTCCAGAGGCTAATGGCTTGTGTCCCTTTTCCAATTCCCTTGTCAATGCCACCTTCCCTGGCAAGCGATCCCAGCTGCTTGGCTTCTCTACCTTATAATTCCATGCTATTAGCCCCATTGTCCCAGCATCGGAGCAGCCAGGTGATGATATGCTCACCTATACGATGGCCAAAATCTTTTTGCATATCCTGCAACTCGCTCAGGGATAGGGATTGGGTTATTACCTCTGGTTCTGCCTCTTCCTCCTGTTTCCATGATGACACTGATTCATCTTCATCTTTCACTAAGCGAACTGATTTTTTTTGTATATTTCTTCTTCTGTATGGGGGCAACTGATACTGGCACAGTTTGTTTCTCTGGTTCAGCTGCAGTGCCTGTCCCCGGGGTTGGAGTAGCTGCAGAGCCTGTTGGTCTGTTTTCCCTCCCTTCTCCCTGAGGTTGCTGCATAATATCGAGCAGCATTTGGTGGATCCTGGCCAGGGCCCAGCACAGTGTGGTAAGTTGTGCCTCTTTGGAATAGCCACATCATTTTCCTTTCAAATATTCTATCACTTTATCAGGGTCCTGTACTTGTTTGGGAGTGAAGCTCCAAACCATTGGAGGTGAGAAGTTCTCTAGATACCTGCCCATATTCTCCCACATGCCATGCCACTCGTGACTATCCAGCCTTGGGGCAGATCTCTGGATGATATTCCTAAACAGTTGTTTAACCTTAAACAAGATCTGGAACACATTGAGGAGACATAGTAATAAGGACATGCTGGTTTGAATATCCCAAGGATATTAAAAATTCTCAAGAGCTATTGTAATTTGCCTGAAGGAGAAGGGGAAGATGAAGGAAGGTGTCTCCCGCATGGATTGGCTCCCCGAGGAGAAAAGGTAAAAGGTGTAATTATTAATAGTTTCTGATAGATGGCTCCTGAAGTACAGAGGTGATGGCAATGATGAGTACAAATACCAGATTAGTTTCATGACCAGCAATTCCATCGTGTCATAAGCCAGTGTTACAAAGTACATTATAACTTTAGCCCAGTTCCCACGGGTGATAAACAACACAACAAGGAGCATATACTGCAAGTAAGGTATTACAAAGTGCAACTTTAAGAACAAGCACACCCACTTTGAGAACAAGCACACCAACTTTGAGAGCAAATAAAACGACATTGTGACCAGTGACTATTGAACCAATATAATGAATGCTTATAACAAATATTGTTCCAATGCATTCTAGTCAGGTCTGTCATTATCTCAACCCGTCAAGCCCCATGTTGGGCACCAAAAAGGACTGTCGTGGTTTAACACCAGCCAGTAACTAAGCACCACGCAGCTGCTCACTCACTCCCCCTCCCACCCAGTGGGATGGGGGAGAGAATCAGAAAAAAAAATAAAACTCGTGGGTTGAGATAAAGAGAGTTTAATAGGGCACAAAGGAAGATGATGATGATGATGATAATAATAAAAAAGACAATAATAATAAAATAATTGGAATATACAGAACAAGTGATGCACAATGCAATTGCTCACCACTTGCCGACTGATGCCCAATTAGTCCCCAAGCAGCAATCTGCTCCCCCAGCAAACTCCCCACAGTTTATATACTAGGCATGATATCACATGGTATGGAATACCCCGTTGGCCACTTTGGTTCAGCTGTCCTGGCTGTGTCCCCTCCCAACTTCTTGTGCCCCTCCAGCCTTCTTGCTGCCTGAGCATGAGAAGCTGAAAAATCCTTGAGTTCATAAACACTACTAAGCAACAACTGAAAACATCAGTGTGTTATCAACAGTATTCTCATACTAAATGCAAAACATAACACTATACCAGTTACAAGAAAGAAAATTAACTCTATCCCAGCCAAAACCAAGACAGTGCCAAACAATCCAATGTGCCGCTTCTCCTGTCCTGAGCAACCACCTTGAGAGATAGGGTTCAAGTCATGGTCTGTCCTTATGGACAGTTTGGAAAGAGGAAAGCCTATGGAATGGGGGAATAATATCTATCTATCTATCTATCTATCTGTTAAGGGACAGGGAATAGTGGTTAATGAGGACATATGAACCTGTATGTTGGATGTAAAGATGGTTTAAGTATGTAGTTTAAGTTTTAAGTGATCGTAAAAGCAGATTTCAGGAATGAAAAACAGATACAATGGGATGGTCAGAAGATACTTAGATATATCAGATCATGTAGGACCGCAGCATGACGCAAATGGTACAGAATAAGGGGTGGTGATTTGTGAGAGACTGAAAGAGTTAATGTCTCAAACATTGTGGTGGGGCAAGTTCTGCATAACAACAAGCCACAGGTGAGAAGCTAATCATCACAGGACATCAGCAACAGGACTCGAAGGAGGTTGTGCAGTTCCATGTTCTGATATACTGAGCAGGGCACCTCACCATGTGTGGCCAAAGATCAAACAATGATCATGCCTACAGGGAAGAAGTTACTCCCCAAATGACCCCCAAACCCATCGACCCATTTCCTGAAGGTTCTGAAAACACAAACCATGCATGACACCTAATTAGCCTAAAGAGTTCGAGTGCCCACCAGAAGGAGCGGCAAGGAGATGATAAAAGGACACAAACTGAAGCTCCACGCACACACGCCCACCAGAACTGGACCCCTAGGCTGACTGGAACAACATTGGACCCAGGACCTATGAAGTCTTTCTCTTTTCTTTTCCTTTTCCTTTTCCTTTTCCTCTCCCTGTCTCACTCTCTCTTTCTCTCTCCTTTTTCATAATCCCTACACCTCATCCCTTTAGACATAAAACTGTTGACCAAGTCTGGGACTAGGAGCGGATCTAGCCGCCCCTTGGCTACTCTCTGAGAAGGTGTCTAGAAAGCAAGGGGATCTGCTCTGAACCTCGTGACTCAAAGGGAAAGCTCTCCTTATTCCCTGAATTGATGTATATGGTTACCACGGGTTACTGAGGTAGTTCTATGCCAATTCCTGTTGTGAGAAACCCCACCACCTACTGTTATGCCTCCCAAGTTCAGTTTGCTTCTGCCATGAATAAAATGTTTAACTGATCATTTGGTGTTGTTTCACCTTAATTTAGCCTGAGGGAATTCGAATTCACCACAACCCCTCCCTGGTCTGTCCAGCCCTGGTCATGACAGACAGAAACTGAGGGAAACTAGGAAATGCTAAACAGAGAATTTACACAGCCTCAGAGGTTTATGTGGCTAACTGTAGGAGACATTTTTATAGGGTTCATAACTTGGAGTGTTCTCTTGCAGTTTACTGCCTTTTGGAGACAGAAACATAGCTTTTGTCATTTCCTGACAGTCCTTGACACAAAGCCATGCTTCCTCTAGTACCTCCCTCTCTCTAGTCCAGTGGAGATCATAATCTTTGTTTTCTAGAAGCAAAGGAGGGATGGAGAATGTCCATAAGACAAAAAAAAAATTGCCTACTGTCTATTGACAGGGGGACTGATCCTCATCTCCCATTACTGAAGTAACTTAACTTATTATTAGGTATATAATAAACACTTGGTTATTACCACAGAAAGAAGTGGGGCATAATGCTGGCTATATTTTTTCTAACTAAAGCTGAGCTGCAAATCTCAGTCACAGGACCACTGACTAATTCAGGCTGGAAAGGACCTCAGGAGATCTCTAATTCAACCTACTGTTCACAGCAGGATCAACGCTGAATTCAGACCAGGTTGCTCAGGGCTTTGTTCAGTTGGGTCTTGGAAAAACTCCAAGGACAGAGACTACAGAACCTCTGTGGGCAACCCGTGCCACTTCTTGACTGTCCTCATAGGAAAAAAGTTTTTCCTTATGTTTCTCATCTTTCAATATATGCCCATTGTGTCTTGTCCTCCCACCATGCACTGCTGTGAAGAGCCTGGCTCCTTCTTCTCTATGACCTCCTTGTAGATACTGGAAGACTGCTATTAGGTCCCCACCCAAAGCCAAGCCCTCTCCTCTTCCTTTTCCCCTCCTCCCTCCCCTTCTCTTCCCCCCATCTACATACCTCCAAATGGCAGCTTTGTCCTTGAGTGTACTGATTGGTCCTCCCAATTCAGTGTCTTATGCAAACTTGGTGAGTGTGCACTCTCTCACCTCCATCAGGTCATTGATGAAGATGTTAAATAGAATAGGTCCCACTGTGGTACTCCGCTTGTCATTGGCTTACAGGCAGAATATAACCCATTAACCACTACCCTCTGAGCCTTATCATCCAACCATATTTTTTTACCTATATGGTTGTCTACCTGGACCAGATCCAGATTACGACTGTAACACCTTAACCTGGATACAAGAATATTGCAGAAGAGAATGTTCAAAGACTTGTTAAAGTCAAGGTAAATGACAACCACTGCTCTCCCTCATCCACATATCCATTCATTTTATCACAGAAGGCAATTGGGTTGGTCAGGCATGTGTGGTGGTTTAACCCCAGTCACCAACTAAACACCACACAGCTGCTCACTCACATCCCCCCCCACCCAGTGGGATGGGGGAGAAAATCAGGAAAAGAAGTAAAACTCGTGGGTTGAGATAAGAACTATTTAATTGAACAGAAAAGAAGAAACTAATAATGATAATGATAACACTAATAAAGTGACAGCAGTAATAATAAAAGGATTGGAATGCACAAATGATGCAAAGTGCAATTGCTCACCACATGTCGATCCCCCCTGCCCCCACTCCCCCCAGTTTCTATACTAGATGTGACATCACATGGTATGGAATACACCGTTGGCCACTTTGGATCAGCTGTCCCGGCTCTGTCCTGTGCCAACTTCTTGTGCCCCTCCAGCTTTCTCGCTGGCTGGGCACAAGAAGCTGAAAAATCCTTGAGTTGAGACTAAACACTACTTAGCAACAACTGAAAACATCAGTGTTATCAACATTCTTCTCATACCTAACTCAAAACATAGCACTGTACCAGCTACTGGGAAGATAATTAACTCTATCCCAGCTGGAACCAGGACAGCATGATTTTCCCTTGGTCGTGTAGTAGGCTCAAAATTTTCCTATTAAATGAAAATACTCAGAATAATTAGGCAGAGGAAACACCTACTGTCTGAATTTGAGCTGGATCACTCAAGCCTCAGTTGGGCCACACAAAGCAAAAGGCATTATTTTAGGGCATGCACCAGAGCAAAACATTAGGTGTCTAAACTATGTTGGGAGTGGAACTGTTGAAAACCTACATCCATACATACTTCCAGGTTTCTAATGATTTACCATGGATTTAGAACCTATATTCTGTTAAAAGACTAAATTCTTTATTGGATTTGGGACTCATTTACCATATATGATAGGCCTCCTCTAGAGGACAATCAGTGTTATATTGTGAAAGAGTCTTAAATTTGTGTAATTCATAATACATCCATTGTCACAGTTGAAACGTTTTCAATGAATGAAGCTGAAAGCTGCAGAGGAAAAAGGTAGTTCAAAATTTTAAAGGTTAAGAAAAAATAATATTGCTCAAGGGAGTTGGATTCTGTCCCTGATTTTTTTGTGCAGACCTTACTTAGTGTTAGACAAAGCACTTCAGTAACAGTTTTGAAAAACATTGTCATTGTTTAACCCCAGCCAGCAACTAAGCACCACTCAGCCGCTTGCTCACTCCCCCCTCCAGTAGGATGGGGAAGAGAATCAGAAGAGCAAAAGTGTGAAAACTCGTGGGTCGAGCTAAAGACAGTTGAATAGGTAAAGCAAAAGCCGTGTGCACAAGCAAAGCAAAACAAGGAATTCATTCACTACTTCCCATTGGCAGGCAAGTGTTCAGCCATCTCCAGGAAAGCAGGGCTCCATCACATGTAACAGTTACTTGGTGTCGCATCCCAAAGTTGGAGCGACTCAGGTTCATGGATTTCCTTTGTCAGAATTAAGGTGAAACAATACCAGGGGAGTTCAAACAACAATCAATATTTATTCAACGAGGTGTGGTGGGTTGACCCTGGCTGGGTGCCAGGTGCCCACCAAAGCTGCTCTATCACACCCCCTCCTCAGATGGACAGGGGAGAGAAAATATAACAAAAGGCTTGTGGGTCAAGGTAAGGACAGTTTAATAAAGTGAAAGCAAAGGTTGCGCGCGAAACCAAAGAAAAACAAATGATGTTATTCTCTACTTCTGTCATGGTGGGACAACTTCCCATCAGCAGACGATGTCTAGCCACTTCCTGGGAAGCAGGGCTTCAGTACATGTAGTGGTTGCTCCAGAAGACAAAAATGTCCCCCTTCCATCTCCCTTTACTTAGCTTTTATATTTGAGCTGACGTCATATGGTATGGAATATCTGTTTGGTTAGTTTACGTCAGCTGTCCTGGTTATGTCCCCTCCCAAGATCTTACCCAGTCCCAGTCTGCTGTTGAGGGGGGCAAAAATGTTGGAGAGACAGCCTTGATGCTGTGCCAGCACTGCTCAGCAGTAGCCAAAACACTGGTGTGCTATCAACACCTTTTGAGCTAATTTTCCCCAAGCTGAGTCTGTTTTGCTCATGGCGGTAATTGGTGAGTGATCTCTCCTGTCCTTATCTCGACCCACAAGCCCTTTGTTATATTTTCTCTCCCCTGTCCAGCTGAGGAGGGGGAGTGATAGAACGGCTTTGGTGGGCACCTGGCATCCAGCCAGGGTCAACCCACCACATTACTATCCCCTGTCCTTTAACGGATAGATATTCCATGGGCTTCTTCCACTACTCCAGATGTTCACACACAGGTTATGACTTGGGCCCCATCCATCAAGATGAGTGGTCAGGACAGGAGAAGCAGTATGTTCGATCGTTGGGCACCAACACCGGCTTGGTTTGGGTCACCGATGCACTTATCTGGTTCTTCATGAAGTTCACCCCTCTGCAGTTCAGGTCATTCCTGCTACATTACTTCCTACAACATACAACTCACATCACAGATTATTTTCCCCCCAAAGGTTAAATGTCCTTGAGGCACACACTGGGTCTCCCCATCCTTCCGCATTACCCACCGAGTACACCCAGGTCCTTGAGCAAAGACAATCCCATGAATGGGTTTGCCTTTTCCCATGGGAGGAGAAATCCACACAGCTTTCCCCAGCCACTTGCCCATGTGCACTACAGGGACCTTATCTCCTCCCACAGTATGTAGGGGTTTTGTTTGGGCAGGACCAGGATGGTCAGCAGATCCTCTGGTGTTAACTAGCCAAGTGGCTTCTGCTAAATTTGTATCCCAGTGCTTCCATGTCCCATTGCCTAGCGCTCTCAACATAGTCTTCAACAGTCCATTCTATCTCTCAATTTTTCCAGATGCTTGTGGGTGATAGGGGATGTGATACACCCATTCAATGCCATGTTTCTTTGCCCAGGAGCTTATGAGGTTATTTCGGAAATGAGTCCCATTGTCTGATTCAATTCTTTCTGGGGTAACATGTTGCCATAAAATTTGCCTTTCGAGGCCTAAGATGGTGTTTCGGGCAGTGTCATGGTTTACAGGATATGTTTCTAGCCAACCAGTAGTTGCTTCCACCATGGTGAGTATGTAGCGCTTGCCTTGGCGTGTTTGTGGCAGTGGTCCAATGTAATCAATTTGCCAGGCCTCGCCATATCGAAAACCCAGCCACCGCCCTCTGTTCCAGGAAGACTTTACTCTGGTGGCTCGCTTGATTGCAGCACATGTTTCACATTCATGAGTGACCTGTGTGATGGCCTCCATGGTCAGATCCACCCCTCAATCACGAGCCCACCTATATGTTGCATCTCTCCCTAGATGTCCAGATGTCTCATGGGCCCATTGAACTACAAATAGCTCACCCTCACGCTCCCAGTCCAGGTCCACCTGAGCTATTTCTATTTTGGCAGCCTTGTCTACCTGTTCATTATTTCGATGTTCTTCAGTGGCACGGCTTTTGGGCACGTGAGCATCTATGTGATGTACCTTTGGAGTCGTGTGTTCTACATGGGCAGCAATGTCCTGCCACAATGCTGCTGCCCAGATGGGTTTACCCCTGCACTGCCAATTGGCCTTCTTCCACTGCTGTAGCCACCCCCACAGGGCATTAGCCACCATCCAGGAGTCAGTATAGAGGTAGAGTACTGGCCACTTTTCTCGTTCAGCAATGTCTAGGGCTAGTTGGATGGCTTTCACTTCTGCAAACTGACTTGACTCGCCTTCTCCTTCAGTGGCCTCAACGACTTGTCATGTCGGACTCCACACAGCAGCCTTCCACTTCCGATGGTTCCCTACCACATGACAGCATCCATCAGTAAACAAAGCATAATGCCTTTCATCTTCTGATAACTTATTATATGGTGGCGGATCTTGGGCGTGAGCCACCTCCTCAGGTGACGTTCCAAAATGTTTGCCTTCTGGCCAGTCCATGATCTCTTCCAGAATTCCTGGGCGGTTAGATTTCCCCAGTCGAGCCCGTTGTATGATCAATGCTATCCACTTACTCCATGTAGCGCTGGTTGCATGATGTGTAGAGGGGATGTTTCCTTTGAACATCCAATGTAGCACGGGCAATCGTGGAGCCAAGAGGAGATATGCTTCTGTACTAACAACTTCTGAAGCAGCTCAAACCCCCTCATATGCTGCTAGTATCTCTTTTTCAGTCGGGGTGTAGTGGGCTTCTGATCCTCGGTATCCCCGGCTCCAAAACCCTAATGGTCAACCTCGGGTTTCTCCTGGTGTTTTCTGCCAGAGGCTCCAGGTGATACCATGCTCCCCAGCTGCAGTGTAGAGTACATTTTGCACATCTGGTCCTGTCCGGACAGGCCCAAGAGCTACTGCATGAGCTATTTCCTGTCTGATATGCTCAAAGGCTTGTTGTTGCTCAGGCCCCCATTCAAAATAGTTCTTTTTCCGTGTTATTCGATAGAGAGGGCTCACAAGCTGAGTATAACCTGGAATGTGCATTCTCCAAAACCCCACAAGGCCTAGGAAAGCTTGTGTTTCTTTATTGTTAGTTGGTGGAGACACAGTTGCTATCTTGTTAACCACATCCATAGGGACATGACGGCATCCATCCTGCCATTTTATTCCCAAGAACTGAATCTCCTGTGCAGGTCCCTTGACCTTGCTTTTCTTTATGCTGAAACCAGCTTTCAGAAAAATCTGAATTATTCTTTTTCCCTTCTCAAACACTTCTTCTGCCTCGTTGCCCCATACGATGATGTCATCTATGTATTGTAAATGTTCAGGGGCATCGCCTTGTTCCAGTGCAGTTTGGATTAGTCCATGACAAATGGTAGGGCTGTGCTTCCACCCCTGGGGCAGTCAATTCCAGGTGTATTGGACACCTCTCCACGTAAAAGCAAACTGTGGCCTGCACTCTGCTGCCAAAGGAATGGAGAAGAACGCACTGGCGATATCAATTGTAGCATACCACGTGGCTGTCTTTGATGCCAGTTCATATTGGAGCTCTAACATGTCTGCTACAGCAGCACTCAGTGGCGGTGTCACTTCATTCAGGCCGTGATAATCTACTGTTAACCTCCACCCTCCATCAGACTTTTGCACTGGCCATATAGGACTATTAAAAGGTGAATGAGTCTTGCTGATGACTCCTTGGCTCTCTAGGTGATGAATCAGCTCATGGATGGGAGCCAGGGACTCTCGGTTTGTGTGATATTGTTGCCAGTGCACCGTCCTGGTAGCGATTGGCACCTGCTGTTCTTCAACTGGCAGCAATCCCACAATGAAGGGATCTTCCGAGAGGCCAGGCAGGGTAGATAACTGTTTGATCTTCTCTGTGTTTACAGTGGCTATACCAAAAGCCCATCTGCAGGAGGTAGAAATAAACGGATGCCTGTAATCTTGAAAGCAGATGACCCTTTATTGCTAAAACACACACATATTTGTAATCATATATTCTGCAAAGTCATTGTCCATGCGCACAAGCATAAAATATGATTGGTTATACCAACTCTGTACACGTGCAGAAACATAGGACATAATTGGTTATACTAACTAAAACATGTGAAATTTGTCTCAGTCTAATTGGTCAAGATAAACTGCCGAATTTGAGGTTCTTTGTGCCAAGTTCCCTTTATCGTGGAATGCGCACCTGTGTTCTTCTAATTGGCATCTTTCTTTTTTTGTCTTCTTGTTTATTCTCTTCAAGGTCTTCTAAAGTCTTCTGGAATGCTCTTGTGACCATTAGCTAAATGTGTTCCCACAACTCCCCTTTTTTGTTTTTTGACAATTAACACCTGCTGTGTTGCCCTTTGCAAAGATCTATGAACACAATTAATTAAACACGGTAAAAGCAACATTGTACCTAATAAAATACATAAGAATAAAATAAACCCCGATTTTTAACAAAGATACAAACTAACTCCTAAGTCCCCATCCCGCAGCTAAATGCTCTAAGCCGAAATGACAGCTTGCTTAATTGCGTTAAAGCTCTTGCAGCTCCTTCTTGCCTCTGCAGTTCTGTTATCTTGTTTATTAATTGCTCCACTGTCAAGTTCCTCATGTCCGTTGTTTTGCTGGTGGTTCAAAGTCCGTTCATAGTGCAGCTGTCACATACTCCGGCCCACTCATGCTAACTGCAGCCTACTTATGCTAACTCTTAAATAATCAGGCTCAAAGAAATGTCCCCCATTTTCCATGAAATCTCCCACAATTCCCCCTTTTTGTTTTTTGTGCAAGCCCAGTTACATGAAATGCTTTTGCAATCATACGTTCAACTATTTTTATGATACATGGTACAATCATTACAACTGCTAATATTACAATTAAAATAACTAAGCCATGCATAAGCAAATCTTTCAACCATCCCGTAATTCCCAAACTTGCTAGCTATCCACTTAACCCTGTGTCAGTTATCGTGAGCCTTTTACTGTGAATCGTATTGATATTGGGTGTTAGTAACATAAGTCGTCCGAGGCTACATGGCCTCCCGTAAAGTTTCGATGGAATTCCCCCCCACGCTCTATCCCCACAAATTAAAAACATCCCCGCAGGTAAAGTAGCTGGAATAGAAAAAAGAGCGTGATATTCTGGAATAGATAAAGTTACACCAAGCTGTAGCATTTCTATATACAGGCAAAATAGCATTTACATTCTGACCCTTTCGAGCGGTGTTATAGGTGTAATTAAACATCACACAGGCATTCATGATGACTGATCCTAACAACTCTAACGCTTGAGGTTCTTGCATTACTTGAGGCAGTTGTGCATACACACCGTCCCAATTATCAACACAGGATTGTGGGTTATTACAAAGGGAAAATTCAGGCATTGGATCTGGCCAGGTGTCTAGAGGTAACCCCACCAAACAGGTAGAAAAAGGGTTTTCAGGGGTAGTGACAGAAAGACACATAGCTTCTTGATGCGTTATGTTTGCCAAAGTTACCCATATTCTGTTTTGGTTGTTGGATCATCCATTCTTCACTTATGTGTGTCACCCATAACAGGCCAAATGCAGCGAGAAGGAGTCCTTTTAGGTTCAGCGTTTTTCCAAGGATGTAACGACTGTCCAGGGTTTTACCCACTTTGCTGGTACCTATCTTGTTCCTTGATCTGTAACAACACAAGCATAACCTCGTCCCCAGGTTATTAATTGAAATGGTCCTTCCCATACATTTTTCTCAACATTTTTAACCCTAACTTGAACATTGCTATTAATGTCAAACAAATCTCCTACCATGCCTTGCACATGTTTTACAATTGGTAGTACACTTTCGCCATCTGTCAATCTCAAGGAATTCAACACATATACAACTTTGTTCAATCGTTCATGAGGAGAAGCCATCTGCTCTCCCCCTTTTTGTTTTTGTGGTTGGCATTTCAAAGTCTGATTCATGCATTCTACAATTGCCTGGCCTGTAGGGGAATGTGGTATACCTGTGGTGTGTACAATACCCCAATGACTAAAAAACTTTCAAGTTGTCTGTGCGATGCAGCATGGCCCATTGTCAGTTTTTATCTGAAGTGGAATGCCGTGTGCTGCAAAAGCTGAACACAGGTGTCGCTGGACTTGTTTTTCCTGTCTGCGCTGTTGCCCATACAGCTGCAGAAAAACAATCCACAGACACATGGACATATTTCAATTTACCAAACTTAGGTACGTGTGTTACATCCATTTGCCACAATTGTAAAGAATGCAAACCTCATGGATTTACGGCTCCAGGTGAATTTGTTCCCACAAGTTGACACTTGGAACATGTCTGTGTAATGGCTTTTGCATCTCCAATGGTTATTCCAAATTGTTTTGCGAGTACCTTTGCTGATTGATGAAAAAAACCATGTGAGATTCTAGCTTGTCCTAACTTATCTGGTGAAGGTCCTGTCCATGCGTGAGCCACCAACCGATCTACTGTTGCATTTCCTTGTGCTATTTCTCCTGGCAGATTCATGTGACTTCGAACATGACTCACAAAATAGGTGTGTAACCTGTCATTTAACAGGTACCACAATGTTCTAAACTGTTGGTATAAATCCTCTTGTTTACAGTGTTTCAAAATAGCTCTTTCCATTCGTTGTACTACCCCAACAACATAAAGTGAATCGCAAATAATATTTATGGAAACATTCGACCATAATTAAAACGCTTCAATTACAGCTTGCAACTCTACTTTTTGCACTGAGCCTTCACAATGAACCATGTGAGTCTTCCATTTGTTGCCTTCTCTCCACACTACACCAGCCTTTCCTGATTTGCCTCCTCCACGGTAAATGCTGTAGGTCCTTTAACAGGGTGCTGACTAAGTTTAGGTATTGATTCTAGCCCTGTGTTTTTCCAAAAGGTGAACATTCGATGACACGGGTAGTGAATACTTAGCGTTTCCCTGTGTATCCCTCTATTGCAGTTTGAAGTGCTACAGAATTCTGCAAACCCCATTCGCAATAATCTTGTTGTAAGGGAATTAACAATTTCCCTGGTTCCTCACCGGCTATTTCAATTATACGTGATCTTCCTTTTATTATTAACAATGAAAACATTTCCAATCTGGTGGTAATTGTCTTTTTGGGCTGGAATGGCACAAACACCCATTCTAAAATTCGTAAAGGATCTTTTTCAGCTTCCAACCACTGCAATATAATAGCATACGGATGTTGGTCATGATTTATTATGGCTAATTGAAGTTCAACATCTCCCACCCGTCAATCTCCGTATGCTGTTTCTAATTTTTTTGTTATCCCCTGTAAATCTAATTCAGCTTCCTCTGTTAACGTTCAAGGGTTAAATCCCCCTCTCCTGTCAACAATGTTAACAATGGACTCATTTCCTCATTCGTAATGCCACAAATGTTTCTCACCCAATTTAGGTCTCCTACCAACTTTTGAACATCATTTAATGTCTTGATTTCTGTTCTCAATTGCAGTTTTTGTGGGAAAATAGCTGTTTGCATAATTTTGCAACCCAAATAATTCCAGGGAGATTGACATTGAACCTTTTCTGGTGCAATCTGTAGCCCTACTTCTTTTAGCTTAATTGTTAACTCATCCATCAGTTCAGGTTTATTTAATTGGCTTCCAGCAAGCAATATATCATCCACGTAATGATATATTATATACTGAGGCCATTCCTGTTGTACTAGTTTTAATGCCCAATCCACAAAAATTTGACACATCATTGGGGAATTTTTCATACCTTGTGGCAATACCGTCCAATGATATCGTGTCATTGGTTCAGCTTTGTTAACAGATGGCACCGAAAAGGCAAATCGCGTTGCATCCTGTTCATGAAAAGGAATGGTAAAGAAACAATCTTTTAAATCAATTATCAAAATGTCCCAGTGTCGCGGAATCATGCTCGGGGATGGCAACCCAAGCTGAAGGGCTCCCATGTCTTCCATAACCTCATTTATTTTTCTTAAATCATGTAAAAGTCTCCACTTTCTACTTTTCTTTGGTATTACGAACACAGGTGTATTCCAGGGACTTGTTGTTAGTCTAATATGTCCCTTTTCCAATTGCTCCTGTACCAACTCCTGCAGTTTAGTGACCTTTTCCTGGGTTAGCGGCCATTGATCTACCCAAACTGGATCATCAGTTTTCCATTTTAATTTAAGGGTTGGTTGCTCTTCAATGGCCGCTCCACAAAATGCTTAGGATTGCTGACAATGGTACAACTCATCTGCCCTAATACATCCCGCCCCAACAAGTTAACTGGTATAGGAGCAATGTAGGGATGCACTGAGCAAACATAACCATCGGGATTTTTGCATTTTAATGTTACTGCACTTTACATGGTGCTTGATGTTCCACCCACCCCCACGAGTCCATGGGCTGGATTGACCAGCAGCCAACTTGATGGCCAGTCTTTGCTTGAAATTATTGTCACATCTGCTCCTGTATCAACCTGTATCAGCTGACAGGTCCAGAATTTAGGTTGATCTTGAGGGTGTAAAAACTGAATTTGCAAAGTTGGTTTTCTTTGTCCATTATCTAGAGCCCAGAAAATCTCCATTTTTCCCTGGAACCAAAACCCTCTGTCCCCCTATGTTGGTTTAGAGCATTGGGAACGTGTGCTTGAAATGGAACGAGTTGTGCAATTCAGCTTCCAGCTGGAATGTTAACCCGTGGCATGGGTGTCCATACCATAACTTGAATTTGTCCTGTGAAATCAGAGTCAATTACTCCTGGCAAAACAAACAATTCTTTCCTAGTTGTTGATGATCATCCTACTAATAACGCACTTAATCCAAAGCCTAATGGTCCACATGCAGTTGGAATACACTGCACGGTTGTATCAAAAAGCGTTGTTTCTACTGCTGCGTCCAGGTCCACTCTGGCACTGCCTGTTGTCCGGGCAGAGAGGCTTGCCAGGCAGCCTGAGTGGCTGGTGCTGTTTGTGTCGTCGCACGGTTCACCGGCGCGCTCTGCTGGCCATTTCCCGCCATAGGTGGTAGTGGAGAGCTATTGTTATGATATTTAGAACGGCAAACGCGAGCCGTATGGCCACCCTTCTGGCATCTTGCACAAACCTGAACTGGCGTTACAGTTTGTTGTCGATACTGCAAATGATTTTTGTCCCGGTTTCCCTTTAGCCAGACACCGTGCTTTTAAATGGCTGGGCTTTCCACAATTGTAACATTTTTTATCCCCTCTAAGTGCAACCGCAAATGCTTCTGCTAATGCAGTCATTTGGAATGATGTAGTTCCAATCTTGTTACATGCCTCAACCATATCGACAAGGCTGGCATCTCTGGGTAACGCCATCAAAAGCTTTTTACAGTCAGCATTTGCATTCTCTACTGCCAATTTTAGCGCCAAAGCATTCTGAGCCTCCACACTCAATACTTGTTTACTTACTGCATCTCTTAGTCTGTCAATGAAGGACATATACGATTCCTGGGGACCCTGCTTAATCTGCGTGAATGACATAACATTTTTACCTTCTTCTAGCAGAGTCATCATTGCTTTAAACGCCATTACTGAAGCAGTTCTCAAGGCTTCTATGGGAAAATTGCCTGTAATCTTGGATCAGTAAATTTGCCAGTCCCAATAAGGTGATCTATCCCTATTGCCTTCATGGGGTCATCATTGGGTCTATCCAAATTTTTTTACAGCAACTTCTTCACACAGTCCCCTCCATCTGTCTCTCCGCAACATTTTCTGAGTTGGCTTTAATAGCACACTGGCTAATTGACTGCAGTCATATGGAGTCAAAAGTTGAGCTCCGAAAATATTGTCGAGCAGCGCTTCGGTGAAAGGAGCCGTCAGCCCATAATTATGGACTGACTTGCACACTTCTTTTATCAAATCCCATGAAAAGGGATTCCATTCATTTGGATTATTTGCCCTCACTATAACAGGATAAGCATGAGGAACGACCACTCCCTTGCTTGCTGCTTTCTTATGTATTTCTCTCCAGTAACTTCTCGGGTCACAGCCCAAATCTTCAGCTACATCGTAACTTGGCGGCGTTTTTTCTTTTTCTAAAGAAATATCGTCTCGGGGAGGTTCTGACCAATTATCATCATCGTCAGGTAAAGGTGGATATAAACCCGTAGACGACTTAATCAGGCGTATTTCTTTCTCAGGGTTTTGTGGTAGAATAGGTGGTGATGTCTTTTTTGGCTCTGGTGTATCTTTTACTGAACCATCCGGTAATGTCATTTTATGACAAGTACAGTCAGAGGGACAATGCGAACAAGATGACTCATTGGTATCGTGTCTGTCCTCATCGCCATTTACCGACACCGATACTGTTGGATTCAAAATTGAATTTGCCTCCGCTGCCACCTTTCTTTCTGCCTGTAAGGATCATATATTGTCAAAAAGCAACCACCAAGTAATAACCAGTTCTTCAGCGTGTTGATCCCCTTTAGAGATCGCATCCCGTAATTTTGTTCCAATTTGTGCCCAAATATCAGGCTCAAATGTGGTAGCCGTTTCAGCAGGATAGCCCTGAACTCGGCACCATTTCAATAACCTTCTCACGGAGGATTCATTACATTTAATTCCTCTCTTAGAGAGTATATGCAGTAGGAGTCTAACTATTGCCCTTTCCTCTGAGGACATGTTCTGACCCATACTGCCCATGGTTGCTCACCTTCCTTTCAGGTGTCTTCTCAGCCTAGGCTCAGCTTCCCTGCTTCGGTCCCGCCGACAGCAGTACCTACAACCAGGGCTTCTCCTGCCGCGTCTTCTGCGCTCTCAGGGCCACGTCAGGGTCACCATTTGCAGGAGGTAGAAATAAACGGACACCTGTAATCTTGAAAGCAGATGACCCTTTATTGCTAAAACACACACGTATTTATAATCATATATTCTGCAAGGTCATTGTACACGCGCATAAACATAAGGCATAATTGGTTATACCAACTAAAACATGCAAAACTTGTCTCAGTCTAATTGGTCAAGATAAGCTGCCGAATTTGAGGTTATTTGTGCCAAGATCCATTTATCGTGGAAAGCACACCTGTGTTCTTCTAATTGGCATCTTTCTTTTTCTGTCTTCTTGTTTATTCTGTTCAAGGTCTTCTAAAGGCATCTGGAATGCTCTTGCAACCGTTAGCTAAATATGTGTCCATACCCATCGGTACCTCTTTGGGTCCTTGAAGTACCCTCTCCTGAGGTAGTCTATGCCAAGGATACAAGGGGCCTCTGGGCCAGTCACAATGGGGTGCTTTTCCCACTTGTCCCCTGTCAAGCTCTCTTCAGCCTCCAGTATAGTCAATTCTTGGCATCCCCCTGTCACTCCAGAGATCCAGATGGGTTCTGTGCCCCTGTACCCCGATGGCACCAGTGTACACTGTGCACCAGTGTCTACCAAAGCCTTATACTTCTGTGGGTCTGATGTGCCAGGCCATCGAATCCACACAGTCCAGTATATCCAGTCATCCCTTTCCTCCTCCTGGCCGAAGGCAGGGACCCTCTATTGCTGTTCCTCATCAGAGTATTCACTGTCTGACCCTTTCAGTGCCAGACCAGAAGTCCCCTCACCAGAATCAAGGGAGGTGGTTTCAGTTCTTCTATGCCTGGAAGATCGCTGATTGCTTTCTTGGGCCTATACAGCAACTACGCTGACAGCCTTCTTCTTGGGTGACCCCTTCTTAACGGCTGTCTTCCCTCTCAGTTCACGTACATGGGCTTCCAGCTTAAAGGTCGGTTCACCATCCCACTTCCTCATGTCCTCCCCTTGGTCACACAGGAAGAACCAAAGTGTACCACGCGGCGTACGCCTCGGGCTCCCTCTGACTGGGGCAGGAGAGGACTGATTTCTTGGGGCGCCCCTAACAGCTGAGGCACTGTCCTGTAGGGATGAGGAGACAAAGAGATTTTCTTCAAAGTTTTGGAGCCAAGACGACACTTTCTCCACAGTTGATGTTTCCATATCTGGGAAATACATTGCTGCCAAGCTGTTAGAATATGACGATGGGGCACCTTGAATCACCTTCCTCCACATGGCCCATGTGCACAGGACATCCTCTGGATCTTTGGAGACCTCCTCATCATCTAGATCACTGTAGATGACTTCCACCACTGCTAACTCTCTCAGGTACTGGATGCCTTCATCTGCCGTAGTCCACTTTTCTGAGGAATTGACAAGATCTTCCTTGAATGGATATCTTGCCCTCACACTTGAGAGGAGCCAGCTCCAGAGACTGCAAATTTCTGCCTCCTTTCCAATTCCTCTTTCAATTCCCCAGTTTCTAGAGAGGGATCCCAGCTGTTGGGCTTCCTTGCCTTCCAGTTGCTGCCTGTCGGCCCTGTTATCCCAGCATCAGAGCAGCCAGGCAGCAATCCGGTCACCTGGCTGGCTGCTGTAGTCTTTCCGCATGTCCCGAAGTTCTGAGGAGGTCAGGGACCGGGTAGTTTCTACTTCCTGTTTAAGTTCTCTCACTCCTTCCTCCAATTTCTTTGTCGAAGGACCAGCTTCTAGATCAAGCCTTTCTTCTTCTTCTTCTTCTTCCTCCCTCACTAATCGATGGTATGGACCTGTTGGTCTCCTTGTCCACTGTTTCCTTTTCACTATTGGGGCAATTACTGTAGTTGTTGTTGTTGTTTGGGTCCCTATCTTGAGCATGGTGTCCTCAGATGCAGTCTGGGTCCCTGCCTCAACCGTGGTCCTCTGAGAGTGTTGAACTATGGCTCGGTAGGCATAGGCCAGGCCTCAGTACAGTGCGAGAAGCTGCTGGTTTTCATTGGGATAGGCAAGGCACCCTTCTATCAGGTGGCACGTCAGCTTGCCAGGGTTGCTTGCCTGTTCGGGTGTAAAGTCCCAGGTTATGGGAGGTGATAGCCGTCCTAGGAATCTGCCCAAATCCTTCCACACACCCTGCCACCCAGGGACCGGCTGCTTGAGGGCACATTTCAGTATTGCCTCAGCTGAAACTTGTCTTCTCTTATACCAGGACGAGACCAGATTCCACAATACCCATAATATGCCACCAGTATTAATTATTAGTATTGAACAGCTCACATAAGAGTGAACAAGGACCTCAGGAGCCTGCATAATAAAGCCATTCATATCAATGCCTGGTAAGGAGAGGGAGATGTGTTCCCTCATCTCCTCCACAAGATAGCTCCCACAGCACAGCGAGGCCATCAGTGTCAGGACAAAGCACATACATAGCCATTGTTTGTATTAGCACGTTCCCAAGTTCCTTCATTCTCCCCACAAAATAGCTCCCACAGCACAGTAAGGCCATCAGTGGCAGGGCAAAGCACATAGCCATTATTTGTATTAACATGTTCCCAAGCTCAGCAAAATAGAGATAAGCAAAGCAGCCAACAAGCTCCATGACCTGCACAGGAGCTTGCCACTGAATAACTAGCTATAGCACACTTAATGCAAAACTGCCGTTGTCGTGCCCCACGTTGGGCACCAAAAAGGACTGTGGTGGGTTGACCCTGGCTGGGCACCAGGTACCCACCAAAGCTGCTCTATCACTCGCCCTCCTCAGATGGACAGGGGGGAGAAAATATAACAAAAGGCTTGTGGGTCAAGATAAGGACAGTTTAATAAAGCAAAAGAAAGGTTGCACGTGAAAGCAAAGAAAAACTAATTATTTTATTCTCTGCTTCCCATCAGCAGGCAATGTCCAGCTGCTTCCTGGGAAGCAGGGCTTCAGTACTCGTAGTTGTTGCTCTGGAAGACATACGTAAAATAACAAATGCCCCCCCTTCCATCTCCATTAGCTTTTATATCTGAGCTGATGTCATATGGTATGGAATATCTGTTTGGTTAGTTTAGGTCAGCTGTCCTGGTTATGTCCCCTCCCAAGATCTTGCCCTGCCCCAGCCTGCCATTGAGGGGGGGGCAAAAATGTTGGAGAGACAGCCTTGATGCTGTGCCAGCACTGCTCAGCAGTAGCCAAAACACTGATGTATTATCATCACCTTTCTAGCTACCAATACAGAGCTCAGCACTATGAAGGCTGCTATGGAGAGAATTAACTTCATCTCAGCCAGACCCAATTGTTAAAGAATTTTCAGTCATGGGTGTTAAAGAATTTTCAAATGTGGGTTTCTCTAGGTTTGCTTTATTAACAACTCAGAGTTGGGCCACCACCACAGTGAATGCCATACTTCCAAAAATTTCCAAATCTTATATACCTTTTTACCACCCATTGTCCCAGTCCAAAGTCTTTGTAATTTTCCAGATGATCTCTGTTCTCATATCGTTATCATTCATCATCTTATCTCATCCATTCTTGTGTCTCGGTTCTTCTGAAGTTAGTGGTCATAGGCAAAAGGTCTTCGGTCACTACAATCACTTATCTTCTTACACTTCAAAGATACCCTTGAATTTCTAAAAATCACTCAGGTTATTCTATTAATTTATCTTGTTCTAAAGTTAATCACTTACTCCCATGTCTTAGCTCTAAGATGTATGATCCTTTTTCTGTTGATTCAGCTTGACTGGGTTTTAAGCCAGCCATGGTGAGGGCTACACAAGGGACAAATAAGCAGCTTATGCATATTGTTTTATAAGCACCTGCATTCTATTAATCACATCTAAAATAATCTCTAATCATTAGTTATATGTCTGATATGAATAGTCTTAGAAACAATGAGGCTTAAGGCCTAGTTCCCTTTACACCAATACAAGGACTCTGGGAATAATGGTCTGGACAGACATTGAGGCATCAACTGTGGATAGACTGACCTGCCAGCTCCAGCGATTCAAGAAGAATCTCTCTTGTCCTTCCCCCTTGACCCTATGGGTATGCATCTCAGCTGTGGAGAGTCTGTCCTGCCATTTCTGGCAACTCAAAGAGAATATGGAGAATATCTCTTCTTCCTTGCCCCTGCAGGCCAGCATCTCAGCTACCAAGAGTGCTGTACAGGGTCAGCTTTTCTATGCTCAAATGAAAGGGAACTGTGGGTGCATGCCATGTGCCACACTGTGGTTCTATCTGCAGAACCATGGAGAGGACATGAGGAGGTGAGATGATGCACCTACCTCTGACCTGGAAGCCCAGATATGTAAATTGCTGGGAAAAAACAGCAGCTAGAAAGGCTCCATCCAAGAAGATTACTGCTCCAGTTGATGTTGAGCAATTCCCCAGACATAGCAGAAGGGCTGAGGATGCATCTCCTCCTTCTGAAACTGATGAAAGGACTTCAGGTTTGCAACTACAGTAGTCAGGTAATGAATGCTCTGACCAGGAATAGGGGGGCCCTGCCTCTGTCCAGGTGGAGGAAAGGGACAACCAAGTTTATTGGACTGTGTGGATTCGATGGCTTGGCACATCAGACCCACGGAAGTATAAGGCTCTGGTGGGCACTCATGCACAGTGTACCTGAATGCCATCAGGGTAAAAGATGGCATAACCCATCTGGATTTCTGGAGTGACATGGTGTCAAGAGTCCAATACTCTCTGACCAGGTCCATTTAGATAACCCACATATGGAGTGTGTAATGTTTAATATTAAATTTACTTATTTAAAAATAGTTGATGTTACACAGGATTTCTGATTTAGTGGAGTGATACAAAATATATTGTGTAACACAGTACAAATGTAAGTTACACTTAGCAAAATATATAGCAATGGCAATACACAGTTCAATCACAATACCAATGTGATTCCCATTACCGGTCTCTAGAATATGCTCACTGTCACGATGTTGGACATCCCCAATCACCGGAAAGGAATACGTGGGTTGAAGCCAACTCAAGCCCATTGCTCTCTTCAAAATTCTTTTGCTAGTTGTTCAGGTTTTTATATTCTATGTTGGGCTGAGTGACATATTCACTCCACCCATGCTGGTCTGGCTAACTCTGGGAAATATTCACACTCTTTTAATGAACTCGGGGAAAAATATTTACATTACCAGTAGATCCACTCAACTGGGATGTAGTTGGTTGATTCACTCAACTGACATAGCTGTTTATCAAAACCAAAGGCCACCCTCCAGTCCCCTTGGTGTTGAGATAAAGTCAGCTTTCTTTGCAACAGCTGTGGACAGTCACACCCTACATTATTCCCTGAGCTTCATGGGCACATGGCCCTTGCCCATATCCTCTTAGCCTTCTTCCATTGTAGGGGTTTATTAGTCAGTCACACATGGTGATCCCAACTGTCATCTGTGATGGGGACTGAGGTGAGCCTAACAGGGAACAAGTGGCAGAAGCATCCTATTCTGACTGCCTCCATGTATCCTTGGCATAGACTACCTCAGGGGAGGGTACTTCAAGGAACCAAAAAGGTACTGGTGGACCTTTGGTGTGGCTGCCATGGATACAGAGAAGATTTAACAGCTGTCTACCTTGCCTGGCCTCTTGAAGGATCCTTCTCTTGTGGGGTTGCTGTGTGTCAAAGAACAGCAGGTGCCGATCACTACCATAATGGTGCACCAGGGGCAATATCGTACCAACCTGGACTCCCCAAACAAGGTTCCCATCCATGAGCTACTTCATTGACTGGAGAGCCAAATGGAGATCACTAAAGAGTCATCAGCAAGACTCGATCAACCTTTAATAATCCCATATGGCCAGTGCAAAAGTCTAACAGAGGGTCGAGGCTAACAGTGGACTACTGTGGCCTGAACAAGTCATGTCACTGTTGAGTGCTGCCAATCTGGACGTGCTAGAGCTCCAATACAAACTGGAGTCAAAGGCAGCTAAGTGGTATGCCACAACTGATATTGCTAATGGGTTTGTCTCAATTCTATTAGCAGCAGAGTGCAGGCCAGTTTGATTTCACATTGAAGGGTGTCCAATACACCTGGAATCAACTGCACCGGGGTAGAAGAACAGCCTTACCATTTGCCATGGACTGATCCAGACTGCAGTGGAACAGGGCGATACCCCTGAAAATCTGCAATACGGCGACATCATCATCATGTGGGGCAACACAGCAGGGAAAAAAAGGAATAGTCCAGATCCTTTTGAAAGCTGGTTTTGCCATAAAAGAAAGCAAGGTCAAAGGAGATCCAGTTCTTGGGAATAAAATGGCAGGATGGGCATCATCACATCTCTATGGATGTGATCAATAAAATAACAGCCATGTCCCCACTAGCTAACAAGAAAGAAACATAGGCGTTCCTAGGCCTTGTGGGATTCTGGAGAATGCATATTCTCGGTTTCAGTCAGCTTGTGAGCTTTCTCCGTTGAGTGACCTGAAAGAAGAACTATTTTGAGTGGGGCCCTGTGCAGCAACAAGCCTTTGAAGAGATCAAACAGGAGATAGTATGCGTAGCATCTCTGGGATAACATATTTAAGAAGGGGAACCTGCAGGGAGTAGGGAGATTGGAATGTGAGAGGAACACCTATGCAGATACCGAGGTCAGTGAGGAAGGAGGGGGAGGAGGTGTGCCAGAGGAGGTGATGCCCCTGCAGCCCTCCAAGACATATTGGCAGCATGTGAAGGAGTTTGAGCTGCCTCAGAAGTGGTTGGTACTGAAACACAGCTCCTCTTAGAACCCCGACTGCCAGTGCTGGGCTGGATGTTCAAAGGGAGGGTCTCCTCTACACATCATGCAACTGCTGCCACGTGGAGTAAGTGGATTGCACTGATCACACAACGGGCTCGCATAGGAAACCCCAGTAACCCAGGAATTGTGGAAGTGATCACAGACTAGCCAGAAGGCAAAGATTTTGGAATGTCGCCAGAGGAGGAGGTGACACAGCTGAAGAGGCTCTGCTGTATAATAAACTGCCAGAAAATGAGAGGCAATATGCCCTGTTCACTGATGGGTCCTGTCGCATTGTGGGAAAGCATCGGAGGTGGAAGGCTGCTGTAAGGAGTCCTGTACGACAAGTCGCAGAAACCGCTAAGGAGAAGGTGAATCGAGTCAGTTTGCAGAGGTGAAAGCCATCCAGCTAGCATTAGACATTGCTGAAAGAGAAAAGTGGCCAATGCTGTATCTCTGTACTGACTCATGGATGGTGGCAAATGCCCTGTGGGGATGGTTACAGCAATGGAAGCAGTGAAACTGGCAGTGCAGAGGTAAACCCACCTGGGCTGCCGCACTGTGGCAAGATATTGTGTCCCGGCTAGAGAATCTGGTTATAAAAGGACATCACGTAGATCCTCATGTACCCAAGAGTTGGGCCACTGAAGAACATCAAAACAACCAGCAGGTGGATCAAGCTGCCAAGATTGAAGTGGTCCAGGTGGACCTGGACTGGCAACATAAGGGTGAGCTATTTATGGCTCAGTGGGCCCATGATACCTCAGGCCATCAGGGAAGAGATGCAACATATAGATGGGATCATGATCGAGGGGTGGACTTGACCTTGGACACTATCGCACAGGTTATCCATGAATGCGAAATGTGCTGCAATTGAGCAAGCCAAGAGGTTAAAGCCCCTGTGGTGTGGAGGGCGATGGCTGAAATATAAACAGTGGGAGGCCTGGCAGATTGACTATATCACACTCCCACAAACCTGCCAAGGCAAGCACTATGTTCTTACAATGGTGGAAGCAACCACTGGATGGCTGGAAACATATTCTACGTGCCATGCCACTACCTGGAACACTATCCTGGGCCTTGAAAAGCAGGTCTTGTGGCAACATGGCACCCCAGAAAGAATTGAGTCAGACAATGGGACTCATTTCCAAGACAACCTCATAGACACCTGGGCCAAAGAGCATGGCATTGAGTGGATATATGTGATGGGTTGACCCTGGCTGGATGCCAGGTGCCCACCAAAGCCATTCTATCACTCCCCCATCCTCAGCTGGACAGGGGAGAGAAAAATATAACAAAAAGCTTGCGGCTTGAGATAAGGGCAGGAGAGATCATTCACCAATTACCGTCACGGGCAAAACAGACTCAGCTTGGGGAAGATTAGCTCAATTTATTATAAATCAACCAGAGCAAGGTAATGAGAAATAAAACCAAATCTCAGAACACCTTCCCTCCACCCCTCCCTTCTTCCCGGGCACAACTTCACTCCCGGATTTCTTCACCAAGCCCCCACAGCAGCACAAGGAGAAGGGCTCATCATGCTCTTCCCCTGCTCCAGCATGGGGTCCCACCCACGGGAGACAGTCCTCCATGAACTCCTCCAACATGGGCCATTCCCACGGGCTGCAAATCTTCACGAACTGCTCCAGCATGGGTCCTTTCCACAGTGTGCAGTCCTTCAGGAGCACACTGCTCCAGCGCGGGTCCCCCACGGGGTCACAAGTCCTGCCAGAAAACCTGCTCCAGCGTGGGCTCCTCTCTCCACAGATCCGCAGGTCCTGCCAGGAGCCTGCTCCAGCATGGGCTTCCCACGGGGTCACAGCCTCCTTCGGGAACCCACCTGCTCCGGCATGGGGTCCTCCACAGGCTGCAGCTGGATATCTGCTCCACCATGGATCTCCATGGGCTGCAGGGGGACACCCTGCCTCACCAGGGTCTTCACCAAGGGCTGCAGGGGAATCTCTACTCTGGCGCCTGGAGCATCTCCTCCCCCTCCTTCTTCACTGACTTTGGTATCCGCAGGCTTGTTTCTCTTACGTGTTCTCACTCCTCTCTCCGGTGGCTGTTTCTTCCTGTCCCAACTTTTTTTTCCTTCTTAAAAATGTTATCACATAGGCAATTACCACTATCACTCATTGGCTCGGCCTTGGCCGGCGGCGGGTCCGTCTTAGAGCCGGCTGGTATGGGCTCTCTCGAACACAGGGGAAGCTTCCAGCAGCTTCTTACAGAAGCCAACCCTGTAACCACCCCCGCTACCAAAACCTTGCCACAAAAAAACAATACATTATATCACATCCCCTATCATGCACCAGCCTCTGGGAATATTAAACTATACAATGGACTGTTAAAAACTACATTGAGTGCAATGGGAGGTGGAACATTCAAACATTGGGATACACATTTAGCAAAAGCCACCTGGTTAATTAACACCAGAGGATCCGCCAATTGGGCTGGCCCTGCCCAATCAGAAATTTTACATACTGTAGAAATGGATAAAGTCCCTGTAGTGCACATAAAAAATATGTTAGGTAAGACAGTCTGGGTTACTCCAGCCTCAGGCAAAGGCTAACCCATTCGTGGGATTGCTTTTGCTCAAGGGCCTGGGTGCACTTGGTTGGTGATGCGGAAGGATGGGCAAGTCCGATGTGTGCCTTAAGGAGATTTGAGTTTAGGTGAAAATAGCCAGAATTAAACTGTATGATATTAGTTGCTATATAACCCTGTCACTGTATGTTATCATTACTAGAATTGTTAAATGCTATATCCATAGTACTATAGTAAGAATCACTTAGATCAAGCAAGAATGAACTGTGATAAAACTGAACGAAGCGCAGTGGTGATGGAACCAGAACTGACTCCAGCATGCAACAATCCAATGGTGCACACCATCCTCCTGCTGCGTCCAATGTTACCTGCTCGTCACACCGCACTGAAGCCCAATTCTGCTCTACCGACTGAGAGGACTTTGCACCATCCCTCCTGCCCAGAAAGACAGGTATGACAGATGGAGCCCAGAGTCAGGAACTAAATGAACTCAACAAACATATTATGAACATAACCCATGAACTAAAGGAATGATATCTCTGTGTGTGTATACATATATACATATATATCATTGTTTATATATCTCAAAGGGACAGAAAAGTTGATGATGATTGACCAGGATGCAACTGAAGGTATGGGAACTGAGCATGACGTCAATGGTATAGAATAAGGGGTGGATACTGTCCTGGTTTCAGCTGGGATAGAGTTAACTGTCTTCCTAGTAGCTGGTACAGTGCTATGTTTTGAGTTCAGTATGCAAAGAATGTTGATAACACTGATGTTTTCAGTTGTTGCTAAGTAGTGTTTAGACTAAGGTCAAGGACTTTTCAGTTTCTCATGCCCAGCCAGCGAGAAAGCTGGAGGGGCACAAGAAGTTGGCACAGGACACAGCCAGGACACCTGACCCAAACTGGCCAACGGGGTATTCCATACCATGTGACGTCCCATCTAGTATAGGAACTGGGAAGTGGGGGCAGGGAATCGCCGCTCAGGGACTAGCTGGGTGTTGGTCGGCGGGTGGTGAGCAATTGCCCTGCGCATCATTTGTACATTCCAATCCTTTTATTACTACTGTTGTAATTTTTTTAGTGTTATCATCATTATCATTATTAGTTTCTTCTTTTCTGTTCTATTAAACCGTTCTTATCTCAACCCATGAGTTTTACTTCTTTTCCCGATTTTCTCTCCCATCCCACTGGATGGGGGGGAGTGAGTGAGTGGCTGCATGGTGCTTAGTTGCTGGCTGGGGTTAAATCACGACAAAGTAGTAGTTGTTATCCAAATGGGAAGAATCAAGTAGTCCAAGCTTTTAGAGGTAGCTTTATTCTGTTTAATTGCCAGCCTATAACTAACTTTTTTAAAAAATATCCTTTCTATTTAGGGCCTGCTTTCTCCAAGCACATGGTTTGTGTTAGGTTAGGGAGTTTGCCATGGTTGCAACATTTAATATGTGAATGTAATATTATTTTAACCAATGGAGTTGAAAACCCCAAATTATAATGTCAGTTGGAAACCCCCATTGTAGAAAGCCTTATTTGCCACTGGGTTTAAATAAGCATGAGGGAGTTGAGAATCAACAGTATCCATTATTTTATACCTGTGTTGTAAAGTTTTTTAAAAAAAAACAACAAAAAAACCAAAAAAACACACACTACTTGAAACACCTAAACTTTAAAGGCTTCAATTTGTTCAGATTTAGAGTCTCAGCCAATTGTACTTTTAAAGTCTTAGCTTATTATTAGGGACCTCAAGGCTTCATGTTCAGTAGTGAATGTTGGTTTGCATTTCCCAAAGAAGCATCCTGATAGAGCTCTCGCTTCCTTTCTCAACTGAGTCTTTTCTAAACTCTGCGTGGGGAAACTCCTTCATTGATGAAATTAATTTTCAACATTTTAATTTTTCCATCCAAATCTCTAGTTACAATATAGATTCCTTTTTAAGAAAAAAAGGAGAAAGAAACTGCTTTGTATTTCTTAGTAGTACTTTTAAAATTCATAGATTATATTGACACTGAAAGGCAGCTCTCCCTATCATCTTGTTTAATTGATTCAGCTTGAGAAACTCAACAATTACAAAAAGCAATATTTATTTTCTAGATTATTTTTGTTGGATAAGCTACTATTACTAGAATATTAGTAACTTAATTTGGAAGATGTGAGAAAATTAATATAGTTTTGCCTTGATACCACACCCACCACACTCCACAGGCATTTTTGTGGTATCTTGTAACTTAAAAAAAAATTGTGTAGTGATGCTGACCGGAAAACCATTGTACATCAAAGAGTTAGTCATCCATATAACAGTTAACTCGACTAATCCAAGGCCTGTGCTGTGCTGTATGTACAGCTTGGCCTTCAGGCTTGTGTCGTGCTGCACAAATCCCTTGGCCGCAGGATGAACTCAGCCAGGTCATTGCAACAGAGGAGCCTGCAGGCAGCTCCCACTTGGTACTGGCGATAAAGCCACCTGCGTGGCCTTGCCTTTATCCAGTAGTGAAGCAACGAGTTCTCATGTGAACATCCTTTCTGTTTGAGAGTGGAAATGGTTAATAGAGTTTTCTTGTAAGAAAATCCTATAATAGCTTGAATGACCAAAACTGAAGAATTTCTTCTATGGACAGGGTCCGCCCAGCATACTGCATGTGGGTCACAGTCCCATTCAATGCTACACCACCTGGCATTCCCACCATCTACAGGGATGTAAGATCATCTATACTATTATCTCCTTATAGTTTTAGCTCTAATAAATAGCATTTTAAATGATACCTTACAGAGTCTGAATGCCTTTCTTACTAGGATCATAACAGACCAGCACCTCCTGGTGCAAAACACTGTCTCAATTTTTGTGCTCCATTAAGGGCTTCATGCCTACTTATTCTTACAAATTGAAGATATGTGTCTGTATACTTAACTGCACTTTGCAGAAGCCAAAGAACTGGCACAGGATTAGCAATGATAGTTATGATGCTGTATAAATACAAAATAGTGAGGGTCCTGAGAGTCCTAGTTCAAAATTTCGCTGTGCCTGTTGTACAATTATAGTTGGTACCTAGCAATACAAATTGCTCCATTAAGTTAGACACTGAACTGATCCAGCATTAAAAGACTGCTCCTAATCTAAAGAACACATTGGAAATGTATCAGAGGAAGACCAGAGAGGAGAAGTCATGGTACCAATGGGTGTCTGTAGATATCATCCCAAATGAGGTACAATAACCAGATGTCAATGCACACAAAAGAAGCTTTTTCACTCCTGGCAGCTTTGTCCTAAAATAGAAACACAATACAGGAATCACTGTGAAAGCAAAATTGGAGGGCTAACCCTTGTAACCCTTTTCTTCCACTCCTTCCAGCACTGTATCATTCAGTTCAGTATTCCTAATACCAACCAGAATGCCACACTCCGACTCAGAGAGGCTTTGCAGCATGCCCAGGATGCTTTCGATTAAAATTATTTTGGCTGTTGTTGGGCCAAATAAAAAAAAGGAGGGGGATGGGGGCGGGAAATGCCCTTCAGGTAATCTGGCACTCTCTTGTTATAACCAACTAGGGTGTAGCTTGAATTATCTCCTTAGCTTAGCTGTGTAGCAGCTTATTAAGGAGAGGTGGCTTGTAAGGAAAGATGATGTTAAACTATTTTGACTTAATTTTGATGAGTTAAGGGGCTGTGATTTTTTCTATATGGATACTGGAGCTTTGTAGAGCAAAAATAACTCCCTACAAAAGAGATGCTTGGTAGGCAGCATACTTTGGGGGAAAGTACCACATATTGCTTAAAAGTTACTGAGCTCTGTTACAATTTATCTAACAAGGGTGCAGAATTGCTGATAATACTTATATTTTTCTTCCCTTACAGTGAGGACTCCCTACATTACTAAAATAGTTTATATGGATATCATAGGTGCAACATTGTTCATTGCTCTTCAGTTAACATCTGCTAATGTCATGCTGTTGCTTCTCTTGAATGGGTAAAACCCTTTTAGCAAAATCATTTAATGGCAAGAAATCATTGTTAAAAAAATTATATTATTTGAAATTAATTTCCCACAATTTTCTCAACTAAATTTGATCATGATGACACCAAGCTGAGTGGTGCAGTTGACATGCCTGAGGGACAGGATGCCATCTAGAGGGACCTGGACAAGCTTGAGAAGTGCGCCCATGTGAACCTCATGAGGTTCAACAAGGCTAAGTGCAAGGTCCTGCACCTGTGTCAGGGCAACCCCTGGTATCAATACAGACTGGGGGATGAAGGGATTGAGAGCAGTCCTGAGGAGAAGGACTTGGGGGTACTGGTGGATGAAAAGCTGGACATGAGCCAGCAGTGTGCGCTCACAGCCCAGAAAGCCAACCGTATCCTGGGCTGCATAAAAAGAAGCGTGGCTAGCAGGTCAAGGGAGGTGATTCTGCCCCTCTACTCCGCTCTGGTGAGACCCCACCTGGAGTACTGCATCCAGCTCTGGGGCCCCCAACATAAGAAGGACATGGACCTGTTGGAGCAAGTCCAGAGCAGGGGCATGAAGATGATCAGAGGGCTGGAGCACCTCTCCTATGAAGAAAGGCTGAGAGAGTTAAGGTTGTTCAGCCTAGAGAAGTGAAGACTCCAGGGAGACCTTATTGCAGCCTTTCAATACTTAAAGGGATGTCCTGGTTTCAGCTGGGATAGAGTTAATTGTCTTCCTAGTAGCTGGTATAGTGTTACTTCTTGGATTCAGTATGAGAAGAATGTTGATAACACACTGATGTCAGGTTATATAATCAAAGGACCAATCATTATACAGGTTAAATTTAAGAGCAAGCATAGTATGCATTTTTATGTAAAGACCTTATGTAACAATGACCTGCCAGAAAAAGTCTATAAAAACTGATGGATTTTGATACTAAGTTGGGCATGCCTTTGGAGGAGCGATCCCCTGTGTCCCCAGCGCTGCAATAAATTAAGTGCCTGCTTCTTAACTTCACATTGGTGTTAAGGAGTTTTATTCCGGATTTCGGTAACATAGGGACCTTTCATTCTTGTTCCTATGGTTTCAATAACAGATTGTCCTTCCGACATCAAATTCCCCCCCTTCGAGACTTATGGATATGTTTCACCTTTAGATTCCTTTTCTTCTATCTTTTTAAAAAAGAGATCATCCTCCAATTTAGTCACCATTATCTGCTGAGGTTTTCTGATTTTCATTGTTTGTTTACACAAGTCTGTACATAGAGGCAAACATTGAATCATATAACAGCCTAATATTAGGGCCATTATTATCATGATGATTATCACAAAGAATTGTTTTAGCCAGTTTAGATTGGGTAACCAAAAATTTCATCAGGAAAAATCTATACCTTCTCTCTCATGGAATTGGAATGCTAATTTTTTTAGTTTCTGAACTTTTTCCTCTGTCAATTGGGAGTTATTTGTTAAATTGAAGCAACACATTCCCTTAAATTCCTCACATTCGTGATTATGCTTTAAAAGCAAATATTCAATTTCTGCCCTATTTTCCAGGGTTGCTTCCCTTATTTGAGCCATTTCTGGACAAGCATAGTTGAATCCATAGCCTGGAAAAGAACAAAAAGTATATAACGCTTCATTTTACAACACGATTATGCGACAATATAGTCTTTAACGGTCCTGCCGAGACGGCTCTCCACCCATCCTTAGCTTCTGGCGGAGGGGCTGGCTTGACCTGCGTGCAGTGGATTCAAGAGCTGATTCTCTTCACCTTCACTGCTGTATAGATAGTCAACAGGACAATGTAAGGTCCTTTCCACTTTTCTTTCAATGGTTCATCTTTTTAAGTGTGAATATGAACCGCGTCTCCAGGTTGAAAGTTATGTACTGGCGAATCCAGGGGCAAAGGAGCTCGCTGATTGAGGTACCTGTGCAAAGATGATAAAACATGCAAGAGAGACAACCAATAATTTCTTAACATTTCCTCCCCTTTAATATGCGTTTGATCATTCTGAATTCCTATGCTATTGACTGGGTACGGTTTCCTATATAGTATTTTAAAAGGACTCACCCCTTCCCTAACTCGGGGAGTGATTCTAACTCTCATCAAAGCTATTGCTAAGACATCTACCCATTTGAATTGAGCTTCCTGGCACACTTTTGAAATTTGCCTTTTAAGGGTTTGGTTCATCTTTTCCATTTTTCCACTTGACTGAGGTCTCCAATCTAGGAATTATTTCTTTTAATAGTGCTTTAATGACCTCTCTAGCTCAATTGGTGTGGTGAGGGAAAGCCTTGGGCCAACCTGAAAAGGTATCAACTAAAACGAGTAGATACCTGTACTGTCTACACTTTGGTAACTCAGAGAAATCTATTTGCCAGTGTTCTCCAGGAGTTATTACCCTCTTCACTTCACCAGCGGGTGGTCTTCTTTGTATTTTGGGATTATTGAAACAGCAAATTCAACATCTTCTTACTATTATATCTGCAATTGTCTGCATTTTTGGTCCTATGGCATATCTTTTAACGCTACTTATCATGGCATCTGCTCCCATATGAGTTTCTTCGTGTAATCTTTTAAGGAGAGCTTCCATCATTTTGGCTGTGATAAGAACCTGTAGATCCGAAGTCATCCACCATCCTTCAGCACTTTTTGAGCATTTTAACCTTTCTGCCAGTTGATTTTCCTCCTCAGAATATTGAGGGGGCTTCATGTTAATTCTTTTATCGGGTACCAAAGCTCCAATTACTTGATCACGCAGTGCTGCTCTTTTGGCTGCCAAATTGGCCTTTCTATTTTCCTGGATTATTTGTCCCTGTCCTCTTTGGTGGGCTCTGCAATGAATTATGGCTACCTCTTTTGGTTTTGAAACTGCATGTAACAATTTCAAGATTTCTTGCCCATTGCAACATTTCTTCTGGTCCCTTTATAGCATCATATAATGGTTTAGCTATTGATCCAAAGTTCAAGATCCAAATATGACAAAATCCAGCTGTAAGAGACTGAAAGAATTAATGTCTCAAACCTTGTGGTTGGGCAAGTTCTGCATAACAATGAACCCTGCATAGCAAGGAACCACAGGCGAAAACCCCCCAATGAGCACACAGGCTGGAGGGTGCACAGCTCTGTTCTGATATGCTGAACAGGGCAGCTCACCATGCATGGCCAAAGATCAAACAATAGTCATGTCTGCAGGGAAGGGAAAGTTACTCCCCAAGCCCACCGACCCATTTCCCAAATGTCCTGAAAGCACAAACTGCTCATGACACCTAATTAGCCTGATGAGTTTGAGTGCCCACCTGAAAGAGGGGCAAGGATCATAAAAGGACACAAACTGAAGCCCCACGTGCGCAAGCCCACCGGAACTGGATCTTTAGACCAATGATGGACCCAGGACCAGTGAAATCTGTCTCTTCTCTTTTTCTCTCTCTCCCTCTCTCCTTTTCATAAGCCCTACACCTCATCCCTTTAATCATGAACCCATTGACCAAGTCTGGGACTAGGAGTGGATCTAGCCGCCCCCAGGCCCTTCTCTGAGGAGGAGTCTAGAAAGCAAGGGGGGCCACTCTGAACCTTGTGACTGAACGGGAGGCATCTCTTTATTCCCTGAACTGATGTATATGGTTACCATGGGTTACATGGTTTACTGTGGTAGTTCCATGCCAAGTCCCGTTGTGAGAAACCCTGCCACCTACTGTTATGCCTCCCAAGTTCAGTTTGCTTCTGCCATGAATAAAATGTTTAACTGATCGTTTGGTGTCGTTTCACCTTAATTTAGCTGGAGGGAATTCCAAATTCACCACGACCCTTCCCTGGTCTGTACAGCCCGGGTTGTGACACCGGCCATCCCCAGAAACGCCCTTAATTGTCTTTTAGTTTTCAGTACTGCAATCCTGCATATAGCCTCTTTTCTGTCTATTCCAAGTTCTCTTTGTCCTTTTGATACTTCAAAGCCCAGATGGTGAACTTCTTCCTTTGCTATCTGAGCCTTTTTCTTGGAAACTCTGTATCCTGCCAATCCCAGATAGTTTAACAAGATTGCCTTCAAACAACTTTTTTCAGTATCAGCTCCTATTAGTATGTCATCAACATACTGTAACAAGGTCACATAGTCTTTGTTACCTCGCTATTGTTCCAATTCTTTCACCAATACGTTACCAAACAGGGTAGGGCTGTTTTTTAAATCCTTGTGGGAGTACAGTCCAACACAGCTGCACTTTTTTCCCTATTGTGGGGCTCTCCCATTTGAAGGGGAAAATCATTTGGCTTGGTTTGTCCACCAGGATACAAAAGAAGGCATCTTTTAGATCTAGGACAGTAAAATAAGTGTTTGATTTATTGTTCTCAAGTCCTGTACCAGTCTGTATTCCTGAGAATGAGGTTTCTTTACAGGCAAATGTCATGACCCACTCAGAAGAGGATGGTGAGTGACTCAAATTTGCAAATCCCCAGCAGTGTGGACTAAGGTGAGACAACTGTCAAGGTCTGCATACAAGCATTTATTAGATTCCCACAGTGATTAATATGTGTCTTAAACTAGGTTTTCTGATAATTGGTTAGGTATATAACAAATTATGGCAAGTGGCAAGGTACGCCTTGCATTACTTAACAACTCTAAGACAAAAGATAAACAGAGGTGTTACAATACAAAAATCAGTTTTGTACTTATGAGTTAAAATTGTAACGACAGGGAATTGTGTTAGGTACAATGAATCATGATGGGTATAACCATAGAAACCTCATATATTTTCTGTCAAATTTTGTGTTTATGAACTAACATTATGATTGAAACAATAGACAAAGTGTAGGCAGGGGATTAGCTAATAGAGGTAATTACAAGAGTGATTAACTAGTATTTACTCATAAGTTTTGCAGTTCTTTTTTTTCCTGTTTGTCCTAAAGCTGTGGTATGCACGCTAGGTGGAACTATCCCCCGTGCATCCAGCGCTGCAATAAATGAAGTGCCTGCTTCTTAACGTCTCATTGCTGTTAAGGAGTTTTATTCCGGATTTTGGCAACAGTTTTGGCGACCCAGATGGGACCTTGCAAGTGAGACTGGATGAGATCGAGTGTTGATTGAACTCTGTCCGGCACCGAGGGATTCTCGGGGAGAACCATCGCTTTCGACTCACAAAGATCCTTACAACGTTCCCTGGAGAAAGGGTAAGGCGCTTCCTCTTTGAAATTTGTTTGGATAGCCTGCCCGTAAGGCATGGCGAAACCTTCACAGGGTTGGGGCTCAGAGGGTACCCGCTTGCATTGGAAGCCTAGGCATCTGCCCGTAAGTCGTAAGCAAAAGCTATTGCTGGGTTGGACATTTGTGTATTTGGGACAATTGTCATTTGCATTTGTTTGGTATTTGGTATTTGATACTTGGTATTTGATATTTGGCATTTGATATTTGATATTTGGTATATTTGGTATTTGATATATAAGTATATTGGCATTAGCCAAATTATTTAAGAGTAAGAGCGTAGGAAATATAAACACTGATGAAAAGATACAAAACCATCACCATTGGGATGTTTATTGGCACATTGGGGTGAATTACATGATGACTTACGTAAAAGTCAAATGATTGAATATTGTAAGCATTGGCTGCTTTTGTATGTTTTGGAAGATCAAGAGAAATGGCCAACAAATGGAACTTTAAGTTATAATACTATATTACAGTTAATGTTATTTTGTAGGAGAGAGGGTAAATGGAGTGAAGTGCCATATGTGGATTTGTTCTTTTATTTGAGGCAGAGAACGGATTGGCAAAAAGAATGCAAGTTAATTAGTCAAGATAATTTGGTGATGACATTAACTTCATGTGATGGGTTAACCCTGGCTGAACACCAGGTGCCCACCAAAGCCGTTCTATCACTCCCCCATCCTCAGCTGGATAGGGGAGAGAAAATATAACAAAAGGCTCGCAGGTCGAGATAAGGACAGGAGAGATCATTCACTATTACCGTCACGGGCAAAACAGACTCAGTTTGGGAAAATTAACTCAATTTATTACAAATCAACCAGAGCAAGGTAATGAGAAATAAAACGAAATCTCAGAACACCTTCCCACCACCCCTCCCTTCTTCCCGGGCACAACCACACTCCCGGATTTCACCACCAAGCCCCCCCAGCGGCACAGGGGGACAGGGATGGGGTTTATGGTCATCACACGTTATTTTCTGCCGCTTCACCTCCTCAGGATGAGGGCTGATCACACTCTTCCCCTGCTCCAGCGTGGGGTCCCACCCACGGGAGACAGTCCTCCACGAACTCCTCCAACGTGGGCCATTCCCACGGGCTGCAGTTCTTCATGAACTGCTCCAGCATGGGTCCATTCCACAGTGTGCAGTCCTTCAGGAGCACACTGCTCCAGCACGGGTCCCCCACGGGGTCACAAGTCCTGCCAGAAAACCTGCTCCGTGGGCTCCTCTCTCCACAGATCCGCAGGTCCTGCCAGGAGCCTGCTCCAGCGCGGGGTTCCCACGGGGTCACAGCCTCCTTCGGGAACCCACCTGCTCCGGCGTGGGGTCCTCCACGGGCTACAGGTGGATATCTGCTCCACCGTGGACCTCCCTGGACTGCAGGGGGACAGCCTGCCTCACCAGGGTCTTCACCACGGGCTGCAGGGGAATCTTCGCTCCGGCGCCTGGAGCATCTCCTCCCCCTCCTTCTTCACTGACCTTGGTGTCCGCAGGCTTGTTTCTCTTACATGTTCTCACTCCTCACTCCGGCGGCAGTTTCTCCCCGTCCCAACTTTTTTCCCTTCTTAAAAATGTTATCACAGAGGCGTTACCACTATCACTGATTGGCTCGGCCTTGGCCAGTGGCGGGTCCGTCTTAGAGCCAGCTAGTATGGGCTCGCTCTCTCTCGAACACAGGGGAAGCTTCCAGCAGCTTCTTACAGAAGCCACCCCTGTAACCGCCCCCCCCCCCCCCACTACCAAAACCTTGCCAAACAAAACCAATACACTTCAGAAAATAAGAAAGCTAAGAGTTGTTTTTTGGCTTGTGATATTGGAAGGAGGGGCATTAGATGTACGGTACCAAAAGGATGAAATGGAACTAGAATTAGAAATAGCCCCACCAAGGGAGGAGCAGGATCTCTCTCCCTCACATGCACGGGAAAGAAGTATTGAATCAGGGAGAATAATAGAACCGGATAGTACTAGAATGAGGGAAGAAGTTGATGAGACACCAGAAGTAGTAGTCCACACCCCAGTGTCTCGGAGAACTTGTCAGCAATCTCAATTGTTGAGACAGGGAGTGGGACAGCATGGGCCAATATATGTCAAAGTGCCATTTTCTATTATGGATTTGATGGCATGGAAACAGGCAGCAGGGGTTTATAGGGAAGATCCAGAGAGAGTAGGAAGGGTTGTAGAAACAATTATTAGAACTCAGGATCCCGATTGGAATGATTTACAAGTAATATTGGATAATTTATTGGATAGTACTGAAAAACAGATGGTATTAAAAACTGGAAAAGCACAAGCAGAGGCGGCACATATGAATGAAACGCTCTCTGGAACTTTGGAACAGAGTTTTCCTTCAGGAGACCCTCAGTGGGATCCAAATGACCCTGTAGACAGGAGAAGGTTAACTTGGTACCAAAAGTGGGTATTGTATGGAGTAAATCATGCAATGCCAAAAGCTCTGAATTGGTCTAAATTATATGAGATAAAACAAGACAAAAATGAATCTCCTTCTGTGTTTTTGGAAAAATTGAAGGAAACTGCTAGAAAATATACTGATTTAAAATTGGAAACACAGGCAGAACAGCAACAGCTAGCCTCAATTTTTATGGGACAGTCGGCACCTGATATAAGGTGAAAGCTCCAAAAATTGGAGGGAGACGACTCAAGAAATTTAAATAAAATGTTAGAAACAGCATGGAAAGTCTATAATAATTGAAAGAAGGAAGAAGAGAAAAGAAAGGAAAAGAAAAGAAAAGAAAAGAAAAGAAAAGAAAAGAAAAGAAAAGAAAAGATCAGAGACAGTAGATTAATAGCTGTCTTAACAGGGCATGAGGCAAGAGGAAGAGGACTAACTTGAGGAAGAGGAGGTTTTAGAAACTTTGGTAACCGGGAACCTAATGCACCTCTAGGAATAAAACAGTGTGCTTATTGCAGAGAGAATGGACATTGGAAAAAAGATTGTCCTCAGCTGCAAACAAATCAGCAAGAGGTTGTGAAAATGATGACTTTGAATGAATGAAGGAGACGTGAGGGGAACCCAGCTGAACCTCTGGTTACAATTAAGCTGGGAAATGATAAAGTTGAATTTTTTAGTTGATATGGGAGCAGTATATTCTGTTTTGAATACTTATAAAGGGAAATTGGGAAATAAAACAGCTAACATAATTGGAGTGACTGGGAAACAGGAAAATAGACCATTCTTTCAACTCCTTGATTTAAAATTTGGAAACCAGGCAATTACACATGAATTTTTGTATGTGCCAGAATGTCCGATACCCTTGTTGGGTCGAGATCTGTTATCCGAATTAAATGCACAGATAGCTTTTGAGGGAGGAGAAATTCTTTTAAAAATAACAGAATCAAAGACAGGAGAAATATTGATGATACAGGAGAAGGTTAAGACTCAGGAGATGCCACAAGAAGTTGATGATGCTGTGATCCCTACAGTTTGGAACACAGAGATACCTGGAAAATCTAAAATGGCACAGCCTGTAAAGGTAGAACTGAAGGAAAATGTGAAGCCAGTGAGATTAAAGCAGTATCCAATTAAACCTGAGTCTAGATTGGGAATCAAGAAATTAATTGATAAATTTTTGAAATATGGAATTTCAGAGGAGTGTGAATCTGAATATAATACTCCAATTTTACCAGTGAAAAAGCCATCAGGAGAATATAGATTAGTACAGGATCTGAGAGCGATAAATCAGATAGTGAAAGATATACACCCTGTAGTGGCCAATCCATATACACTTTTAACAGCTCTAGGGGAGAATCATCAGTGGTTTACAGTGCTTGATTTGAAGGATGCTTTCTTTTGTATACCCCTGGAAGAAGGAAGTCAAAAACAATTTACTTTCGAGTGGGAAAATCCAAAAACAGGACGAAAAACACAATTGACATGGACAAGATTGCCACAAGGGTTCAAGAACAGCCCAACAATTTTTAGGAGCCAATTAGCAAAAGAACTTGAAATGAAATGTGGAAACAAGATGGTCCCAAACCTGGACATTTGCTCCTACAGTATGTAGACGACATATTGATAGCGACAGAAGAGACACCAGCGTGTATAAAGGCAACAAGTGATCTTTTGAACTTTTTGGGGGCTAAGTGGATACAAAGTCTCTAGAACTAAGGCCCAGATAGCAAAACAGACTGTGATATATTTGGGGTTTGAAATCTCACAAGGGCAAAGACAGTTGGGAACAGACTGCAAAGAAGCAATCTGCAGTATCCCGGAGCCGAGAAATATCCACGAATTGAGAACCTTTTTGGGAATGACTGGGTGGTGTCGGCTATGGATAATGAACTATGGTCTGTTGGGTAAACCATTGTATGAAGCTCTTAAAGGTCCACCATTTGAATGGGGTCCAGATCAGCAGAGAGCTTTCAAGAGTTTAAAACAGGCCCTGATGACAGCGCCAGCCTTGGGACTTCTGGATTTGACTAAAGGCTTCCAGTTATTTGTACATGAGAAACAACACATTGCACTGGGAGTGCTGACTCAGAAGATGGGAAGTTGGAAGCAACCGGTTGGATATTTTTCCAAACAATTGGACTTTGTAAGTAAGGGCTGGCCTGCTTGTTTGAGAGCGGTAGCAGCCACTGTGATGATAATACAGGAGGCTTGAAAATTGACTTTGGGAAGAACGATGGTGGTATATGTGCCACACATGGTGATATCAGTGTTGGAGCAAAAGGGGGGCCACTGGTTATCCCCGAGCAGAATGATGAAATATCAGGTAGTTTTAATGGAGCAAGATGATGTGATTTTGAAAACCACTAACTTGACTAATCCTGCAGTCTTTCTGAGTTCTGTACAGGAAGAAGGACAACTGGAACATGATTGCCTGACTACCATTGAATATGTATATTCCAGTCGAGAGGATCTGAAGGATGTACCTATGGACAACCCGGACTGGGAATTGTACACAGATGGTAGCAGTTTCATTGAAAGTGGAATCCGCTATGCAGGATATGTGGTAACAACTGAAAAATCAGTTATAGAAGCCAATGCTTTGCCGAGCACAACTTCAGCTCAGAAGGCGGAATTAGTGGCTTTGACAAGGGCTCTAGAATTGAGTGAAGAAAACAAAGTAAATATCTGGACTGATTCGAAATATGCATTTGGTGTGGTCCACGTCCATGGGATCTTATGGAATGGAAAGAAAGAGGATTATTATCCTCTCAGGGGTCCAACATTAAATATAAAGAGGAGATTTTGCATTTATTACAAGCAGTACAGAAACCTACTGCAGTAGCAATCATGCACTGTAAAGCACATCAATCAGGGAATACAAAAGAGATTGTAGGAAACAGATTAGCAGATAAATCAGCTAGGGAAGCAGCCAAAAGGAATGCCTTACAAATGGCATTAATTCCTACAAAAACTATTGCATTACCAAAGGAAAAAACTAAATATTCAGAGGAAGATGAGAAATTGGGGAGATTATTAAATGCAAAGAAAAATCTGGAAGGATGGTGGGTGACATCAAAAGAACAAGTAGTAGTCCCACCACTTGTAATGGGAGTAATAATACAGACAAAACATAAGGAATGTCATTGGGGAGCAGAAGCATTAGTAACTCTCTTGAGAAGGCAAGTAGTATCAGTAAAAATGCTAGAAATAGTTAAAATGACAACTGCTAAATGTGAGAGATGTTTAAAAAAAAAATCCAATTGTAAAGAAAAAGGTCCAAATGGGAATATTGAAATCAGGAATGGAACCAGGGGATTATTGGCAAATAGATTTTTCAGAGTTACCTTGACAAAATGGGTATCGATACATTCTGTTGGGGGTTGATACTTTTACAGAGTGGCCGGAAGCCTTTCCCTGTCGGACCAATCAAGCAAAGGAGGTCATTAAATGGTTATTACAAGAAATCATCCCGAGATATGGAGTACCTATTGGAATCTCTTCTGATAGAGGTTCCCATTTTGATGCAGAAGCAGTGCAGGGCGTTAGTAGAATTTTGGGAATTACGTGGGACTTGCATACACCTTGGATGCCACAATCCAGTGGAAGGGTAGAAAGAATGAATCAAGCATTGAAAAGGCAAGTTAGTAAAATATGTCAAGAAACTAATTTTAAAAGGCCTCAGGCACTCCCACTGGCCCTTTTACGAATTTGGGTTCAACCAAAGAGTGGGACATTAATTAGTCCTTACGAGCTACTATATGGGAAGCCTTATGAATCTCCTGAACCAAATTTGAGCATACATTTAAAAGGAAAACAAGATTTATATAACTGTCTGCTTTCTTTAGGAAAAATTTTAACTGCGCTTCGGAGTACGGTTGTTTGGAACAGGCCTCTGTCTCTGGAAAATCCAGTACATGATTTCCAACCAGGCAATTATGTCTATGTGAAGACATGGACTTCTGAACCTCTTCAGGAATGCTGGAAAGGACCCTTTCAAATATTGCTGACTACTTTTACCGCTGTCAAGATTGCTGAATCAGATGCATGGATCCTTCATTGCGCATGATCGGATGTAGGCAGTACTAAGATAATCAGTTGCAATCATTTTTATGTATATGTATACTAATCTGATTAATATGCAATTAGTTATTCTATATAACCTGTTAGTCCTAAAGCTGTGATATGCATGCTAGGTGGAACTATCCCCCGTGCATCCAGCGCTGCAATAAACGAAGTGCCTGCTTCTTAACTTCTCATTGCTGTTAAGGAGTTTTATTCCAGATTTCGGCAACAGAGGGAGGGAGGGAGGGAGGGAGGGAGAGAGGTAAAGAGATCACTGGTCCTGGTTCCAGCATTGGTCCAGCCAACAGGGGGTTTCTGGTTTGTAAGAGCACTCTTCTGCAGATTCCCCCTTTTTCCTCCTTTTCAGTGGCACTTATCTTCCCTTTTTATGTTCACCGTTAGCAGTACTGTAGGAGTCAGTTATATGGAACTTAGTGACTGGGCCTGAAAGTAGCTCATGGTCGCAAGAGCATTCCAGACGCCTTTAGAAGGCCTTGAACAGAATAAACAAGAAGACAGAAAAAGAAAGATCCCAATTAGAAAAACACAGGTGCGCATTCCACGATAAAGGGAACTTGGCACAAACAACCTCAATTCGGCAGTTTATCTTGACCAATTGGACTGAGACAAGTTTCTCATGTTTTAGTTGATATAGCCAATTATGTTCTATGTTTATGCACATGTACAGAGTGAGTATAACTAACTGTATCTTATGTTTATACGCGTGTACAGTGTCGATATAACCAATCACATTTTATGCTTGTGTGTGTGGACATCAAATGCTTGCATGCAGCAGCCAATCAAAGCTTCTTAGGAACTTAGAGAATTGTATAAGAATGATCAGCTAGGCTCAATAAACTGGCAACTTCAATCATCATATTGGTGTCCTGTTGTCCAGGGCCCCCATGGAATAACCCTAAACCCTACAAGTACGACCCACCCTCCTGATGTCAGATACAGAAAATCTTGTGGTAGATTAGAAAGTCCTGTTTTAAATTAAGTTAGCCAAGATCATTCTGATCTTTTCTATTCTTCCTGTTTAATGGTGCCTCACCTGGAGCACCAGTTCTGATCCTTGCTATTCTTCCTGATTGATGGTGCAACCCTCTTGGCAGGAAAATGAACCACTGACCTGATACAGAGTGACTTAGAGGTCAAAGTGAGGAGGCAATACCTCCTCAAAAAACCACTGAAGACCACCTGAGACCCCTGTGCATGCAGAGAAGGCATCTGATGTGTCATGGTTACATAATCCTATGCATATGCGTTAGATTGTTTGAATATGTACTAGGAAGGAGTAGTTTAATAAATTAGATGCAATTGTTACTGTATAAAAGGGACACACCTGATGAATCTGGTGTGCTTGATTTGTGGAAAGTCCACTGAGCACCCTGCGCAGAATAAAGCAATATCTCTCCTGAGTGTGTGAGATGATTGGTCTATTGCACACCGGGTAACAAATCTGCTTTTAAGACACCAGTTTTGGCGACCCAGATGGGACTGCCATGACGCCTTGCCCGGATCAACTTGCCAGCCACTGGTGGGGAGACGCTGCTCTCCAGACTCCAGTGTGCACTGACCTTTTGATCAGGGACTCTGAGAGTATTCTCCCCAGCCGGAGGTGGTAAGCGAAAGAACGGTGCAACACTTGCTAAAAGAGATATTACTAGTTTGAAGTATAATTACTGTAACTGATGTAACTGGTATATCATATGCATTTGATAGTGACGACTGGAGTATATGATATTACGGGATTTGCATGCATAGAAGTTAATCATATATGTTTGACAGCAGTGACTCGAGTATATGAAATCTTGGTTGAGAACATTCTTTCTGAGGAGGAATATGGGCGCCCAGGAGTCAGCAGAAACTCCTTGTTCCCCATTAGGTTGTATTTTAAAACATTGGGGCAAGCTTGGAGGGGATCCCCTAACAAAAAGTTGAGTACTGTACTCAGTGGTGGCTGAAATATAAATTGGATGATGGGGAAAAATGGCCAGAAAAGGGATTGTTGAACTATAATACAATTCTGCAATTAATGTTGTTTTGTAGAAAATTGGATAAATGGGATGAGGTGCCGTATGTTGATTTGTTTTTCTCATTAAGGAACAATCATGAAATACGGAAAAAATGTAGTTTGTTAACTTCTGATTGAAATGTAATGATGATGATGGAGGATATTAAGAAGGCACCAAGGTGTTGTTCTGCTTGTAGTGTTGGGAAAAGGTGCCTAAAACTGGAAGATGAGAAGGAGGATGTCGGGGAATGTAACGAATCTATGGAATTCCTGACAGTTCGAGAACAGCGCGACCTCGAGCAGCTTGTAGTATATCCTTGAAGAGTCTGGAAAGATCCGAGAAGACCGGTACAAAAACAAGATAGTGATAAGAAGAACCGTCCTAACGAACTCACCAATCATGAATTGTTAGTTACTAACCAAACCAATCATATACTAACACATACTCTAAAGAAGGGTATAAAAAGGTGTGTTAGAACAATAAAGTAGCCATTTTGTGTGATCTATTACTTGTCGTGTCCGTCTCTACCACGACAAATTGTGACCCCGATGCGCCTGAGTGAACAGATCATCTAACGGCGATAAATCCAGCACTAGAGAGAAGTATACCAGCGGCGACGAGAGCTGCGAGAGAGTATACCGGCGGCGAGAAAAACGCTGCGGAGACGGAGCCCGGTGAAGCTGAGAGCAGTTGAATCTGCCTGGTCCGGACCTGAGCCTAGACACCTAATAAGGTGAGCTGCCGGGGACTACTATTGTTAGAATGGGGCAGCAATTAACTAAGGAAGAGGAGACAATTTTGTCTACCTGGAGAGCCCTGTTAAAAAGAAAAGGGGTTAAAACCTCCAAACAAAACCTGAGGAGGATTTTATTATGGTGTAAGACCCACGGCTTTCAAGCCACAACGCTTACTGCGTTTAGTGTGGGAGCATGGCAATCTGTGGCCTTGAAAATGTTTGAGGAGATTTCTAAGGGGCAGACAGACCTGTGCGAGTTGGCTGTCGTATGGCGTTTGTTAACTGAGACTCTGAAAGACTGGAAAGCAGATTGTGATGCAAAAGATCAGCAAAAGAATGATGAGAAATCAGTAAATGGTAACACGGAAACAGCTTCGGCTCAAGCAACAGCTGCGGCCGATGCTGCGATTTCAGCAGTTGCGGGTAGAAAACCCCTCACGAGCAAAATTAGATCATACCCTTACTCACCTCCTCCTTCTACGCCATTAATCACTTTCCCGGGCGATGAGGGGCCCTCCTCACCTACTGGTGCAGCGGCAGAAGGGGTGACTCCATCAGCCCCCCCCGAAGCGAAAAATGTGGCGATTAACACTGAGCCGGAAAGCCAGGGCCGTACCGAAAGCCAGGGCCGTGCCGAAAGCCAGGGCCGTAACGAAACCCAGGGCCATAACGTACGTGAGGGCCGACAGGATGGTGGGACTCAAACTGAATGTGAGGGCCGCACAGAAAATGAGAGCACAAATGAAACTGAGGCAGAAAAATCTCTAATTGACGCTATGCGATCCCTGCAGCTTGCAGACAAATCCATACCAAAAGAACCCCTGCCATGGACTCTCCCTCCGTCCACAGTAACTGTGGTCCCGAGATCCCCTGATCAATTTTGGGAGGGAGTTAGACGATATGCTGCCGACTCCGGCAACTGGGATCTAGTAAAACGCCTCAGCCAGTGCTCTCTAACACCTGCGTTTCTAAAGCCTCTAGATAACACAGCGGGGCCTCTTGTTACATTTCCTGTTTTCAAAGCTGCTGCGGGCACGAACCGGCAAGATGAGCACACTCCAATCGGCTGGAGAGTAGTGCAGGATTTGCAGAATAAAGTACAAAAATTCGGAATTAATTCTCCTGAGGTGATGCAACTTCTTCGTATAATTAGCACAGATCTGCTGTGTCCATATGACATAATGCATCTGGCACAAGTGCTGTTTCAGCCCGTACAATTGCAAGTATTTCAATCCACCTGGAGGCAGATGGCACGCGCGGCGGCGCTGCATAATTCACGACTGCCACGGGACGACCCGAGAGTAGGCCTGGGAGAGGAAGCCTTGCTTGGTGAAGGGCAGTATAGTAACCCTCAGCTACAGCTACGTGGCCTCCACTGGCTCTCGAACAGGCACAACATATAGGCCTTCTGGCAATAAAGAGAACCATGGATTTGGCAGCCCCGAAGCAAAAATATGCCACTATTCGTCAAGGCCCCACAGAACCCTTTTTACAATTTGTAGAAAAAATATCTGCTGCCCTGGAAAAACAGGTAGACGATGAGGTCTTAAGACAAATGTTATGCAAACAGCTGGCAAAAGATAATGCTAATGAGGATTGTCAAAGGATCATACAGGCTCTGCCAGGAGATCCTTCTGTCCCTGACATGGTAGCTGCATGTTCTAAAGTTGGGACGCTGGTACACACGGTGACCACCATAGCCAATGCTATCAAAGATTCTGGAAAGTGCTCTGGGTGTGGCAGTGAAGGGCGTGTCGCTGTACAGACTTCTCCACACAAAACATCCCCACATAAACACCCGGTACACCACTCACCGGAGGTTATTTGCAAGAAAGGCGGAAAATCAGGGCATTTTGCCAAACAGTGTCATTCTAAATTTCATGCTAATGGGCAGCCGCTACAGGGAAACCGCAAAACGAGCGCGGGAGGGCGCGCGATGACATCAAATCCCCCTCCAACAACGAGCCAACTCCCCTCTGTGAACAACTGTCAGCCGCAACAGCTGGCTCAGCAGGGCTGGATGTATCCACCGCCGACACAGTAACTCTAGTCACGAAAGACATTGTTAAGGTCCCTCTTAATGCAAGGGGTCCTATCGGACGAGGGCTGAGTGCATTATTATTGGGAAGATCAAGTAGCACGTTAAATGGAATAATTGTACATGTGGGAGTTATTGATGCTGACTTTACAGGTCAAATTTGCACAATGATTTCAACCCCCTATCCACCAGTAACAATCCCTAAAGGTACTCGTATTGCTCAACTTGTTCCCTTTTTGAGCTCTGTTTCGAAAGCAGAACAGCGACTGCGATGCGATGGAAGCTTCGGCTCTACAGGACCCCCTCAGGTCTGCTGGTCCCAGACTGTCTCATCATCCCAACCACAAATGACGTGCACCGTGTCGAATCATGGAAAAATGCCAAGTACAGTAAGGCTTGCAGGGCTCCTGGACACCGGAGCCGATGCTACTATTATAGCCGATTATTTGTGGCCGTCCACCTGGCCCACAGAGGAGGCTGGTGTGGGAGTACTGGGGCTGGGAGGGTCCACGCCTGCAAAGGTAGCAGCCACTCCAGTTCTGATTACCAATCCCAAGGGCCAACAGGCAGTTCTTAAACCATATGTGGCAGCAGCTCCCCTCACTTTATGGGGGAGGGATTGCTTGTCACAATGGGGGGTGAAAATCACCACGGATTTTTAACGGGGGCCACTGTGTTGCAGGGTGTTAAACAACCCACGCTTGTTCTAACCTGGTTAACGACTAACCCTGTGTGGGTGAATCAGTGGCCCCTACCAATTGAAAGATTAAAGGCCCTGCAAGAATTGGTAGCGGAACAACTGGCTGCCGGACATATTGAACCATCTCATAGTCCGTGGAATACTCCAGTGTTTGTGATAAAAAAGAAATCAGGTAAATGGCGATTGTTGCATGACCTGCGGCAGGTCAATGCTGTCATGGCCATGATGGGGGCTCTGCAACCAGGCATGCCTTCACCTGCCATGATCCCTCACGACTGGGAAATCATTGTCATGGACCTTAAGGATTGCTTTTTTACAATTCCATTAGCTGCCCAAGACAAAGAAAAATTTGCATTCTCTGTGCCCTCTATGAGTCATGCAGAACCAGCGAAAAGATATCAATGGAGAGTTCTGCCACAGGGCATGAAAAATTCACCAACCATTTGTCAATGGTTTGTTGCACAAGCTTTGTCACCTATACGGGAAAAATTCCCTACTAGTTATTGCTATCATTATATGGATGACATTCTGTTAGCATCAGACAACAAGGAGCAGTTGAATGACATGAAATATTTGACCATGCATTCACTACGACAATATGGGTTAGTTATTGCCCCTGAAAAAGTGCAAGTAATAGCACCCTGGAAATACTTGGGAATGACAATTACAAACAAACAGGTTGTGCCCCAACCTGTGAAGCTTAACCTTGCGGTTAAGACACTCAATGATGTACAGAAATTAATGGGATCCTTGAATTGGATCAGGCCCTTTCTTGGACTGACTAATTCGCAGTTACAACCTCTATTGGACTTATTAAAACATTCCAATGATCCAACAGAACCCAGAATATTAAATAAGGAAGCATTAAATGTAATTCACATGGTGGAACAATGTATATACAAGAAATTTGTTTCTCGAATTGATCTGTCTCAATTGGTGCAGTTCTTTGTACTAATTGACAAAACTGTGCCATTTGGTGCCTTGGTGCAGTGGAATTCTGAGTGGGATGATCCGTTACACATTTTAGAATGGATGTTTTTGTCATTCCGACCACGAAAAACTGCTCCTGGCTTGTTTGAACTTATTGCTGATGTAATCATAAAAGCCAGAAAACGATGTGTAGAACTAACAGGACGTGATCCAGCTACTATTGTTTTACCTGTTCAAAATTGGTACTTTGAATGGTGTCTGGCGAACAATTACGAGCTGCAAGCAGCTATGGCGGGCTTTCAAGGACAGATCTCTTATCATCTACCGTCGCACCCGCTCCTGAAATTTGCTCGAGATATACCATTTGGGCAGAAAAATTTAAGCCAGCCGGAACCTGTGAAAGGTTCTACCGTCTTCACGGACGGCTCTGGAAAAACGGGTAAAGCAGCAGTAGTATGGTACGAGAACAACACTTGGAACAGCAAAGTGGTACATCAAAATGGTTCCCCACAAATAGTAGAGCTACGTGCAATGGCTGTTGCCTTTTCTATTTTTTCTGCTCCTGTAAATATTGTAACTGACTCAGCGTATGTAGCTAATCTAGTTTCTCGACTAGACAAAGTGGCTTTGACCATGTCAGACAATCAATTATTATTTGATGTGCTTTTAGACCTTTGGAAACGTATTCAATTACGAACGGAACCTTAATTTATCATGCATATCCGTAGTCATACGAATTTACCAGGTTTTTACACGGAAGGTAATGCCAGAGCGGATGCTCTTGCTTCTGCTATGGCTTTGGCTACTGTTCCTAACATCAAGCAACAAGCTATATTATCACATCAATTCTTTCATCAAGGTTTTCGAGCTTTACGAAGGCAATTTGGTCTGTCCCATGCTGAAGCTCGTTCTATTGTAGCTGCCTGTCCTGATTGTCAGGGAATTCACACTCCGGCGTATTTTGGTACTAATCCCAGAGGTATACAAGCTTTACAGATTTGGCAATCTGATGTTACTCATATCAATGAATTTGGCAGATAAAAATATGTTCATGTTTCTATTGATACTTATTCTCACGCTTTGGTAGCAACAGCACATAATGGAGAAACAGGAAAAGATGTAATTCGGCATTTCCAGAAGGCTTTCGCTATGCTCGGGGTACCTCACCAAATTAAAACGGACAATGGCCCGGCATATGCTTCGCGAAAAGTTCAAACATTTTTTAATCTCTGGGGTGTTACTCATGTCACAGGCATTCCCCACTCCCCCACAGGACAAGCAATTGTTGAGCGTGCACATGGCACACTGAAGCAGCAGCTTCAAAAACAAAAAGGGGGAATGGTTGGGGAACCACCACAGGCATGTTTAGATAAAGCAGTTTATGTTCTTAATTTTCTCCATTGTAGCGATAATTCTCCCCTACCTCCTCTTTTTCAACATTTCTCTTCTCTCTGTTCAACACAGAATTTACAAAAGGGTATCAAAGTACATGTTAAAGATTTAGTTACTGGTCAGTGGAGTGGACCATGTGAGCTATTAACCTGGGGAAGGGGTTATGCTTGTGTTTCTACAGATGCTGGTCCTCGCTGGGTTCCTGCTCGGTGTGTTCGGCCTATATTGGAACCTGCCTCAGGGTGAAGGATGGGTGATCTCACAACCTAAACAAAATGTCTGGGTCACTTTAGCAAACATGACACATCAGGACACCTTGTGTCTCGCCACAGCAACCCCTGAGAATCCATTCTCTACATGCTTGGTGGGACTACCCGTGGACACCTGGCCGAACCCACTGCGGATCCCGAATCTCTGTGATTCTCCAAAAAGTTGTACAAAAAACTGGGATCGTGTGTATGCACATCTTTTGCCAGTCACCCAGGAACCCCAAGAGTTAGAATTATTAGGATCTGTAATGATGGATGCTTGTGTGTTCTTTAATTACTCTTATAGCAATATTGCTCATCAGGGTCGAAATGTTAATGCAACTAGTATTCTCTATCGTAATGCAACTGCGTGGTGTAATTATACTGCACCTAATGCTTCGCGATCTTCTGTTGTTCCTCTTGCGCTACCTCCTGGCGTGTTTCTAATCTGTGGAGATCGTGCCTGGGGAGGCATTCCATCTAAACTGAATGGAGGCCCGTGTAGCCTCGGACGCCTCACATTATTAGCACCAAATATGTTAACGATTCTGAATATGACTCGAAAGCATAGACGAGTCCAAAGGTTTGCTCATCAGTTTAGCAGTTCCTGTCAAGATGACATAGAATTTTGGAATCGAGGCCAGATTTTAACAGCCTCCATATTGGCACCAGGAGTTGGTGTTGCAAATGCCTTAAGAACTTTAAGTTAGGATGTTGGCTTAGTAAGCAATCTAAGGCCACCTCTTTAGCTTTAAGTAACCTTCTAACTGATGTTGGTAGTGTTAGACATGCTGTGTTGCAAAATAGAGCTGCAATTGATTTTTTGCTTTTAGCACAAGGACACGGTTGTGATGAGTTTGAAGGGATGTGTTGTATGAATCTGTCCGACCATTCAGAATCCATTTTCAGTAGTATTCAACAATTAAAGAAGGGAGTCAGGAAGCTGACAGAAAGCGATGAATTAGATTGGCTAACAAAGATGTTCGAGGGTTGGGGATTGTCTGGATGGTTGGTATCTCTGCTCAAAACTGTGGGGGTAGTTATCTTGGTTGTGATAACTGTGCTCCTAATGTTGCCCTGTCTTTTCAGTCTTCTGCAAAGGGCCCTGCAGGGGGCGGCCAGGACAATATTTTTAGCACAAATACAAAAAGGGGGAATTGTCAGGGAATGTAACGAATCTACGGAATTCCTGACAGTTCGAGAACAGCGCGACCTCGAGCAGCTTGTAGTATATCCTTGAAGAGTCTGGAAAGATCCGAGAAGACCGGTACAAAAACAAGATAGTGATAAGAAGAACCGTCCTAACGAACTCACCAATCATGAATTGTTAGTTACTAACCAAACCAATCATATACTACCACATACTCTAAAGAAGGGTATAAAAAGGTGTGTTAGAACAATAAAGTAGCCATTTTGTGTGATCTATTACTTGTCGTGTCTGTCTCTACCGCGACAGGAGGATATCCAGATGTTAGTAGCACCAGAAAAAAAAAAAGGTTATAGAAAAGGCAAGGGAGGAAGATGAATGGCAGAGTGTCAGAGACGGCCAATTCAGGAGCCTAATTGGAACCCAAATTCAAGTACAGGGAGGTTAATGATTAAGCAATACCACCAGCTAATTCTGTACAGAATAAAAAATAGAATGTCTGGGATGACAACATCCCAGCTGATTGAAATTGCATATAAATTATACAATAATAGAGAGGGGGTTGAGGGAAAAAAAGAGGGGAAAAAAAGAAAAAATTGAAAGATAGAAAACAAAAAGCAGCAATACTGGCTGCTGCTTTTGTCAAGGCTCAGACCTCATCTAGAGGTCAAGATTTTAGAAGGAGATGAGGATGAGGCCGGAGCCGAGGGATGGGAAGAAATCTGGAATTTAGGACCCCCTTAGATAGGGACCAGTGTGCTATTTGCAAGGAAAGAGGACATTGGAAAAATGAATGCCCAAAAAGACAGTCTAATCAGATTTTAACTCCTGCAGCAACACCTATGCCAGAGGAATTAATTGGAGTCATTTATGAAGACTCCAATTGATAGGGACTGGGGGTTGAAAAGGAGTCCATAGCCAAACCCCTGGTTGAAATTAAAATGGGGAATGATGTAGTTAAATTTTTAGTTGACACAGGAGCAACTTATTTGGTATTAAATAGTTATAAAGGATGTATGAGTAAATATTCTATGGCTGTTGTTGGTGCAATGGGAAAATGAGAGGTTAGACCCTTTTTCCAACCGATTGAGTGTAAAATTGGTAACAAGATGCCTACACATGAGTTTTTGTACATGCCAGAATGCCCGTTACCTCTAATGGGAAGGGACTTGTTGAATAAATTAGGAGCACAAATAACTTTTGATGCAAATAAAATAAGAGTCCATATTCCGCAAAATAATGCCTGGGAAGCGCAGATATATGTGTTACAGGAACTACTTAGGACAGCAGAAGACAAATAAAAGGAAGTCAACTCCATTGTGGAAATAGAAGATGCCGTAACTCCTTTCCTATGGGCCACTGAGAAACCTGGAAGAGCTAAATCTGCTGAACTGGTAAAAACAGAATTGAAGACAAGAGCTAAACCAGTAAGATGAAAACAGTATCCTATAAAATTGGAAGCCTGTGTTGGATTGGAACCCATCATAAACAACTTCCTCAAGTATGGACTGTTATGAGAGTGCCAGACAGAAAATAACACTCCAATTCTACCTGTTAAAAAGCCACATTCACAGGAATAGAGGTTAGTACAAGAACTAAGAGCTATCAACCAAATAGTAGTGGGTGTCCATCCAGTGGTACCTAATCCCTATACCTTGCTAACAACTATTATTGATTCTAATGTTTATTTTGCAGTATTGGACTTGAAAGATGCTTTCTTCTGCATCCCTGTAGAAGAACAAAGTCAGAAACTGTTTGCTTTTGAATGGGAAAGTTCCTCGACAGGATGAAAGATGCAGTTATGCTGGACAGTGCTTCCCCAAGGGTTCAAGAATAGCCCCACAATTTTTGGTAACGTACTTGTGAAAGAAGTAGAGCAGTGGCAAGGTAAGGAAGCTAATGTTACCTTCTTACAGTACATAGATGACATACTGCTGGGGGCAAACATGGCTGCTGGAAGAAGAGATAGAGGCAACGTCGCTGCCAGTGAACACTTCTGCTCAGAAGGCCGAACTAATTGCATTAACTCGAGCTTTAGAGATTTCGGAAGGAAAGTGGGCCAACATCTACACTGACTCAAAGTATGCCTTTGGAATAATACATGCACATGGTGCAATTTGGAAAGAGAGAAGATTATTATCATCACAAGGAAATCCTATAAAATATAGTAAAGAAATTTTGAGATTATTTGAAGCAGTCAATACACCAAAGGAAGTGGCAGTAACACATTGCAAAGCACACCAATCTGGACAGACTGATATAATCAAAGGAAATTGAAAGGCTGATGAGACTGCAAAAAGAGCTACTTCATTTACAAATATTGCAACCTTAGTTCCTGAAAGAGCTTTTAATGTTAATGTCCCTGAATATACAGAGAAAGAATAAATTGGCTGAATTTCTAAAATGTATTAAGGCTCCTGAAGGATGAGTCAGCGGCGAGGCCAGCAGAGGCAACGATAAATCGGCGGCTAAACGCTAGATTGAGGCAGACTAGGAGGTTACCGAGACCCAGGAGCGCCGGGGAAGAGCGGAGGGACCCGTCCAGAGCCGGCGGCTCTCGCAAGAGAGGCTGACGCGGCGTGGGCGTTGCCAGGGGCAACCGCGGGAGATTTAAACGGCCCTGAGGAGCGCTAGCGACCAGGGCGCGTCGCGGCAGTTCGCGTAGGCAGGGCACAGCCCCCCTCTTCCTCTTCCAAGCTCGAGAAGGCTACTCAAGCGGTGGGCGTCGGTCGAGAGGGAGACCCAGGTATGGTTGCCACTCGGGTGAAAGCCATTGTTAGGAAAAATGTGGCGATGCAGACAGAGCTCCCATGTAAACGTGCAGCTGTCCAGGTGTCTGGCTGCAGGGAGTGCTTGAGTCTATCACTGATATTATAGACGCTTGTGACAAATTGGAGGAGCCAATTTGTAGTGAATAAAAAAAGGTCGAATTTATTAGCAAGCGATAAAAGAGCAAAACAGCGCTGGGCGGCCGGGGAGGCAGTGCTCCGCCAAAAGCTCGCAACTTTCTGTTATAGTTACATTCCTTTTATACAGTTTATGCACCCCTCCCTTGTCAATTTTCACCTTGTCTTGTTTCTCTCTTTTTTTTCCTTTGTTTGTGTAGGTTCATTATTGGGCGGATTCGGTCCATCTTCTCAAGGGGAAGTGTCTTTTTGGTGTAGAATGTCTTTTGTTGTGGAGATATGTAGTCGTGGTAGAGTTAATCCCCTTATCTAGTAAATTATAGCTGTTGTCTTTCTCTTCCTTATCTAGTAAGTTATATTTGTTATTTTTCCTCGTGATTTTTACGCAACATTTAAGCAAGCCCTGCTTTTCTTGTTTGTTTTCTTTTTTTACACAAAGCATTCGTTTAATTACAATGTGTGTCTTCCCCCTTCCCGATTAGTATGTAAGTAAATTATCATATTGTTGTTTTAACATCATTAGCCGAATTGATTCTATTCTGCTTTGAACAAGGGCTACAACTTTTATCTAAAATACACGGACCAAAGGTCAAGATTAGCAGTAAGACTTTTAGGGGTAATTGTGGAGAATGTCTCTACCCCCATGTGCGATTTCATGAACAAAGTTAACCCGTTCATTACAATCCCCCCTTTTCTATTTTATCCTGATTTTGTTCATTAAATCGATCCAATGCTTCTTTTGTCCGCTCGAGGATAGGAGTAATTCCTCCGTCCCCGATTTGTTCATATTGCTTTCGTAGTAGCATTAAGTGTGTAGTTTCCAAACACTCTTTAACAATAGCGATCAACTTATTGAAAATGCATGGTCCAAAAGTCAAAAATAAGATCAATAAAATAAGAGGTCTTGTAATAGTTGATAATAGGGTGGTTAACCAGGGTAAATAATTAAACATAGACTCATACCAGCTCTGTTGTGCTTCCCAGGTTATTTTCGTTTTTCTAACCCCTCCCGTAGCTTGGCCATTGTTCTATACACTTTCCTTTTCCCGATACATTGTTATCTCTTGCTTACGTCTAGATTCTTTATTCCACAAGCACTGAGCTGGATTTGTTCCGTTGGCCTTCTTAAATCTACTGTCCACCCCAATAGCTTCATAAAAGGGTGGTTGAATGTTATAGCATAACCAACAATGCTCAGTTATATTAGGGTAGGTGGCATTCAATACTCGATAACTGGCTTGAAGCATATCCCACAATGGGCTGACTCCGGGTGCGAGAGTCAAGGGTTTGATTTTTGTTGATACGCCCGGGGTGTTATTTTCAGTGACGTTTATGTTAGGAAAGATTGTGACAGTGTGTACAATACTGTTACTATCTTCTTTCTCTGCTATGACCAGATTCGGTCCCACAACAGAGGGTTCATTGGGTACCGGCTCTTTTCTTATTAAAATTATTCCCCCTGTATCCGTGCCTGGTTCCCAAAACCTGATTCCCCAAGTTCTCCCTATAGTCCATCCTAGATCTTCAGGTTTCGAAATGTTAAGATAAATATGCCAACATGTGCCTCCCCGGACCGAACCTTGAGGCCCATAGGTGGGTTTTTGACATCCCGACGGTCCCCATCCCACAGTTAAAAATTGGTCTTTTCCCCCCTCTTGGTGCCCATTCTGATGTTACTGTTTCACAGCCTCAATATGCTCAGTAATATTCAGCTGGGTGATTGCAATATTCTTTTCCTGGATTGTTAGCTGGACACATATAAAAGGCTTTACGCTGAACTGTATATTTTCGAGTACTCTCATCCATGGGGGCCTATCCATGGTATGACCTTACTAGGGAACTTAAGTGGGCCGTAAAAGAGGGAGCACCTGGGGTAATTTCTGTTTTGTATGACAACTGAGTGTTCTAATTGTATTAGTGACCATTTGAAGGGTTGATGGCTGATATTGCCAGATATCGTAGGCCCAACAAGCAAATACCATAGCAACATCATCCAAACACGGATTGTTGGTGGAGTTCCCCAAGGAATACCAATAGGTGTCAATGTCAATTCCCGATTATCTCTTTGCCAGGGCATACCCGGTCGGGTTCCCAGAGTCCATTCCTCCTCTCAAAGTGTCTGTTTCTCGCCATTACCCGCCAATGATCTCACAGTGTACTCACATTCCCTTTTCCGTACGCCTCTGCCTACTTCGCCTACTCCGGTGCCTGGAGCAGCGAGGTTTCTCATCTTCTCGGCAGCAGTCGTATTTCTTAAGGGCGCGTTTTCCACCTGTAAAGCCTTTATAGGATTTAGCTCTTTCTCAGGAACTGTGCAGAATCTTTTATATTACCTGGAAATGACAAGACACTTGCAGGACTCAGGGTTATAGGAGCTTTGGGTTGGTTAGGGATTTCCTGTAGCTACCCCCCTCACCACCCTATAAGGTGGACGTGTTTAGTCCCCTTCTCCTTTGGGTACACTGTGTACAGCTGTCCCTGAATGGGTGGCTGTTGCTACAGTGTGTCCACCAGCATTCCTTATACAAATTTTATTTAAGAGCAGAAACCATTCTAGTGATATGTCTAGCTCGCTTCCACGCGAATCTGATAGCACCCCGCCTTATAGTTTTAGGCTAATCGTTCTCACATACTTCCCAGGTTTCGGGTACTAATAATTCTCACCCACAAATTAGTCTATTAATTTTCACTCTATTCAATTGGCCTCCACGGGGGAATTGGTACTCTTGACACTTCATACAATAATAATATTTCCTTTTAGAACTACAATATCATTTCTGACCGTACCTTACACAGTTACAAAACACCCAACTCCAATGGTTGTGGTTACTATGTTTTAAACACGGAATCCTGCTAAAATATTCCGGTGGTCTAGGGACTTCAGTCTCCACAACAAAAAGGTAAGTACTGAGGAGTTCCTGTTAATATATATATATATATCAGTTCCGTCGGTTTGATGAGGTATCCGTTCTGTACGTCAAGGAGCAAAGTTCACCACTTGCAAATTATCTTCAGGGGATACCTGGAACCACTGGTATTAACTAGGCTTTACCGTTCTTCCAAAAGGATTCCTTCATTCATGCAGCTCCTTTTTCTTCCTTAACACTAGTTTTAAGTCCTCTGAAGTCTTTGCTACTTCCCACTGATCTCTGGGTAAAGGTCCTTTAATTCGCGAGGCGTGCGTCCATTCTCGTTCTGCAGTCCGGATAGCAGTTTCTGTGGTAAGCAAAACAAGAAAGGGCCCCTCCCACCTAGGAGTGAGAGAGGATTCTTTCCAGGCTCTGATTAATACCATATCACCTGGCTTTACTGAATGTATGGATATATCTAGGGGTGGCCTCTGTACCACCATTCCCTTCTTCCGCAATCGCTCTCTCCTTTTCATCAGCTGAACAATATAAGGGTTAATACTATCTTCATCTAAAGTAGGGTAATTGACTGGGCATTCCATATCATAGGGCATGCCATATAACATTTCAAATGGGGAAATTCTAGTATCCGCTCGGGGCTGAGTCCGAATATTTAATAAAGCAATTGGCAAGCATTTTACCCATGACATTTTGGTTTCTATCATTAACTTAGTTAATTGTTTCTTTATTTCTCCATTCATTCGTTCGACTTTCCCGGAGCTTTGTGGATGCCAAGTGGTATGGAACTCCCATTTAGTTCCAAAGGGGGCTAGAGTTTCTTTTACTACTTTGGAAACGAAATGTGGGCCTCTATCTGAATCAATAGTTTCAATATTCCATAAGTAACTCTTTAATAGACACTGTTTCACATTCATTATTGACAAGTTAAGTAGTTTTGTGTATATATAAATTTTCATTTGTCTTAAGTTAATAAATTTAATGAAATATTTTTAAAATATGTACTACAACAACTATCAAAGTATTTGAAAAAAGATGCTGTTATAAATACCTGTGAGACAACCTATAACAGCCATATGAATTGGTTTTTACCTTAATTGCTTACAGTCCTTTTTCAAATCAAGTAAGAAGCAAGTAACTAGTTTAAAAGTTATACATTTTTAACAACTTGAAATGAGTATTACTTTTCAGATAGTTTAGTAAAGTCTTTGAATTTTGCCTATAAACACAATTAGGTATTAACACAGGACTGTATAGTGTTTATATTCTTATTAACCTGCCAACAGGAATAGTTTATTGGCAACTTTAAATATTCAGAGGCAAAACACAATTCCTTGTCACAGAAGTTTTACAGCAGAGTAACATATTTTACTCTTAGAACTATTATATAGGAACATAAAGAAGATTACTATGTTACTTTTGGTGATCTGAGTCCTCAGGGCTGTTTCCTGGGTCTCTCTATTTGACAAATTATTTTCTCTGATTCTTCTTTTTTTTTTTTTTTTTTTTTTGTGAGGCTTAATACAGGTGTCTGTATTAATGCCCTTTTTATTTTCTGTAATTTTTGATCATCTTTTGTAGACCATTTAAGTTGGTTATTAGTTAATTTCACCTTTTCACTGTAGTTTTTAAGTCATGGTTTACAATATCTTAGTAATCCCAATATTTGTCGAATTTTCTTTTTAGTTTGTGGGGGTTTTACAATTTCATAGTCGTTTCTTGGGTTCCTTCTTTAGTTTCTCCTGTTATTAATAGATCATTTACATAATGTAATAACTTGACTTCTCTGGGTAGAAATGAAATCTTGTAAAATTTTCTCTAAAGTTTGTCCAAATAGATTTGGTGACTCTGTGAACCCTTGTGGTAGCACAGTCCATCTGAATTGTTTTCATGGATAGCGATACAGCAGTCGCACAGAAAGCCCCACTCTCTTTGGCTGTTTACAGAGTTGACTTTCATTACAGCCCCGCGGCGCGAGGAGAGGCGGCGGCCGTTGCCGGGGGCGGGGGGGGCGCTGCCGCTGCCGCCGCCGCTGCTGCCGCTGCAACAAAGGACGTTGTCCGCTGCCACTGCAGCGCCGGCTCCACCGCGACCGCACGGAGCCGGACTCCTCTCCCTGACCCTAAACGCTCAAGTTCAGTTTCAAAACCAAACCCCTTTTTAACAAACCGTATTCCGCCCCAGGGAGCCAGAGTAAATCACTAAGGGCCTCAAGAGGTTTCCCTTTTGCACCTATAATATTCACGGTGTTCCCAGCAAGGGTGTAGCCGGAGGGCAGCCCTTGAACGGTGGATCCCTCGGCCCCTGCATCCACCAAAAACTGCACTCCCTCCCGTTGGGGACTCAACTTCAATTCCACTCGGGGCTCCGTAGATGTTCCAGTCCCCAATAAGCAGAGCCCCTGACCCCCCCATTCACCTCCAAACATTTGTTCATCCTACTGTTTCCTTCCACAACTCTGCTTCAAGTGCCCTCTCTTCTCATAACAATAGCATTCAACTCCTGCTTCTCTACTTTCCAGTCCAATCGGCTTTCCTCATCTCCACGTACATACACCCCCCTGAGTCTCTCTCAACAACTCATTTAACCCTTTGTCCTGCCAGTCTTTTAACTTCTCTAATTTCTCTCTTATGTCCACTTACGATCCAGCCACAAACCGTGTCCTCAGCAGGGCTTGACCCACGGCTGCACCAGGGCTAACTCCAGAACACAACTGCAAACCTCTCTCCAACCTTTCCAGCTAGTCAGTCAGAGCTTCATATCCCCTCTGACACTCACCGAAGGCTCCATTTACATCCTGACCTCCGGGAACCGTTTCCCGCACTCTTCAAATCACCATGTCTTTCAAATCACTCACACTCTGTCTATCTCCCACAACCTGACGGTTCCAACTTGGTTTCTGTAGGGGCTATTTCACATCTCCCTGGGGCTTATGTTGATGTTTTTGGTCCCAGTGTCTCATCTGTGATCTCCTAATAATATCCCTTTCTTCAGATGTGAAGAGTATTCTTAAGATAGCCTGAATTTTATCCCAGGTGTAAACACTAGGGTCTAAAAATTGATTTAGTCTTTCAGAGACCCTTAGAGGGTCCTCAAGTAAACTTCTCATTTCTTTCTTAAATTCTCGGACGTCCCCAGAATTTATGGGTACCGATACAAATCCTACTCCACCTTGATTTCCCCCCATGGCAACTTCTCTTAGGGGCAATAAATGTGTCATTTTTTTTGGTCTTTCCGAGTCCTATTTTGATTTTTCATCCCTTCTGTTTTTACCGGGGCAGAAGGGGTTGGGTGAGTGGGTGATTGTGGATATATTCAGGGTGATGGATTCAGGGATGGCAGGGGATTCGGAGCCGGGACATACGGGGGTGGGGAGGGTTGGTTAGTTGGGGCCCACTGTTCGCGTGGGGGTTCCTTCGTCTTTTTCTTTTCGGTTAAGGCAAAAATATAATTTCTAGCCGGGGATATTATCCAGAGGCTGGCATATTCACTTTCTTCTAAACTAAAAGGTTCTTTTTGGTTCACATATACATTCAGAGCTTGACATATCCAATCCTCAGAAGACCTGAACACGGGCCAGAATACATGAGGATTGCTGAGAGGTTTCCCACCCCAATTCTCAATACAATAATTAATCATCTTCTATTTTTTTTCTTTCCCAGACGTTCCGGGAAAGTTTTTCCAATTACTTAGAATATATCCTAAGGGCGTATCCTTAGGTACCTTGGGTAATCCACCCATGGGAATCGAAGGCTTACTATTCTTCGAACCCATCTTCTGGAATACCTTCTACCACACACACACTCGTTCCCCTTGTTCCTGGCCCAGTCCCTCGCGGGAGTTGGGAACCGCAGTACTTAAGGGTCCACACTCGCTTGGTTCAGTATATCGAACCTCTCGACTAGCGTATTCCAGGAAAACCCGACCCCGACCGAACGGTATCCCGCGTTATACTCACGCATCCTCACGCCTCCTGCGTCTTCGTCCGGACTTTTGTGCACAAAATTTATGGGATCTTACCGGTTCCTTTTGCTCAATATCCTTTAATTTAGGTTCGTCGGTAAGGAGTTTAGTAAGGAGAAACAGCCTCCTCCAGGGCCGCAAAAATCTTGCGGGGCGCCCCCCTGAAGGACTGTATCCCCACTCTTCCTTATCCGAGTCACGGCACCATAATTGTTATAAATAGAGTCTCTCAACCGTAATGATCAATTGAAGTTTTTATTAATTATAGTAAGCAGGATATGAGCAAAAACAGCGCTGGGCGACAGGGGAGTCTCCGCTCCACCAACTGCCGCATCTCACATTTGAAACACTCCCTTTTTATCAGTCCTTCAGTTCCGCATTCGTGTTCTTGGTGGAGTACTCTGCGCATGTCCCAGTCGGTTACTTTTTGATAACCTTTCCCTTATATGGTCTTCGTTTTCCTTTCTTTTTGCTGTGTGGTGATTCTCAAAACGGTTTTGCAAGAGTCTTTGGCAAGTAGTCTCGTGGTTTGCCGTTGTCTCAGGGCGGTTTGTCGTTATCTCAGGGCATATGCCCAACCGACATTTACACATTTTTTTAAGCAAAGCAGATTTTCGGGTGACGACTTACTCAAGCACATTTTTGCGGTTTACATTGTTTCATTAAGCATTGCCCATTCTAGTTTGATAAACAATTATTACTTTTAACAGTACCACAGTCTTACTAAGAGGTCCCTTACAACTTGTTACCACTGAATGAGTAGCTCCACTAGCTTTTTGCCCTTATCCCCACAGCCTCGGCCTCGTCCCCCTCTTCCTTTCCCCCTTCTCTATCTATTATTGCTGCCACTAAAAAAGAAAGAGGCCTGTAACTTCATTTTCACTTGTTCTCTCTTTTTTTTCTTCTTCTCTCTGTTATTATACACTTTATAGGCAATTTTAATTAATTGTGAAATAGACATCGCTTTTGCCCCATCCACCTTTTGCAACTTTTTTCTTATGTCTGGGGACGACTGACCCATAAACAGCATATTAAGCAGCCTTCAATCGGCTTCTTCCTCTGGATTTAAATCCGTCCACTTCTTAGCTAACTTACACAGCCTTTCATAAAAGGCTGAGGGGTTTTCATCAGACTCTTGTCTCACTTCATATCATTTGGACAAATTTTTAGGTTTAGGGACCCCATGTTGTATTCCATATAATATCAACTGTTGCTACTTCTTAATTTTAGTTTTTCCAAATCCAGTATTTGGGTCTGTCATGGTTTCAGCCCAGCCGGTAACAAAGCACCATGCAGCTGCTCACTCACGCCTCCCCACCCCTATCCAGGGGGATGGGGAGGAGAATCAGAAAGGAGAAAAGAGGGGAAAAAACGGAACCCTGAGGGTTGAGATAAGGACAATTTACTGGGACAACACGAAAAGAGAAGTTACAACAACAACAATGGTACTAACAAAAGAATATACAAAACAAATGATGCACAGTGCAACTGCTCACCACCCGATGCTCCACCACTTCCCCCACCAAAATCCGAGAGAGTACCCCCCAGCCAACTCCCCATTTAAGTATTGAGCATGATGTCACATGGTATGGAATAGCTCCTTGGCTAGTTCAGGTGTCCTGGTTTCATCTGGGATAGAGTTAACTGTCTTCTTAGTAGCTGGTACAGTGCTATGTTTTGAGTTCAGTATGCAAAGAATGTTGATAACACTGATGTTTTCAGTTGTTGCTAAGTAATGTTTAGACTACAGTCAAGGATTTTTCAGCTTCTCATGCCCAGCCAGCGAGAAAGCTGGAGGGGCACAAGAAGTTAGCACAGGACACAGCCAGGGCACCTGATCCAAAGTGGCCAACGGTGTATTCCATATCATGGGACGTCCCATCTAGTATAGGAACTGGGAAGTGGGGGCGGGGAATCGCCGCTCGGGGACTGGCTGGGTATTGGTCGGCGGGTGGTGAGCAATTGCCCTGCGCATCATTTGTACATTCCAATCCTTTTATTACTACTGTTGTCATTTTATTAGTGTTATCATTATCATTATTAGTTTCTTCTTTTCTGTTCTATTAAGCCGTTCTTATCTCAACCCAGGAGTTTTACTTCTTTTTTTTCCCAATTTTCTCCCCCATCCCACTGGATGGGGGGGAGTGAGTGAGCGGCTGTGTGGTACTTAGTTGCTGGCTGGGGTTAAACCACAACAGTCTATGTTGGCGCCCAACGTGGGGCACGAAGGGTTGAGATAACGACAAACCTGACCAGAGCTTGTTAAAACAAATTTGTTCTAAGCGTTCATTATGTTGATTTATGTGTTCTTAGACTTGTTGCTCTGGTTTTTGAAGCTCTGTTATGTATCACCTCGCTTGCTGTATGTAGTTCCTCTTCTGTTGCTTATCATCCGTGGGAGGTAGATTAAGGTTTTCGCTTTGATGTATGGTATAACACTGGTTTATGGTATGATAAAGTCATTGGCTGTGGGATTAATCCGGTATTTGTACTTAGCATTGTCACCTTTATACTGCGGGAGCCATCTGTGGGAAACTATTAATAATTATACCATTTACCTTTCCTCCATGGAAAACCAGTCTATGGGTGGGGTACCTTTCTTCCCCTCTCCTTTCTCCTTCAGTCCAGTTACAATGGTGTTTGAGAATTTTGAAAAATTTGAATACTCCTGGGGTGTTGGGACTAGCACGGTCCTAGCCCTACTGCTAGGAATTAGCATGCTTCTGAATGTGGTTCAGCTCTCGTTTAAGGTTAAACAACTATTTAAGAAGATCACCCAGAGATCTGCCCCAAGGCTGGATAATTATGAGTGGCAGGGTGTGTGGGGTAGTATGGGCAAGTACCTAGAAAAGTGGGCACCTCCAATGTTTTGGAAATTCACCCCTGAACAAGTGCAGGATCCAGAAGAACTAGTAAAATATTTGGAAAAGGTATGCTGTCACCCCGGCAGCTCCAGAGAGATACAAACCACTGCAATGTGCTGGGGCCTGGCCCATGCCTATCGAGCCCTGTTCGACACCACTCAGTACCCTCAAGGGGAAGAGAAAGTTTCTGGACCTAACAAAAAAATGATGAGCACCGCAGCCACCCAAACCTCATCAACAGGCACTGCAGCCCCTCCAGCCCGGGCAATGAGCACAGCAGCTACCCAAACCTTGGCAACAGGCACTGTGGTCCCTCCAGCCCCAGCGATGAGCACTGCTGCTACCCAAACCTCGGCGACAGACACTGCGGTTATCCAAAACCCGGCGAGCGGTACTGCAACTGAACCAGTGGACCAACCTGCACCAGTACTAGTTGCCCCCGTACAGAAAAGGAAATATACAAAAAAAATCAGTTTGCTTAGCGAAGGATGAAGGTGAACCAGGGTCATCACGGGAACAGGAGGACAAGGCAGAACCAGAGGTAATAACCCGGTCCCTATCCTTGAGTGAGCTGCTAGATATGCGAAAAGATTTTGGCCGCCGTATAGGCGAGCATATTATCACCTGGCTCCTTCGATGCTGGGACAACGGGGCTAATAGCTTGGAATTAGAAGGTAGGGAAGCCAAGCAGCTGGGATCGCTTGCCAGGGAAGGTGTCATTGACAAAGCAATTGGAAAAGGGACACAAGCCATCAGCCTCTGGAGGCAACTCCTGTCAAGTGTGAAGGAAAGGTACCCCTTTAAGGAAGGTGTTATATGTCAATCAAGCAAGTGGACCACCATGGCAAAAGGTATTCAATATCTGAGGGAATTAGCTGTGCTAGAGACGATTCATCATGACCCAGAAAACCCACAATTACCCAAAGATCCAGACAAAGTCCAATGCACACGACCCATGTGGCGGAATTTTGTACAGACCGCACCATCGTCCTATGCCAAGACATTGGCAATAATGACCTGGAAAGACGAAGAGGCACCGACAGTGGATGAAGTGGCTCGCCAGCTGCGTCAATACGAAGAAAATCTCTCCTCCTCCCTACAAGCCTGCATTTCAACTGTGGAGAAGCTGTCCCAGGATGTCCAACAAATCAAACAGCATATGTCCTACTCCACACTTGTAAGGACCAATGTCTCAGCTATTAGGAGTGAGCGTTCTTCTGCCCAAGACAGAGAATATAGAAGGTACACACTGCGAGGTGCCCTGTGGTTTTACCTATGTGATCAGCGAGAGGACATGAGGAAATGGGACGGAAAACCTACCTCGGTCCTAAATGCACGGGTATGTGAACTGCGAGGAAAAACCACCACAAAAGGGGATTCTACCAGGAAAAATGCCGCTCCAGTTTCCAGAGTAGAAGGGCTGATTTTATTTCCGATCCTCTTGAAGGGAATTCTGAGCCAATTTTACAAGAAGTGAATACTGAATATTCTGACAAGAATTAGAGGGGCTCTGCCTCCAGCCAGGTGGAGGAAAGGGATAACTGGGTCTATTGGACTGTGTGGATTCGATGGCCTGGCACGTCAGACCCACAAGAGTATAAGGCTCTAGTAGACACCAGTGCACAGTGCACTCTAATGCCATCAAGTTATAACGGGACAGAATCCATCTGTATTTCTGGTGTGACAGGGGGATCTCAAGAGTTAACTGTATTGGAAGCTGAAGTAAGCCTAACTGGAAATGAATGGCAGGAACACCCCATTGTGACTGGTCCAGAGGCCCTGTGTATCCTTGGCATAGACTATCTCAGAAGGGGGTATTTTAAGGACCTGAAGGGGTATCGATGGGCTTTTGGTATCGCTGCCTTGGAGATGGAGGAAACTGAACAGCTGCCCACCTTGAGCAGCCTCTCTCAAGGCCCTTCGATTGTGGGGTTGCTGAAGGTTGAACAACAAGTGCCAATTGCTACCACGACGGTGCACCGGTGTCAATATCGCACCAACCGAGACTCTCTGATTCCCATCCACAAGTTGATTCACCAACTGGAAAGCCAAGGAGTGATCAACCAAACTTGCTCACCCTTTAATAGTCCCATATGGCCAGCACGGAAGTCTAATGGGGAATGGAGATTAACCGTTGACTATTGCGGCCTGAATAAAGTTACGCCACCGCTGAGTGCTGCCGTTCCAGATATGCTAGAACTTCAATAGGAACTAGGGTCAAAGGCAGCCAAGTGGTATGCCACAATTGACATTGCTAATGCGTTTTTCTCAATCCCTCTGGCAGCAGAGTGTCGTCCACAATTTGCCTTTACTTGGAGGGGTGTCCAGTACACTTGGATTCAATTGCCCCAGGGGTGGAAACACAGCCCCACCATTTGCCATGGACTAATCCAGACTGCACTGGAAAAAGGTGAAGCTCCGGAACACCTGCAATACATTGATGACATCATCATATGGGGCAACATGGCAGAAGAAGTCTTTGAGAAAGGGAAGAAAATAATCCAAATCCTTCTGAAAGCTGGTTTTGCCATAAAAGAAAGTAAGGTCAAGGGACCTGCACAGGAGATCCAGTTTTTGGGAATAAAATGGCAATATGGACGTTGTCAGATCCCAATGGACGTGATTAACAAAATAGCAGTTATGTCCCCACTGACTATTAAAAAGGAAACACAGGCCTTCTTAGGTGTCGTGGGGTTTTGGAGAATGCATATTCCCAATTACAGTCTGAATGTAAGCCCTCTCTATCAAGTGACCAGGAAGAAGAATGATTTTAAATGGGGTCCTGAGCAACAACAAGCCTTTGAACGCATTAAGCGGGAGATTGTTCATGCAGTAGCCCTTGGGCCAGTCCGGACAGGACAAGATGTTAAAAATGTGCTCTATACTGCAGATGGAGAGAATGGCCCTACGTGGAGCCTCTGGCAGAAAGCACCTGGGAAGACCCGAGACCGACCCCTGGGGTTTTGGAGTCAAGGATATCAAAGATCTGAGGCTCGCTATACTGCAACTGAAAAAGAGATATTGGCAGCATATGAAGGAGTTCGAGCCGCCTCAAAAGTGGTTGTTACTGAGACACAGCTCCTCTTAGCACCCCGACTGCCAGTGCTGGGCTGGATGTTCAAAGGGAGGGTCTCCTCTACACATCACGCGACTGATGCCATGTGGAGTACGTGGATTGCACTGATCACACAATGAGCTCGCATAGGAAACCCCAGTCACCCAGGAATGTTAGAAGTGATCACGGACTGGCCAGAAGGCAAAGATTCTGGAATGTTGCCAGAGGAGGAGGTGGCACGTGCTGAAGAAGCCCCACTGTATAATAAACTGTCAGAAAATGAGAGGCAATATGCCCTGTTCACTGATTGGTCCTGTCGCATTGTGGGAAAGCATCGGAGGTGGAAAGCTGCTGTATGGACTCCTACACGACAAGTTACAGAAACTGCTGAAGGAGAAGGTGAATTGAGTCAGTTTGCAGAGGTGAAAGCCATCCAGCTAGCGTTAGACATTGCTGAAAGAGAAAAGTGGCCAGTGCTCTATCTCTATACTGACTCATGGATGGTGGCAAATGCCCTGTGGGGGTGGATACAGCAATGGGAGCAGAGCAACTGGCAGCGCAGAGGTAAACCCATTTGGGCTGCCACACTGTGGCAAGATATTGTGTCCCGGCTAGAGAATCTGGTTGTAAAAGTACGTCATGTAGATGCTCACGTACCCAAGGATCGGGCCACTGAAGAACATCGAAACAACCAACAGGTGGATCAGGCTGCCAAGATTGAAGTGTCTCAGGTGGATCTGGACTGGCAACATAAGGGTGAGCTATTTATGGCTCAGTGGGCCCATGATACTTCAGGCCATCAGGGAAGAGATGCAACATATAGATGGGCTCATGATCGAGGGGTGGACCTGACTATGGACACTGTCACGCAGGTTATCCATGAATGTGAAACGTGCTGCAATTAAGCAAGCCAAGCGGTTAAAGCCCCTGTCGTATGGAGGGCGATGTCTGAAATAGAAATATGGGGAAGCCTGGCAGATTGACTATATCATGCTCCCACAAACTCACCGAGGCAAGCGCTATGTGCTTACAATGGTGGAAGCAACCACCGGATGGCTGGAAACATATTCTGTACCCCATGCCACTGCCCAGAACACTATCCTTGGCCTTGAAGAGCAGGTCTTGTGGTGACATGGCACCCCAGAAAAAATTGAGTCAGACAACGGGACTCATTTCTGAAACAACCTCATAGACACCAGGGCCAGAGAGCATGGCATTGAGTGGGTGTATCATATCCCATATCATGCACCAACCTCTGGGAAAATTGAGTGATACAATGGACTGTTAAAAGCTACATTGAAAGCAATGGGGGGTGTGGAACTTTCAAACATTGGGATACACATCTAGCAAAATCCACCTGGTTAGTCAACACCAGAGGATCTGCCAATTGGGGTGGCCCTACCCAGTCAGAACTTTTACGTACTGTAGAAGGGGATAAGTCCCCGTATTGCACATGAAAAATATGTTAGGGAAAACAGTCTGGGTCACTTCTGCCTCAGGCAAAGGTAAACCCATTCATGGGATTGCTTTTGCTCAAGGGCCTGGGTGCACTTGGTGGGTGATGCGAAAAGATGGGTGTCCTGGGTTCAGCTGGGATAGAGTTAATTTTCACAGGAACCTAGGACGGGGCACAGCCAGGACAGCTGACCTGAAGTAGCCAAAGAGATAGTTGGCTTCTTGCTGGCTGGGCTTGAGAAGGTGAAAAATCCTTCTCTTAGCGTAAACACTACTTGGCAACAACTGAAAACATTAGTGTGTTATCAACGTTCTTATACTGAACCCAAAACAGCAGTATACCAGGTACAAGAAAGACAATTAACTCTTTCCCAGCCAAAACCAGGACAGCTATTTTTGTTGTGATGTGTGCCTCAAAGGGATTTGATTTTAGCTGAAAATTGCCAGAATTAAACTGTATGATATTAGTTGCTATATAACCCTGCCACTGTATGTTATCATTACTAGAATTGTTATATGCTATATCCATAGTACTATAGCAAGAATCACTTAGATCAAGCCAGAAAGAACTATGATAAAACTGAGCAAAGCGCAGTAGTGATGGAACCAGAACTGACTCCAGCATGCAACAATCCAACGGTGCACACCATCATCCTGCTGCGTCCAATGTCACCTGCTCATCACACCGCACTCAAGCCCAATTCTGCTCTACCGACTGAGAGGACTTTGCACCATCCCTCCTGCCCAGACAGATTGGTGTGACAGATGGAGCCCAGAGTCGGAACCTAAATAAACTCAACAAACGTTCTATGAACTAAAGGAATGATATCTCTGTGTGTGTATACATATATATTTATATATCATTGTTCATATGTCTCAAAGGGATGGAAAGGTGATGATGATTGATCAGGATGTAACTAATATAACTAAAGGTATGGGAACTGAGCATGACGTCAATGGTATAGAATAAGGGGTGGATACTGTCCTGGTTTCAGCTGGGATAGAGTTAACTGTCTTCCTAGTAGCTGGTACAGTGCTGTGTTTTGAGTTCAGTATGCAAAGAATGTTGATAACACTGATGTTTTCAGTTGTTGCTAAGTAATGTTTAGACTATAGTCAAGGATTTTTCAGCTTCTCATGCCCAGCCAGCGAGAAAGCTGGAGGGGCACAAGAAGTTGGCACAGGACACAGTCAGGGAACCTGACCCACAGTGGCCAACGGTGTATTCCATATCATGGGACGTCCCATCTAGTATAGGAACTGGGAAGTGGGGGCGGGGAATCGCCGCTCGGGGACTGGCTGGGTATTGGTCGGCGGGTGGTGAGCAATTGCCCTGCGCATCATTTGTACATTCCAATCCTTTTATTACTACTGTTGTCATTTTATTAGTGTTATCATTATCATTATTAGTTTCTTCTTTTCTGTTCTATTAAGCCGTTCTTATCTCAACCCAGGAGTTTTACTTCTTTTTTTTCCCAATTTTCTCCCCCATCCCACTGGATGGGGGGGAGTGAGTGAGCGGCTGCGTGGTGCTTAGTTGCTGGCTGGGGTGTTGTATTCCATATAATATCAACTGTTGATATTGCTTAGTTTTAGTTTTTCCAAATCCAGTATTTGGGTCTGTCGTGGTTTCAGCCCAGCCGGTAACAAAGCACCATGCAGCTGCTCACTCGCTCCTCCCCACCCCCATCCAGTGGGATGGGGAGGAGAATCAGAAAGGAGAAAAGAGGGAAAAAAACGGAACCTCGAGGGTTGAGATAAGGACATTTTACTGGGACAACACAAAAAGAGAACTTGCAACAACAACAATGGTACTATTAAAAGAATATACAAAACAAGTGATGCATAGTGCAACTGCTCACCACCCAGAACCTGACCCTCCACCACTTCCCCCACCAAAATCCGAGAGAGCACCCCCCAGCCCACTCCCCATTTATATACTGAGCATGATGTCACATGATATGGAATAGCTCCTTGGCTAGTTCAGGTCAGCTGTCCTGGCTGTGCCCCCTCCCAGGTTCCTGTGAAAATTAACTCTATGCTAGCTGAACCCAGGACAGGGTCCCATCCCAGATCTTCCCTTAAAGGTAAGTATTGATTAGGATCCTCCTGCTTATTTCTTTTTTCTCCTTCCTCTTTTGCCTTATCTAGCACCATTCTTTTTTCCTCTGCCTTAAAAAAAGGTGTTCAATAAATCTTGCATGTCTCCCCAATTAGGATTGTGAGTTAACATAATGGTTTCTAAAATTTGATACATGCCTTTGGGATTTTCTTGATATGAACCAACAGACTGTTTCCAATTTAACAGATTGGAGGTAGTAAATGGAACATGTACAAAAACTGGTAAATCCTCCACCCCCATCGCTTGTCTTAAAGGCCTTTGTATTACTGGCTGCGTTTGTTCTCATGTTCAGCTTGAAATAGGACTAAAATTTTCATTCCTCATTTGTCCCCCTTCTCTACTCATTCCTTTATTATCCTTTTCCTTTTCAGTTTCTGTATTATGAGGAGGTGGGGGAGGTGGAACCAAAACCTGTACATCTTCTTGCTCATTCTCCCCACAACATATCACCCCTTGCATTTTTCTTTCTCCTCTATACATGGCATCAACATATTTCCCCCAATTCTTCTGAATATCTGGGTTTCTGTACAAAGTCATGAAGGCATAGACATATGGAACTTCATCCCAATCGGCGACAAATTTTCTGGCCACCATTCCCCATGCAATTTATAATTTGGCCACCATTGATTACAATACCTCTTCATTTTCTCTTTAGTCATTGGATATCCCCCAAACTTATTCCAATTTTTCATAATGCATCCCAAAGGGCTACAGGGAGTAATCGTGGATTGGCCTGATCCCATTTTCACCAAATATCCAGATTATTAATTATTTGCCAGCTCTGACCCCCCTGGTCAGTAATTCCTTCTGGGGCTCCAACCCCACTGCTCAATTAAGGCAACCCTTGCCGAGCATCTACATGCGTCTTTTTCCTCTTGTGCGCACTCGGATTTAACCCCCAATTTGTCAGTAAAGGCAATCTTTTCCCCTGTTGCCAAGCATCTACATGCAACTTTATAACCTTCCATGGAAGCAAATAAATTAAATTTAATTTAATTTAATACTCACCAATCCAGCAATTCACCCCCCTTTTCACCCTTGTACAAATATCTCTGTTTGGTGTTGCACCTTTGAGTTGCTCATTGCCCTGACTTCGGAAAGAATCTGGAGGAGACCCCAATCAATAGGTTGGTGTGCACTGGAGCTCTGTCCAGTCCGGTCCCCTGTCAGGGACAGCAAGATGATTCAGGCAAGGCCTTATGGTTGTCCCATCTGGGTCGCCAAAAATGTTGTCCCAAAAGGGTTCTTTTACCAGTGTGCAGATGGCCAATAACATACTGAGTCGAGATATTTGCTTTTTATTTCTTTTCTGCATAGAAGAGGGTGCCAGGTGTCTAACACAGCCAGCACACCCTTGAAACGCAATCAGGGTCTTATATATACATCAGGATCAAGGAAAAAATGGTAACAAAATACATGATTCGTTACAAACAATTTATATAACAAAAATGCTTCTATGCATGTCTAGAAGTTTACCTAACTCATATTAAGGTGGTCTTACATTTACATACTCATTATGCACAAGTGGGTGTCATTTTTAACAGTAAAATCAAGCTAGATTAGCTAAGGACACACTTTTTCTTGACACTAGTCCAAAACTGGGCACCTGTGATAGAAATCAGCAGTAAGGCAATAGCATTGACAGAACCTCATTGTTTCACCTCCTTGCTTCAATGGATTCAATGTAAGGACTTTCCATTCCTATTCCTATGGTAGCTAGTGAACTTAGTTGTATACCAACTAGCTTTGTGGAGTCACCACCTAGCACTCTAGTACCTAGCAATAAATATCTCGGCTCTGTGTGTTATCGTCTCTTTGCACACTGGGTGAAGAACCCTGTTTTGGGACAACATTGCTATGATGATGTATTTAATTGGTCTTCTACTGATCCCCACAGTAAAATAATCTGCATCACAATCAAGAGTAAGCAAGGAAACACACATACTAGTTGCAGTCAGAAGTGAAGAAATCCTGTAGGAAGGTTTCCAATTTATTTCTTAGTAAGAAAACTCTCTGAGATCCTTGCAGAGGCCTCTGGTAAACATATTAAATCAATGAAATAAAACTGCTAATAAAATTAAGGTTTAATCCCTTTGGCAACAGAAAGGTCAAGTGGCATGAAAAACTCAAGCCTGAAAATTACTTTCTTATCACACTAATGGGTTACTCTTCAGAGAATTTTCACCACAAATTTGTCTGTAGGCTGCATGTTTTTTTCTAATGCAAATCTAACTAATGAAAAAAGAAAAAGAGTAGGCTACCAACTGAAAGAAAAACATTTATTGAATCAAAGTCAATACTTTCCTTTTAATATCTACAAGCCAGCACTGAACTGACTTTATTAAAGAATGAACACAATGTACAAAGTATGTCTTATAAAAATATGTCAATTTTTTTCTGGCTATTGATCTGAAGATATTTCAAGGAATGCAAGATAGTTTTGGCAAGTAAATTTAAGCTGCAGTTACTGATGACAAAGTTCAAATCATTCTGTAATCATGGTATATTTAAGACTCATTGATCAAGTGGCATCAGAAATGCTGACCCCCTAAAATGTCACTGCATTGCTATGTGTTTATGCACCCCAGACAACTGAACATCTGATCTTGTGTCATCAACAATCACTACCTTTATCAGTGAAGACTATCCAACCTAACTGGAACTATTCAACCAGATAATTGACACCTACCACTGGAATACAACTTAGGGCAGGCTAGCTACCTCCATAGCCCTTGTATTCTGCATGCTCTTTGTGAACTGAGGAGAAGAGTAGGTAGGTTCATAAATGTTTAAATCATTTGGATAACTATTGCAATATGAAATCAGGGAAAGCAGAGGAAGAGAATAAAGACTCATTTATGAAGCAATCTTTATTTATAAACACGTGTGTTTATCTATAAAAATGGAAACTATTAGGCTCAGTTATGCCTTAGTTGTTAGGATAATTGTTTTCCACATAAAAATTTAACTCAGTCAGGTTTCAAACCACCAACTTGTTTCAAACCACCAACAAGGAGAAAAAGGACAATTTACAGAGATAATTTGAAAACAGTGCAATATCAAAATACAATTTTCACAATTTGTGAAAGAGAAACATGCTTTGGAACCTGAGCAAAAGGCTTTTTGCTGACTTTGTAAAAAGTCACCCTGTATGTTGTTTTCACTGGCATCTGCCAGATTAGTATGTTGCTCTTAGCAACTTCCATGCCCCCTAAATATTTAGTACACAGAAACTGCCAACTACTTAGAGAGGGCTACTAAAATTTTCAGCTAATATTGCAGACAGTCTGACATACTGCTACTGGAAATGACCATACAGCCTAAAATTAAGAAAAATTGTAAAAAGAAAGAAGCAGCCAAACATGATTCTTTTATTTTTTAAATAGACTAAAGCACTTCCACAATATTTAGATACTGCACTGGTTTACAGTCTTGAGGTCAGCTCTTTCAAAATAAATATACTGAACATTTATAACAAACGCCTTATGAATGCAAGTTTTCTCTTTATTATTTCAAGACCAGTTGAATAAAACTTAAAATAAAGACCTAACTCTGAAGCAGATAAGATACAAGTCCTTTTTCAGAAACAGGCATGACATGTCACAGCTAAATTTTTCACCAACAACAGTATCATCAGTCTGCAGTAAGCAATTTAAATTTCTTCTGGCACCAAACAGGCCACCATACAAATCAACTCCACAAAGCATGTGGTCATCTATTCTGCTGATTTTGTATGAAATATTAATTTGTGCTTGCTGGGGCCCAGGCCTTTCAAAAATGGATATGAACAATGGGAGATTAAAAATATTAATGGAAATTTACTCATTTCTAAATTACTTGATTGGAGAAAATATTTAAAGAATAAAGAGTAACAGAATGCTGTGTATTAGGTATTGATGATGGAAGCTAAGGTTGGTGCTTTAATTTGCTTTAACAAACAGCTAAACCCGATCCTAAACAGCTCTATGTCCGTAGTACTGGTAGGAGGCCTATGTGTGCATGTCACTGAAAGGCACGGTAGGACCAATCTCATAAATGGCATCATCAGAGCACAACAGCAACTTTTCACTGGAGTAATCACAAAGTGTGAACAATGAGCCATCGCTTCTCTCATTGTGAACACAAAGCAGTCACCAAGGCAAAAGAGGAAAGAAGATACAGGAACTCACATAAACCTGTAACACAGAAAACACACATTAAACTGAGTTTTGAACATTTTGATAGTGATGATTTTCCTACCATAACATATTTAACACCACACATATTTTGCTTAATTAAATTGAACTGTTGCAAAAACGGTATCCTAATTATATCACAAAATTCTGAAATTTGGTATACAGCTAAGTTCACTTGCAAAGATTTGCCTACAATAATATCTTGGACATAAAACAGGCTTAAGGACAGATTTGTGGTCAGGACTTAACTATTAATGTCTTGTTCGTTACATAATAAAAATCAACATGCTCACACGACTGTTTTACCCAGAAATGCATTTTAAAATCGTGCATCATAAGGATGCAGCTGTTTATAGGGAGCTAATTACGATATGTGGCAGGATGTTCTTCCTCATGTCGTGGTTTAACCCCAGCCAGCAACTAAGCACCACACAGCCGCTCACTCACTTCCCCCCCCACCCAGTGGGATGGGGGAGAGAATCAGAAAAAAAAAGGTAAAACTTGTGGGTTGAGATAAAGACAGTTTAATAGAACAGAAAAGGAGAAACTAATAATGATAATAACAAAAATAATAAAATGACAATAATAATAAAAGAATTGGAATATACAAAACAAGTGATTCACAATGCAATTGCTCACCACCTGTGGACCGATGTGCAGTTAGTTCCCGAGCAGTGATCCACCCCAGGCCAACTCCCCCCAGTTTATATATTAGGCATGACGTCACATGGTATGGAATGACCTTTTGGCCACTTTGGGTCAGTTGCCCTGGCTGTGTCCCCTCCCAACTTCTTGTGCCCCTCCAGCCTTCTTGCTGGCTGGGCATCAGAAGCTGAAAAATCCTTGACTTAGTCTAAACACTACTTAGCAACAACTGAAAATATCAGTGTTATCAACATTCTTCTCATACCTAACTCAAAAACATAGCACTGTACCAGCTACTAGGAAGACAATTAACTCTATCCCAGCCGAAACCAGGACACCTCACTACTCTACCAGTGCCTAAAAAGCAGACAGTAATACTTACCGGAAAGGTTTCCCCAAGGTTATCCTGCCTGAGTGTCTACAAGCTGCATCTGAACATTTGCAGATATGCCACCTCCATAGCCTCCCTTGGACTGCATTTGATTCTGAATTGAGCTTACCTGGAAACAGAAGGGAAAGAGAGTCAGAGAAAACAAGGCAGGCAGGCAGAAGTGAACTATAGCATCTTCTTGCTTTTGGTTTTATTTTTTTAAAATTATTTTTCAAGTACTCTCTCACCATTAAAGCTACACTACTTTTGCATGAGGACATACGCAGTGTAGGCTTTCTGGAATATTCACTTCTGCAGGCAGCTCAGCAGGAGAGATGGAAGAACTGGTGCTGATGCAGAAGTTTTTCCTCTATCCCAAAGAAAACTGGCTGATTCAGGCTTTCATTGAGCTGCTTGATAAATCAAGAAAATTAATCAAATATTATCAGTATCCAACTCCACTCTATCTGACAAGCTGCAATTTAGCTTGTTCTATGGAAAATATTTTTTGCCAAGTATGATAAACCAGTGAAGTTAACACCATTACATTAAAAATGTAATACTCCATTTATAAAATATCTGCATAGTAACTGAACTGTATGGCTAATTTTAGAACATTTAAAATAGGGCTTTCTAAACAAAAAAAGGAGCCCTTTTGGTGTGTGGAAGATTTTTTTGTTTGGTTTTTGTTTAAGGGCATGAACTTACTTTTCCTTGATTGATACTATTCCTTTAATCAGCGTGGCATTTATTTTTTAAACCATACTCAATCTATCAATTTCTCTGAAACTATTTTATTTGAAGGCATTTTTAAGCTGAAGCAAACAAATACATAAAAACCACCCCCCCATGGCTTTCATTGTCTTTATCAATAAAAAGGAAAAGACTCCATAGTTCTTTTGTGCTTGTGCTGCATGAGTCAAAATAATCATCTCCTAGTGCCTGCAGGAAGACAGCTCCAATCTTAAAGGTTTGGCCTTTTTTTCTTTACACCTCAGAGTGTACATAACAAGTACACAGTGAACACAAAGTACTTAAAGCTACAGCTTCAGAAATTGCACTTGCAGTAAGAAGCCTATGTCTGCAGGGCACTACTTGCAATTATTTCAGGTATGCTCCTTCATAGAGACCTCAAAACACCACTAGAAAGCTGTATTAAAACTGCTGGAGATAGATCTTCAAGTTGCTTGCATGATATTTTCCCTGTCTGCAAAGACACCATCTTCTGCTTTGGTGATTTATTCAAATAAGCAACACAGCTGCATTAAAGCAATGTTACGTTCAAATTTT